>NC_141694.1:408432779-409032779 GCF_964263255.1 Lissotriton vulgaris | reverse complement strand
CCTGCCAGATATTAAAAGAAATTCCAGGGACGAGTTTCAAACCTGAACATATTTCCTACTTTCTAAATTTAAAAGTATAAAAGAAATAAGAAAAAATAATGTAACCAAAACACATTACAGGGTGTAGCAGGATCAGTAGGAAAGGAAGTAATGTAGCTATGACTTCCAAAACATTAGGGTAATATTTGTGAATGAAGAAAACACTCTGTTTTGGCCTACAACCCAAAAAACAAACTTAAAAAAATGCGTTGTGAAACATATTAAATTAAAATAGACAAAATGGGCGAGAGGGTGACGACTCACCATGTGGGCATACATAGCCGAAGGCCCAACACCTCCAACAGAGGCGCTAGTAGTTGACTGAACTACCTCCAAAAGACTAATGCAAGATCATTGGTCCAGCTTTGCCTCTTCCAAGATCGCTCGGGCTTCAGATAGGCTGGCAATCATTGCACAGTAGTAAGTGGCTGAACCTACATGCTCAATGTTCTTTCTGTGGGAAATTTCAGTTACAGTAGAAGAGTGTTTGGTATGGTTGGGGGCTACTGTAGCAAGAAAAACTCTCCTGCGATGGACTCGGGTGAGACACGTCATGACAGTGTCCTCCAAGGCTCTCCAACTGCTCCCAAAAGTGTGCACCCTAAGCAGTGGAAAATGTCTGCTTCGTTTGAAGAAATGTTGATGATCAGCAGGTTTTGGCTCGGGGCTTTGGTGACTGAAGTCACCTTGTGGCTTTATAGTGTAGTCCTAGGCTCTCCAGAAGCTTGCCAGAAAATATCATCCATCAATCATTAATCTGGTTATCAAAAAGAATGACACTGTCAAGCACACTCAAAATCCATGTCAAATATATGTTTAGGCAAGGTAGAGAAAGGACAATCAGTAGAAATAAGGTTAATTTATCTGGATTGTTAAGAAAGGAACTAGTGGGTTAATCTAATATTTATGTTGAGCATGTATTTAGACAAGTTAGTGAGAGGAATATCAGGGAGACAGCGAAGTAAGGAATGGGAAGAGTATTGGCAAGAGGGCTTATATGAACGGAACAACAAAATGGCCTGCCGTGTAAAAAGAAGAATGTTGAAAGTATGAGGTGGGGGCAGGGTGATTGTGCTAAAGTGGATTGGAGAAGGAATGTGTAGAGATGAAGGAGGGAGACAGATTTAAGGGAGACAGAGCGTACAAGGAAAGGGAAGGGGTCACCATAAGCTGGGTAAACTGAAGGTCCCAGTCGCGAGTGAGGTCGCGGGACTGATCGCAGAGCCATCACCGCCACTCGTTGTCTAAGTCTTCACACTTGGGGTCAGGTAAGTCGAAGCACAAAAAGTCGAAGAAGCATTGTCGCTCTTCGACTTCCCTTCGTCTGTCGGTTGACACAACGCAGGGTGTGGGAGATGTCCCTCCAGTGGCCCCGCGTGCAGAGCCTTCAGGGTCGAATCCGGCCTTTCCGGGACCGGGTGCAACCCCTGCCCAGCTTCGGCAATTTTACGAGGTGATGCATGGGCCTGCGGACTCGGTTTGGGGGGCCTAGGCCTTCGACACCAGCGGCTCTGGCCTCGGCTCCGCAGGGCCCCCTTGGTTCCAGGCCTGGATCTATTTACAACAGGGGACTTGAAAAGAGAAGGCTGATCAGGAAGCCTGAGAAAAGATGAAATGGCCAAGAGGTAGCTCTTAAGAGTGCCCAGAGCAGAGCCCTGCTTGGCCTAAGAAAGGAGGAACAAAAGACCCTCAGAAAGAGGGCCAGAAAGGAGATCAACAGCCTTTGCTGTGCACATGCCACAAATGTATTCCATCTGCAAGCGTATACCGTTTTAGTGAGGGATGCCTGGCTGCCAAGATTATATCACAGGCTTCGGGAGGCAAGTCAAATGACGTCAACTGCCGCCGCTCAACCTCCACGCAAGTAGGTGGAGGCTGGACAGGTTCGGGTGGAGGACCGTCCCCTGCTGCTGCGACAGAAGATCCTCCCAAAGAGGCAGTCTGATCGAGGATCAATAGCAATGTTGAGCAGCTCAGGATACCAGACTCTTCGTGCCCAATCTGGAGCCACAAGAATGACTTGGGCCCAGTCGTGCTTGATCATCTTCAGCACTCTGGGCAGAAGTGGTATAGATGAAAAGGCATATAGAAGACCACAACTCCACTTGCAGGGGTGGCTGTGACCTATCCAAACCCAGATTCATTGCACAGTTAAAAGTGCCCCTGACTACCCTCCAAAAGGGGACCATTAGCGACAACAGAGGGGCCAATCCAGTGAGAAATGATGGCTGGTCCATGTTCGGAGCATAAATATTCAATAATGCAATATCCCTACCATCCAGACAAATCAACACCACGACATTGTGGCCCTCTTGATCAATCCTGCCCTGTGCAACCAGAAGGAGACCCCAGGTCTGGTCTACATAAGAGCGGCCCACGAAAAAGCACAGTAAGAAGTAGCGTAGAGTTGACCCCGCCATTTCCCCCAAAGGGCTCGGCCCTCAAATTCTGGAAGATAGGTCTCCTGGAGGAACGCAATATGCACTCCTCTACATTTCAAATAAGACAATACAGTATACACCTTGGAGGGGGGTGAAAGGCCCCACGCGTTCCATGTGAGCAATCTAACCTGTTTAGTCATGAGTAGCGGTATAAGAAAGGAAGGGACAAACGTGGAACCCCCACATCATCTACCCCAAAAAATCAAAAGTGCTGTACTGAGCACACAGCTCCATAGCCTCATCAAGATAGTTGGTGGATAGCTTTTTCTTAACTGCTAGGAATGACCTCCTCTAGGTCTATACCTGAAGGGTGAAGTCGGGGTCCAAAGACACCTTGGCGTTGTGTACCGCTAAAGGGCCTTGAGCATTGGCCTGTTGCAGGAGATGGTCCCTATCTTGGAAATGTAGGAGGCTGGCCACCACCGGATGTGGTGGGGCCCGAGGGCAGGGTATCTGCACCGGCACCCTGTGCGCATGTTCGAAGGCATAGAATCTGGAGAGGCTCTCTGGGGACTCGACTTATCTGGATGCTCGGGTCCAGGAGGTTAACAGAAAGTCACCCGCAACAGTCCCACAATGCAGATGTTATTGCAACGGCCCACCCCTCCTGATCATCGAAGTGAGCAGCCAAGCATTGGGTCTATGCCTCAAGAATGATCAACAGCTGGTGACAGAGTAAGCACCGTGCCCTTTAGGGTTGCGACCCTCTCCAAAACCTATTGTGAATCCTCTCGAATAAGTGCTAGCTCCACTGAGAGAAAGTCTATTTTGTCCTCTAAACGTTCCCCAGATGAGTCAATGACGGACAGACATTTCTCAAACTTGTCATCCATGTACGCCATGTCCCCACCTGCAGTGCTGTGCTTTATCGCCTCCTAGGGGGTGCTTGTGGTTGCATCCACCTTGGATCGCTGTGTGCGCCCCATGGTGATTTTCAGCACTCTCTGGGCCCTAGTTGGAATCAAGACAACCGCACATCACTACTTATCTGCAGCATCCCAGCCAAAGACAAAATACCTATAGGCTGTCCATCGTGTTTTAGCAGGCCAGGAGGGTGTTAAAGGCCCTCAAGCCAGTCAGTAAACATCTCAATGTGATCACCAGAGTTTACAAGTGCGACCAGTCAGCCAAACAGCCATAATGCCAAAATACAGCAAGAAATCTGTCTCCCCAGGACCACGTCAGGTGGCCCCCACATGCCTGGAATCTAGAAGGCCAGTCAATCGCCTGTGCATTCTCCTGGTGATTTGAGGGGTAACAGGATCCCAAACACACACCTAATTGCACAGAGAGAGAGAGAGTAAAACGGAGGCTTGTGCTGGAAACCTGATCAAAGTGTAGCAGGAAAGGAGCCATTAAAACAATCAACCCTAAGCCAAAAGCAAGTCAATGAGTCCCCACTGCCAGCGAGCCCCGGAAAGATAATGAAGCAGGCCATTGAAGATGCAGCCATGCCAGAGCTCTGTTTCCTCTGTCTTTGCCGACATCCATGGGGCCCAGGTGCCCCCAACACCACTCACCTGCATGTCCAAGAGGGGAGGGGTGCACCAATAGCAGGGATGTAAAGGCGCTCTTGGCCGCCGCAATCAGCATGGATGAAGACCAAGCACCCAGCACCATGCACCGGCACTGCAGAACAAATGCAGGCGAAATCACAAGGGCCTACCCACATGCAGATCCCCAAATGAAGTGGCCAGGTAAGGGCAATCACCCCATAAAGTTCACAGCTGTAGCTGCGGTCAAAATCCAGTGCGGCCACTGGTAACAGATCGAGGCCAACATTTTGTGAATGCTCCAGCTCCAAAGCCAAATCTTCTCTCCGTGGCCCACAGCTCTGGCCACGCAGTTCACACAGAGTCTGGGTGCTCTCCCTGGGTCCCAGATGCCCAATAGAGCATCCCCCATTGTAGCGGGGAGAAGATGGTGGCTAGATTAGGCAGCAGGAATCGCAGTTGCCGAGGAGTCCAGTCATCCGTGTCCTCAAGTTATGGTGGCGGGGACTGCCCCCCACCCTTGTCACAGACCTTGCACACAGAGATGAGATCACAGAAGAGAGACAGGCAATGCAGCTTGACTTCCAAGAATAAGTGGCCAATGTGAGAAGCTGGCCTGGTATATGATGTCCACTAATTAAAGTGGGTGCCTTGCACCAGTCCAGATAATCCTTATGGTGATTTAAGAGATCTCAGACAACCTTAGAAAGCTATCCAAGTGGTAGCTCTGGTGAGAAGCCTTAAGGCTTAGTCTTTAAGGAGTGTGAAGCAGCTTGTTTTACCAGAATGCAATCTTATGGTATAGATTAAATGAAAAGAGAACCACACAGTCGTTATATAATATATACTGTAACATACTAGCTAGTGTTATAAAAAGATGGATCTTCTACACGGGGATAGACACAAAGCACACAAAACTTCAGCAAAGAAATAATAGTAAATAGCACTAAAACACAATGGGCCCGGGGGGGACCAAACCAGATACTAAGAAAGTGGTATAAGAACCACGACTCAAGTCAAGAAAGTGTTGAGAGGACATAGAATTACCAGGACACCAAGGAACCACCCAAGTTGAGTAGAGAAGGACCCCACGGAGTGCGTTTGAGAACATGACAGCATGCTCCTTAAAAGTCTATGTGAAAGTCGTGGTTGGAACTTTAGAGTTTAAGGACCCTTCTGTCATGCCTGCCTGTCTTCTGATCGGATCGCGCTGCCCACATAGAACGCATGCGCGAGGGAACGGAAATGAGCCAAAGCCTGACCTCCCCGCATTACCTTGCTTCGCGTTCTAGTGTTTCCGTGTTTCCGTTGTGAGCACGTCACCTCCGTGTAAGCCATTTCCGTTGTGTCGGAGTCGTCCCAGTTATGTCTTCTTCTCTCTCTGAAGCTCGTTCCTGTTCCTGTTTTGGAAGCCGGCCGCCGTCTTTACGGTCCTCGGCTGTTTGTTCAAACACTTGTTTGTTCACCTCCTGCTCCGTCCTTAAGTCCCTTCGCCATCTTGAGTCTTGAGTGGGGAGTCCTTCTCTCTCCTGCCAGTAAGGACATAACCAAGACTCGAATGCAATCTCCCTCCTGAATCGGCCATCTTCTTTCCGATCCTGAAGGGGCTCCTGGGCCTGTGTATTTACGGTTCCACTCGTCGGCCGGACACTCGCTGTTCCGCCGACCGGCCGGACTTGTGGAGAACTGGCCTGGGATCGCTTAGAGGGATTGTGGGAGTTGTAGTCCTCCAGGACTGTTATTCTTTTACTTTTGTTATTACTTTCTTTTGGGCTCGCTGGCGTCTTATCGGAGACTGGCAATCGTCACAGAGTGTGGGAAAGAAGATCGGGTAAAGCGCTGTTAGCGCAATTTTTATTACCATTACCTTGTGGCAAGCTCGAGAGTAGTTACATGAGAATTATTGTATTCAGAGATAAACCATTGTTCATTCACATTGCCACCCCCCCCCCCCCCCACAACTGAACAGTCAGAGTCGCTAATAGTGGCACCGCTAGGTAAGATTTTCTTGTTTACTGTCAATATATATTTCTTACAGTAATCAAGAGGTAATCATACTTTATTGTTGTGGATAGCCATCGTCTGCATATAATTGCTGGTTCAGTACTGCAACACATGTCAATTCAACTAGCTACAGATGAACCCCTGCAACACATGTCAATTCAACTAGCTACAGATGAACCCCTCACTGTTTTTTAGGTAAGAGGTAGCATATGGTTTCCATGTTTACTATTTGTCTATTGTTGAAGTGCATTAACCTAACCTATTCCTTTTAGTGTCAGTCTTCACCCTGAGGGTTACCAGCCCGAAGAGTCTTGTTTTCTTCCCCGCCTTTCCTTGTTTTGTTCCCTCCTTTCCCTCCATACCACCATTGCGTTCTAGTGCTTGACAGATGCAATAGGTGCAGGGGGGAAGGGCTGGGCTTGTCGGCAGTTCCTGGTACTCCTGTGAAAACAACACTTGGATCCTTACACCTTCCCAGTGGACTTCAAAGAAACCCCATGGAAGACAGAAGGTTGGAGAGCCACCCAACCTGTGGATACCGAAGTACCCAAGTTACCTATCCCAGGGATACTGCTGTTGAACCCAGTGCAGGACTTCAAAGAAGAGCAGCTGCTGGAAGGGTTGAAAGTGTTCGTTGGAATCCAAACGTGGATTCTTGTTGGAGTACCTGAAAGCAGAGGGGACAGAGTCTGGGTCACTTGTGAGTGAGCAGGGGCTCGGTCGACGAATGCCCACCGATGTCGGGTGCTTCAGGATAGTTGACGGGGTCCTTCACTCTGCAGCTGTGGGGACAAGGCGATGTTGAGGATGACCAGGAGCTGGATATGAGCTGTCCCACAAAGGATGTCGAGTGCTAAGGGGGGTCGGTGTCCGGCGTGGGCACCAACAAGCCTTGGAAACGGCAACCCACGCAGAAGGTCAAGGAAGTGTACGGTTTGGACCCGCAAGGTCCAGGAGACTCACCACACACAGGGGAGTCTGGGCAGGCCCGAGCAATCAGGGGAGCCCAAGGAAAACAAAGATGACCCTCAATTGGACCCACAGGCCGGAGGAGCAGGAGTCGTGAGAGGACCTAGAACAGCTTTACAAAACAGCAGGACACGGAGCACTCTCTGTGAAGTGGTTAAGGCTACACGGAGCCAAATACACTTGTTGCAGAATTGCCAATAAGCACTTGCACCTGCAAAAGTACGTGGTGTACAGGTTTTCAGGTATTGCAGCCCTCACGAGGGATTCTGACCTCAAACTTGGTGAGAGGGCAGTTCGTGCCTCAAGGGATGTAGAAACCCACCTCCTGTGTTGCTGAACCCTTCGGAGTCCGCAGGAGCTTGGTATCAGCAGACCGATCAGCAGTGTTGCAGTGCCTGCGAATGCAGAGGAGTGACTCCTTCACCCCAAGGGAGATTATCTTCAGGTGTCTTGGATGCTCCACGCATCCTGCACGTATTCTGTATGGTGCACAGGCACAGACAAGGCAGCAGACTGCGAGGGAAAAAAGTCAGGCTCAATCCTACCTAGCCGATAAACATCAAACAGTGACGTTAGATGAGCACAAATCTCCCTCCTTTTTTATACCATGTGGGGTACCTCAGGGCTCGGCACTCTTGCCCACCCAGTTTAACATATATGTAGCCCCACTGGCAAAGCTTATTCGCTCCTTTGGCTTTACAGCCATATGCTACGCTGACGACACGCAAATTGTCGTCTCACTGACTGCTATATCAGAGGACGTGGCAGCACGTTTTAATTCATGCATAAGCCATATTATCAATTGGATGCAAACCAATTGCTTAAAGTTGAACACCGGGAAGACGGAGGTAGTAACGTTTGGCAGGGACTCTTACCGTTGGAACTCCACTTGGTGGCCTGATACAGTGGGATCTTGCCCTCATCCCGTAAAAAAGGTAAAAAACCTCGAAGTCCTAATTGACGATCATCTTTCCCTATCAGACCAGGTCAACAGCATTACCTCTTCCTGTTTCTATACCCTGAAAATTCTTGGGAAAATCCTACCTTTCATCCCTATGCCCCTCAGGAAAAGGGTAGTCACGGCTCTGATTTTGTCGAAAATCGATTATTCTAACTCACTCTACCTTGGAAACCAAAAAAGTGTGACACATAAACTGCAGACTCTACAGAATGCAGCTGCGCGACTACTACTGAATTTACCCAAATTCAGCTCCATTAGTCAGGCAATTTAGAACAGCTGCACTGGCTCCCTATCTTAGCTAGGATCCAATTTAAGTCCTTGTGTATCTTACATAAGGCATTGCACGAAAAAGGACCAGGACAGATCAGAAAATATGTTGAGCGTTATGCTCCACAGAGAGTTCTCCACTCCGCCTCGGCATCCTTACTTATAGTTCCAAGGATAAAGACGCTGAAGTGGGGCGGTAGAAACTTCCGATTTTTAGCTCCGAAGCAATGGAACTCTATGCCCCTGCATCTTAGAACCCAAAATAATCTACTTCAGTTTAGGAGGGATCTCAAAACCTGGCTGTTGTAGCTGTACATACCCAGCTGCATTTCTCCTTACTCTGTATTTTTGATAGTTAAGGGATAAGACGTCACGGCATACACGCGCTCTATAAAAACCCTAATTTCATTTCATTTCAAATGAAGTCTAGAGTGCCCAGACGGTCGAAGTGCAGTGGTTTCAGTTCTGAATCTTGTCCATGATGAATCTAAGGTCCTACAGCCAGGTAAGCCCTTAAGTACCCATGGAAGAGGGTTGGAAAGGTTCTGTGGACCCTCCCAGGGGACATGCTGGACAGAGGGAAGGTTACTCCCATGTCCTTTGTCCAGTTTTGCGCCAGAGCAGGAGCCCGCTGGCTCCCAGGACTGATTTGAACTGGACTATACACAGGGACACCAAACGTGCCCCTCATGAGACATTCAGGTGCTGACAAGCGCACCCACCCAGCCCATATAGACGAAATCCTGTCTGGGAGGTGTTCACACCTCCCTATGACAGGATGCCTATTGTCCTGCCTTCCCCTGCTCGAGCTTGGTTCAGCAGCAGGAGGGCAGAAATGTGTCTCTGGTCGGCAGCAACCATTTTGTGCTATCTGGGACTAGAAGGCAGGACCACCGAGAGCCCACAGAGGGTGCTCCCAATGGGTGGATACCTCCCACACCAGTTACTGGTGTAGGGGTATGATTCCAACATGTTTAACACCAAACACAATAGTGTTTGTTACAGCCGTTTTTGAGATGGTCATCAGGAGGTCGCGTAAGGTCCCTCTATATTAGTGTATGGCTGCTTCACTGACAACCCGGGAGAATGGACTCCATAGGCTACAGGGGTGTCCTGCTCATGCAGGGGCACCCTCTCAAAACCAAGCATCCTGCTATAGGGGTGACATATGTTTTAAGTGCAGTGACCCTTAGATATAGTAAACCTATATCTTTAGTAAGTGGTGCATGCATCAACTTACACAGGCTGCAATGGCAGGCCTATGGTTCCATTTTTAATTACCTCTCATGGGTGGCATAATACATGTATCAGCTCATGGGAGTACTCTGGGGTATCTATGCCCTGGGCACATGGGTACCATTTACTAGGGACTGACAAGGGTCCCCCAGTATCCAATTTGGAGTGCACCTAAGCACATAACACAATAGTTTAGGGAGAAAGCAGATTGACTGGGATCCTGCTAATCAGGACCCCAGTCTGACTAGTCAAAAGCCAGCTTAGCACCAGGCAAAAAGTGGGGGTACACATGCAGAAGGATCCTACCCTCCTACAGCCAACTATTTACATATGTATATATTATAATATATAATCACCACTGTGTAGTTATGGTTCAGCCGCAGATTTCATTGAAAAGGCATTGATTGGTGTAAACAGCTAAGGTTAAGGATACTAGATATTGTGCACTTCCATGAAGGGGGAAACGATTAAAGGGAAGTGGGTCAGAAAAGAGGTTTTTCCATTTTAGCTTTCCTAGAAATTTTGCTTGGCCCTACAGAAAAAAACACTCAACGAATTTACATCAAACTTGACATGAAAGTAGAGTATCACTCAGAAGGCTTGGTTTTGTCACTTTGGTGTAAATCCATTCAGTAGGTTTTTCAGGAACTAAAATTAAAAGAAGATTCTGGGTGAGCTTGAAAGGGTTAACACTTCTGTATTTCTTGGCCATTTTAGGCCATGGAGGCTAGTGACCTAGGTCCAAGGGCTGTCTTCTGACTAGAATTAAAAACATAAAGTCCCATTGGTCAAAGGAGTTTTTGGCTCCCATTGACCACTTCAGCTCTGTGGACACAAACCTATGGCTGTGGACCCTGCAACAGTGAGTGGCTGGCCACAATAACAAAATATACCCTTCTGGGTGCTAGTACAGGATCTGGAGGATGTTTCTGTCATCCAAATAAAATGGACTCAGGTTAAAATGAGGGCAAAGCAATCAGACTCTTACAACAGGCCAATATTAGGGGACCATCAAGCTTCTCCACCCCGTAACCCCCCTCCTCCCCCAAGGAAAACATTAAAAAAAAAGTCCATGGACTGTTTTTACAGGCTATGAGCCCCACATCTTTAAAAAGATGGTGGCAGTATGTGGCCTGGACAACTAGTCCACAGACTCAATACACCTAAAATGGCACCCACAGTTTGCAGCCTTGACAACTAGACACCATCCTAGGTGTATCAGATCCAGGGCTTAGTTCTTGAGGCTATGGATTGCTGGTGTCATTTTAGCTGTGGCGACTCTGAGGCACGGAAAACTAATGAGCAGACTACCAACACATTGGAGGCTATGTAAAAAACATTTTTAAAAAGTACATGTCTGTATATTGGAAAGGACCCCGAGGTCTGCCCTGGGTAGTCATTCCAGAAGGGGCCAGGGACCTGGCCTGCCAAACAACAAAGGCTGAACTTTCTGTGTTGGCCACTGTCTATTTTACATTTAAACACATTTTAAACACATTCTGAGATGCAGAATGTCTTCCAAGTCAGGTAACCTTCCTCAGTAATACAAACCTGTGACTTCTACAGCAACAAGAGGCAGAAGAACCATTTGCAGAGAAGCAAGACACAAGAGAGGGTGTTTCACCAAGGTACTTCTGGTTTTGAAAAAACACTTGGCTCAGGCAAGAGAGGGAGCCCTGCCAGGAACATTTTCAGCATCAACCCAAGAGCAGGAGGTGGAAGATGTGCAATGCTTTAGAGGCTCTCCTGAGAGGCAGTCTGGCATGTGGGAATTCTTTACCCACCCAGAGGGAGAAATAAAATGTAACACATGCAGTGACACATGCGAGTCAAACTAAGCCATTGGACAAGGAAATACTACACAGTTATGTTTCACAGAGAAACCCAAATATAGGCTTGAGTAGTCCACTAACCGTTCACCTACATTTACCGTACCATTGCACTACACAATAGGTTTTGGTTATTGACATTTTACCTAGTTAAACGTTGCATAAATGTCTTGCGGTGTTCCCCGAATACTAGCCTCATTAATTATGCATAAAGATTCTCAGAATCACAGCAGGATTACCATCCTCCACATAATAACTATGAATAAGGGTCAGTAGAATCCCCTGAAGGTACCTTTTGGGTATATCTACACCATATCTATGCCAGGGCAAGCAGAGGAGAAAGGCTTCTAAGCTGACACACTGATGTGAGATGCTGAGGTTCCTGCATGCAGACACTCCAGCTCGCGGTGGTGTGACATCCCTCGCGGGGTGTCCATCTCGAGGACAAGATGGGGTCCCACAGTCTCACTTCAGGTAATGGGGTTGGCTTCAGCTTAGGGGGATTCTTGACTCTACATCTACATACATGCTATCTACACTTAGGTACATCTAGTTAGGGTTGCATCATAGGAGTACACAATATTATTGTCATGTATTTATATGCTTGCATATATTCATTCTGTTAGCACTATGGTAGGAATCTACCATCCTTTTACTCTATTGGTCTTATAATCATTTATATCTGTTTCTGTCTTCTGGTTGTTTTAGCACACCTATTTTACACTAAAATTACGCTGGTTCAATAAATGTTTATTGAAAAACATCCCCACAGTTTATTCTGTGTATTTCTCTGAGCCGAAGTGAGCACGAGTGACTGAACGAAAAGTACTGTACTGTTTCCATGATCCCTGATGGGACAGAGTTGTGCTGTTCGATAGTTGCCATGTAGATATTCCCTCCTTGGTAAGAGGAGCTTATAGTGGCACTGTGAGCTAGCTGGTATTCAAGCTAACATACCCGGTGGGGGTGTCTGGAATCAGTTTGGACACCAATCCCGCAGTGTATGTTGTCTAAACGCGCAGATCCTGTATAGGTTTAAAGGAACTACACAATAACACTTGTGGGGCAACCACCTTACACCACCAATGCATGAGAATGGGTACAAGCAGTGACAGAGGGAGAGAGCTCAACGTATGCAGATAAGAACATGACAGCCATGCCCTAGTCACCAGTTGACTCACCTATGGCATCGCATTCTATGCAGGAATCCTCACACAGTTAACTAAAGAGACTCCAGACGATTTAGAACTCCGCGATCAGACTCATCCTGAACTTACCCAAATGGACCCACATCTCCCCCCCACCTCCTCTCAGGAACCTCCACTGGCCCCACGTCAAGAAGAGATGCCAGTTCAAGAGGCTGATACATGCCCACAAGGCCCTCCATGACCAAGGACCAGCATACATCAACCACTGTCTGAACTACCATTAACCTTCCAGACACCAATGCTCCACCTCCCTTGCTTACACCACCCGCCATTGCTACAACTGAGGACACTCTTTTTCTCCTACCTCGCCACCAAGTGCTGAAACAGCCATGTCCACTGCGAAACAGTATCTTTCCTCATGGAATTCAGAAAGGAACTCCCGACCTGGTTTCTCGACTGATTGCAGCAGTATCATAGTACCTCGATACCCTCATGGGTGATTAGCCTCGTTCTACAAATCTGACTGATTTACATTGACAAGCATGCCAGAATACATGCCGAATTAGATGCAAGAGAGGCCAAACCTTTCCACAGTGACTTTCAATTCAATTACATGGACTGTAAGGTGCATATGTGGTTTGGAAAAGAGTATGCTGCCAAGTAGGAAGTGATAGAGAAAAGCTGCTGCAAGTTCCATTAATAAAGACGTATTTTTAAAAAGTTTGAAAGTGGCTATTTAGTACAAACACCAAACAAAAACCCTCAACCCATCTCCAGCAAAAAAGTTTTTTTTGAGGACCACCCATAAAAATCCCAGAAGAATAGCTTGTCTCAATTCTGCAGTGGGTTGGGAGTAGAGCCACAGTCCAGGCCCTGCGACTAACTGCCACAGCATATGAGCAAAGGCTGAATGCAGTGAGGGTTTGAAGGCCCTGTGACCAACACCCACTGTGCAAAAACCTATAAATTCTGTGAAAAAACATCAGTTTAATATAGAATTATGCTTCTGGCTTAAAAATGCAAAACCACTGAAACTCACATGTGATTTAAAATGCTCACAATAAATGACACCCCTTGCGCTGACCACCATGTGCAATACATCACTTCGTCAATGGTACTTGAAAAAATACGCTACCAAGTGCAAAACATGATGGCGGAGAGATGTATGGCGTTCGTTGTGTGAATTGCAAATTAGTTTCCATATTTCAGCAGCTTTGGGCATTTTATATGCATATATGTAAATATATATAATAAATATCCTCTGAAAAAAACAAAGGGTATGGTGACGTTATAGTTAGGTATTATAATAAGATCCTATGTTATGTTAAAAAAACTGAAATGGACGGAAAAAACAAAGGTTAAAGCGTTCTACTTAAGCTGTTGAAATAAGATAGAGACAAATATTTACTAACAAATAACACTGCAATGCACCAGTTATAGTTTATTGAGCTTACTATAACTTGCACTGTTTAATTTCACATATTGCATCACTCATGGCTTGTTAAAGCACATCATTAATAACCGATAACATCACTACTGACAACTAAAATGTTCCTGAGCCCAATTCCCCAGTTGCACATGTCCTTTGCCTGTGCACAGCAGGGGGTTGGCTGCACCCCCACAACGAACTAACCCTCCAGCACAGGATGTGGATGGAGAACCAGCAAACCTGCTGCTGGGTTTCTGGGGGACAAAGGATTAAGTTGCTGTAACTGTTGAAGAGTTCTCTGCCAGACTTGATGCAGGAAACGTATAAACATGCATGAGTACAATTTGTACTGTACAGAATGAGGTACCTCAAAGGGGGTATAGAGGGTAACCGATTACCGAGGGATTGAAAGGTTTCATATGGTAACAAATACATCTAATATATAAAGGTCTCAACCCAATGAGTAAAGTGACAACTCTATAAAGCTGTCGTCAGAGGCTAAGGAACAGAGGATTCTAGAAAGCTATGTTCCTGTAAATGGGAGGGATGTTCTGGTTAATAGCTGTCCAGCTGATAAGGGGAGTAGTGAAAGCATGCATCATGTTTTTACTCTATTAAAAGTAGCAGTGCTCCTATGAGGTGGTAATGAAGGAGGACATAAGGAAGTGTGGCTTGAATCGAGAATCCTGCTTAGAAGGCTCAGGTAAAGGGGAAGGAGATCGATTTGGGGTTTCCGAGGGCCGAGTGACAAGCCCCTTGAAAGCTTTTTCACAGTGGTAAGAATCATCTAAGATCCATGCCTTAAGTTCCTAAAGTATATGGGTTTTTAGTGGTCAGGAGACCTTTATTTGGTAATCACTGAAGTACATAATGTGGGTGTATTGGTAGAGTTGCCTACTTTTTAGGTTGATTCAGAAAAGGGGGTGGTGATGAACAGAGTGTCTGAATTAAGCAGACCACTCTTACCCAGTCCAAAGATCAGGGCTTGATCCATCACCGTTTTTTAGCTCACTGCACCATCCCAGCTCAGAACTTGGCTATATGCAAATTAGTCTGACCCTGGCCCAGTGCATCATGGGAACAGGGCAGACCAAACTACCAAGCCAATTCTTATACTGGGAAGGAAACAAGCTTCCGGGGACCGGTTTCTGGCATTTCAGCCGTCTTCGGCCCGGCTTGCTTGAATCCTGATGGTGCAATGAGCAAGGGGCTCACATCTGAGTATACCCTTCCACGCTTATGGTGGACAAAAATGATTCAGAAAAGGGGAAGGGGGTGGTGATGAACAGAGTGTCTGAATTAAGCAGACCACTCTTACCCAGTCCAAAGATCAGGGCTTGATCCATCACCGTTTTTTAGCTCACTGCACCATTCCAGCTCAGAACTTGGCTATATGCAAATTAGTCTGACCCTGGCCCAGTGCATCATGAGAAAAGGGCAGACCAAACTACCAAGCCAATTCTTATACTGGGAAGGAAACAAGCTTCCGGGGACTGGTTTCTGGCATTTCAGCCGTCTTCGGCCCGGCTTGCTTGAATCCTGATGGTGCAATGAGCAAGGGGCTCACATCTGAGTATACCCTTCCATGCTTATGGTGGACAAAAATGATTCAGAAAAGGGGTCTGAAATGCCAGAAACCGGTCCCCGGTAGCTTGTCTCCTTTCTGGTGAAGAATTGGCTTTGTAGTTTAGTCTGCCCTGTTCCCATGATGCACTGGGCCAGGGACAGACTGATTTGCATATAGCCAGGTTCTGAGCTGGGATGGTGCAGTGAGATAAATAACGGTGATGGATCAAGCCCTGATCTTTGGACTGGGTAAGAGTGGTCTGCTTAATTCAGACACTCTGTTCATCACCACCCCCTTTTCTGAATCGTTTTTGGCCACTATAGGTGTGGCAGGGTATACTCAGACATGAGTCCCTTTCTCACTGCACCATCAGGATTCAAGCAAGCCGGGCCGAAGACGGCTGAAATGCCAGAAACCGGTCCCCGGTAGCTTGTCTCCTTTCTGGTGAAGAATTGGCTTGGTAGTTTAGTCTGCCCTGTTCCCATGATGCACTGGGCTAGGGACAGACTGATTTGCATATAGCCAGGTTCTGAGCTGGGATGGTGCAGTGAGATAAATAATGGTGATGGATCAAGCCCTGATCTTTGGACTGGGTAAGAGTGGTCTGCCTAATTCAGACACTCTGTTCATCACCACCCCCTTTTCTGAATCGTTTTTGGCCACTATAGGTGTGGCAGGGTATACTCAGACATGAGTCCCTTTCTCACTGCACCATCAGGATTCAAGCAAGCCGGGCCGAAGACGGCTGAAATGCCAGAAACCGGTCCCCGGTAGCTTGTCTCCTTTCTGGTGAAGAATTGGCTTGGTAGTTTAGTCTGCCCTGTTCCCATGATGCACTGGGCCAGGGACAGACTGATTTGCATATAGCCAGGTTCTGAGCTGGGATGGTGTAGTGAGATAAATAACGGTGATGGATCAAGCCCTGATCTTTGGACTGGGTAAGAGTGGTCTGCTTAATTCAGACACTCTGTTCATCACCACCCCCTTTTCTGAATCGTTTTTGGCCACTATAGGTGTGGCAGGGTATACTCAGACATGAGTCCCTTTCTCACTGCACCATCAGGATTCAAGCAAGCCGGGCCGAAGACGGCTGAAATGCCAGAAACCGGTCCCCGGCAGCTTGTCTCCTTTCTGGTGAAGAATTGGCTTGGTAGTTTAGTCTGCCCTGTTCCCATGATGCACTGGGCCAGGTACAGACTGATTTGCATATAGCTAGGTTCTGAGCTGGGATGGTGCAGTGAGATAAATAACGGTGATGGATCAAGCCCTGATCTTTGGACTGGGTAAGAGTGGTCTGCTTAATTCAGACACTCTGTTCATCACCACCCCCTTTTCTGAATCGTTACTTTTTAGGTTGAGCTTATGACAGCGCACATGCGCTACATAGGAAATCGACCTCTTGGAATCACTTCAGCTTTCTTCAAAGCGTGTGCATGTTGTGCTCACACGCTATTGGCCTTTGCGTCTGGCTTCAGTACGCAATTGGGCAAAGGTGTGTGGATGTCCCAGCTTCTTTTCAAAGGTTTACTCCCAGAGCGCTTTGCTCTTGGGAGCCAGCAGCGGCGCGCAGGGGCCATCTGTTTTTAATTAGCAGCGGCGCGCTTGTTTTCCCCCTTACAAACAGTGAAACACCAGCAGCGGCACGCATGGACCATCTGTTTAGGTCGGCGTGCGCGCGCACCACTCACTGGCTTGTTATCTGTGTGTGCATGCCGCTGCTCCTGCCGTAAGTGTCTGCACTATCAGCCCCTGCCCGTCTGCCTCGGGCCACTTCCTGTTTGCGCTCCTCTCAGGTGATAGCTTTGGGGAGTGACAGTCAGCAAGAGATGAGCACAGCAATTACAGAGGGGGCTGTGAGTATGCGCCTGTGCTGGACAAATAGCGTGGAGCTGTGGCAAGGTTTGAAGTGAGTCACCAGAACCAACTGACACCCATCTGCCCCAATAACCAGCACCCTCCCTCCCATCTTCTTCTCCGTTGGTGTGTATTTGAAATGAAATGCAGAGACCTGATGTTCCTGGTAGGAAAAAAATAAATATCTTGACTAACCTGCTAGAATGTGGCTTCTGTGCATCCAAGTTATTACCCTGCCAGGATTCTGTTTCCGTACAAACACTTCTGCTGCTAGGGAGTTTAATTTCCCGAAAAGACCCACATTGCGTTGGTCCTCAAAAGCCTCTGAGCTGAGCTGTGTTCGGAACTGGCAGCCGCCCTGTAGACAGATGGCCTGGCACTGAACGCCTTAACTGACTGCCATGACACGTCCACCCACAGAGCCACGCGAGATTCTGGGAGCCCTGAGGTTCCACGCCACGCACCACCCAGAGAGGCTTTAACCCTCTCCATTACCTGAGAAGGATCGGCCTGCGCTTCAGAACCGGTGGGAAAACACATAGGGCTCAGGTGGGGTCCCCTGGCCTGCTGCACAATTCAGTGAAGGCATGGCTGCTATGTTTATAATGGAAAATAGCAATGCCTAGCAGGACAGCTTTGTCTGACTGATATGTGCATTCCTCTAGGTTTACTCGTTCACAAGCCCTCCATAAACTCAATATTTTGCCTTTCTCACTCATCGCCAAGCATGCGTGTGATGTCATCACCGACCCACGTATTTTAAATGAACTCTCTACTTTCCCCCCCTGTTTTGGTTACAACTTTGCATGTCCACAGGGGTCCAAGCGGCGCACCTAGACATCTCGGAATTTGTGTTACAATTTCGTATGCTGGAGGTGATCATTGTTTCCTCCTTCTCTCTGTATTATTGCTCAGTCATGTAGTGCTAGAGATGATAAATGAAGCAGGGCAGGATTTGGCACTGTTTTCAAGTCTTAAAACTGCGCCATTTATTTCCTCCGACTGTGTATTGTATGACCGGTGTATGTGCAGGTTTGTATGTTTTTTTGGGAGCAAAAACTGACTCGGATTCCTTTGTGAAATATTTCTTTACTTGTATTAGTTGTCAAATCATAGTTCTAAAAATGTTGACCGGGCGTGCTCTTCAGTGAATAAACGTGCAGGAAACGCCAAAATAGAGAAATGATACTGTGGAAATCATTAGCGACATTCGTATCCTGTGTGGGATTGTGGCAAACATCACTCCTTTCTTTCTCGTGCTTGTCGTAGCAGACATAAAAGAGACAGACGGCAGATTTGAACCAAAGGCGTGCTGCAGCAGTAACCTGAAGATTTTTGTATAATCAGGAAAGGAGCCAGGAATCGACTCGAAACATTACTGTTGTAATCCCCACTTGGTACGCCCCACCCACCGTCCTGCCCTCCTCCCCCTTGGTTGGTGCCAGGCAAGAATGCATGAACATTCCACAGCTGACGCCAGCTGACTGGAATCTGTGATGGTGTTGAGAGCTAATAAAGAAGACTCTTGATAAATTACCTGTACGTCTCATCATTGCCTCTAATAAAAGGGAGAGGGACCCAAAACCAAAGGGATAGGGTACCAGAACTGACTGTATGTCAAAAGAGAAATTCCCTTTGGGCACTTTAGTTTAAAGACATCAATTCTTACAGACAACTAGACAAATATCCTTCGGTCATAAAGACCTGTCACTTGGAGCAATGCAGTAAATAACAAAACAATTCCGTAAAAACAAATAAATTCAGTATGCACAGTTTATTCATATATTTAAAAACAAGTTAAAAAACATAAATTAAATTAAAATAGAATTGGGAACACAGACAATATAAAGAAGGAACAATTCATATAAAAAACATCATCCTAAACAGTTCCTAAAACTAAAAAGGGAGGTACAAAATAAAGGTTAATATTCTGCAACAGTCAGAATAGTCCTTGCTCAATGTATATTGCACTTCTCCCTTTGTTTCAACGCGTTTCAACGGACAATTAAAATATAGCCGCCTTCCTCAGGAATATATTAGCTGTCTTCCCAAAAAACCTCTGAAATTAAAACAAAATGTGTTTTAGATTCCAGAAACATTCTAACATAGTCCTGCACATAAAATTGAAATAAAAGAGATACAGAATTCATGTCATATAAACATTGCTCCCAGGTTAAGTGCATCATACCGTAATACACTTATAAACAATTTAGTACCTACAAGAACATTAATACAACTCATGGAGTTAAAGACAACAGCACATTTACATTCCTACTACATAACTAATACATAGACACTTTACCATATATACACACTGAGAAGACATTTTTATACAATAGTCGATTTAAAAATATCTTAGTGTACTTTGTCCAAACGAACATAATACTCATAAATGTTTATGACTTTAGTACATTGTTCTTTATGTTGATCCATAGGCATATATGCCTGCTACTCTTGGTAGTTAAATATGGTTCATACTGGCAAGTGGTTTGATTATAATGTCCCCACTACAAGGATGAAAAAGCACAAACCTTAAGAGAAAATCTGCCCTAAGGTGGGAGGTTAGAGCCTCCTTCCTTGCTCTAAAAGACTTCGTATGATTGACCTCACACTGGTATCTGTAATGTATAATACATGGGGCATAAATATATCTATTTCTTTTTATCCCATATCAAAGATGAATTGGATATATAAAGATATCCATATATCTACCTTATTCAAATAGCCGCCCTCCGCTCATACTTGATCAGCCAAGAGTAAATAGATAGAGAGGTCTAAAGTCACAAGAGAAATAAGACATTAGTTGCCACTCTCTTAATAATAGTTGTCATTCCTATTGCGACCAAAGATGTGATACTTACATCCTTGTATCACTTGCTAATCCGCAATCTGGATTCAGTAATATTTTCGATATATCTGATGATTAAAACAGGACCTATAAGAAAATATATATGTCCCCTTAGTAATCACCACAGTGATGATTATAGTTGCGTAATATAAGTGAGACAGAGTGTTAATACTCACTTTAAAAGGACATTCAGATGTAATCGTTTTGCACGCGGTAAGATGGCCACCGATATACAATCTTTATTGGCGCACTGAAGTTTAAAGAATAAGCAATAGCCACCGATTAGTATTGTGGTATTGTACTTCATAGAGATCAAAAGATCTAAGCATACGACCGATATACTCACATTAATTATCGTATGCTAAAGGGCTCTGTGCTTAGGAGCTATATCCAGTCTCCCAGGATTGTTGCTGCTCGTGAATACCGCCTCTATAAAAAACATATCACAAGCTAAAGTTACAAAAATTGTATAGATTTATTATACGGGGCTAGCCTCTTCTAGTTCTAAACTTCTAACATTTTACCCATACCTTAAGTCAAACAGCGTCAAACGTCCCGCGTGCAGTCCCGGTCGTCTTCCGATAAGAAATGCGATATGGAAAATACACACAGTTTAAATACTCAAAGGTTAAGTACCGCACATAGTCCATGTGATAGCGCGGCAACTGCTGTTTCACAAACAGCGATGCAGGACAATGTCAATAGATATAGACATAGAGAAAATACCACGTAGCTTTAGCTGATAATGTTTCATAGGCCGAATTCAAAGGCTGAGTATGTAACGAAGCTACGCATACTAAAAGTCACAATGGGGAAGTGTGACTAAATTGACAAAAAATTACGAAATTTAGCATGTACATCTATAGATTTTCCTGTATGACCAAAGACTACTTCCAGTTCAAGAATTATAATTACACTAAAGCCTGCCGGGTCGCATATAAATAATTCTAGTATTGTTCCGCGCAGAAGGGAAAATTTGTATACATAAAGATAATGATACGGGGTGTCTGACAAATTACGCCTGTATCATCGCGGGACAATTGGTGAACCTTACTATTACTCACGTTAGCGACAGTGAGCGAGAGGTACGTGGTCCAAATATTGATAATAGAAAATACATCTGGGTTGTGTTAGAACTTGAACTCAGAATGCACAACTGACATATGGCAATCTACTTTGCACCAATAATGCGTTCCCACTCCTCACGTGAGTTGAGTCCATTCCTCACCGTGTCCAAGTAGGAAATATACCATTGCTCTCTATGTTTGCGAACATTAACAATGTTCCCACCTCTCTTCCCTATCTTAACCCTCTCCATTATGAACCATTTAAAATCACATTCACCATGCTTCATTTCCAAAAAATGCATCACAATAGGAGCAGTTATCTTTTTCATTTTGATCGCTGACCTGTGCTCTTGAAACCTAATTCGTGCTTCCCTTCCAGTCTCGCCAACATAGCAAAGCCCACAGGGGCACTCAAGAAGGTAGATAACATTTTTGCTCCTGCAGTTGTGAGTTTTACATTTAATCATCTTGTTGTTACAGGTAATTTCAGGCGCCACTATACATTGATCACAAATATTGCACATTCCACACTTTGTGATTCCGACTATTCTAGTATTATCTAGTGTCCTCTGGTAATCAACTACCTCCTCTTTGTATGTGTGCACTAGTAGGTCTCGCAAGTTTTTGTTCTTTTTAAATGCAAAAAGAGGTTTCTCTAGGGCTGTCTCTTCATCATGATTTAGAATGTGCCAGTGTCTATTTACCACATTTTTAATTAGATTTGATTGCTTATGTGGGAAAATTTGCTAACAAATACCACTTTATTAAGCGGTCCTTTCTCTTTCTTCGATTTTTGAATCAAAGCATCGCGATCATAGAATCTTGCCCTCTTCAATGAATGAGACAGTAGTTTTTTGGGATATCCCCTGTCCTTAAACTTCTTTTTAAGTGTCTCTGCATGTTTATAATAATCATTGATATCAGAACAATTCCTCCGCAGCCGGAGGGACTGACTGAAAGGGATGCTTTCTTTTTGTGATTTGGGATGAAAACTAGAAAAGTGAAGGAGGGTATTTTTTGCCATAGGTTTTGTAAAAAGTTCAACTGATAGCACCCCCTCCGAATTTTTAATGGAGATATCAAGAAAGTCCACATTTGTCGTACTGTAGGAGGAAGTAAACCTAAGATTTGGATCTCCCAAGTTGATCCAATCAAAAACTCCTCCAACAATTCAATGGTCCCCTCCCAAATAAAGAAAATATCATCAATGTAGCTGTACCAGCCCGCTACATTCTCAAAAAATGGGGCCATCTCATTGTCAATATGCTTTGTCTCAAAATTCCCTACATAAAGACAGGCTAGACTAGGGGCACATGTGGCCCCCATGCTAGTCCCCTTAAGTTGTCTAAAACATTCATTCTTAAAGAGAAAAACATTGTTGGTAAGGATGAGCCGTACACAGTCCACAATAAAATCCTTATTAGCCCCACCCAAGTCTTGATTAGACAAAAGATCATCAATGACCTTAACTGTGTCTTCCTGGGGGATATTTGTGTATAGAGACTCAATGTCTAGAGTAACTAATCACTGAGTCTCCTCACAAAACGGTAATCCCTCAACCATTGATATAATGTGTGCAGAGTCTCTCACATATGATTTCAAGTTACACACCAAAGCCTCAGGAAGTGGTCCACATATTTACTCACTGGCTCCAGAAGGGAGTCTAAGCTGCTTACGATAGGCCTCATGGCGGGATCTAATTTATGTTTATGTACCTTTGGGAGGCCGTAAATCGCTGGAGTTTTAGGTTCTAGATTGTTTAAGAATTTGAACTCCTCATCACTGATATAGCCATCGTCCTTAGCATTAGTAAGAAGAGTCAAACATTCTCGTGATATCATTGTGAGGCAGCTGGCGTTAGTACGAACATAGTGTTCTTTTACCTCTAATAGCTGAAGCATCCTATCTTCATAGTTAGCCGTGTCAAAAATTACTACTCCTCCACCCTTATCTGCTGGCTTAACTGTAAGGGAGTTGTCATTCCTAAGTTCAATGAGTTGTATTAATGTTCTTGTAGGTACCAAATTGTTTATAAGTGTATTACGGTATGATGCACTTAACCTGGGAGCAATGTTTATATGACATGAATTCTGTATCTCTTTTGTTTCAGTTTTATGTGCAGGACTATGTTAGAATGTTTCTGGAATCTAAAACACATTTTGTTTGAATTTCAGAGGTTTTTTGGGAAGACAGCTAATATATTCCTGAGGAAGGCGGCTATATTTTAATTGTCCGTTGAAACGCGTTGAAACAAAGGGAGAAGTGCAATATACATTGAGCAAGGACTATTCTGACTGTTGCGGAATATTAACCTTTATTTTGTACCTCCCTTTTTAGTTTTAGGAACTGTTTAGGATGATTTTTTGTATATGAATTGTTTCTTCTTTATATTGTCTGTGTTCCCAATTCTATTTTAATTTAATTTATGTTTTTTAACTTGCTTTTAAATATATGAATAAACTGTGCATACTGAATTTATTTGTTTTTACGGAATTGTTTTGTTATTTACTGCATTGCTCCAAGTGACAGGTCTTCTTTATGACCATAGGATATTCGTCTCATCATTGCAACACTGGCGACGCAGAACCGTGTGGGGACAGTCCACCATCACCCGCAATACGTACACCAGTGACAGCCTGTGAAATAGTAAGGATTCTACCTTACCTGACCGAGTTGATGCTGTGGCGGAGAGGAAACACCGGTGTCCTGAATGGTCCTGTCACAGTTACCAAGTTCTGCAGTGGGAAGAAGTTAGCCCGATCTTCTGACAGACGGCTGTGAGTGCACAGCATCACTGAGGTGAATCCCCAACTGAGAAGGGTCGGCGGGGAGGAAACGTAGTCTCAGGTCTTTGAAGGCAGCCCAAGCGTTGTGCCCCAGCTCGAGGAACCCGCGTGAGGGAACACTTCAAGGTGAGCTACAGCTCCAGCCCAGTTCCTGTGTCCTTGAGGGATCGGCAGAGGAAACGCAGTCCCAGGTCATTGAAGGCCTCCAAAGCGTGTGCCCCAGCTCGAGGAATCGACGTGAGGGAACTCTTCCAAGTTGAGCGGCAGCCCCAGCCCGGTGCCCGTGTTGTTGGGAGATTTGTGGGGGGCACTCCCAGCCAAACTAATCGCAGCCCTTGTGAGCGACAGCTTCAGGGGGTCATAAGTAAAGGGCCGCCACCGAGTGCATCGTTCTGTCACTAAGGAGCTCGAGCACTTTTACACTTCCGTGAAGCGCGTCATCGACTGAGACGGTGAGACGAGCAATGGAGGCGTTCCCTCAGCGTGAAGCTCATTGAGCTTAACCCTTTCATCACCGCAAGTCCTACAGCTTGCTAAGGCGGTGCAACAATTCAAAGAGGTGTCTATCCACGAGTCTAGGGAGTAACCCTTTCCACTTCCCATGCTTTCATAGCCTGTCACATTCTCGCGCTGACAGGCACAGCTTACAAGTGACCCAATTTTTGGTTCTTTCAACGAGCGCAGTGTTGGAAGGTATATGGCATAAGTGGATATTGCCTGTCTTTCCTTCACATGCTGACAGGCACAGCTTACACTCGAAGCAGATTCAGTATATGATAAGTTAAGTTTGCGCCTGGTCTTAGTTTTCACAGTGTCACGGCTGAGTAAGAGCCCAACCCTGCAGTTGGTAATAAAGGGTATCAGAGTGTATTTTAATTGGTAAATAAGGGTATCTGAGTGTATTTTGGTGCTAAGCACACAATATGGCCATTACAAATATGTTGCAAACCCCCACTTTTCTCAAGGAGGTGGGGGAGCCACTCTTACCGTGGAAATAATGGTTCGGACTGCTGGAGTCTTACCTCATCGCGATCGGGGGAGAGCAATTTTCAAATCTAAGGAAATCTTCATTTTCTGCTTCACAACCTTAGGATTGAAGGGCCCAAAACATACGACAACATCACAGCATCAGCAGAGGTAGATGAGGACAGCGACGAGGATGAACATGTGTACTTAGTCGCTGTGAACAGACTTGAAAAGCATTTTGGAAAAACCATTAATTTGGTGCTTGACAGGCATAGTTTTTTTTCGAGGGTACAGGGAAAGACTGAAAAAAGTAAAATGTACATTGCAGCTTTAAAAGGGTTGGCCAACACTTGTGAATTTGAAGCTTTTTATGATTCCCTCATTATGGATCAGTTGGTAAGCTGCACCAACAACACTAAAATACAGGAGAGGCCCTTAGTAGTTAATCCAGATCTGTAGCAAGCCATTGACAAAGCTGTGGGTATTGAACACACTGCAGATTGTATGGTAGCCATGAAGGGGGACGGGGAGAAAAGTGCTGAGGTAAATGCAATAAGTAAACAAGAGGTTAACGTGGAGAGCAAGAGTAAAGGCCCCAGTATTCTCCCTACAGGTACCAAGATCAAATGCTATAGGTGCGGTAGCGCTGCGCTCCTGGCTAACTTTACAGGGTGTCAAGCCAGATCAGTCACATGCCATAAGTGAGGACGGAGGGATCACCTGGCTAGGGTATGTAAAGATCATCAATCCAAATCTGTAATGGACATTGAGTAAGAACAGCCCCAAGAAACCAAACTAGTTTTCCAACTAAAAAGGGGCGGCAAGACTGGTGACTTCCCGTCTTGCACTATCATATTGGACAAAGAAGAGGTGATGTATTTGCCGGTTCATGTTTGCCCTATACCTTGTTGGAGGCTGAGGCATTCACAAAATTGTGCCCTACTTGGCGGCAGGGCATGCAGCCACCGGATATACACCCGTGGGGGAACAATGGGGACCCCATACCCCTGATAGGCATGACAACCATGAAAATAGGATTCAAGGGGAGGAGTACTGTAGGCAAAATCTACATCACCCAGAAGGGATCCAACCTGTTGGGGTGGAAGCACCAGAGGGAACTGGGCATCAAGTTAGACCCCAAAAGCTCTAATCAAGTCCTGCTAGTGGAACCATCGGTGGGAAGCACAGAGGTTTGCAAATACTTCATTGAGGTGTTTACAGACAAACTAGGACTAGTAAGGAACTATCAACAATCCATTAAACTAAAAGCTAATGCCAGACCAGTGGCTCACAAAGTCAGGCCCATAACACACATGATGCAAGCACCCCTCCAAGCAGAGTTAAACAAACTCCTGTCACAAGGGGTCATTGAACCCATAGAGAGCTCAGAGTGGTTGGCCACCATTGTCCTTATGACGAAGGCATCCAGCAAAGAGATCAGGCTATGCGTGGACCTGAGGGACCTTAACGGAAACATATGGGTGGATAGGCATTCCCTGCCGCGCATACATGAGGTCCTCAACTTAATCAAAGACACGAGCTGCTTCAGTGTGTTAGACCTCTCGTCCGCCTACCACCAAGTAGAGCTACACCCCGATTCACGCCACCTAACCTCCTTCATAACCCTGCTGGGAGCGTTCCAGTGCTTGCACATGCCCTTTGGTTTGGCCTCGGCGAACCCTGCCTTCCAAAGGATCATGCAACACATACTAAAGGACATTCAGTATACCATGTGTTTACAGGATGTCATCCTCATTTATGGGAAAAACCTGGAAGAACATAATACCATTTTGAGGGTTGTACTTACCAAACTTGATGTGGCGGGTTTGACCTTAATGAGGGAAAAGTGTTGCATTGGGGTAGGATGAGTTGAGTACCTAGGCCATACCATATCTCAAGATGGTATAAAACCAAAGATCGACCTAGTAGAAGCTATCCAGGGGACAGCAGCTCTGGGGTGTGTGGTGGACTTAAAGTCATTCTTGGGGTTTTCAGAATACTATGCTAAGTTTGTCAGAAATTACGCGTGCATTGTAGAACCTTTAAGACTTTTGCTTAAAGCAAGGACCCCTTACGTCTGGAATGGAGATTGCCAAGCGGCATTCTTCACAGTGAAGGAGAGCATTGCCTCCGCCCTATCGTTGGGCAGATATGACCTCACCAGTCCCACTGTCCTGTACACTGACGCGAGTTATAAACGGTTGGGTGCCAGTCTCACCTAGATCGTCAACTGTAAGGAGCAAGTGGTTGTGTTCGCTTCTCGCGCCCTAAAAGGAGCAGAAGAAAATTACTCAGCAGTCGAAAAAGAAGCGCTTTCACATGCATGGTCCATCAAACACTTTAGCTTCTTTCTGTGGGGCATTCCCTTCACTGTGAAAACCGACCACAAACCCCTGATGTATGCATTCACAACTAAAGGGTCAGAAAAGACCATACCCCGGATAGCAAGGTGGATTTTGGGGCTGGAAGGGTACAATTACAATGTTAAGTATATGCCAGGTTCAAATAATTTGGCGGATTTCCTCCCTAGCTCACTTATGGAGGTTGATGACAATTTATCTCATGTTGATACTGATGATGTGATTTTGAAGGTATCTTGCCTAAAAAGAGAAGAATGGGAAGAGTGTGTACGCAATGATGAGGAAATGAGGATCCTTAAAGGCTTTATCGTCAAAGGGTGGCCCGATGAGAAGTGTAAAGTCGCCACCTCTGTGAACGGGTTCTGGGATGTAAAACTAGAATTAAACAGCAATTAGGTCCAGCAATGATTTTCTTCAGCAGGTACCACGGGCTAAGAAAGCCAGACACGGGAGTAAGGCACTTTCTATAGCAGGACCTACTCTCTGGAACAAACTTCCTCTATCACTCAAACAATGCACAGATCATCTAAAATTGCGGAAACAATTGAAAACAATACTGTTTAAAAATGAAATTTAGCTTCCTCCCACATTTATTTCTTGGTGTTCTACAGGTGTCAAAGCGCAGAGATACTCCACTGAGAGTTGATTCCAGCGCTATACAAACCAATAAATAAATAAATAAACATCCAAGAGGGGACAGTTTGCAGGGGAGAGAAAATTGTTCCACCTGTAGCACTTAGACAGAAAATTGTGGACTTAGCCCTTATTGGTCACCTGGGGCGCAGCCTCACTAAAAACTAAATAAGATTGGATTACTGGTGGCCGGGAATGGATACCATGGCAGAGTGTACTGTGAGAGATCTTGAATGTAGCTGTTCGGACAATATACAACAGACAAGGAAACCTCCCTTATCATCGTGCCAGATAAACCATGGTCCAAACTAACCCTGGACATTATTGGTCCCCTCAACCTTAAGTCCTTGACAGAACGTTTCTTGTTGGTCATGGTTGACAACCACACTAGGTGGGGCGTCTACAAATGTGTGCACCAAATTGACATGAAAGTAATGATAAAATTCTTGAGGGACGTATTCTTTGAGGAGGGGATCCCGGATATCTTGGGAACCTATAATGAGGTACAGTTCTCCTCAGGGAGCATGTCTGAATTCCTATCTGAAATGGGTATCACCCACCACAAGACGGCCCTATATTGTCCCCGGGCCAACGAATTGGTAGAACGCATGAATCGAGTGCTTACAGCGTGCGGAGATCTTAGGCATCTCGGCAGAGGATACACTGCAAGACACAGTTTGGGCCTACTGCACAACCCTGAACCTGGTCACAGGGGTGTCCCCCCTTCAGTTTGCTTAAGGGTAGGGTTTCCAAAACCAGGCTCTCCCCTCCCCTAAAAAGAGAGAACACCTGTGCAGTGAATCGTGACGAAATTAGGGAATGTGTTGCCAGTAATCAAGCCAAGTACAAGGTCAGATATGACGCAAGTAAACACGTGAAGACTCGCAGGTCAGTGAAGGGGATTGGGTCCGTGTTGATCTTCCCAAACAACGCAGGAGGGAGGCCACAAGATTCTCAGAACCCATGAAGGTAAAAAAGGTGGGAAGAAATGTTGTTACGCTTACCAACGGGCAAACTTGGAGCATAGACAGAATTTTTCCCCACAGGGAGGCACGAATCCCCCAAGTCAAAGCTCCTATAGGGGGCAATGCCAATGAGGCTCAAAGGAGATCATTAAGATCTATGACTGTGCCTAGGTGGGCAAGAGATTATTGTTTCACATAGCTCTTTATTTGTTAATACTGCAATGTAACTAGTTGGAGTACCTTGTGACCCACTGTATGCTTATATTGTTGCGTCCTGGAGGTAACTTTGTTTTCTCTAGGTACTCCCTCTACCCCATGTCCCTCCTTCCCTTCCCTATGTAAGGAGATGTGTTGTAATCCCCACTTGGTACGCCCCTCCCTCCTCCCCCTTGGTTGGTGCCAGGCAACAATGCATGAACATTCCACTGTGATGGTGTTGAGACCTAATAAAGAAGACTCTTGATAAATTACCTGTACGTCTCATCATTGCAACAGTTACCTTTTATTTGCGATTACCACTACAAAGTACATTAAAACCATCAAAGTGGCTGGCTTTAGAGCTGTGAAAAATGTAATTCGTTGAATACGTTTGAGGCAATTAAGTTGTGTTATTAGAATTGAGTTGGCAATAGTGTTTAAAGTATGTCTTTTTAACTTAATATACACGCCTTTTGTGAGCATGCCCGAAAGTTTTACATTGCTTTAGCTCCGAGGTAAATATATATAACATGGATCAAAATTGTTTCAAAACCAACATGAAAACCGAAATACACCTCAAAGTAAACAAGCATTGGCATAGCCAATAGGTCTCGCCTTTGGGACCTTAAAAGTGTTTAGTTATCCAGCACAATATTCTTGGTGTAGCAACATTAACTGTTGCATGGCTAAACACTTATAAGGTCCCAAAGGCCAGACCTATTGGCTATGCCAATGCTTGTTTTCATGGCCTCTATAGACCAACACTGGCTGGGCAGTAAAAATCCGGCTGAAGTGGCAACCCTATGTGGGGGTGAATATGGGAAGGACAGAGGCGATCGGAGATTTCTATGTACGGATGATGGCAAAAGATTGGAAAGCAAAATTAGCCCAATACATGAGGGTAAGTGTCATTCAATAGATAAATGGTCATCAAACAGTATCGAAGAGGTTATGTAAACATCAACTGTGGAGAAGCTTTCCAAATACACAGGTGAAATGGCATAGAAACGGTGACATGAATTATGTGCAGGCAAAGCCTCCGTTATGAGAACTGGAGGAGAGAACATCCCTTATTGTTCTTGAATTGATTAAAAAAACATATTTGAGTGGATATGACACAACAATAAAAACTGTAGACTCTTCGAGATTCTTCAAAATTCCAAACGTTTATAGCAAATATGGGCGTGCTAATTAGAGAACACACTTGTTTAATTAGTGACACCCTAAGGTTTTCAGCATCAACTGCCAAATGAGAGCAGAGAGGGAAAGCAGAAAAAAACGGAAACACCAAGGGAAGAACACACACAGTATTATACAGCCGATGAACAATCTGTCACTCATCCCTTGCTGACCCCTGTGAAAGCATCTTGGTGCTGATGTCTGTAGAGGCAGGTTACAAACCGAGGTGCAAATGTTCCACGTTTTTTGCAACAGGCATGTGCGTGGGCCTACAGTGAGGTCAATGCATAGTACGGGGGCTGCAAATGATGAAAACTACACATACTTGATGATAGTTACGGGCGGAGACCTTGTACCGTCTATCACCCCTGTATATCCTCCGTCCGATCCTGGTGAGAGGGTGAGGTGCACTACAATGGGGAAAAGGGGTTCAGGGTTTAGTGGCATACTGTATCCCTTTCCCCCTTTACTGTGAATGACTGATTCCCAAGACTTGATACTGCACACAGTCTCAGACTCGGTCAAGGATTTCGGCGTAAGTTATATCGCTGGCTTTAGGACCGGTTATGAAGTTCCTCTTGGCTCACTTCACCTTGGAAGCCTGTTGTTCGACTCTCACGCCTGATCTGGAGACTGGTTACCCTCCTGTTGGTGGTCATGGGGCCCGTCTGTTGCGGTGAGGTCTCAATCCTCCTGGTACCCTTCCATAACATCACATTCCCTATCAGGGCTGCCCACCTGCTTAAACCATGATATGTACCAAGGTACTCTTTCCATACTCTGCGGGTCGTCACCAGGGTTGTTACCTCCCACACTCCCGGTTCATATGGTGTATGGAACTTCTACCCTGGCCGGCCTTCCTTCAGGAGCATATGATCTCCTGGTCTCTGTCGGCAGTGGGGTGCTCTCCTCTTAATGCTCATCCTGCATCTGCAGCCAGTTCTGGGCGCCATCTAGATCATTCTCAGATGGGGTACATTCCCTCTGTACAGCATCAGAGCCCACGGAGGGCACTGGGTTATGCAATGCAGGGTGCCCCAGTATTACCACAGGAACCGGTGTAAGCTAGTCTCTGGTTTCACACCCTCATGTACAGCGATTCTTAGGGCCTTATTTAATGTATGGATAAAGCTCTCAACCTCCTCATTAGCCTGCAGCCACTGCAGTGTTATTCTGTGATGTCATATACCCAGGCGGTGAAGCAAATCCTGGAATTCAAAGCCTTGAAATGTCACGCCATTGGTAGTCCTGAATTATTGTGGGAGGCCGGACAGAGCCAACACTTTCTTTATTGCTGAGCCAACGTTTGAGAATGCAGTAGATTCAATGAGCTTCCCAATGGGGTATATGGAATGGCTGTCCACTAGTACCATGATGGACCTCTCATATAGGAAACTGCCAAAATCGAGGCTGCCCACCTTCCACGGAGCGTCCCAGGGTTCTTCTGTTGATATCAGTGCTGAGGCTTCTGGGCAACTGGTGACTTGGCAGACTGCACACTGGAGGCCATCGTGGATGACCTTGTGTGACAATCTCGGGAGCCACACTTTCCCTTGCAGCTGGGTTTTTGCAGCCCATTGGTGCTCTCCATGAACAAGCACTGCGCACGCCTCGTCAGATTTTTCAGGGATGACTATTGGGTGCTCTTTTACTACGGGTTTGCCTGGAGTGGCCCTGAGTTCATGCCGGACTCTCAAAAATTGCATCGGTCGTTCTTTGTCCGGGCTAGTTTGTATTGCAAATTGTCCATTCCCTTAAGGTCGCAATAACCTCCTTGATGATTATTAGTCAGGTTGCTATTTGCAACCGCCCCCGTGATTGGCTGTAAATACAGCGATGGTGGCCTGAGAAGGACTGCAGACCTCCGCCTCTGCATATGCATTCCCAAGCAAGGAATGCTTATGCACATTGAAGGGACAGAAGCACTTGTAAGTTAAATGGACAGGAACCAGGGACAGAACAATTTGGTAGGTCCAAAAAATAGCAGATGACTAGTAAGTTAAGGATATAGATGACTAGTAAGTTAAGGATTGGGGACAGGACAAACAGGCACTAGTAGGCTCACAGCATAATTAAAGAGAGAATCAGTTGTTCTGTAGGGTATAAGAGGAGTTTAAGAGGAGTGGTATGATATATCTATTAGTATGGTATGTAGAGTAATTCTACAACAGGATAGAGCCTGGTGCAACTCTGAACGTGAAAGGCCTTGCACTTACAAAAACAATGTGCCTTTTTCCACACGACATGGGGATAGTTATTAATCGTTTGTCCAAAGTAAAAAGAAAAGTATGATGTAGTGGGTGCGGGTGCGACAGGATGGCAGAAGCTAACATGTGAAGTTGAGGATGGTGGGAACTTGTATTTTAGAAATTGCCTGACATCCCACTGCACAGTATTTTTCTGTTTATGTGCCCCTCATAAAGATAGACTATACCTTTTTTTGCAAACTCCTAGTCACAATTTGGCTTTCCTGTGATTGTGCCCGGAAATAATATCTCGGAATCAACAAGATTCACGATTTCTGAGTTTTCTCTAGCATTCGTTCCCAGGGGTTCTCCGCGAAAGGAAATGACAAACGTTGTTTGAGAAAACAGAAAGTGGGAACATGTTTGCAATTATTTATAGCTACAGCTTTTGGTTGTGGAAATCCCAGACTAAGGAGTCTATTTATAACTGCCCACAAGGTTAAGAAGCCGAAGCTAGAATGCAGTTTGAATAAAGGTTCATTTTGTGTCCAGTAGTTAAAATGAAAAAGCTGTCCGTATAGTGGTGAACAGAACCCTTTACAGACTGTAAGTGCAATTATGAATGTTTCCAACAGATAACAACCTTGTAATGCAACCTGTAGATTTTAATTTATCCAGTATCACCATATATATTAAGCTAAAGATATATTAATACATTTTTCTAATAACAAAACGTTTAGGTAAAAAATGATGCAATGTTTAAACATTGAGTGGCAGGCCATTTCTTCATTTTAGATGAAGGGAGTCACGCTATTTACCTTTCAATACAAACGTCCTTTACACAACTATATTGCAGCTATTCTATAAATGAAAACAAAAAGGAATTATAGACCTTCGAGGCCACCTCATCATATATTGTTAGCTTTGCAGTTGTGATGCAGCCAGCTAGGATTATTAAAAAAAAATCCTATATGGAACATTGTTTCATATGATAAACCTACCTGGTTCTTTGTGGGTTATCGGGTCACTCTGATCTTAATTACATAATTATATTTAGAGCATTGAGCTGTTGGGCGCTCCATTGAAAACTACTGAGTATGCCGTGCTTCTAATGGCTGGTAAAAGCCAAGAGCGCCAACATTCCGATGTCTGTTCAGAGCAACAGCCTCATGGAGCCCGAGGAGATCTAAATCCCGGAAACCTTTGTTTGATTTGTTAGACTATTCTGCCACTAGAGGGCAGAATGTACTAATAGCCTTAAAGCCCCCTGTATCTGAGCTATACCGACATTAAAGTCCCACTCCCTTGTTAAAGGACCTTGTCTTCGGCTCGGGCCTTTAACTCTGGAGTGGGCCTTTAATGGCCGGTATAGCCTGCTACGGCAGGCTATAATACAGTACCCATCATGCTATGGACATGGCTTACTGATGCAATGAAGACCACACAGTGTAATATCTTTACAGGTAATTATTGCCAAAAGTAAAGAGTTCACTATTGAATTTATCTGTCAGACATGATGATCACGAAAAAGTAAGATTGATGCACTATGCACAAAGGTGTAAACCAGGTTTCATTGGCACTAGATAGCATAAATGTCCAGAACCCGTCCTTTTGGCACACTTTGTAGGTTTCCTTAGGCAAAAGAAGCTAATATAGCCGTATAGCCCACTGTAGCCATTAAAGATTTGCTCCAACATTAAAGGTCCAAGCCAAAGGCAACGGCCTTCAAAAAGGGAGTGGGACTTTAATTTTAGCCTTATAGCCCTAAGTATCTGGGCTATACAATTAGAACATTCTGTCGCTAGAGGGCAGAATGTTCTAACAAATAAAGCAGAGGCCTATTGGAGGCCGAGGGGATTGAAATCCCCTTGGGTTCAATGAGAACTTTGATCGAAGCAACAGCTGTGAAGGACAACATTGGACTGTTCCGGACTTCTACCCGCCATGAGAAGCCATTGTTTTCAATGGAGCTCCATACATTCCAATGTTCTAATGAAAATTATTTAACTCTGGGAAAGCCTTTAATCACACTGGCTGTTTCTGAAAGAAAAGGTAATGACGGTACTTTAATGATTAGCCCACTAACTCCATCACCACTAGCGGTCTGATAATTCAGATGGGGCTGGTATTGGGCTCCACGGACCCCACTGGAATTGTACATGTTGCAGGAACACTGTAGCACTGTGGTGTTTCACCCAGAGATTTCAACTGCTGTAAGCAGGCGATGTCTGCAGTTGAAATACGGGGAAAACCACATAGGAATCGTCACAGTAAATCACATTTTTGTTATTTTTCCCACCAGGAATTACAAGGATACCCGGTAATAGTAATACCGTGGGAGGGAAATAGAAGGGTACATTACGGGCCAGTTTTAATGAGGTCCTAAATGCTGCCATTTTACATGTATATATTTGTATATACTTAAATGTACACTATCTGAAAGAAACAGTTAGTTATAGATTCCTTACCTTAGAATTGCCCCCAGGCGTCAGACTGAATCCAGAATGTTTTCATCAGCAGTACCCCTGCGCGTCGGAAGGTGGCGTTGGTCGACTCCACATCCGTTGTCGGCATCGTGGTCGCCAGGATGATGTCACAGTAGCTACATAGACGCCACCCTCGAGCGCTGATGTCAGTTCTTTCTTTTTCCACACCAAGAAGCGCAGATCTGGAGAGAGTAGTACCCCGGTCACTTTATAACTGACTTTTTTGCCACTTTTGTCAACTTAATTTTTGAGTGTTACATCGACTCCTGGTGCACGAGGGATGCCCGTCTTCGAGGCATGCAGTCTCTGTACCCGACTGATGTCGGTGATGGATCCGCACCGCGTGTGCCTCTACTGCCTGAAGCACGACCATGACCCCAAGTCGTGCTCCGACTGCTGAACCATGTCCCGAAGTCTGTGCAGGAGCGGTCCCGAAAGCTCCTCGAGGCCCGGCAGTCGGCTTCGCGTCGCTCAAGGTCCCGGTCGTGTGGGAGGTCGAGGGACCCATCGCAGAGTCATCATCATCACTCCTCTTCAAAGTCTTCGCACTCGGGGTCAGGCAAGTCGAAGCACAAAAAGACTTCAAAGAAGCATCATCGCTCTTCGACTTCCCCTTGTCTGCTGGCTGACGCGACGAAGGGTGGGAGTGGTGCCCCACCCGTGGCTCAGCGGGTGGAGGCTTCAGGTTTGACTCCGCCTTCCTCCATTCCCGGAACCAGGAGCGACCCCTGCCCAGCTTCGTCAATTTTACGAAGCGGTGCATGCCATCTTTGGGCAGCCCGACTCTGCTGTTATGCCTTCGAGCCCCCCGGACTCAGCTGGGGGCCCTAGGCCACCAACGCCGGCGGCTCTGACCTCGGCACCACAAAGCCCCCTTGGATCCAGGCCTGGATCCGGATCGGCGCCAGTCGGCCTCGTTACACCTTCGCCGGTGCCAACTCCACCGGCACCACTTCCTCAGCCGACCCTGGCTTCCGCCCCAATGTGGACACAGAGCCGGTCGACACCGGATCCGTCCTGATGGGTACTTTTGTCCCTGTGTTCCAACCTGGCCAATTTCAGCCAGATTGGCAGCCAGAGGAGGGTAAGGAAGACTGGGAGGGGTCTGGAGACTCTTTAACAGACCAACTGGAGTACGAGCCGGACTGGAGAGAGGAACTAGGGGATGACAGTGGTCTGGATAGCTCCCCAGGCTTAGGCATGTTGCCTCCTCCTACCGTGGCTACGGAGGAAGGCTCGTCATACGGAGTGGTGTTGCGTATGGCGGGCGAGGCTCTCTACCTCTCGCTTCCTAAGGTGGCAGTAAGGACTAACCTCCTGACAGAGGTGCCTCAGCCTGCAGCAAGCTCTTTGGAGCCCCTGCTGCCGTTCAATGAAGCCTAATGGACATCCTTTTGGGTACCTGGTCCAAGCCCAACACAGGGGCTCCTGTGGATAAGATAGTTGCCCGACACCACCACCCGACCCCGGGTGACCCCACTTTTCTCTCCCAACACCCTACCCCTGAGAACCTGGTGGTCCAAGCCTCTACATCTAAAGATGCCTTTCCTACAGCTGCACCAGATAGGGAATCCAAGAAGCTGGACCAACTTGGGAAGAAGATGTTTTCTTCCTCCAGCTTGGGAATGCGGTCGGTAAACACCGCAGGATCGGAGGATCACCTGGCCTTTTTCCAACAGGAAGTTTTGGCCCTCTTGGCCAAGGGGGCCAGCGTGACGTTCCTGCCCCAGAAGCAGGTTGTGGTTGCTATTCCCACTACTTACTGGTGCCCAGGAAGGACAAAGGTCTGCGTCCTATCTTGGTTCTCAGAAACATCAACCACTTCCTCCGGAAGAAGAAGTCCAAAATGTTGACGCTTGCTCAGGTCTTGTCTGCCCGTGACCCTGGAGACTGGTTGGCACCTTTGGACTTGCAGGACGCTCATTTTCACATCCCGTCCTGCTGGCCCACCTGCGTTACCTGCGGTTCACAGTAGGCAATGAGCACTTTCAGTTTACAGTAATCCACTTTGGCCTTTCCAGTGCCCCTCGGGTGTTCACAAAAGTGATGGCAGGGGTCACAGCTCATCTGCACAGCTCAGGGGTCCCAGACTTCCCTTATCTAGATGACTGGTTGTTGAAGGGGGGCTCACCCCAGGCAGTCGTCTTCCACCTCCAGACTACGACGGACCTCCTGCATTTGCTGGGGTTCTCCATCAACATGCCGAAGTCGCACCTGATTCTCAGAAGCTCCTTTTCATCGGAGGCGATTCTGGACACAACGCAGTTTTGGGTTTATCCTCCCGAACAGCGAGTCCGAGGTATTCGGGCTATGATTCCAATCTTTCAGCCACTATCCCGGGTTTCGGTCAGGGTGGCCCTAAGGTTGCAGAGCCTCATGGCCTCCTGAATCCTGCTGGTTGATCATGCCAGGTGGCATGTGCGGGCTCTGCAGTGGCACCTGAAGTTCCAGTGGCTACAACATGAGGAGAATCTGTCTAATTGCATCCAGATCTTGGAGGGCCCTGCACGATCCCTCTCCCTTCCCAAAGCAGATCACACAGTGGTGACAGATGCATCCCTTCTGGGATGGGGCAGCCACATGGGGGAGGCGGAGATCAAGGGCTCTGGTCTCCGGCGGAGTCCGAGCTCCACCTCAACCTTCTGGAGCTTCGGGCGATCCGTCTTGCACTAAAGGAATTCCTTCCCTTTGTCTGGGAAAGAGTAGTGCAGGTGTTCACGGACAACACCACAGGGTGCGGTGGGGCCGTGGACCCTATGTCAGGAGGCCCTGCACCTCTGGACATGGCTGGAACATAGGGGCCTATCTCTGGTGGTTCAACACCTGGCAGGTTCACAGAACACCAGGGCGGACAAATTCAGCCGCAAGTGCATAATGGATCACGAATGGTGTCTTCACTCGGAGGCGGTGCAAGGTCTCTTTCTGCAGTGGGGAGAGCATTAGTTAGATCTATTCGCCACCAAAGAGAGTAGTTAGTAGTTTTGCGGCACTTGCTAGGCAACGCTTTTCAACGTAAGTTGAGTTGCGGTCTTCTACACGCCTTTCTGCCTATACCACCTTTGCCCAAAGTGCTGAAGACGATCAAGCACGAGCGGGCCCAAGTCATTCTTGTGGCTCTAGATTGGGCACAAAGAGTCTGGTATCCCGAGTTGCTCAACATGCCATTGATCATCCGATCCGACTGCCTCTTCGGAAGGATCATCTGTCTCAGCAGCAGTGGACGGTCCTAGACCTGAACCTGTCCAACCCCCACCTCCTTGTGTGGAGATTGAGCGGCTGCAATTGACGTAATTTGACTTGCCTTCTGAAGTCTCTGATGTAATCTTGGCAGCCATACGTCCCGCCACTAAGACGGCATTCGCCTGCAGATGGAATAAGTTTGTGGCATGATGTACAGCAAAGGTTGTGGATCCCTTTTCTGCCCCTCTTTCTGAGGTTTTCTTGTTCCTTCTTTCTGTGACCCAGCAGGGCTTTGCTCTGGGCACTATCTAGGGCTACCTCTCAGCCATTTCAGCCTTTCTTAGGCATCCTGATCAGCCTTCCCTTTTCAAGTACCCTGTTGTAATTAGATTTCTTAAGGGCATTACTCATCCGTTTCATCCTGTTTCCTTCGTAATGCCTCATTGGGACTTGAACTTGGTGTTAAATTATCTTATGCGCACTCCCTTCGAGCCACTATATAACTGTCCTCTCAGACTCTTAACTCTCAAAACTGCCTTTCTGGTGGCCATCACCTCTGCGCGCAGGGTGAGTGAGCTAAAAGCCCTGTCTTCAAAGCCTCCTTTTCTGGCTGTTTATCCAGACAAGGTCGTCCTAAGAACTCGACCTTACTTTCTTCCAAAGGTTGTCACTTCTTTTCATAATTGCCAAATCATCACTTTGCCCACCTTCTTTCCGCCTCCGCATCCTTCAAAAGATGAATAGAGGCTCCACCGTCTGGATACAAAATGTGCGCTTTCCTTCTACTTTGTTCGCACCAAACAACTCCGTGTGGATAACCAGCTATTTGTTGGTTACGTGGGCACTAAGAAAGGTTGGGTCGTGCACATACGGACCATCTCCAGGTGGGTCATTCGTGCATCAAAGCTTGCTCTTCTTTGGCAAAGAAGGAGACTGCAGTGGGGCTGTGCGCCCATTCCACCAGGGCAACGGCATCTACTACTGCTTTGGGATGGGGAGTCCCTCTTAATGACATCTGTCAGGCAGCTACTTGGGCATCGCTGCACACGTTCACCAAACACTACTGCCTGGATAGCCAAGTCTGGAGAGAAAGCTTCTTTGTCTTTGGCCGTTCTGTTCTCTAGGACTTTCTGGTGTGAACTTAATTCGCAGACTCACCTCCGGTATTGGTATTGGTGAGGTATCTATTCGAAGGTAGGGAATCTATATCTTACGGTTTCTTTCAGATGATCAAGTTACTTACCTTCGGTAACGATATATCTGTAAGAAACATAGGTTAGTTATAGATTCCTTACCGCACTACTCATCCTCCCTCTTCTGCGAACTGACTTCTGGGGTGAAGGACTTCCTTTCAGGGCCCTAGTTGTATGCACCAGTGGTCAGTGTTTCGCATGGCTCTGCGCTTCTGGCGTGGGAAGTCGTGTACAGAACTGACATCAGCGCCCAAGGGTGGTTTCTATGTAGCTAACGCGATGTCAACCCGGCGACAACAATGCTGACGATGAATGTGGAGTCAACTGACACCACCTTCAGACGCGCAGAGGTACTGCTGACGAAACACTTTCCGGATCCAGTCTGATGCCTGGGGGTAATTCTAAGGTAAGGAATCTAAAACTAACCTATGTTTCTTATAGGTATATTGTTATCAAAGGTAAGTAACTTGTTCATTTAGTTTACTAAAATTGAAATAGGGCTAGGTAGGTTGAGGAAGTTTGGAATAGTATAGGACAGTCGCTGTACTAGTCTAATAATAGTCGATCTGATTTAGAAAATTTCAATGTTTTGTGATTGCCTTTTCCTGTCAAAAAATATTTTTGGAGAGATTATTTATTTACCACCAATCTTTTTTTGTCTTTATATCTTTCAGCAGCATCCATGGGCAAGAAGAGGTCTGAGGTGGGTGAGGGAGCTGGAGGTGCCTCCCAGTCCCATTGTTCCTCAGCCGATGGCTCTGCTTGCCCCCAGTAAGTCCTGCTGTTGTTAACATTAATATTTATTTCCATAACTTTTACCGCTCCTTATTTTGAATTATTTCTACCCGTTTCCTAATTTGTTTTCCAAACCCTCTTCGATCTCTCAGTTTCTAAATTTTTGTTATCCCTGCATTATCCTATTTACTTATTTTCTATATTCCTAGTGCCTGTACTTTACTTCAAACTATCTCTCTACTAGTATGTCTGTAGCTTCCTTTCTTCTGCTTTGTCAGTCAGCTTTTCCCCTTCCCTTATATTATATTTTGTGGACTGCCTAGTGGTGGTACTGTAAGACTCAGAGAACTAATTGGTCATATAATACTACTATTACTACTTCTACTACTCTGTGTGCAGATTGCATGCCCAAGTAAGGTATTCTATGCATGTTTAATCATGAGAAAGTAAAAGAAAGCCTTCTCATCACAACAATCAGTAAAGTGAGAGAGTGACCATAGTCACGTTGGACACCCCAAAGTTGTGTCGTCTTAGCTAGACCTAGTATTATTAGCAGCAGTATGGTGAACTGATGACCGTGCACCATGGCTGGAAGGAAGTTTTGAGGAGGACGGCCCCTTTGTGTTTGCCAGCCAACACCATACGTCCAGTTGTCCACTTTTTTATTTCTTTTCAGATTCATCAATAGCTCTAGCCACTCCTTTCAGTTTGTCCTAGGCTTTTTAAACATTGCCACCAACAAAAAGCTTCACCTGAGGCTGTATTACAGTAAGTGCCCTAGGGGGCGCGAAGGACGTTTGCACCTGCTTTGCACGCACCCAGGGCACTTTGGTATTACAGAAGGGGGCGCAGGTGCCTGTGTTTCACTGTCAGTAATACCGATAGCGCTGGCACACTTAAAGCACCAGCGCTGCCTTCAGGGGGCATTCCCTTGTTTGCATGGGGGCGTGCCCTATGCAAATGAGAATTACTTTGCCTCTGCGCCTGCATCAGTAATACAGCGTGGGCACAGAGGCAAAGCCCTCTGGAGAGGGGAACAGGGGTCCTATGGACACCCCAGAAATCCCCTTGCAGGCAGGTGCCATCACTGACTTCACCCCTCTGCAAGAGGATCTCTAATTCCCTGGAAAAGTTCAGGCAGGTGCCGGCTGAACTGTGAAAACACAGAGCGTCTGCAAGCAGCCGCTTCGTGTTTTCACATGAATGTGCTGCCCCCAGGGAACTGCAAGTTTGCGTCTGTCCTGGGGGCAGTCTATTCACCGTAATAGGGTGTACTTTCATTGTGTGCACAGGGTACATTTTTTAATAGGTGCACCCGGCGCAAACAATGAAAATGAATAATACAGCCCCAGATATTTTTGATAGAAGATACTGTCTGTAGCCGAATCGTAGTGATGTGTGTGGTGTATTTTGCTATAAAAACAATTAATATGGGGAGGCGTGTATGGCATCTAAAAATGTGTAAAGTTTTTTTCTATCTGCACCTACCACTAGTGCCAGGGCCAGCAGTGATGGCGCCAGCCAGTCAGCAAATGTAGTAGATGGTGAACCGGCAGCAAAGGCAGTCGGTGGTAAGTCATATTGCTTGCTTATTGACAATTAATTATATACTCACTGCAAGGGTGTACTATTGACTAGTGAACAGTTGAACACAACCCTCTACTTAGCATATAAAACAACTGGAGTTGAGTAACTAATGGCCTCTTCTATCTTCAACTCAGCAGAGAAACTTTCATGAAGACCTTTAACTATGATGGGTTGATTGGAAAAGGGAAAGAAGGAGAAAGGACAGATGAAATATAACATTACTGGAAGAGAAGGATGTGTGGGTGAAAGGATGCATAAACTAAAGGTGGCTAATTGGATGCATGGGTGGGTGAAGGATGCCTGCCTGGGTGGGTGAACGCAACCTTCAGTGGGTTTGATGGTTGAAAGGACACATGATTGGGTAAATGACAAATGTATGTTGGTGAAAGGTTCGTTGAGGTTGAGAGCCATGTTTGGATGGATGGATATATGGATGGATGGATGGTTTTCAATGGTGAGGACTTGACTGAGAGGATGTAAAACGTAAACGGTGAGAGGCAAAGCCAAGGGTGAAGAATAAAAAATACTAGAAGAATAATGCAATGATGAATGAAAAAATCCTTGGGAAGAGGAATAAACATGGGACTAGGGTGCTCCTCAGTAGTGGCATTCTTCTCACCTTTACTTGCTTGAAATGGCCTTTATCAAGGGTTTTGATGCAAAGGTTTGAGATGGTATTTCAGAATACTCCCTTAGCTCAGTATTTTTCAAGCGTGAAATATACGTAACCTTCCTACCCACCCATCATCAATCACCTCCCACCCTCCCTACCTACAGCAATTCACCAGTGACACCTATGGGTTACATATCGGCTGCATGGTTACATCGGCAGCACTGCTTTGTTGGCTGTGCAATGCGCATCTGCCTCAGTTAATGTGTAGGCCCATTTTCAAATGTCATGGCAATGTGACAAATAGTTGTATTTCCCTGCACTCCCAGTGCCAACTCAGCCACTTCCTAGTAAATAACCCCTTTCCTAAGTTCTTTCTGTCCCAGCCTTCTATACAATTTGAAAAAGCATTCTTTGCATGTGCCACTTTCTTTTTGCCAAGTGATATATTTTATTATTGCTTCCATAATGGATTACATAGGTTCACCCTTTTCCCCTTCAACAATTGCAGAACAAAGTGACTCACTACCAGCAAAAGCTTAGACACTTGATGATGAGATGATCAGTGAAACGTCTACCTATCTGGCCAAATCTATCTAACTTACCTGCAGTAGGCTAAGTTAGTAATTATTTTCCTTACAGCCGATCAATTCGATATTGTTGGTGAACAGTCATGTCAAGTGTGGTGATGGCGGGTGAGGTCAGGGAGTAAAGTGGAACTAAGAGTAAGTGCATTTTGTGGATGGGATTGTCTGTGATGAATGTGCCAAATACAATATCCTGTTCCTTAATCCTTTCCCTGTATTGTAGTGCATTGTTTATCTGAAAGAGACTCTTAGTTATAGATTCCTTACCTTAGAATTACCCCCAGGCATCAGACTGAATGCGGAAAATTTATTTTTTTTCCTTCTCAGCAGTACCTCTGCGCGCCAGCAGGTGGTGTTGGTCGACTCCGCGTCTGGCATCGTGGTTGCTGGGATGACGTTGCAGTGTCTATTTAGATGCTGACATCAGTTTTTTATTTTTACACACCAGCCAGCGCAGACCCGGAGAGAGCTTGCCCCTTAGTCCCTTTTTGACTAAACCCTTTTTGACTCTTGTCGACATCTTTTTGAGTCTTTGACTCCTGGTGCATAAGGAATGTCCAGCGTCAGCCCGGTTTCAAGTGCTGTGACTCCTGTCACAAGTTGATGTCAGTTACCAATCCGCACTTCGTGTGTCTCTGGTGCCAGGAGCATGACCAACGACCAAAGTTGTGCTCTGACTGCTAGGCCCTGAACCCAAAGTCTTTGGGGGAGCATTCCTCAAAGCTTTTGGAGGCCCAGCAGTCTGCTCCGTGCCATTCAAGGGGAAGGTCACGGGAACAATTGCAGAGTCACCACCATTCTTCCTCAAAGTCTTCGCCCTCCTCGGGTAAGTCGAAGCACAAGAAGAAGGTGAAGAACCATCGTCACTCTTCGCCTTCTCCCCGCCCATCGGCCGATGGGACGTGGGAACTGGAGCGTCGTAACTCTCTAGCTCCTTCTTCTGAGTCCACTGGGGTGGCTCTGCGCTTCCTTCCTTTTCCCGGGGCTGGAGCGTCCCCTGGCTAGCTTTGTGCATTTTACAAAGAGCTGTACAGCATCTTTGGGCAGCCCGACTCCACAGGCGTGCCTTCGGGGCCCCAGTGACTCTGATGGGGCCCTGGGCCTTCAATGTCGATGGCTTCGGTCTCGTCGCTGCAGGGTCCCCAAGGATCCAGGCTTGGATCCCGATCCGCACTGGTCGACTTCACGGTACCTTCCCCGGTGCCAATTCCAGTGATGACGTCCCCTACGTCATGTGCCCCCAACTGGCGTCAACCCAAGCCTCACCGCCAACTTGGACATGGCGCCGGACCGATATCGACTGACATCGGCGCCGGAGGGTACTTTTGTACCACTGTTCATCTGTGGAGTTCCCTACTGCCCTGAGTGGCAGCCAGAGGAGGGTGAGGGAAGTGGAGTGGGAGGGGTCTGTTGACCCTTTAGCAGACCAACATGACTGACGAGAGGAGTTGGGTGATGCCAGTGGTCTGGATACCTCCCCAGACCATGGTATGCTTTCTACCCCTACCGTGGCTACGGAGGAGGGAGCTTCCTATGCTGTGGTGTTGCATAGGGCGGCTGAGGCCTTGGGCCTTGAGCTTCCTATGGTGGCTGTCAGGACTAACCTCCTGACTGAGGTGCTTCAGCTGGCAGCACCCTCTTCGGAGCCCCTGCTGCCTTTTAATGAGGCCCTTACTGACATCCTTATGGGCACTTGTCCAGGCCCAGCGGTTCCTGTGGACAGGATGATTGCCTGAAGCCCTGCATGGCCCTGGGCGACCCGCTTTTCCTCATCCAACACCCTACCCCTGAGAGCTTGGTGGACCAAGCCTCATCCTCAAAAGGGGCATTCCCTATTTCTTCCCCAGATAGGGAATCCAAGAAGCTGGACCATCTTGGGAAGATGTTTCTTACGCCAGCTTAGGACTGCGGTCGGTGAACACTGCATGTCTCTTGTGCCGTTATACACACATGGGGGATACGGTCACGCAAGTGCTGCCACAGTGCCCGAAGGAGGCCTGGGCTCTACTCACCTGCACTGTTGCTGAGGGTCGAGACACAGCAAAGTTCACCATCTGGTATGGGCTGGATACCGCCGACACGCTGGTTAGGATGGTTTCTACATTGGTAGCCCTGAGGTGCGATGCCTGGCTGTGAATGTCTGGCTTCTCTGGGGATGTCCAATCCACACTTTTGGACATGCCTTTTAATGGCCGTCGCCTGTTTGGTGACAAGGTGGACAATGCGCTCAAGGGCTTCAAGGGCTCTTGAGCCATGGGCAGATCTGTGGGTCTCAAAGCAGCTTCTCGCCCCATGCAGTCTACCGTTCGCCCCTTTCGGTGATACAGAAGGGGCGCCCCACCACCCAAAGCCACACAGCCGCGCAAGCTATCCAGCCTATGCGTGGACGTGGGACCCAGCGTTGTGGTTCTGGGGGCCAGACAGCTGGCCAGTCCACAAATATATAAGTTTACAACATGGATTTTAGTACATAATACAATCACAACGCCGTCATTACAACGGCTGTGTTGTAACCATGCAATGACATTACTATGCAAGTCATTACATCGACTTGCAGTAGAGGGTGCCGTAACATTAGAAATGTGTAATTTACTATTCCAACTCCAGCCTATGTAACCGTAGGGGAGGTGTTGAAATAGTAAACTGTACGATTCCTTATGTTAGAGCGCCATTTACTGCAAGTCGATGTAATGACTTGCGTAGTAATGGCATTGCGTGGTTACAAAGTGGGCATTGTAACAACCGCGTTGTGATTGTATTGTGGAGTAAAATCTACAATCTAAAGGTTGTTTTCCCCAGTTCACCAATGCCCCCCCCCCCCCTGCAGCAGCCTCCAAGCCTTCCTAGTCCAACCTTTCAGGGCCACCAGTTGCCAGTGGGTGGCAGGATCCGCCATCACCTCCCCCACTGGCACATTATCACATCAGACAGGCGGGTTTTGCATTTAGTCCGAAGGTCTACTCCCTCCCCTTCAAGACTAACCCTCCCTCCATGCCACCTAAACTTCATTGCATGTTGGAGGATAACTTGGCCCCTCTCCACCAGGAAGTTATGGCTCTTTTGACCAACGAGTGAGTCCCTGTGCTAGAAGCAGGTTGTGGTTGCTACTCCCACTACTTCATGGTACCCAAGAAGGAGAAAGGCCTGCGTCCTATCTTAGACCTCAGGGACGTCAACCACTTCCTCCGGAAGGAGAAGTTCAAAATGTTTAGCTTGGCTCAGGTCTTCCCTGCCCTCAACCCTGGAGACTGGATGGTAGCGTTGGACTTGCATGACGCTTATTTTCATATCCCCGTCTTGCCTACCCACCAGCGTTACCTAAGGTTCACAGTAGGCCAAGAGCATTTTCAGTTTACCATCTCCTCTTTGGACTTACCAGCACCCCTCGGGTGTTCACGAAAGGGATGGCGGTGGTCGCAGCTCATCTGCGCAGATCACTGTGCTCCCTTTGAGCCACTACATAATTGTCCTCTTCGTCTCCTTACTTTGAAGGCTGCTGTCCTGCTTGCCAACACCTCTGCTCGCAGGGTGAGTGAGCTTTAGGCTTTATCTTTCAAACCTCCCTTTCTTGCTGTCAATCTGGACAAAGTGGTTCTTCCTACTAGGCCCTCTTTTCTGCCCGAACTGGTTACCTCTTTCCACATAGGTCAGACCATCACATTGTCCACCTTCTTCCCGCCTCCGCACCCTTCTAAAGAGGAGTAGAGACTCGACCGTCTGGACCCAAAACATACAATGTGCTTCTATCTTGACTGCACTAAAGACTTCTGGGTGGACGGTCAACTTTTTGTGGTTTGTGTGGGCGCCAAGAAAGGTCAGGCAGTGCACAACGTACCCTCTCTCGATGGGTGTCTTATGCATTAAGATCTGCTATTCTTTGGCTAAAAAGGAACATCCAGTAGGCCTACGCACCCAATCTACGAGGGCGACGGCAGCCATTACTGCTTTGGCACTTGGAGTTTCGCTGGTTCACACTGCCAGGCAGCCATGTGGGCATCTTTGCACACATTTACAAAGCATTACTGCATGGACAGCCAAGTCCGGAGAGACAGCTTTTTCAGTTGTTCTTTTCTCCAGGACTTCTTGGTGTGAACTTAGTTTTCTGACCCACCTCCGGGGTTGGAATTGCTGGGGTATCTATTCTAAGGTAAGGAATTTATAACTAATATATGTATCTTACAGATACATTGTTACCGAAGGTAAGTAACTTGTGCTCCCCACGGGCAGACAGGTGGATGTCTGTCTGCATAATTGTTTTTATATAGTACCTCATGTGACATATATCATTCATAGCAACTATTCATCTGCCTTGTAGTCAGAGTGAAATTAAGGCATTTAGTAGATCATGGCCATGATAGGAATGAGATAATTGCTACAGTTTGCAGGTGGGGCAGCTGTATTAAACAAAGTAATGTGACACAAGTATGTATAGGGCGCAAACTGAGTTAGCATGCCTACATTAATTTATCTCAACAAGAGAGAGAAGAATACTTGTATACTCCATAGTGCATAATGCCTGAAACTCTAATCACATCAAAATCGAATGGCCCGAGGATACCAGCAAATGTTCTGCTACTGTGCCACTATATAATCTTATGTGTTTTGCTAAGATCATTGTTTACAATTTGTCTTTATATTTTTCTTGATATAGCTACACTTGCCGATCCAACACCTAACCGGCAGAGATAGCAGCCCAGACCCAGAAGAGAAAACTGGAGACCACCAGGGCTGAGTACCAGCGACTGGTGACCTTTGGAGAAGGAGGAGGACGAGGAGGAGGACGAGGAGGAGGTGGCAGCAGCTGCAGATGTCCCGGGCCCCATCCAGGCCCCAGTGCCTCCAGTACACCATTGTCACAATCCAAGGGCAGCTGCCCGACGCCATTCCACCATTGCTGCTCCCCTCTATTTCTGCGTATCTCAGTGCCGCATTATGCAGAGGCTGGTGCGCCTGGAAGGCAGGCAGGAGGAACAGAAGGAGAGAATGGAGAGTCACATTAAGAAGCTCCTAGCCTGCTGTTAGTGCCCTCTTCTGCCCCTTTTTTAATCCTTTCTTTGGTGGGTGGGATTTGTTGTGTGGAGAAGGTGAGAATGTAGGAGTTGGGGTATTTTGGAGATTTTATTTATGGTCAATTTTGTTTTTTGTACTTGGACACTACTTTGGACATTGGTTGGGGATAGGGAGAGGGGTGGGCCAGTTCTGGGTTTACTGGTTTATATTTGTTAGGGGAATACATTTTGCATAGTTTTACATTATGATTTGAATCTTGTTGTGGGGTTACTGTTCTAATGCGCGCCGCTGACTTTGCTGCAGCAAGTTTTTAAAATCTGCTGATAGTATAACAATAAAATAGTAATGTGGTACCCTCCCTTGTCCTTCTACTCTCTACACCTAGTCTCTTCAGTATGCAACTATATTGACCTCTAAGGACTCAGAGGGGGTGGGTGAGTGAATTTCCATTGCATATAGATTGATTCTCTTACTTGATTAGATGAAGCAAGGGCTGCTTGAGTTCCCAAGGTGCCATGGTGGTGGTGGTGGTGGTAGTAGTAGAAGCAGCATGCTAGTGCACTAACAGTGAAGGCATCAGGAGATAGTTCATATTATTTCCAGGCAAACTCAAACTATAGGATAAGGACTATTCATTGCAGGAAACTAAACAAATGGAAATGAAGCTGTTATTATATGCAAGCTTTAAAAAAAATCTGACAGTCACCTAATGACTAGACTAATAGTACATAATAAGAGAGAGAATAGAGAGAATATTATAAGCAATGCTAAATTGAATTAGTCAGAACAATGGCGGGCTAGTAAAAGTTACAAAATGAAGTTGACATGAGCTACAAAGTGGACAAGCATAATATTTGACCTAATACAGTACCTAAATGATGATGCTGGCAATGATGTTCCTCTGAAAAAAATATTGAACATTTTGCGCGGGTGGGTGATATAATATTGCCAGGGTCAGCTATACTTTGAGCTGAAGATCTTCGCCCTGCACTGAGTTGGTGTTGCTTCCATCACATCCACCCCTCCAAGTTTGTGATCGATTTATGGTGTAAATTATTAAGTCACACCTCAATAAATCACACAACCTGGGGGAACAGGGTTCAGAGTTTGATGAATGGATGGAAAGGGGGGTTTTGGTGAAAGGGTTGACAGACAAACACTACACAAGGACAACATTGATCTAGGCAATGAGCAGCCAACCATCATAAATCTGTTATGGGACGAAAAGGAAATGAAGGAATGATGACGAGTACAGTTAAACCAAACCAAATTGTCCGTCTGCACCCAGAGAGACCCAAGTTATATTGTATATCTAAATGTTCTGTGGTATTGAGTTTTGAAAGATAGCAAATATATTACAAATTAAATTATATGTAGGCCAAATTGGGAGTTGCATCTGCATTCCTCTTTGGCTGTCCGTCAATCTTGGGTGCATAGCGGATGCAGTTCGGTAAGGTAAGAGGGAGTGTATTATGTTAGTTTTCCAGTATGGTGCAAGGTAAGAAGGCCTGTAGATTAAAAAACAAAAATTATATTGAAGAATCAACAAGAAAGAAGTTAAACTGCATAAGGAGTGCACAGAGAAGACTTAGAAGCAGCACAAGAGAGAAGAGAAAAATAGTCCTTTATAAACTCATTAATTTTATGCCAGGTGTGTGAACAATTAGGTGAGAGCAATTTTACAATAACCAAAAATCACACAAAAAGTGGCTGCATGTAACTATCGGGATGATCAAACTTACAACTGTCATGATCATCAATTTATCATCATGAATCATAATAATATATAGCCTACCTGCATGTGTATAATGTGATTATCATTCTTGGCTACAGGTCTGTCTCCAGTTACCTTCAACAACAGGCCCCCCACCCAACCACCACTTAGCTACAAATTTGAGCCAGACTGCACTGAGCACACACCCATCCCAGCAACATTGCATTTTCCCGCTACACGGATTTGTGTAGCTCTGTTATTTAACTGTAGAACACTTCAAAGTCATCACCAGATCGGTAGGTTCCAGTGAAGTTAAAAACTTCCTTTCTCTGGTGGCAGTTCTCAAAGTAGTCATGTCCACTCCCTGAGTCATTCCATCATCTCTGATCTTCCTGACCCCGAGTAAGGTGACTAAATCTGTACCAACTGTGTCCCAAATCAAATGCAATAGATCGACCTGTAGTGCAATTTTCTTGTTGCACAAGATAAACATTGTAATTTTCCGTGTAGACTAGATTTTTGTTTGCTTATCTATTCTAAAGGGACTAGTCGGGTCTGACTCTTTGAGTAGTATAAAGCAGAAAACAATTACACAAAGCAGTGAAGAAATCTTGCTATCTCTCAAAGGGGAAGGAAAATAAATCCCCTTCAGGGGAAAAATGATCAGCCGTTAGGCCACCAACATTGTAAACCATCACAAACACAATTAAGCATAATAGTTACAGTTAAACAACCACCCAGTGTCACACTGCCTGCCACCACATGAATCATCTCAACACTCATCGCAAGTTCACAACAAACAACAATCACTCAGCGTGCAATGCATGCCGTTTACCTGTTCTTCTGGCGTGTTCACCATGATCGTGGTGCACTGCAGAATGCAGATCCATTGTTCACTAAGCAGACATTGGCCAGTGTAAATCAAATAATGTCTGGCTAGGGTAATAAACAATGAAAGGAATAAGGATAGCCAGTCACAACCCAGGGTTGGAGGCAAGTACACATTTGTTTGTATTCTCCCATCCAATGCCCTCGAGGGAAAAGGGTGTGAGGGGGGAACTTCTTCACTGCACACTGGTGCAACTCCAACCCAACAATAAAATGCGTCTAAGAATGAGACAGTATTTTCAACACCCTCCGCATGCTCCGCAAGATCTATAGGTGGATCCCCACCGAAACAAGAAGAACAGTCACCCAGGCCCTCGTCAGCAGCAGGCTGGACTACGGAAACGCCCTCAACGTGGAAACCTCTGCCAAACTCCTGGAACGACTTCAACGAATTCAAAACGCCTCTGCACGCCAGATCCCCGACATCCCTCGCCGCAGCCTCATCACACCACACCTGAGAGACCTACACCTAGGGATCTGGCTCGACTCCACACTTGGGTTCCAGGAGCTCACTTAAAAGGTGGCAGGCACCTGTTTTCTGACTACTACGTGGTATAAGGCCCATCTTGGGGTCCTTCGATCCTGCGACACACCAGCTGATCATTCAGGCCACCATTCTGTCACGTATAGACTACGCCAACACTCTGATGCTAGGTGCCAACAAGGCGGAGGTGAACCGCCTGCAGCGAGTTCAAAACGCTGCTGCACGGGTCTTGCTCAGGCTCCCTCGATTCTGCCCCATGTTGGGCGCTATTAGGCGACTCCACTGGTTACCCGTCACTAAAAGGATTGAATTCAAAGCCTTTTGCCTGGCTTTTAAAATCCTTAAACTTTCGTCCCCAGAGATTCTATCCAATTTGCTGATTCCATATGTCCCTAACCGTCTACTACGCTCTGCGGAGCAGCTATTGGCTGTGGTCTCCCGTGTGAAACGTGCTATAGCCGGGGGAAGGTCTTTTTGCTATCTGGCAGCCAAGCTGTGGAACTCCCTTCCCGCACAGACCCGCCGCCTGGATGACCTTCTTCCCTTCCGCAAGCCCATTAAAACCCTTGTATTTCCCTTGTAATAGTCCTGCTGCCTCTGTCTTTTGCCTCTAGCTCCGGGACGCCCCTTTGCTGGGGCAGCTGTGCCCTCTATAATATTACACAATAACAATGACAATAACTGGCTCCCCATCAACAAGAGGATCACCTTCAAACTCCTCACCCACGCACACAAACATAACCTAACATAACAAGGCACTCCACAACACCGGACCAGCATGCCTCAACAGACGACTCAGCTTCTACACCCCCAACCGCCAGCTCTGCTCCACCGACCTCGCCCTCGCCACCATCCCCCGCATCTAAAGAGCAACCTCCGGCGGCAGTTCCTTCTCTCACCTCGCCGCCAAGACCTGGAACACCCTCCCCATCCCCCTTCGGCAGACCAAGGACCTACTGACCTTCAGAAGACTCCTCAAGACCTGGCTGTTTGAGCAGTGGCTGCCCCCCCTCCAGCGCGTTGAGACCCACACGGTGAGTAGTGCGCTTTACAAATGTCCTGATTGATTGATTGATTGAATTAGTCAACCAGACACAAACAAATAAAATTAAATAATGTTCTCCATGCTATCTATATAAATATTTTTACGCCAAAGAAAGAAAGCAGATCAGAGATAGAGACTGTGAGAGAAAGTTCTATGGTTGTTAGCCCAGGCCTGGTAGTCCGGGAAGAAGAGCTTGTCCTGAAACTCTGGTGGTTCGTCCAGAATTAGGTCATACCACACTGCAGGTATGGAGTAATCCGGTGGTATGATTTTGATCATGGTTAATCTCTCCATGTTTTGGGGAAGAGACTGGTCCTCCTCACTGTGACAACGGCACCAGCAGCACTGAAAACACGCTCAGCGGAGACACAGGCTACCGGGCAAGTCAGATAGTTTATTGCCAGCCTGCCGAGCAATGGCACCTCTTCCCATACCAATACCCCAATGGGTTTTGATCAAGGTAGACATCTGTTGGGCCATCCAGATAGACCTGGACCATCGGCTGAGTGGTGCTCCACCTTGCTCCACCTCTTTTGCCTTTGCCTTTGCCTTTGCCTCTGCACTAGACTTAAGCCCTGCCTGTAGAAACCACTCAGTTACCGATTTTGGGGCTGATGCTCCTGTTTCTGTTGTTGGTTTTGGCTGCTGTGAGCCGACAGCACTGCCCTCAGGCTCTGAACTTGAAGGCTGCCCGTGGGACTTATGCCCTGGAGGAGTAGGCCTCTAATTCCCTGCCGTTCTTTTTCTTGCTCACTGGCTTGCTCAGATATCCATGTTTTGTATTTTCCAACATCCCAGTCTGAAAAAGGAATTAAAGTGGACTGTAATGGTTTGTACCGTGGATCGGGAGATGTCACACAGATGTAATGTTTGGATGACACAATGTCTCTTTACACCCTTTTATTAACAGATAAGTGAAGGATTAAATTCTCCACTAAGTTACACGCATCTTTTTTTCACTCCATAACTTGTGGATATTGCAGACACCTCCTTTAGCTGTTCCTATAGCATGCGCAACAACTGCATATCTTGGCCCATGATACTGTCCTCCTTGCTGACTTCCCCTGTGAACACCTCAAAAGGAAGCAGCATCTGTCAGGCAACTGATAGGCCCCATTGGTCCATCTCAATGATAATGCCTTTCACAGTTGCATCCCCTCTTTGCATGACATATTCATTGATCTTTCTGTATTGCTCAAACAGGAGTTCAAACAAGTAATAATTTGAGTTCTAACGTTTTGGCACCTCCTCTATGAGATCATTAACTGACATTTGATTATCACTCTGAATGACACTTAGCTGTTTTCTAGCTTTTAATGAATGGCTGAAATGAGTGCAGATTCTTCTGCAGGTGGACAGTAAGTTGCTTACTTGGTTTTCTTTTTGAGAAAGTCCTGTACAATGACGTTGATGCAGTGCTCCAAACAAGGGATCCTGAAATAGCCATCAGCAGCCATGACATTAACTATATTACTGCCATAGTCTGTGGCAACAAATCCAATGTTAAGCCCTTTTGGTCACAACCATTCAAAGACTTGTTGTTAAAGTCTTCCAAAATATTTGCAGAAGTATGGGATTTCTCCATGCGAACATGGCTTCTGTTGCATGCTTCCGAGTGGCATTAAAAATCTCATCAGTGTCAACTCCTGCAGATATCTTTTCTGTAGCCCCCACAAAAGAGATCCAGTGTGCAGTGATGCACATGTAATCATTGGCTTGGCAACTGGACCACATGTCTGTTGTAAGGTGGATACTGTGAACAGCACTCTGCTGCAAAGCTTGTCCAAGCAATTCCAGCACATTGTAATGTAGCACCGGAACAGCAACTCGGGCAAACATTTTGGGCAGATCGCTGCTGCAAATTCAAGAAAACCTACCCCTTCCACAAAAGAAATAGGGAGGAGCTCCAGTGCTAACATTTTAGCCAGATTCACATTGTACAAATAGGCAGTTGGGTGGTTGATTCAATACTGCCCCTCTGGCCTAAATATGTCAGCAATAATAGCTTGGATTTTTTTCTATTATGGTGCCACTAATATAGGTGACTACTTGAGTGCAGATGGTGGTAAGCTCAATGTGCGTTTTAGCAGGGCAGTCACTGTCCTCTCTTGGCTTGGTATCTTGGCCTGAGTCTTGTGCCAATGTGATGTTTACTGATGTGGGTGATACTACAGCACTGCTGGGGAGAGGGCTGCTTTGGTAACAAAAATGTCTTCCTCTTCTTTACCTTCCGGGCCGGATTCCCTGCACAGCCAGCTTTCACCGCCTTCACCAACAACAGCTGTTAAGTTGCGCCTCCCAACGGATCATATGCTGCTGCCTCAAATGGTTTTTTGGCCCCCTGTACCACAGTTTGCAGAGCAAGTGTTAGTTAGGGTAAGCTTGGTACAAAGGGAGCATTGGAATGTTCACCTCTTTCTTGCTAACCAAAAAGAAATCTCAAATTGGGAAGCTGAACTTTCTGACGCTGGTCCACTGCCAGTGCCGGATGAACTGGTGGTAGGTGGGAGTTTTGACGTTTGAGACTCTGCAGTACGCACTTATACTGAGGTGGTTGTGGCTGTAGGTTGCTGCTGTGACTTTGGAAATATGGTAGCTGGTGGTGGTTGTATCTGTGGTGCCACTGCCACATCCCCCCCAGCAAGTTTGGATGGGGTAATGTCGGTCTCCACTGAGGCTGGATTAACATCCATGATGACTGGCTTGTCGTCGTCATCCTCCTCTTCTACATCTGCCTCCATAACTGTAAGGCTTTCTGGAACCTGGAAGTCGGAGAAGCATCGTCACTCTTCGACCTCCCCTCATGCGTCGGCCGACGTGACGAAGGGTGCAGGTGATGCGTGTGGAGCCTTCAGGGTCGACTCCAGCCTTCTCTCCCTTCCTGGGACCGGGAGCAACCCCTGTCCAGCTTCGTCAGTTCTAGGAAGCGATGCATGCCATCTTTGGGCAGCCTGACTCTGCCGGTGCACCTTTGCGCTCTTCGTACTTGGCTGGGGGCTCTAGGCCTTCAATGCCGGCGGGTACGGCCTCGGCACTGCAGGGCCCCCTTTGGATCCAGGCCTGGATCCGGATCAGCGTTGGTCGACCTTATTACACCTCCACCCGCACCGATTCCAACGGCACCACATCGGCCTCTGACGCTGGCTGGACCTCCAACACCGATGGGTACTTTTGTGCCTGTATTCCACCCTGGCCATTTTCAGCCAGTTTGGCAGCCAGAGGAGTGTGAGTAAGACTGGGAGGGGTCTGGTGACCCTTTAACTGACAAGTTACAGTACGACTAGGACTGGAATGCGGAACTCTGGGGTGCTAGTGGTCTAACCTCCTTCAGCCGGCAGTGAGCTCTTCAAAGCCCCTGCTGCCGTTTAATGAAGCCCTCATGGACATCCTTTTGGGCACCTGGTCCAGGCCCAACACAGGGGATCCTGTGAATAGGATGGTTGCATGATGCCACCGCCTGGCTCCGGGTGAACCCACTTTGCTCTCCCAACACCCCTCCCCCGAGGGCTTGGTGGTCCAAGCTTCAGCATCGCAAAGCGCATTCCATCACTCACCACTGGACAGGAAATCGAAGAAGCTGGATCAGCGTGGGAAGAAGTTGTTTTCTTCCTCCAGCTTCGGGCTGCAGTCGGTGAACACTGCATTCCCTTTGGGCCATTATTCTCACTCCATGTGGGATACAGTGACGCAGGTGCTGCCTCAGTGTCCAGAGTAGGCCCAGGCTGTACTCTCCTGTGCTGCTGCCGAGGGGAGAGACGCAGCAAAGTTCAGCATCTGCTGTGGACTGAACACTGCCGACTCACCGGGTAGGACCATTTCAACTTCGGAGGCGTTTGGCCGTCACGCCTGGTTGAGAACGACTGGCTTTTCTGGGGATGTCCAATCCACTCTTATGGAAAAGCCCTTTGATGGCCGTCGCCTTTTTGGTGACAAGGCAGACAACGAGCTAGAGCGTTTCAAGGGCTCTCGAGCTAAGGCCAGGTCACTGGGTCTCTCCACCACCTGCCCTGCGCAGTCTGCCTTTTGCCCCTTACGTGGCTACGGAAGGGGTGCCCTGCCATGTCCAGCCCAGGACCACAGGCTGCCGCAAGCTGTTCAGCCTCTGCATGGCTGGGGACGTGGGAACCAGCACCTTGGTTCTAAGGGCCAGCAGGCAGGCCTGTCCACCACAGCCCCCTCTGCAGCAGCAGCCTCTAAACCCTCCTAATCCGACCTTTCAGGATCACCAAATGCCAGTGGGTGGCAGTATTCACTATTATCTCCCCCACTGGTGCACCATCACATCGGACAGGTGGGTTTTGCAGATTACCCGAAGGGGCTACCCCCTTCCCTTTGAGACCGCTCCTCCATCCATGCAACTTCAGTACCATCTCATGTCGGAGGATCATCTGGCCCGTCTCCAACAGGAAGTTTCGGCACTCTTGGCCAAGGGAGCCATCAAGCGCATTCCTATCCCAGAAGTAGGTTGTGGTTGTGGTTGCTATTCCCACTACTTGCTGGTGCTCAAGAAGGACAAAGGTCTGCGTCCTATCTTGGATCTCAGGAACGTCAACTGCTTCCCCAGGAAGGAGAAGTTCAAAATGTTGACGCTCGCTCAGGTCCTGTCTGCCCTCGACCCTGGAGACTGGATGGTAGTGTTGGACTTGCAGGACGCTTACTTTCACATCCACGTCCTGCCGGCCCACTGGCGCTACCTACAGTTCACGGTAGGCCACAAGCATTTTTTTCAGTTTACCGTGCTCCCCTTTCGCCTTACCAGTGCCCCTCAGGTGTTCACGAAAGTGATGGCGGTGGATGCAGCTCATCTGCGCAGATCATGGGTTCCAATCTTGCCCTATCTCGACGACTGGTTGTTGAAGGCGGGCTCGCCCCAGGCAGTCGTCTCCGACTATGGCCGACCTCCTGCATTCACTGGGGTTCTCCATCAACATGCCGAAGTCTCACCTGACTCCCTCTCAGAAGCTCCTCTTCATCGGAGAGGTTCTGGACACGACGCAGCTTTGGGTCTATCCTCCCGAACAGTGAGTCTGGGATATTCGGGTTAGGATTCTGATCTTTCATCCTCTATCCCCGGTTTCGGTCAGGATGACCGTCAGACTACTGCATCTGATAGGCTCCTGCATCCTGCTGATGAACCATGCCAGATGGCATATGCGGGTTCTGCAGTGGGACCTGAAGTTCCAGTGGGCTCAACATCAGGGGACCCTGTCCGATTGCGTCCAGATCTCGGAGGGTACTGGATACCAATTGCAGTGGTGGCTAATGAACCAGTATTGGGTCAATGGCAGATCCCTCTCCCTTCCTCAACCAGAGTGCACAGTGGTGACTGATGCATCACTTCTGGGATGGGGCAGTCACATGGGGGAGGTGAAGATCAGAGGCCTCTGTTCTCCAACGGAGTTTGGGCTCCATATTAACCTTCTGGAGCTTTGGGTGATTCGTCTTGAGCACAAAGCATTCCTTCCCTATGTCCGGGGCAGAGTAGTACGTATGTTCATGGATAACACCGCCGCCATGAGTTACTGCAACAAACAGGGCGGGGTGGGGTCGTTGATCCTATGTCAGGAGGCCTTCCGCCTCTGGACATGGTTGGAACATCAGGGGATATCCCTGGTCGTTCAACACCTGGCAGGTTCCCTGAACTCCAGGGCGGACGAACTCAGCCTCAGGTGAATGGTGGATCACGAATGGTGTCTTCACTCGTAGGAGGTGCAAGGTCTCTTTCAGCAGTGGGGAGAGCCTTGGTTAGATCCATTCGCCACCAAAGAGAACGTACAATGTCAGCAGTTCTGCGTGTTGGAATTTCTAAGGCGGCACTCGCTAGGCGATGCTTTTCGTCGCGAGTGGCGTTGCGGTCTTCTACACGCCTTTCCAACTATACAACTTCTGCCCAGAGTGCTGAAGAAGATCAAGCGTGACCGGCCCTAAGTCATTCTTCTGGCTCCGGATTGTGCACTAAGAGTCTGGTATCTTGAGCTGCTCAACGTGGCCATCGATCCTCTGATTCGACTGCCTTTTCTGGAGGATCTTATGTCACAGCAGCAGGGACGGTCCTCCACCCAAACCTGTCCAGCCTCTATCTCCTTGCATTGAGATTGAGCGGTGGCAGTTGATGTAATTTGACCTGCCTACCGAAGTTTGCGATGTTATCTTGGCAGCCAGGCGTCCCTCACTAAGACGGTATATGCCTGCAGATGGAACACATTTGTGGCATGGTGCACAGCAAAGGCTGTGGATACCCTTTCTGCCCCTCTTTCTGAGGTTCTCTTGTTCCTCCTTTCTTTGGCTCAGCAGGGCTCTGCTCTGGGCACTATCAAGGGCTACCTCTCGGCCATTTCAGCCTTTCTCAGGCTTCCTGATCAGCCTTCTCTTTTCAAGTCCCCTGTTGTAAATAGATTCCTTAAGGGCATTACTCATCTTTTTCCTGTTCCCTTCCTAATGCCCCAGTGGGACTCGAGCCTGGTTCTTACATGTCTTATGTGTGCTCCCTTTGAACCACTACATAACTGTCCTCTCAGACTTCTCACTTTGAAAACTGCCCTTCTGGTGGCCATCACCTCTGCACACAGGGTGAGTGAGCTACAAGCTCTCTCTTCCAAGCCTCCCTTTCTGGCTGTCCACCCGGACAAGGTCGTCCTTAGAACTAGACCTTCCTTTCTTTCTTCCCATAGTGGTTACTTCCTTCCACATTGGCCAAACCATCACTTTGCCCACCTTCTTCCTGCATCCTTCGAAAGAGGAAGATAGGTTCCAAAATATGCACTGTCCTTCTACTTGGATCGCACCAAACAATTACGGGTGGATGACCAGCTCTTTGTTGGTTACTTGGGTGCTAAGAAAGGACAGGCCATGCACAAACAGACCATCCCTAGGTGGGTTGTTCTGTGCATTAAAGCCTGCTATTCTTTGGCAAAGGCGGAGCCTCCAGTGGGGCTGCGCGCCGATTCCACCAGCGCGACGGCAGCTACTACTGTTTTGGGACAAGAAGTCCCCCTAAGTGACATCTGTCAGGCAGCCACGTGGCATTGCTGCACCGTTCACCAAACACTACTGCCTGGACAGCCAAGTCGGAGAGACGGCTTCTTTGACTGTTCTGTTCTCCAGGACTTTCTGGTGTGAACTTAGTTCGCAGACCCACCTCCGGGGTTGGTATTGCTAGGGGATCTATTGTAATGTAATGTAATGTAATGATGTCTTGTAAAGCGCATGAATCACCCCACACGGGGTATCTCCGCGCTGTAGACCGCTGGGGAACCTGTCCTGGCTTTCCCTGTGAGATGGTCCCTACTGGGTATCTCCAAGGTGAAACCAGGTATCCCCGGCGTATGTGGGGGGCCGTTGTGGAGATGAGGCAAGCTAATGCCCAGAGTTGCCGAGTGTGATCCCTGGTTAGAGTAGGCACTGAGGCGAGAATTATCGAGTCCGCTGACCCTGGTCCACGACCCTGCCGCGTCAGGAATTGCACCCTGGTCCCGGGCCGTCCTCTGCTTCCGGGTCTGCCGCCTCTAACCAGTGAGCCACACCACTCCACTATTCTAAGGTAAGGAATCTATAACTAAAATAGGTTAGTTATAGATTCCTCACCGCGAACTGTGAACTGACTTCTAGGGTTAAAGCTTTCCTTTCAGGGCCCTAGTTTTGTACACCATGGGTCAGTGTCTTGCATGGCTCTGCGCTTCTGGCATGGAAAGTCATGTACAGAACTGGCGTCAGCACACGAGGGCAGCATCTAAGTAGCTACGGCGAAGTCATCCTGGCGATCACCACCACAACACTGATGGCGAACGCGGCGATGACCAACGCCACCTTCCAATGCGCAGGGGTAATGCTGACGAAAAAACTTTCCGGATTAAGTCTGATGCTTGGGGGTAATACTAAGGTAAGGAATCTATAACTAACCTATGTTTCTTACAGATATATCGTTACCGAAGGTAAGTAGCTTGTTCACCCGTACTTGAAGCCTCTTTTGTCAACTTAACTGTCTTCATTGAACTCAAGTAGCCTTCGTCTTCCGTGCCTCCTGGACAACCTGGAGCAGCATAGAGTCTGTCCCCTCTGCTTTCAGAGACTTTAGGATACCAACCTGCGTTCATGTTCCAACAGACTCTTTCATCCCTCTGCAACAGCTGTCTCATCCTGATGTCCTCGATTGTGCTCGACAGTGAATGTAGGTATCCTGAATCCAGGGGTATCCACGGGTGGGGAGGTTCCTCAACCTTCTGTCTTCCACGGGGTATCTTCAGAGTCCACTGGGAAGGGTCTTTCCTCTCCATGACTGCAACAGCAACGTACCCTGAGTACTATTGAGTGCGTGGTTGTGTATCCTCTTGAAATCTGACTATCGTGGGGTACCTAGACTCCCACCTGGGGAGGTATCTTGGGTCCCCGACTCTCTACATCCTCTGGGTCCAATCTCATCCACAATCGTGGTTCGCATTCCACTATGTTGATAAATGGTGTGGTTCCTCCATGGGGAACACTGTGTATTGGTGCTTCTTACTGTTCTATTTCGAAGTATTGTATGCATTGACAGTATCTCTCCGGGTAGGAGATATTGTATAATATTAGTGAGTGACATAAAAATAGATAGTACACTGTGTGGTTCTTTTTCACTTAGTCTACACTATAGATTGGGTACTGGTAAACCGAGCTGATTTACACTCATCCTAGACTAAGCCTGAAGGCTGCTCTCCCAACTTCCACTTAGAGAGCCCTTCTAATGTTGTCTAAACCACTAAAATCACCATAAGGGACGTCTGGATTAGTGCAAGGTGCTACACTTACATAAGTGAGCATCATATACTAAGCCAGTTTGTGCCTACCTTGAGTTTAACAGAGTGAGGAAAGCAAGCAACTTCCCCTCGAAGGGTTAGTGAGAAGAGTATTCTCTGCCCCTCCACATACAAAAACCTACATAATGCTGAAATATGTTCAAAATGGCACATTTATAGCACAATTACCACAAAAACTGGTTTAAAATCCAAAGATTCTTAAGAGACACTAATGAAATATTATAATACTTTCATGGTGTAACAGCAAAACCCTACACTCCTTAGGACTGTTTGTGATTCACAATCCCCAAGAAAACTTTCCGAAAATGGTGGCAACGTAATGTGTTTTCAGCACAGTTTCTCTTTGTACTAGATTTCTGAATATCTTCCAGGTTCTACTACCATCTTTGACCGTGACTTACTTTGTATTACTGCAAATATGATTAAATGAGAACTCTGACTTCTCCATACTATTAAGTAGAAGTGGGTAAGTCAACTAACTGAAAGAGGGAGCCAAGGCAGAGCTGAGCCAATGCTCTGGCTTGGCTCTAAGAGCCTGTGCATGGCCATGAAACTGTTTGGCATGTAAATCATGCAAGAAACATCATGTAAGAATATGTTAAAGTATCTTCAAAGTTCAAGCAAGTTTAACAAAGGGAAGCGTTTAGTATTTTAGAATATATCAGTACAATGAGGAGCATTTTTTAGAGGTGATAGTTTTAAAAATATATTCATGCACCTTCCTGCCCACCTATGACAATGCCAGTAGTGGACCAAGAGTCGAGACAGTTGTCCTGTGCAGCCTAAATGTGGCGTAAGTTGTAATTATGTATGGAGCAACTTTTTGTAACAAAGGCAAGGGAGGTTTGTGTACAGCAAACATACAGATATTATATATTTGAAGATGCTTTAATACATAATAATGAAGAAAAGGGAGAAGGAGACATGGCAAAATAAAGTATTTGCCTGAGATCGCACAATTTGGTCAAGCGGAGAAGCCGGGATTGAGAAGTGTTTCAGGTTTTATGATGTGCAATTCAGCCATTTGATGAGCAGCTCCTTCTTCCTATTTTACATCAATGGATAAAGCTGTATCTATACATTTGAGGGAGGGTAAGAACATTGGTGGAAAGCAGAAACCAGACACTGTTTTCAATCTCTGTCCCTAGTGTTTTATTTTTTTTTAAACGTTCGTCACTCATGCTATTATGGAAGTCATAGGGGTTAACTTGCAGAGTGGAATGTTTTGCTTAAAGTTATATTTTCTTCATAAGAACTCTTTACCTGCACATTTGCCTCCAAGATCAGCCTTGAAACTCGCCAAATCTACAAATGCGAACCTTTTCTGTGACCAGCTTCAACAATGACCTCAGGAAGGGGAATCAAGAGATTTTTTATTTTGTTGGGAAATGGAAAGGTGAGACATCATCAGAATGACATTGAGCTGTTACAGCCTGCATCTACAAAGCTTCTATTATGCCCAATTGCTTCCCTTCCCTACTTCCCCATGGAGTTTAACAAGTCTCCCTGGGTGATTTAGGGATGGTGAAGAGAGTGCTCTCACATGCTTAGATAGGGCAGGTGTTAGCTGCAAGTGTAAGCAAAGAGCATAACGCTCTTAAGAAAAGACAATAATGTTATGAAAAGTTGGACAAACTTACCTCTCAATTAGACCAAGTCCAGAAACAAGTAAACGTCCATGAAAAAGCTCGTCTGGATTAGCTGGAAAGCTGTACATCTGAGGCTCACGAGTTCCAAGTGGAAATAAAGGATCAACTGCTACAAATGGACAAAGTACTTAGCATTATCAGGGGCAAGAATGAGGACTTGGAAGCTTGCTCACGTAGAAACAACCTTCGGATTACGGGAATTCTGGAAACCATGGCGATTTCCGAGATGGAGACATATGTGGAAGAGCTACTGAGAGATTTATTTGGCCCAGACCTATCCACGATGTTCACTGTTTGGAGAGCCCACCATTTTTTGGGGCCTCAGCCGCCGGGGGGAGCTCCACCCAGGCTGATCCTCGCATGCCTGCTAAATTACTGAGATCGCAACACCATACTGTGCAGGGCCAGAGCGCAAAACACCATCAACCATAAAGGAGATCCCATATTGTTCTATCCAGACTTTACCCCTGCGTTACAGGCAGATAGACGGGAATGTGTACTGGCCAAATGCATCTTCCTACAAGCAGAGGTTCCCTACGCCCTTTTGTATCCGGCTAAACTAAAGGTGACATTTGAGGGAACTTTGCACCACTTCACAGATGCCAAGTCCGCCATGAAGTTTGCCAAATATGTAGGGGGCAAGAAACGCGCTCCAAAGAATGCCAGGAGCTGCCCCTCGGACACTAGACTAAGTGACAATGACTAGATATGAGCTAAACGTTGCGTCGTAGAATGCTCTGTACAGATCAGACTGGAGTCTTGCAGTGTATACTCAGTTGAACATACTTACAGAGTTTAGTTAGCAAACAAGCTGAAATGTACCAGAAGCCCACTACCAGTACATTGCAGTCGAACATTGATCTCTGGCTCTTTAATAAGTGTACGGCCACCCTGCCTTTTGGGCAGGGTTGTCAGCCAGTGAAACCATGCCCCCAGGGAGAACTCCCATTTCTAGACCCTATGCTTCTTGCTGGGGCAGCGTATTGGGTTTATGGGTAGGGGACGGTATTTTACCACAACCTGGTTGGGGGGTTGGTGTGTGCAGGGTATGGGCAGGGGTTGTTACTGTTGTTGTTTAGGTCGTAGCGTCACAGCGTCACAGCATCACCGCTTGCTGGGTCATATGAAGATGGCACAGGCTTACTCATACAATGCGGCAGAGTGGATTGCAGCAGCTGGGAGCCACTCTGTGCATTCCCATATACATTTTAGATTGCTATGAATTCCTGCAACTACCTAACCTGGAACATTCGAGGGTTAAATGACTATAGGAAAACCAGATGAATACAGGCCTATCTAACCAGGCATAATGTAGATATTTGTTTTATACAAAAGACACATCTGAACAGCACTTCTACTGCCAAACTGCACTATAAACTTTGGGGCAATATCTACTCCTCAATGTTCTCTAACTATGCTAGGGGGGTAGCTATACTCATACGCTAGGGTCTGGTATGGACAACAACGGAATCACATATAGACCAGGAAGGTAGATTTGTCATTCTGGGGGGTAACTTGGGGCATGTACGTATGACCATGGCTGAGATATATGGGCCAAACACAGACCAGCCTGACTGTTTCCAAAATATATGGGCGAAAATTACCATGATAGGTTGTGACACGATCATCTGGGAAGGGGACTTCAATTCCATCTTGGATGATGTATTGGATAGAATGGGTGCATCTCACAGTTATACCCCAAGTCTAGTCAAACTTTAATATTGTATTGGAAGGTAATTAACAGATATATGGCGTGTGTGGCACCCGGAGAAGGCTGAGGGCACCTGCATCACAGCTCATCACATCGCCTGGTCCACACTAGATTATTGGCTTGTTTCAAAAGACATATAGCAGCCTGCACAACCAATGTAAGGCATCTGCCCAGGACATTGTCAGACTATGCCCTTGCCGCTTACAACTGACTATCCCGGGAGGACCGCAACAGGCATTCAGCTGGATACTTCCCCCCAATGCTCTATTATACTCAGTGTTTCGGGAAGGAATTAGAGAAGACATAGAGGAATATTTTACATTAAACACAGGCTCGGTACCCTCTAGTGCCACACTATGGGAGGCCTTTAAAGTAGCCATCCGTGGGGAATGCATAGTTCAGCAAGCTGGGGTATTGAAATCAATCAGACAATTCCTTGCAAACCTTGAAGCCAGTATTAGAGATATTGAACTGTGATATTATTTAACTGAAAAAGAGAATATGTTGGCAGTCCTAACAGGGAAAATTATAGAGTATGAGGAGGAGGCACAAAGGGAGGTGAAAATCCTGGGTAAATACACACAAGCAAAAAGGTATGGCGAAGGAGATAGGCCAGGGAGAAGTCTTGCAAACATACTTAGAATGCCTCGTAATGCTACATACTTCACTGAAATCTGTTATGACCATTGCAACTCTGTTAGGGGCCCTCAGCAAATACTAGATTAATTTACAAAGTTCTATCCCACTCTTTATTTCGCCACCCCCACTGAAATATCAGTTGAACTTCAGTCCTACTTAGACTCCATTGAATTGTTATGGTTGGGGAGGCCCCAGAGAGTGTATCTGGATAAACCTTTTACAACTGAAGACATTTTTAAAGTCATTAATAGTTTACTTTCCGATAAAGCCCCTGGGTCAAACAGACTCACTACGGCCTTTTATAAATGCTCTTCTTCTCTACTCGCACCCCACCTCTTAACAGTATATGAGGAGGCACGGGAGACCGGGGTCCTTCCACCAACTATGAGAGAGGCGATCATATTGTCACTGTAAAAACCCAGAAAGACCCAGAACAAGCGTGATTCATATTGGCCCTTATCGCTGATAAATATAGATACCAATATATATGCTAAATTGCTGTCAAATAGATTACAGCCATTGTTTCCTATGATAGCTCGGCCAGACCAGTTGGGCTTAATCCCCGGAAGATGTACGGTGCATAACCTCTGCACTTTCTTTGCCGTATTGCACTACTTAGCTCCGTACATACAGGCACTGGCGGCGTTATTAGACGCCGCCAAGGCCTTCGATTCACCAGAGTGGCCCTGTCTGTTTGTTATTCTGGCTAGGCTGGGACTAAGCCTGACTTTTATTAAACAAATTCAACTGTTATATTCCGAACCCATGGCCAGACTTCGATTAAATGGCCTAATCTCATCCCCATTCCGGATCACTCGGGGAACGAGGCAAGATTGTCCTCTGTCCCCTTTGTTCTTTCCCTTTGCAATGGAGCAGCTTGCTGCCCGACTTAGGCAAAATCTCACAGCTAGGAGACTGGGGTTTTCCACAAGAGGGCTAATCATATCACTCTGCATGCATGATATTACTTTATACACAAACAACCTGAAGGAAAACGTACATTCAGTGCTTCAGGAAATTTTGAACTGTGGAGGGCTATGGGGAGTACATATCAATTGGGCGAAATCTGTTTTATTCCCTCTGACAGAACTACACCCTTCATGCTAGAATTTCTACTTAACTGCGCAGATGGGCCTGTCCCCTATTTAGGGATCTGGTTGAGGGGAGTGAGCAGGAGCTATGGAAAATGAACTATGGGCAGGCTATATCTTGGCTAGAGGATAAAGAAGGCACTAAATTACCGCTTTCCCTGGCTGGCAGAATTGCGGTTGCTAAGATAACAGTACTATCCAAATCTTTATACATGTTCATCAATCTCTCTCTGCCTCTCACCCAGGCATTTTTTTAAATCACTGCGCTCTTTAATGACTTTTCTAGTTTGGGCTTTGAAACAAGCATGAGGCCTACTGCGTGCAGGCTCAATTCCTACATCATTGGCTGCATCCAACTCCATTCCAGCCTCATGTATTGGTGGAAATAGATAGGGCGAAACCAATTCCCCTTCAAGTGGCACTGTATTAGCCATATCGACGCCCACGAAACAAAATAAACACGATTGAGACAATGAGCTGTGCGTGGGAGGGACTGCGAAATAGAGCACAGCTGGAGTTGTTATATGCCCCATCTGGAAGAAAAAGATAGTTATAGATTCCTTACCTTAGAATTACCCCCAGGCGTCAGACTGTATCCTGAAAGATCGCGTTGAAAGGTGGTTTCGCTCGGCTGCTCGTTTGCCGTTGGCATCATGGTCGCCGCGATGTCGTTGCGGTAGCTACTTAGATGCCGCCCTCGCGTGCTGACATCACTTCTTTCTTTTTCCACGCCAGCCAGCACAGATTCATAGAGAGCGGTACCTCTAGTCACTTTTTCACAGACTTTTTCTCGTCTTCGACCCCTGGTACACGAGGGATGCCCGGCTTCATGGCTTGCGGTTCCTGTAACCAACTGATGTCGGTGACGGATCCGCACCACTTGTGCCTGTTTTACATGGGGTACAACCCCGACTCCAAGTCGTGCTCCGACTGCCGGACTATGAATCCGAAGTCTTTGCGGGAGTGGTCCCGAAAGCTTCTCGAGGCCGGGCAATCGGCTCTGTGCCATTCGAGGTCCCAGTCGCGTGGGAGGTCGAGGTACCGTCCATCATCCCCTTTGGTATCGCTTTGTTCACCCTAAGTTGGCAGGGTACACCCAGACGTGGGTCCATTGCTCACTTTGCCACTAGATTCAAGCTAGCCTGGCTGATGATGGCTGATTAGCCAGAAACCGGTCCCAGGATGCTTGTTTCTGGTCCGGGGAGGACATGGCTTGGCAGTTCAGGCTGAACTGTTCCCATGAGGAACCGGGTCAGACTGATTTGCATATGCTTATATCAAAAATGGAGGGAAGAGGATTAGAAGTCCATTCATTTCCCCTGAGTAAATGTTCATGAATCAAAAATAGAATGGACACTAGTTTCTACAAAACCATTGGTTTGTATTCGAAAACCCTCATAGACATCCTGGTATTGTCGTTTGCGGTGTATCTTTTTTCCGCCCCATCAGGAGTCATGGCGTATTCATCAGGTGATCGATTGACGTGCTGGGTGCCTGCCTCACCTGAGGCTACCTCTGGTGATAGTAGAAGTGTCCAGAGATCAAAATTATGTACGTGAAGAAATAGACTAAAAATAGTGTCTAATCAAAAAAAGGGTTGTTTATTCTGGATAGTTTAGGCACTATGGTTAAAAAGGAGTTGCGATACAAGGTGGTCGGGTTACTGGATCACCATATCTTTTTAGGTACGTGTCGACATGTTTCAGCTCGCTCGGCCCGGTCGGGTCTATGGAGCTTTCGTCAGGACAAAAAACAAAAAACGTATTTACAGACAAACAAAATTATGTCATGAGCTTCACACAACTTGTGTGGGATTCAGTATTTAGAAGAATGGGAATTTCCCATGCTGTTTTGCGCAAGGTGAGTACTTCAACAGGGGAACCAGAGTTGCATGTGGTAATTTACCATGAGGTACAGCTAGGTGTCCCTTGTGCTGACTCTTCCCCTGGCTATGGCTTGCATATGGCCATGTCTGAACTGGGGTGGTGGAGTGAGCTAAAGAATGATGATGAATTAAACCCAGATCAGTTGACTGGGGGTGAGTGTTTGATTTGCTCAAGCGCTCCGTCCATCATCCTCTTTGGTATCACCTGTCACGGAGCCACCATCATTCTTTGTCCAAGTCTTCACACTCAGAGTCACGTAAGTCAAAGTCAAAGCACAAGAAGAAGTCGAAGAAGCATCATCACTGTTTGACTTCTCCCCTTCTGCAGGCCGCCACGACAGGGGAGCCGGTGGTGCCCCTCCCGCTGCTCCACGTGCGGAGCCTGAAGGGTCGACTCCGGCGTTCCTCCCCCTGCTCCAGACCTGGAGTGACCGCTGCCCAGCTACGTCAATTTTACGAAGCAATGAATGCAATTTTTGGGCAGCCTGACTTCAGCCCGGGCGCCACAGGGTCCCCTTGGATCCAGGCTTGGATCCGGATTGGCGACGGTCGACCTTGTGACATCTCCACCGGCGCCAATTCCACCGGCACCACATCTGCAACCAGCATCGGCTGTGTCCCTAGCTGATATCAACCCCGGCCTCTACCTCGATGTAGATGCGGAGCTGGACCGGCGTCGACCGACACCGTTCCGGCGGGTACTTTTGTGCCCTTGTTCTACCCTGGCTCTTTTAGACCAGATTGGGAGCCAGAAAAGGGTGAGGAAGACTGGGAGTAGTCTGAAGACCCTCTAACTGACCAGTTAGGCTATGAACCGGACTGGCGAGAGGAACTTGGGGTAGCCAGTGGTCTGGATACCTCACCAGACCGTGGCATGTTGCCTCCTGCTACCGTGGCTACGGAGTAGGGAGTGTCTTACGCCATGGTGTTGCGTAGGGTGGCTGAGGCTCTTCCCCTCAAGCTACCAATGGTGAGAGTCAGGACTAACTTCCTGACAGAGGGGCTTCAACCGGCAGCGCGTTCTACGGTGCCCCTCCTTCCGTTTAATGAAGCCCTTATTGATCCTTTTGGGCACCTGGTCCAGGCCCAACACAGGAGCTCCTGTGGATAGGATGATTGCCCGACACCACAGCCCAGCTCCGTGCAACCCATCTTTCCTCTCCCAACACCCTACCCCTAAGAGTTTGGTGTTCTAAGCCTCTACCTCCAAGGGCGCATTCCCTAACACTCCACCTGATAGGGAATCCAATAAGCTGGAACATCTTGGGGAAATGTTTTTTTCCTCCAGCTTGGGCCTGCGGCCGGTAAACACTGCATATCTGTTGGGCTGTTACACCCATTCCGTGTAGGATACGGTTGCGCAAGTGCTGCCTCAGTGCGCGGAGGAGGGTCACGCTGTACTCTCTCGTGCAGATGACGAAGGGAGAGACGCAGCAAAGTTTACCATCCGCTGTGTGCTGGATACCACTGACTCACTAGGCAGGATGATTACCACATCGGTAGCCCTTCGACGCTATGCCTGGTTGAGGTTGACTGGTTTTTCCGGGATGTCAAATCCATCCTTATGAACATGCCCTTTGATGGCCGTTGCCTATTTGGCGACAAGGCAGACAGTGCGCTGGAGCTCTTTAAGGACTTTTAGGCTATGGCCAGGTACTTGGGCCTCAGAAGGGGTGCCCCACCACTTCCCACCCAGAGCCACAGGCCAGCACAAACTGTTCAGCTTCTGCGTGGCCGGGGACGTGGGAACCCTGCCGTGGTTTTGGGGGGCTGTCGGTGGGCCAGTCCACCACAGCCCCCTCTGCAGAAGCCTCCAAACACTCCTAGTCCTACCTTTCAGGGCCACCAAACGCTAGTGGGTGGCAGGATTCCCCATCACCTCCCCCACTGCCAAACCATCATGTCAGACAGGTGGGTTTTGCAGATAATCTGAAGGAGCTACTCTGTCCCCTTCAAGACTACCCCTCCATCCATTCCATCTCAGTACCATCGCATGTTGGAGGATCATCTGGCCCTTCTCCAACAGGAAGTTTCGGCACTCTTGGCCAAGGGAGCCATTGAGCGCGTTCCTGTCCCAGAAGTAGGTCATGGTTGCTATTCCCGCTACTTTCTGGTGCCCAAGAAGTACAAAGGCCTGCGTCGTCTCTTGGATCACAGGAACGTCAACGGCTTCCTCTGGAAGGAGAAGTTCAAGATGTTGATGCTGGCTCAGCTCTTGTCTGCCCTCGACCCTGGAGACTGGATGGTAGCAGTGGACTTGCAGGACACTTATTTTTACATCCCCGTCCTGTCGGCCCACCAGCATTACCTGCGGTTCACGGTAGGCCACAATGATTTTCAATTTACTGCGCTCCCCTTTGGCCTTATAAGTGCCCCTCGGGTGTTCAAGAAAGTGATGGCGATGGTCGCAGCTCATCTGCCCAGATCAGGGGTTCCAGTATTTTCCTATCTTGATGACTGGCTCACCCCAGGGTGTCGTCGCCCACCTCCAGATTATGACCGACCTCCTCCATTCATGGGGTTCTCTATCAACGTGCCAAAGTCACACCTGACTCCCTCTCAGAAGCTCCTCCTCATGAGGGCCCGGTTCTGGACACAATGCAGTTTCAGGTCTATCCTCCTGAACAGTAAATCCTGGATATTTGGGATATGATTCCGATCTTTCAGCCTCTATCCTGGGTTTCGGTCAGGATGACCCTACGGTTACTAGGCCTGATGGCCTCCTGCATCCTGCTGGTGGACCATGCCAGATGGCATATGTGGGCTCTGCAGTGGGACCTGAAGTTCCAGTGGACACAACATCAGGAGAAGGTTTCCGATTGCTTCCAGATCTCAGAGGGCACTGCACATCAGTTGCAGTGGTGGATAACAAACCAGGATTGGGTCGATGGCAGATCCCTCTCCCTTACCCAACGAGAGTTCACAGGGATGACCGATGTATCACTTCTGGGATGGGGCGGCCTCATGAGGGAGGTGGAGCTCAGAGGCCTTTGGTCTCCTGTGGAGTCCGTGTTCCATATCAACCTTCTGGAGCTTCAGGCAATTCATCTTGCACTCAAAGCATTCCTTCCCTCTGTATGGAGAATGTAGTGCAGGTGTTCACAGACAACACCAAAGCTATGTGGTGCTGTAACAATCAAGGCAGGGTGGGGTGGTGGACCATATGTCAAGAGGCCCTCTGCCTCTGGACATGGCTGGAACATCAGGGCATATCCCAGGTGGTTCAACACCTGGCAGGTTCCTTCAATGCCAGGGCGGACAAACTCAGCTGCAGGTGCATGATGGATCACGAAGGGGGCCTTCACTCGGAAGTGGTGCATGGACTCTTTCAACAGTAGGGAGAGCCGTGGTTAGATCTATTCGCCACCGAAGAGAACGCGCACTGTCAGTAATTCTGAGCGTTGGAAGATCAAGAGAGACCAGGCCCAAATCATTCTTGTGGCTCCTGATTGGGCACAAAAAGTCTGGTATCCTGAGCTGCTCAACATGGCCATTGATTGACGATTCGACTGCCTCTTCGGGAGGATCTTCTGTTGCAGGGGACAGTCCTCCACACAAATCTGTCCAGCCTACACCCCCTTGCGTGGAGATTGAGCAGCGGCAGTTGACGTCGTTTGACCTGCCTCCTGAAGTCTGTGATGTTATCTTGGTAGTCAGGCATCCTTCCACTAAGACGGTATAAGCTTTGGATGGAACAGATTTGTGGCATGGTGCGCAGCAAAGACTGTGGATCCCCTTTCAGCCCTTTTTCTGAGGTTCACTTGTTCCTCCTTTCTGTGACCCAGCAGGGCTCTGCTCTGGACACTATCAAGGTCTACCTCTCTGCCATTTCTGCCTTTCTGATCAGCCTTCTCTTTTCAAGTCCCCATCTGTAAATCGCTTCCTTATGGGAACTAATTATCTTTTTAATCCTGTTCCCTTCTTTTTTTTTCAAACACAATTTTATTGAGTTTTCAAGCAGCATAATCATCTTCCATGCAATTGGCCGCTAGTAATTAAGAGGTATCAAACATGAATACACAGATTATTTCCAAAATGTAAATGACAATGTGGACATTCATATCCAAGAACACATATCAAGACAGTGCCACGTTATCTAAGAAGCAAAAGATACGAACAGAAATGCCATTGATATAGCGAGATATCTGAGTATTAGCAGACCCATAAGTATCTGACAAACTATACTTTATAAACTAATACGAAAACTTAGAGCTTTCCCCACACCCCCAGTTCCTGGTCCACTAACTTATAGCGTGAGACAGATAAAGATTGTATCCACACAGTAAATAACAGACAGGTTCATAACATACATATGTATATATCTCTAGGTCCTCCGAGAGATAAAGGGAAACAGCATTATTAGGTAGCAGACAGTTGAGCTCTTGGGGATGTGGGATGTGGGGGTGGACCGGGCCCACTCTGCGATGTTAGAGGAGTTGCATATCAATGGCTTTAAATGTTTCAAGCATGTGGATCCAATCTAGAGAGATAGAGATCTTACGTAGTCCTCTAAATTCCTCTTGTCTGATAACCGTACTCTCAGCGGTGCCCCAACGGACCATTTCTATCTGCCATGAGATAGGTGTAGGGGGGAAGCAGATTTCCACCGCATTGTGATGGCATGTTTTGCTATAAGCACAGCCAAGTCAGCAAATCTATATTGGACCTTCTGCCTCTTGGGTCGTTTATGCAGTCCCAGCTGTCATGATTCTCCCCTGTGTGGCTAATGGAATTTGGAAATCCCACCCCATTCCCGTGCACCTGCACCACCTGTGAGCACTGTGTTGTTTATGTGATTGTTACGATGCATTATTAAGACTTGGTATGGTAATTGTTGTTTGTTTTGCTCCCAAGTCGGAACTCTGAATTATGGTTATATTTGTTCATCTTTAATATTACATTTCGCTTTGGTGTCTTATTTCGGAAGGTCTGGGTGAGCAAAGCCCACAAGTATTATTTCGCCTAGGCGCAATGGACCAAGTTACCTTGCAGGAGATAGCAGCAGTTTTGAAAGATTTAAGAGATGAAAATGCATCTATTCGTAGGGACATGTCAGCTTTACAAACTGCTTTTCAACAAAAAACAATTTTGAAACCTGCAACCTTTCAAGGTTCATCTTCTGAGTCAGGAGCACAATCTCAAATTCAAGTAATTACGCCGATTCCCACTCCTTTAGCTCAGCCCGAAAGATTATATGGAGACTGTAACAAGTTTTCCATATTTATGCAACAGTGTCATTTACACTTTTTAGCCCAAAAATCTGCCTTCCCTGATGACTCTTCCAAAGTGGCTTTTATGTTATCATATTTTGGAGGAGATGCAGCTCTTTGGTCTGTTCCTTTGGTAGAAAAGGATGATCCTATTTTATACAATTTTAAGAACTTCGAACGTGCCTTAAAAAAGATCTTTGCTAAGCATGTGTTTATACAGTCCGCAGATAATGAGTTGCTTAATTTAAAACAGGGATCTTCTGATTTGCTTCATTACATTTTTCAGTTTAATCGCTTGGTTTTAGAAGCTAAATGGCCATACGATAAAAGAGTCTCAATTTTTTATAATGGTTTAAAGGACAATTTAAAAGATATGATGACACAAATCCTGGAACCATCTGAAGACATCAATGACTTTATTGATTTAGTAGTAAAACAAAACCATCGCTTAGGTGAAAGGAAAGGCGAAAACCGAAAACAAAAATGTACATCTTAGAGAATATCTGGATGAATATCTTGCAAATGGTTTCATTAGACATTCAAAATCACCTGTGTCGTCTTCTCTTTTTTTCATTCCAAAAAAAGGAGGTGAGTTGCGTATATGTATAGATTATAGAGCTTTGAATAATGTAACCATTAAACACAGGTACCCATTGCCTTTGATCCCTACATTATTAGATCAAGTCAAAAAGGCAACCATTTATTCTAAATTGGATCTACGCGGAGCTTATCATCTTGTGAGAGTCCGAAAAGGCGATGAATGGAAGACAGCATTCCGCACTAAATTCGGCCTCTTCGAATATCAAGTTATGCCTTTCGGACTGTGCAATGCTCCTGCTGCCTTCCAATTTTTTATAAATGAAGTGTTGCACAAGTTCATTGATGTATGCTGTGTTGTTTAAATTGATGACATTTTGATTTTTTCCAACTCAGAAGAAGAACATATACAGCAAGTTCGTGCCACTCAAATTCACTTTTTGTAAAATTAGAAAAGAGTTTATTTCATGTCTCAAGAGTTGAGTTCCTAGGATATGTCATCAGTCCTAAGGGAATTGAGATGGATCCAAAGAAGGTAGAGGCAGTTGATTCCTGGCCCAGTCCCTGTACAGTAAAGCAGGTACAAAGCTTTTTAGGCTTTGCGAATTTGTATCGCCGCTTTATTCTAAACTTTTCTCAGATTATTACTCCCATTACTAAATTACTGCGAAAAAGAGTAACATTTGTCTGGTCGGATCAAGCAGAAACAGCTTTCCAGGATTTAAAAAAAAGATTTACTTCTGCTCCGATTTTAAGTCATCCTGATCCTAGTCAACCCTTTATTGTGGAAGCCGATGCTTCGCAGTTTGCTCTTGGAGGTATTCTATCTCAAAGGAATATTGACACAGGTCAAATGCATCCAATTGCTTTTTATTCCAGGAAATTGTCTGAAGCAGAATTGAATTATGCAATTGCAGACAAAGAGCTTTTGGCCATAAAAGCAGTTTTTGAAGAATGGCGTCACTACTTGCTTGGTGCTCGTCACCCTGTAACAATTTATACTGATCATAGAAATCTTCAAGTTTTGAGATCAGTAAAGGCGTTATCTGCTAGACAACTGAGATGGTCAATGTTTTTTATTGACTACAATTTTGTAATCACATATCGTCCAGGAAAAGAGAATTTAAAAGCTGATGCTTTGTCTAGGATTGGTGACAATGTTCTTGAGTCATCTTTAGAAGTTCTGCCAGTAATACCAACGTCTCGATTTCAAGCCAGTCTATCCACTTGTGATGTAATAGCTTAGATAAAAAAAGAATTAGAAAAGAAAGGTTTGAGTGATTGGAAAAAAGAACTCCCTTACTTGCAAGAAAGAGAAAATCTAATTTGTATGCATAATCTCATCTTTGTACCAACTGATTCTATCAGAAAGGATATACGTCATTTCCATCATGACACTTCTTTATCGGCTCATCCTAGCATAGTGAAAACCTATGAATTAATTAAGAGAACATTTTGGTGGCCATCCATGTATAAAGATGTACAGCATTTTGTAGAAACCTGTAGTGTTTGTATTCAAAACAAACCGTCTCATCAGGCCCCAAGTGGTTTACTAACTCCACTTCCTATTCCACCTCATCCGTCGCACACAATCTCCTTAGATGTTATTGTTGAGCTTCCTGTCACCAAAAAAGGCTATTCTACCATACTAACAATTGTGGACCAGTTCTCTCGAATGGCTCATTTCATTCCTCTAAAAAAGTTACCTACAGCGATGGAATTAGCACACCTTTTAATGATTAATATCATACGTTTGCACAGTATTCCATCAGTGGTCATTTCCGATAGAGATTCTCAATTTATTTCTCGTGTTTGGCAAAATTTGAGTTCTCTGTTAAATATGGAGGTTCGATTTTCATCAAGCTATCATCCTCAAACGGATGGTTTAACTGAACGCACCAATCAGACAATAGAACAGTTTATCCGTTGTTTGTTAACGAACGTCGAGGGGGATTGGTCTGACCTGTTAAGTCAATTGGAGTTTGCTTAGACAATGTAGATCATACATCTTAGGAATGTCTCCATTCTTTTGTAACTTTGGTTTTCATCCTAAAAGTTTTCCTGGTGATATTAAGAAAGTAAATTCAGTACCAACAATTTCAGATTATGTTTCCAAATTATCTTCCATTCAAGAACAAGCCACATACAATTTGGCACAAACTAAAGAAAATCAGAAAAAATCTGCAGACAAGCATAGATCTAAACAACCTACCTATTCACCAGGGGATAAGGTGTGGCTAAGTACAAAAAATGTAAGGATAAAAGGCTCACGCAAATTCAACCCAAAGTTTATCGGTCCTTTTTCTATTGAAAAGATTATTAATCCTGTCTGCGTAAAATTGATTCTTCCTCCAAAATACCAAATTCATCCTGTGTTCCAAGTGTCATTAGTTAAACCCTTTCACCCTCAAACACGTTTCATCCAACCTCCTTCATCAATCATTGTAGAAGGAAACCCAGAATACGAGGTGAAAACAATCTTGGATTCAAAGAGATTTCGAGGAAGACTTTTCTATCTAGTGGATTGGAAGGGTTATGGTCCGGAAGAAAGATCATGGGAACCTTTGTAACATTTAAAGCATGCTCCTAGGCTAGAAAGAAACTTTCATGTACGACATCCGGACAAACCAAAACCTATTTCACCGGTTTTAGGGGGGGATCTTGAGGAGGGAGTACTGTCATGATTCTCCCTGTGTGGCTAATGGAATTAGGAAATCCCACCCCATTCCCGTGCACCTGCACCACCTGTGAGCACTGTGTTGTTTATGTGATTGTTACGATGCATTATTCAGACTTGGTATGCTAATTGTTGTTTGTTTTGCTTCCAAGTCCGAACTCTGAATTATGGCTATATTTGTTCTTCTTTAATATTACATTTCACTTTGGTGTCTTATTTCAGAAGGTCTGGGTGAGCTCTGGACTCGGGGAAGCCTCTGTCAGTTCTGGGACCTTTCACGTTAAAGCCGCTTTGAGTGCTTCTGCTCGCAGCGGCTTAAACGTGAATGTGCGCATGTTATCTCCTGGGTGCGGTCGACTATTTAAAGCGCACCCAGGCTTCTAGAAGTCGCTTTGCCTACCGCAACTGTAAGGAGAAGGATCGCGTCTGAAGGCTTTCTATGCAGACTTACTTGATTGAAGATCTCCAGCTCCAGGAAACCCCTCTTGGCCTCATTCTTCGATCCGGAACCCTGAAAAGACAAAGAAATACAAGAGTTAAGTACAATTTGATCTTTTAAAGACAGGCGCCACACGCAAGAAAGGCTTTGAATAATTTTTGGAACTTTACCGTTTTCTTCAAGAAGGGGAAAACGTCAGGGACCAGAGTTGCTTTGGTTAAAGGAACCTTTTGAACATTGTAAAGAGGAGAATCGTTTTAAGAGAACTTGGTGCAAGTTTTGTTTACAAAATAGAAGCATTGCAAGAACACATTGTAATGTAAATGGTTTGATTTTAGGTTTTCATTTATAAGTCAAACGATTTCAGGTTAGGTGAATGTATAGGTTGTGTTTTCCCTCTCTTTGTGTTTACAACAGGTTTAGGACACAAGAGTGTTTACACAATCCCACATTTTAACATCTTTTGAAAACATTTGCAAGTAGGTTAAGGTGCTGAGGGAGAGCTAAATTAATGTATGAAAAGGATATTTGTTAAAGGGTTTTTTCTTGTTTTTAGAATATTATGCAAAGACTAATTTTCTATTCCTAAACAAGAACACCTGACAAGAACATCTGACGACTTCACGACATTACAAGACAAAGAAATACTGGACGAAGGACAAGACAACCCTGATCGCAGGTAGGAGTCACCTTAGTGTTTACACTGCGCAATCTTTGAGAAGAGAAAGCAAACTAGATTTGAGAGTAGTTAGGAATTTAGGACCTAAGGAATAGGTTTTTATTAAACCCTTCCAACTTGTTGTTTCGCTGGTCGACAGCAAGAATCATCCTTCACAACAACGTCCAGTACCGGCCCTCCTCCCAAATTTCTAGTTTTATTCTTAGCTGTAAATTTGAGTCAGCCAAGTTTATAGTTAGTTACTTGGGAAGTTGGTCCCTTGCGTCTCTGCGAAATCTACTACGTCATCCTCAAGATTCCAGTGCTGTTTAAGGTAAGGGACGACGTAGTGTGAATCTGACACCAGCAGACAGCTGTCCACTGATAACCAAACAGTTGTACCAGTGATTTCCTGCACTCTGTAACCAACACTTAGCCACTATATGAGTAAACACGGGCACCCCACAGCATGTGAAGTAGGTCTGCATCTGCTTCCTGACACCTAGGGCAGGTGAGTTGTATGTTAGGATATATACAATTAAGGCGATGTGGTGTGAGGTATGCCCTATGTAAGATCATGTACTGTATGTATTTAAATTTAGCATTGCGGGACACTTTTTTAGGAAATTCTAAAACAGAGGACCATTCCTTGTCTGTCATTTCTCTTCCCCGCTCCAGCGACCATTTAACACGGAGTGGCAGTAACGATATCCCTGAGTGTGCTCAAATACCTCTGTATAGCCAGCGAGTGAGGTGGCATCCCCTTCCCATGAGATATGTTGCATATATTAGTTCATGTTTAGGGGTTCAATCCCGTCAGGGGACCACCAGTGTTTTATGTAGTGAGAGATAGCTGCGTGTAAAAGAAAAAGTGTCGGGGAGACCCCGTGTACGAACAAAGTTATTGTGATCTGCTAGTGTAACCTCTGTGAATAACTCTCCAATTGTTAACACACCTTCTTGAACCCCATAAGGATAAAGCCCTTTTTGAGATTAAACCAGTAGTAGTAGGTATTACAAACAAGGGAATCTTGGGGGAGTATGGGGCGCCTTTTGATATATTGAAGTGCCTTCTTCCAATGCAGTAATTCAGTTTTGAGCAAGGGGGGAGCTGTAGGTGGAATCCTAGTTTTGGGCAAGAGTAAATTGTGAAGGATATGCTGGTCAATAAGTTGAAACGTGTAGCCAATTTCCTGAATGTGTCGTCCCGCTAGCCAAAAAGATAACCACTGCAGTTGACTGGCCATACAATAGGCTCGGAAATCTGGGGCTCCAAGCCTCCCTCTCGCAGCTGTAGCTTGGCAAGGCTGCCCCTCCTACGCCCCTTGCCCCAAATAAGTTCTAACAGGAGTGAATCTAGTGTATGAAAAATTTGGGTTGGGATAGTGATCAGCAGGTTAGTGAAAAAATATAGAAGATGAGAAAGCATCACCATTTTAGAAATGGATATTCTACCCACCACCGACAGGGGCAGCAAGGTCCAAAAAGAGACCTGGTTTCAGAGTGATGTAATAGCCTTCAACAAATTGCCATCTATAAGGTCATGGGAGGATATATATATTTGTATACCTAGATACTTACAGGTGTCTGGGGCGGTAGTTAATAATAAGTCACCAAAACGCACAGCCTCCGGGGTAGCCTGATATCGCATGTAGAAAGCATAGGATTTAGTTTTGTTAATAGCCAGTCCCAATATCTGTTGAAAGTGCTTAAATATGGCCGGGACAGGTTCCAGGTTGGTAGTAAGATCGTTAAGATATAAATGAATGTCATCTGCTTATGAGGACACTAAGTGTGTGGTGTTATTGAGTACAATCCCTGAATCCATGGCCTCACTGCGAAGTTTAATCAGGAGGGATTCTAATGCTAAAATAAACAGCAACAGCGACAAGGGGCATCCTTGTACCCCTGGCTACAGGACATGCCGAAGAGATATGAGAGCCAGTCCTGGCCCATGTTGTAGGAGCGGAATATAATAGTTTAACCCACTGCAAGTAACCTTTGGGGATACCAAACTTTTCCATGGAGGTCAATATATAGTTCCAATCAATTGTATCAAACACCTGATGCATATCAAGAGAAATTCACCCAATCGTACGAGAAAGGTCTGCCGCAGCTTCCATTATATAAAGGAGTCGGCTGATATTTAAGGACGTATTGCAGTCCGGTATAAAGCCACATTGGTCAGTGTGGATAAGCTTCGGGAGGTAGGGAAGGAGGCACTGGCAAAGATTCTGCTGAGTATTTTGTACTCAAGGGATAGCAATGAGAGGGGGTGATACCCTGATATGTTGAGTGGGTCTCTATTTAGCTTGGGGAGAGAGGTAACCAGCACTTGCATAGTCGTCAAGGGAAAAGGATGTTTTTCCAGTGCCGTTTTGTAGAGGCTTTCAGGACGCGGGGTGAGTTGTGTCACATATGTTGCTTAGAACTATGCAGGTAACCCATCCAGGCAAGGAGTTTTGTTTCTCGGAAGGTCTTTGATGGCTGCCCTAATGTCAATTCCGATTGATCATCTGTGGATTATGTGGGGAATTTTAGGTCCCCCAAGAAGGCTACCAGGTGATCGGGGGAAGCAGCCACTCGGGCGCTATACAGGTTGCTATAATATGTACAAAACACCATGTTAATGTCTGCTTGAGTAGAAACAACAGTACCATCCGGAAGGGAGATTTCAATTATCGGGACAGGGGAGGGAACGTCTCATATAAGACAAGCCAATAGAGTCCCTAATTTATCTGCATCTTTATGACTATGCTGCGTGTATGCGTTATAGTTGATTAAGCGAAGTCACTCAAGAAGTTCTGCTTGTTCAGTTCTGGCTTCTTGTAGCTGCGCCTGCTTGGAGGGATTAGTAATAGCTGCGGACCCAGGTTGTGGAGAGAGTTCTCTACTACAGATAGGCTCTTGTGCGTTTCTTGCCTTACCCCCGCGGTAGCCCCTATTGCCGTGCCTCTGATCACTGCTTTAAATGCATCCCATTCAATTAAGCGGGAGGAGGCAAAATTGGCATGGTCTGTGAAGTAATTAGTAATTGCGGTGCCTAATGTGTTTCTAAAAATCTGGTCCTCAAGAGATTGCGGCAAGATGAGGTTCTGTAAATTGCGAATTCATTCGTGCTCAGACTCCATTTTGTAGCCGCCGCCATCTTGTGTTGCCCTCACTCAGGCAGCGCGGCGAACGCAATGTTTTTGTTGTTTCTGCATTTACGTGTCAGGTGGCTTCTTTGCCTATGTTTACTAACGAGTGTCAGGGTCTGGCCGAGTACACTAATTCCTGTCTGAGCTGATGAATCCCCGTCCGGACTATTTGTTGGTTCGCACCATTCTTTCCTTTAAGTTATCTTATCTGCTGTCCTTCGCTACATGTCTCATGCATTCTCTTGTTTCACAACTGTCCTTCTAGTACATACAGCTGTGTTTTGTCTACTTGCAAATCGAATTGTGTGGATTCGTTTGGAATTTGCTTAAGGGGTCGAGTGACAAACATAACCGGGAACTTGAGTTGCTTTGGACTTAAAGCATTGTCTATAACATTTGCCTATGTCTCATGCTCTTGTGTGATTGCATTTTGCATTGTATTATACCGTATATAAACCTGTGCGCCACAGAGTTAAGTGGAAGTCTCTTTTGAACCTCGTTATACCAACGACTTCTAAGACCACTGTACAGCTGCAGCTAATAAATACAATCTTCTACGCCAGACGAAGAGTCTGTGTCTCTGTTTCTGACAAGGCAGGTGAATCCCGGGGATTTTAGGCGTACCCTGCGCCGCCGGGCCTTAAGGCTGCGGTTCTCCAAAGAGACGCCAAGTTGGGACCGGGGCGGGAGGCAGGAACACTCCCCCATCCCAGGAGAATTTCAAGTAGGTTATGGTCAGACAGATCCTTCCCAAGGTAGGTAGACTCAGCAATCTGGGACAGCAGGGACAGAGAGCGAGTCTCTCCTTGTGTGTAATTGGTGCGGGGGGAGAAGAATGAATATTCCCGGCTATTGGGATGTAGTATACGCCATACATCCAGTATTGTCCAACACAACGCCCAAGCTTGTAGGAAGTCCATGTTTTTGGTGGTTATAGCACCTGTGAGCGGGGGTGAGAGCGATCCAAGCTGACATCAAATACAGAGTTAAAGTCTCCGCCAATAACCCAGGGGCATCCTACCAAATCCATTAATGATGTGTTTAAATTACTGAGAAAATTATTCTGCTCATAATTGGGAGCATACACACTACAGATAACTATTGAGACCCCATCTAACTTGCCCAACAAGAGTACATAACGCCCCACTGTGTCTATTCGTTGTTCCATCAGCACAAAGAGAACCCCATTCCGAAACCAAACAAATGAACCCCTTGCAAAGGCTGATTAAGAAGTATTAAAAATCTGTCCCTTCCATTTCTTGCACAGTTTACTGACTTCTGAATTTGTTAAGTGCGTCTCCTGAATAAGAGCTATCTGGATTTTCCACCTATTTAGCTGGGCAAGAATCCTGTGTAGCTTGTGGACTGACCCCATGCCCCGTACATTCCATGTCAGTATTTTATATTTTCCTAAACCCGCCATATCGGATCAAGTCAATATAGAGAATGGCCCAGGATACATAGGTAGAATACAAAATGTTAGGTAAGACCAGCTGGACCAGGAACCAATTAACTTCCCATGAACCATAACACCCAATACCAGGGCCAACAGTCAAACTATGTTGGTCCAAACCCATGTTACACCGTACTAATTCCAAACGGTTATACATTGCAGTATTTGCGGGGGTTGGTACCCACACAGATCTTGTAGGAACCCGTACCCACTGAGCTACACATATGCTGGGCCCCTATAATAAGTTATATTGAACTAAACCTGGAGAGAAAAAAAGAGGGCCGGATTATGCATACAGTGATATCATCATTCTTCCCTCCTTGAGGTTCGAATAACGCTTTGAGTATGAGAGAGTCATATGGTCGAACCGCAGCGCCAACCAAAGAGGTCCTTCACTATCTGCGGGGTAATCGTTGGGAACAGGGGATCATTGCTCTCAGAGTCTGACGGTAAAGTGTTATCATCTGAGTGTTCCAGGGACGCGACCTGCAAGGGGTCATGCAGAGAGGCAGCCACCACCAGCGCCGATTCCTGCTCCAACAGGGCCTGTCCTGGTGTTGGTTTGGTAGTGGAGAGAGTTTGTGTTGCTCTGTTGCGACAGCAGTCAGGTCTGTTCGTCTGTGATTGAGCATGTCTCAACTGTTGATCAATATATATATTTTTTTTGAAGTTCAAAAAAAGGCTTTATTAGCATGTAGATGTAAAGATACAGCCATACGCCTACAACCCTGGGGCGGGCGGCATACGTTAGTCCAGCATTGTCTTAAGTAACACAGCCTTAAAGCCGACATCCCAAGGGCCCGGCGGCGCATGTAGGGCAAGCATAACGACAAAGTCTCCTATGGCTCAGGTATCAAGTGGCAGGCAGTGTTTGAGAACTTCTTTTACATTTTTTGTCAACTGAGTTGTTATTGGCCTCTTGTAGTAATCATTTCCAAAGAACTCAATGGGCGCTTCTTAGACAGTACTTACAATTGCAGTTACAAGCACCCCAGTGCTCCATTATCAGTATACTGGCAACCTCGGTCACTACTAAGGCATTAGCTTGTTATGACATATGCAAGGGGTGGCTGAGTATCAGCTTTTCGTGCGTGTCCGCAGTACGTGTAAGTCTTTGCGCCTCCTCTCAGCCTGAATTGCCAGTTCATATAAACCTCTACTCAGTTGTAACCACAACTTTTGTAGTGTAGAAACAGTAATAACATGATTCAGTCGTAACACCTGTGCACGTTACAGATCGCTCCCCCGTGCTCCCGCCCAAGGCCACCCTCTCCCCTCTTCAATCAGTGAATGTACGGTGCACCCCTCAGCTTGTCTGACCAACCATTCGCACCCCCCGCTCCTCTGCCCTCCACTGTTGATGCCCGCACATTTCCTTCGTCCGCTACACCCTCCCACCGCCTCGACTATGGGCTCCCGCCTGCGCATTAGTGCCAATGCCGCCGCTGCCTCTGCTGCTGTCATTGGTGGTCGCTGCACACCCCTCTTCATGACTTTCTATTCCGCCCTCCGTGCCCTCAACCCCCTCCGCAGCCGCATCTGTCCCTGCGGCCTGAAGTGTATTGAGCATGCTCTCCCACCTGTCCGCCATGGGCTCCTTGCGCAATCCCAGCGTTTCCTCTCTCCTGATGGCAGTCCATTCCGCTCGGGCCCACGAAATGAGAGACAGGGTCCACGCCCGTACACTGGGCGGTTCCCTCGCCTTCCATCTTTTCGTTAGAAGTCGCACCGCCATGATCGTTCCCAGGTTCAGAAATCTGGAACTGTTGATCAATATTGGCCAGAGCCTGTGAAGGTAGAGTAGCCTCAATCCAGGCATTTGCTGTCTCAGGGTCCTCAAAAAAGTAGGATTTCTAATTGTGGATAATTTTTAGCCATACAGGAAATAACAATGCATACTGTAGGCCAAGAGCTTGAAGTTTCCGTTTAAGTGGCTGCTAGGAGGCTCTAGGATGTTGCACCTGTACCGTATAGTCCAGATAAAGAGAAATCCGGGTGTGTTCATATCGTATGGGAGCATTTTCACAGGCTTTCTGCAGTAGATGGTCACAGTCCCTCTAGTTGAGAATACGAGCTATAAGAGGTCTGGGCGGTCTACCAGCCGTTGGTCTGCCCGTAGGGATTCGATGAGCCCGTTCCACACAGAAGAAGGAACAAAGGCCTTATGGGGAAACGTAGTCCTTCAGCCACTGTTCGACAAACTGGGTTGCATTCGGGCCCTCTGAGCACTCCGGCAGACCAATAACACAGATGTTATTGCGTCTGGCCCGCCCTTTTGATCTTCGACCCTATCCTGGAGAGTAGTCAACTGCTTTTGCATGTGAGACAACTGGACAGCGTGATCCTTATGTTGAAGTACAATATCTAAAAATGTCTGTGCGTGGTCCTTGAGTTTACCATGGTCGGCTCGCAGGAGAGTGAGGCCGGTGGAAAGCGTGCCCAGCTGTTGCTCAAGCGAGTGACGCCTCTCCCTGATCTAAAGAAGGATTTGGTCCAGTTTTTTCAGCGGGGCGCAACAAAGTCGTCGGTGGAACACAACTTATGGAGGATGTTTGGGGGTCCATATCAACGTCCCTCTGGGTGGACAATGTCCGTGATAGGCATGTCAGGCTGCCTTCCCTTTGTACACCCAATTGCATCGACTGTGATGTGGCAGTGGATTTACAAGGGAAATGCCCTGTGGGAGTCCCAGTGGAGAAGAGAACAAAACAGCAGTTTGTCCTGGTTGCAATGGGACCCTGGCAATAGGAGTAGGAGCTACTCCAATCGATGGCACGCCAGATTGCAGGAACCACAACCAGCCTGAACAATGGAGGATCGGTCGGGTCACAGCGTGAGTGCAGGACCGGTAAAAAGCAGTCAGCCAGCGACCAACGACACAGTCCACAATATCTAAAAGTTTACAGGCCGCCACGTGCTATCGCCCATCAGCCTGCCACACACTCCGGCACAGACAAAATCAAAAGGGGGGCACAGTAAGACAGCAAAGAGATGGCAGGGGAGGCAAGATTGTGACCAATCACCAGTCACTTCACATTGTAGTTGGAGGGTGGGCAAACTTACAGTGAGTCAGTGCTCATTGACGGAGAAGGCATCCCCGATGGTAGGTGAGTCAAGGCCCCGGGATACAGTCCACGCCGCCGTTAGTCCCCGGCTCACAGATGGCAGGCCAACGAAGGTGGTATAAGGATCGGGCCCTACCCCCGAACATCCAACAAGGACGTGCCTCCCCGTCATGGGAAAGGGGGGGCCATGTGGCAATGAAGTGGCGGAGGACTCCAGGCCCTCCCGGTGCCCAGCAAGCGCCAAGGCCCACTCTGGCGCCAGTAGGTGTGCGTCACCGGAGCGCACCGCAGGTCAACGAAGGGGGGAACGTGGCGAAAGAAAGCAGGCCTTCCCCCCAAGGGAGACACACCAGTTGGGCCCAGGCAAGGTTTCGATCACAGTCGGGCAGCAGCAGGCCTACCGCAAACTCCAGGGCCCAGCATTGCAGTAGATCCGATGGGAGGTCGGCACTCTTGGCTGTGTGTAGGCTCCACCGGGTGGTCCGCTGGCCCAGAGAAGGTGGTCCCCGCCCCCCCAAAATTCCTTGTGTATTCTCAGTGGCTTCCGGGGCTCCCCCACCCACAACAGGAAAAGTGCATCAGCTCACCCACGTCAGGCGCAGAAGTCTGCAGGCCCAGGGCTTTGGTGTAAGTTTCGGGCAGATGCCGCCCCAGGGCCAGGTCAACCAGTGGTGGGGGCAGTCACTCCACCCTGAAGAGCCGCCCCGCAGCTCGTACAGGAAGCAGCCTCCGGATCTTGGTCTACAGCAGGCCGCACCCCTCAGTATCGTCAGGCCAGGGAGCCCAGTGGCGGAGAGTCACGGCTTTCCTCCCTCGAACTTGGCACCTCCGTAACCAATGCCACGGTCAGGTAACACCCACTGCCTCCCCATCCCATGGAGTGGGGAAAGCACAGCAGAATAGCCCCCAGGTTTCACGTTATGGACAGGATAAGTGGGTCCCAGCCAGGAGCTTCGTAAGTTGCGGCCGCCATGCTCGGCGGTTAGCTACGCCCCCCAGAACAGCCATTCCTCATGTTCCCTTCTTAATGCCCCAGTGGGACTAGAACTTGGTTCTTACCTATCTTATGTGCACTCACTTTGAGCCGCTACATAACTGTCCTCTCAGGCTTCTGACTTTGAAAACAGCCTTCGTCGTGGCCATCACCTCTGCTCGCAGGGTGAGAGAGCTCCTGGCTCTTTCTTCAAAGCCTCCTTTTCTGACTGCCCATCTGGACAAGGTTGTCCTTAGAACTCATCCATCCTTCCTTCCCAAAGTGGTTACTTCTTCCCATATTGGACAGACCATCACTTTGCCCACCTTTTTTCCGCCTCCGCACCCTTCGAAAGAGGAAGAGAGGCTACACCGTCTGGATCCAAAACATACGCTTTCATTTTATTTGGATTGTACAAAGCAATTCCGGGTGGATAACCAGCTCTTTGTTGGCTACGTGGGTGCTAAAAAAGAATGGGCCGTGCACAAATGGACCATCTCTAGATGGGTCATTTTGTGCATCAAAGCTTGCTATTCATTGGCAAAGTAGGAGCCGCCAGTGGGGCTATGCGCCCATTCCACCAGGGCAACAGCAGCTACCACTGCTTTGAGATGTGGAGTTCCCCTCAATGACATCTGTCAGGCAGCTACGTGGGTATCGCTGCACACGTTCACTAGACACTACTGCCTAGACAGCCGAGTCCAGAGAGATGGCTTCTTTGGCCATTCTGTTCTCCAGGACTTTCTGGTGTGAACTTGGTTTGCAAACTAGCTCCGGGGTTGGTACTGCTGGGGTATCTATTCTAAGGTAAGGAATCTATAACTAACTGTTTCTTTCAGATGAACAAGTTACTTACCTTCGGTAACAATATATCTGTAAGAAACATAGGTTATAGATTCCTTACCACCCTACCCATTCACCCCGTTCTGCGAATTGTCTTCTAGGGTTTATGACTTCCTTTTAGGGCCCTAGTTTTGTGCACCAGTGTCCTGCACGGCTCTGCGCTTCTGGCGTGGAAAGTCGTGTACAGAACTGACGTCAGCGGGCGAGGGCGGCATCTAAGTAGCTACCGCCACATCATCTCGGCGAACACGACGCCAACGACGAATGTGGAGCCGACCAAGGCCACCTTTTGATGTGCAGGGGTACTGCTGATGAAAAACTTTCCGGATCTAGTCTGGCGTCTCGGGATAATTCTAAGGTAAGGAATCTATAACTAATCTATGCCTCTTACAGATATATATGCCCACATGCATCAAACTCCCGGTTTGCGATTCCAAATTTGCGATTTTTACCGAAACGCAAATAAGGAATCGCAAAACGGGATGCATTATTGAAAGTGCATAATTTTTGCGATTCTGTAAAAATCGCAATTTTTACCAAATCGCAAATATTATGCGAATTCCAATTTGCGATTTCGCAATTCCCATTGATTCCTATGGGCCAAAAGGCCCGTAGGAATCAATGGTAATTGCGAATTCGCAAATTGGAATTCGCAAAATGTTGATGCATTCCATGGGTGCAGGGGGGGTCCAAAGGACCCCCCCCTGCACCCCTGAAATGTATTTTAACATGGATGTTTCACACACACATGTCCTAAGGACATGTGTGTCTGTAACATGACAGTGTTTAAAATGCTAATTTGAGCATTTTAAACATTTTTCGCAAATTACCACGAGGTTCAACCTCGTGGTAATTTGCACTTGCAATCTTTAAATTCGCAATTTTTTTAAGAATGATGCATTGCATTTAAGGAATCGCAAAAATGCGATTCCTTAAATGCAATCGCATTTTAGAAAATCGCAAAATTAGCGATTTTAAACAAAAACAAATGATGCATCTCAAAAAGCATTTTTGGAATCGCAAACGGCCGATTTTAAGGAATCGCACCGTTTGCGACTCCAAAAATGCTTGATGCATGTGGCCAATAGTTACCAAAGGTAAGTAACTTGTTCCTTTGTACATCTGTGAAATCCAGGTTTACCATGCTATTCACTTATACGTAACAAATGTTCTTTCCCTACAAATGTATCCTACCGACCCTAAATGTAAAGCGCTCTGATACTGTCTAGGGTCATGTTCAAGCTATAACAAAAAAATATATATAATAATCAAGCCAAATGCTGAATATATTTTTAATGCTCTCTAAAGCAATAATGTGACTCACTACAGTTGTATACAAACCAGCTGTTCTAAAAATAAGTTCATGGCAAAGGGTCTCATTACAAGCATGGTCGAACTGGGACAGAAAATAGGTCCGGGCACCTAAATAAAATCGGCCTCAATACTGTATTAGGTAGCTTAAAAAGTGTCTCATGTTTCTAAACTGGGGCACGCTTTATAAGTGTTTAGCTGTGATGCAGAGGCAATGTTTGTTTTAATATCAGGAAAATAAACAGTTAAATAAAACGGCCAAGTAGACCATAAAACAGTCCCACAAACTGCCAAAAACAATGACCCACACACTGACCTCTCAGGCCAAACATCCGGCCCTGCCTGGTTGTCCTAAAGGCCAGTCCGACTCTGATTACAAGGGACACAGAGGCTGAATTGTTAATTCCGCTACTTTACAGTTGATGATACGGAGGTGCTGTTAACTCCAGAGGTACGAAATTAAAGGGGATTATGAAATTTAACACAGGGGTATGAAATTAAAGGGGAATTACGAAATTGAAATTTGAGAATCAATTAAACAATCAATCAATCAGGTTTCTTGTAAAGCCCGCCTACTCACCAGATAAAGTCTCAAGGCGCTGGGGGATTTGCAGTTTAGGCGAAGAGCCAGGTCATCACGTCTTTCTTGAATTGCGGGAGCAATTATGATTGCCTGAGATTCAGAGACAGGGAGTTCCAGGTCTTTGCAGTGAGGTGGGAGAAGGATCTTCCTCCAGCCATAGTCCTGCAGATTCGTGGGATGGTGATCAGGTCCAGTTGGGCGGCGCGCAGATGTCTGGTGGGTGTGAAGAAGGAGTGGCAGTGGTTGAGGTATGCAGGTCGGGTGCTGTGGAGGGCTTTGTGGGTGTGTGGGAGGAGGTTGAGGTAATTCTTTTTTTGAGTCTCTCAGGTAGAGGACTCTCAGTTGACTAGTGATGTGGCTGCAGCAGGGTTTGTTCAGTATGAGTCTGGCTGTGGCGTTCTGGATGTTCTGCAGTTTCTTTAGGAGTTTTTGAGTGATGCTGGTGTAGAGTGCGTTGCTGTAGTCAAGACTGCTGCTGACTGATGCAGAGGTTCCGTTCATGGTCCCTGGACACAGGGAGGGTTCCAATCACTGCAGGCTACTAGAAGTCGTCCTCGGCGGAGGGGGTGTAGCCCAGGATGAGGACATTGGTCTTGTCTGAGTTGAGATTGAGCAGCCTTCATCCATGTGGTGACTGCGTTCATCCCGTTGTGAAAGTTGCTCTTGGCGGCTGTTGGTTCGTCTGTGAGGGAGAGAATCAGCTGGGTGTAGGAGATGATGTTAAGTCTGTTGCTTCTGACAATGGCTGCATGCGGGGCCATGTAGTTGAAGAGGGTGGGGTTCAGGGAGGATCCCTGAGGCACTCCGCAGCTGATCTCCGAGGGTCTTTAGTAGAACGGTGGAAGTCTGACTCTCTGTGTTCTGCCGGTGAGGAAGGAACGGATCCATTCTAGGGCTTTGGCGCGGATGACAACGATGTGGAGTCTTGTGCAGAGGGTGTGGTGGGAGACAGTGTCAAATCCCAAGGGGAATTAGAAAATACCATGAGGATTTATAATTCTGGGTCCATTTCCCCCGTAATTCCTCCTTCCGTCATAAAGTTTCTCCCGGATATATCCAGAAGAAACATGAGACATCCTGGGCGCTATTATAATTGGTGAGGCCGGAGATAATGATGATACAGGGCCCATAAAAAATTATGGGCATCTCGTAATGAGTGCCAAAGCCCGCTCTGTTTAACCTGCCTGCCGAAAAATGGAGTGTCCGTTATTCCAAAAATGAGCATACAAAAACATGTTTAAATCTCTTATCAGTGAACACCGCTGTAGGAGAGTAGGATCTGCTTCCTATGGTTACCCCCACTTTTTGCTGTGTTTCACTGGTTTATCAACTTTAGTCTGGCTGTGGCCCTGCTAACCAGGACCACAGCCTACTGTTCTCTCTCTAAATTGATTACCTGTACATTAGGTACATTAGGTACACTCCAGATTGGTTACGGGGTTACCCTTGTGAGTCCCTAGTATATCGTACCTTAGGTACCAAGGGCATAGGTACCCCATAGGCGTACCAGGGGCTGAAGCATGTATTATGCCACTAATGTCTTCCAAAATGGCACCAAAGGTCTGCCTGGGTAAGGTGGTGTAAGCACCCCTTACTTAGATATAGTATACCTATATCTACCTATATGTAGACACATATAAACCTATAAGTCACTCCTATGGTAGGCCTTGTCAATCCTGAAGGCAGAGTGCTTGGTTTTGTGTGAGAGGGTGCCCTAGGATGAGTTGAGCCCCTCTGCAGCTTTCGGAATCCCTTCCGTATAGCTGTTCTATTAAACAGCCATACCATATACTCTTAAGTGCATTATAACCTCGCGGTAAATGCTAATTTTGGAATGGCTGCATCAAAACATGTTGTGTTTGGTGTCAAACACTTTGGAATCCTTCTCCCCTTCCCTCCGCCAGTTCTGGCAACAGGGGTAGAATTCTACCCTTCTGGAGCGAGAAGACATGTACACACTGGTAAACCTGGTAGAAGTTAAAACAGAGCCCCAGCATCACAAAATGGATGCTGCTTCCACAGACACGAGTCTGACCTCCTGCTGCTGGATGAAACTCCAGCAGGGGAGGCCTGGGTGGTCAATAGGTTTCCTGTCCAGGGAGGTGCCAGCACCTCCCCAGGCAGGCTTTAGTGTATTGGGGCAGGGTGGGTTGCATTCAGTGAATGCTTTTCGGACACTGCCTGGGGCACAAAAGGTGTCCCATGCATTTCCCAGTTCAACCAGTTGCCGGGGCACTCAGCCCCAGCTGTGGCACAAAACTGGGCAAAGGGGAAGGGGGTTTAGCCACCCCCTCCCCAGGTCCTCCCATAGGTGGGACCCTAGAGTTTGTCCAACCCCTAAACTTAGTATAAGTATAGGAACCCAGTCCCTAGGACCTTAGATTACCCTGGACAAAACTCTGATACAGAAATCTTGGACCTTCGACATTCCATATTGACTGGAAGACGGAAGAAATCTCCCTTGGGGTCAAGGAGTGACTCCCCTGTTCAAACAGGCACCAAAGAAGCATCTTGCCAGTCTGCATTTTCAAGGCTCCTGACGGATCCCAAAGAATCTGCAACACAGGACAAGGACTTCCGGACATCGCCGATGCTGACACGATTCCCCAGCAAAGATGAGACCTGTAGCTATCACGAGAGACATGGGACTGGAACTCCTGGACATCCTGCACATTTGCTAGTGCATCGACTTCCCGAACTTTCCCGAAGTTGTCCATTGGGCTACTTTTAGTCCAAGCCCTGAGCACCTTTTGCATTGAAGATTGTGGGCCTACAATCCACGAGTGTTCCGTAGGCCCGCTTTCAGCATTTCAGCTCAAGGCGCCTTTGCGATCCCTAGTCCGTCACCTGGTTGGTCCCCACAAAGGACAATCCTTTGTTGCTAGGGCTTCCCTGGTTGCTCCAGAAGTGCCCTAACTTCCCTCCAAAGGGTGAGTCCCTCAGATCTTGCTGGTCTGCACCGAAGCCAATCTTGTCATCTTGCATGGGTTGCTGTTGCCAAGGCTTGTTGGGTCCAATCCGGATACCGATGCTGCAGCACTCAACATCCTTTATGGTACAGCTCTAATCCAGTTCCTGGTTGTCATTGATGCCTCCTGGTCCTCGTGGCTGAAGAGTCAAGCTTCACCTACTTCACCTAAAAGCACCAGACATCGGCTGGCATCTTCTTGTCGCCATCCTGGTCACTGTCTAGTGACCCAGGCTCTGTCTCCTCTGCTTTTAGGTTCTTCAGATTTCCGATCCACCCTTAGATCCATCCGGACACTCTTCACCTGGACGCCTGCAGCACGTCTTTGCAGCTCTCCATTGAAAATGTCGCCGGAACCCGACACGAAAAAACACCTATGCACCCGGCTTCCCTGGGTGAGGTAACCCGAGGACTTCGGTGCTCCCGTGGGTCTTCACTCTCGAAGTGTCCAGTACTGAAAATGGTTTTACCGTAGTCCACTCCTAAGTGTCCATATTCTTTAACACCATCGCTGCTTCAGCAATTCCCCTCCTGTGCTGCAGATCCTTGATGCCAGTTGTTCATGACGAGCTCAGCTCGTCATCAGCACAGCTCAACCGTGCCTCATGACGAGCTGAGCTCGTCATGAGCATCGAAGGGGTTAAAATTGTAACTCTAACTTTCTCCATAGAAGTCAATGGTGATTCGCGGCTGTGTTTAGAAACTGCACGCGTCCCCCGTGGGTCTCCTGCGTCCCTACCTTGGGTGGTTCCAGGTTGCCCCAGCGGTTCTACAGGCTCTAGGCCTGGTCTCTGTTTTGAGAGCGGTACTTATATCACTTTCTTAGTATGGTTTGTGAGGCTCCTAGGGCAAAACGTATACTGTGCTAATTTACTGTGTGCTATTTAAGTTCTTGTATTGTACTTTGGCACTAGCCTCATAAAGAGACTAGAGGGGTATGTTTAGAATAAATACATATATTTTATATATATACCTGGTGTGGTTCTGCTTTCATTTGATCATTCAAGGGATTATTGACTGGTAAAACAAGCTGCTTTACCTTCCTTCAAGACTTACCCTGAATGCTGCTCTCCACAGCTACCACTAGGATAGCTTTCTATAACGGTTGTCTTAAACCTACCATCAATAAGGGTAATTTGGACTGGTGCAAGGTGCCCACTAGAATAGTGGACATAATATGCCAGGCCAACTTCTCACAACCGCTATATCTGGAGTTGGTCTACGGAGGAGTAAATAAGGAACGAGGCGACCCGCACATCTGTTCCATTGCTAACTCAAATTGCAGTACGTTATTTTTCGTGCATATAACAATTAATTGCTCAAATTAGGACTAATTGTCTGAGAGACGTTAAATACATTTGAAAGAACTGTTAAGATACCCACACCATCGTACATTATACATTATTTTCAATTATTATACTTTACTCTTTATTTTTTAAAACAGTCGTTTACGAAATATAAGCATTCTGATTATTACCGCTCAGTATATTAAAGAAGCACTTGTGTACAGATGATTTCAAGGCCCCGAAATAAGTGATATTGTTTTTCCACAGGCACCAAGCACTGGGAAAAATGTCCATAGCCAGATTACTCTTTAAAAAATATGAGTGTCACTGACATCTGCACAAGGCGAGGAGCTAAATCACGTTGGAAGTTTCAACAGAGTAGGCGGGCGCAGTTTATAGCCAGCATTCTTAGTGGGATATGGGATTAACCTAGTAAGCTTTGCAAATAATTTCACATCCGGTCATTTAATGTGGAATTCTAAAGCAAGACTGCTGCTTTAATCAAACACACTTAGAAAAACTAAAGTACCAGCACACCCCGCATTGGACGAGACCATTTAAGTGTATAAGCTTTCAGTGCTTAATTTGAACGTAAAAAGCATAAGTGCCAGTAGCAGTACCCTCATGCCTCTTTCATCCACCACCATCACTCACTACTATTTGTCTCTTTCAGAATCTTTTTTAGTTTTACTTTCTTTGTCACCGTTTTTTACCTACTTTCTCTTCCTGTCAACTCTACCCCTTTTGTGCTTTTCTCGATCTTGTTATGGGCCAAATTTGATAAGCAAAAATCAGGGCCAATACTTAAAAATCAGTGCCAGTGGGCCCCACCCTCAACTTCTAGTTGAAATTAAGCACTGAAATTATGGCCTGATGAACAAATACGCAAAGATTTTTCTAATGGACAAACGTGGCCTATTTCTCGAAATTCAAGAGTAAGTCACACCTACTTGCAGAAGGATATTTGTGAATCTGGCTCAAAGTGAGAACTGTGTATCTAAGGCACCAAGAGCGTTTCTAAGTCATTTCTTTTAGGCGCTTTAAAGAGATTCCAATGAACAATATTCAACTTCGCATTACATACTTTTGGAAGTATAGGCATGGCCAAACAGCAAGCTAGCAGTTGGTAGAAAAACAAGCATTGGCATAGGCAATAGGTCTCGCCTTTAGTACCATATAAGTATTTAGTTATGCAATACTATATCCTTGGTGCAACAACATCAACTGTTGTATAGCTAAACACTTATAAGGCCCCAAAGGCGAGACCTATTGGATATGCCAATGCTTGTTTATTAGGTTGTTGCTGTCATTGTCACGATGCCCGCACAATGCCTGGGAGAGAGCTAGGTGTGTAGATGTATACATATATTCTAGGGCGGCAAAACACTGTACACCGTTCGGGTGTGGCAGATGTGTGCTCAGCGAGGACAGGAGGCAAAATCATGCACAAAAAGTGAAGGGGCAGATGTGTGCACACACAAGGAAGCAGAGTGCACACAGGAAAACAATGTAAGCGCAGAGGTACGCTTACACGCGGGTCACGGGGAGGCAGAGGGAGGTACACAAGAGAAGCTGAAAGGTGCAAGCGGGGGTGGCGAGGCACATAGTTGCGCATACCACGAAGGAGACGGGCTGTACAGGTGCACAGAGGAATGCACAGGAAGGCACAGAGTGAGAGGTAGTGACAAGTGCGCACAAGCGAGGCTGATAGCTGCAAAAGGAGGGGCAGATCCTTGCAAATAGAGGTAAGGACAAAGGGGTGTGCGGGTAGACACAGGAAGGGACATAGGTTCACAGGGAGGGCGGCATAGAGGAGCGCACAAAAAAGAGGCCAATAGGTGCAACGGGGGAGGGGCGTAAAGGTGCACACAGGAGAGAAACGGGAGGCAAAAAGGACACACAGATGGACGTATAGAGGTATGCGTGCAAGAGAGGCTGTGAGGTGCCAACCGGAGGTGGGGACATATTGGAGCACAGAGAAGAAAGGACCCAGAGGGGTTTACGCATGAATACAGGAGGTCACCAGAGCACATATTTGCACACAGCGGGAGGCAGAGAGGCAAGCGAGGCTGAGAGGTGAAACAGGAGGGGTAGGTTGGTGTACATTAAGGGGTGTAGGGGTGCACACTGGAGGACATAGGGAGGCACAGAGATGCGCACAGCGGGGGGTAGAGAGACGTGCACACAAGAGAGGCCAAGAGGGTCAACACGAGGGATGGCGCAGATTCATGCACACAGAGGGACGGAGACAGGGGCTGTACAGGAGCACACATGAGGATACAGGAGGGCATAGGGAGGCACATAGGTGGCCCAGCGGAGACAGAGAGGAACGCACATAAGAGAGGCTGGGAGGTGCAAAAGGCGGGGCAGATTCTTGCACATAAAGGTAAGGGCTCAGGTACGGGTGCACACTGGTGGGCATAGGGAAGCTCGGGAGGCACAGGTCACACAGCGGAGGCAGAGAGGAAAGCACGCAAGAGCGGTTGAGAGGATCAACATGAGGGATGTGGCAGATTGGCGCGCACAGAGGGACGGCGACGGTTGTATATGTGCACACAGGAGTGCCCAGGAGGGCATAGGGAGGCACACAAGTCGCACAGCAGAGGCAGAGAGTAACTCACACAAGAGAGGCTGAGGGTTGCCACACTGGCATGGGGAAGCAGATTGGCGCACCCAGAGGGACGGAGACGAGGTGGGGGGATGTGCAGGTGCACACAGGTGGACACAGGAGGTCCAGGAGGAGGGTATAGGGAGACACATAGGTAACACAGCGGAGGCACAGAGAAACGCACGCAAGAGAGGCTGAGAGATGCCACACGGGGAAAGGGGGTGCAGATTGGCGCACACAGAGAGAAGGAGAGAGAGGGGTGTACAGGTGCACACATGAGGGCACAGGGGTCACACAGCAGAGGCGAAAATGCATGCACACATATAGAGCACGTAATAGTTGTGCATACAGATTCGTCCCCACGGGGTGCGGTGGCACATACCACCGCCCCAAGATAACCAGCACCAGTGCCGTACAGCCGGAAGGAAGGTGTCCAGTGAGGCAGTTGTCCTGGTGCACACGGAGCAAAACACAACTGCCTCATACAAGTGCCTGCCTGTGAAACCAGCCGAAAATAAGGGTTTGATTCTTATGTTAAAGCATGTTCGATGCTCAACATGTAATACACACACATGTTCTGACGTTTTCGCCAAGAGCTGGATTCATACATTCCCGGCATTCTGAACCCGTCCTTGTATCGCCGCACTTTTACTGATAAAAACCGAAGACTGCAGATAACGCTAATGATCATTCGCAAAAGAGTCGTAAAAATGGCAGTGGAATTATAACAACAATACACCAAAAACAATAACACCCAAAACAAACATTAGAATGCAAATACGAATAATTATGAGTGGAGCAGCACCAAGGTCGGATTGGATTTGGGATCACAATTCGGCCCCGGCACTGACGAAAAAAGTGGCCCACATTCAAGAGGCGTGGCCCATATTTAAGGGGCGTGGCCCACATTCAAGGGGCGTGCCCTTTCATGAAACACCATTTGCACAGACAAGGAATGAAAGTGGGAGGATACTGTTCTTGCACACGACACAGGGCCAAGGTGACAATGGCCTACATGCTGAGCAACTAAAAAAAATAGCAAGGCCCCTTTTTGTCACAAAACTATTCCAGCCCTCCAGCACAGGAGCACTGGGAAAATGTCCTGGCAGGGGAGCACAAAACACAGCTTTCTGGGTCATCCAAGGTAGCCAGGTAGCCAGGGAGGAGGTTGAGGTGAAGCTGGTGCATGGGAAGTGCCTTCCCAGTGTGTTCTGGCAGTTTGAGTATTTACCATTTACTGTAGTATTACCCTTGTACCTGTGTATGGTACCCTTTTGTAACTTGCACAAGTCACCTTTATCTTGTAACACACTGTTTGCTACCTCTCACTTTTGTTTGCTTTAGATACTTGCACAAGTGCCACCATTGCCTTCGTAACGTTTGTTCTTGTGCTGGAGTGTCTGCCATTAATTGCAGAATTATACCTCTACTTGTATTTTGTACGCTTTTGTAACCTGCACACATATCTCTTTTTCCTCCTGTAATGTATCGTTTGCTCCTCTTGTATTTTGGTTGCTCACTATTGTCACTTTTGATTCATGTAACTTAACGTTTGCTTTTGTAATTTGTCCACTTATAATTTTCTCCTCATGTATTATTGCTGTTCCTAGTGTGAAGCGCTCTTACACCTTCGGTTAAAGTCCGCGCTATATAAAATCGCATAAATAAATAAATAAAACAAAAAAATTCCAAACATCACCAGGCCCCCACAGCAAGACCCATTGTTCCTCGCCCACTATGCCCTGAATGTGAAGGGCTGTGGGCGACGTGTTAAGACTAACACCGTTTCGGGGCTGCATGGGCGCCAGGGGGCCGAGGTGCAAATGGCTCAAAGGCCTGAGAAACACCTGGCCCCCAGGGAGCCCGATTATTGCAAACAATCACCCCTCCCCAGCCCAGCCTTAGCTTGATTGCTTGGCAGGGTAGGGGTGAAGGAGAGCCCACAGCTGACAATCGCTGTCTGGCCGCACAGCGAGGCTGCTTTCATTTTCTCAGTCTCTGTCTCCGTGCACTCTGTGGGCCGTTTTTTTTTCTCCCCTTTCCTAGTCCACTCTCTGTGGACTGGGACAGGGGAGAAAAAAAACGGCCCACAGAGGGCACTGATGCACCGGCCCTTCGGCCCATTCCCGAATGCCCGCCTTGCCAATCCGCCCCTGAGCAGCACGATTCTTATGCTTCAGCCCGCTGACGCTAGGTAAACAAGTGGGAGGGGTGGGGGGAGCGCGGCAGAGAGAAGGGACACGGAGCGTTTACCTTAGGAGAGCGAGCACACTAATGGCTACCATGTGGAATCGCCAAACGTGCTCGCGTTGCCATTGAAGGCAATGCAACGTGTGCACGTTTTTCTGCAAAAAACCAAACCAATTTCAAGAGGTCTCTTCCCTATGCAGCCTGCATGCGCGCTGCGTAGGTGAGAACTAAAAATGAGAAATAGGGGGGGGGACTTGCTAAATCCTTTTAACTATAGTAGAGAGTATTTAATTCCTTATTACACATGGTAAAACCCTCAGCCCTCAGTTTCTATTAAGCCATTTTTCTCATTCTTCTCCTATTGAAGACTTCTTAGGCTTCTGCATATGCAAAATACGTTTAGAAATAAACTCACCAATATTTTTATTTTATTTATTTATTTGTGTTATCGAGTGCAAATTTGACCTGTTGGGGTATCAGAGCGCTTTACAGGATTAACAGGTTGAAAATAATAGAATTAGAAGGGGGGTGGAAACATATGGGATACAAACATGTAAAAACATTTTACGAGAAAATAGAGATCCCAGATTCTTAGGAGGGATGTCTGGAGGTGCCGGTGGATAGCATCCGGATAGTCCAGGGTCTGGCAGCAAACGGAAGAAGATCAACACTGACGTGATTGCAAGAGATTAGGAGAGGAATTTGCCCATTAGGAATTTTTTGGCCTCTTTTTTAAAGCGTACCAGAGATGGAATTCTTCCAATGATGGGCAGGAGTGAGTTCCATATTCTTGGTGCAGCCCCAGAGAGCCAGCAGCCAGCAGTACGAGTATGAGGTAGACGCGCGGATCAACAAATACCCCGAACACATCCGGTTCGTTGCCACGCAGAAAGAAAACGTTATACCTCTTTGCGATGGTTTTAAATCAAAATAAGAAATAATTTTACCAGAACCAAGATCAGGAGACTGCACAAACTAAACATCCGTAAGAAGATTACAGAGCACTCCTGCACATAGGAAAGTTGTAGGAAGCCATGTGTCAAAACATATAGGAGCATCATAAACATATGACACCAGAGAGAGGAGCAAAATAGGACTTTCACTCTTGGTCCAGAATTGAATATATACTGCCCCGAACGGGAAAAGGTAACAACGAAAAAAAGTTTTTATGATAATAACCCTAGGGATCTAGAAATTCATTCATCTAAGAAAATGTAATTCGACCCTAAAGGAAGATCTATCTATACCATCAAATACGGGATAGATTGACTAAGAAAAAGAACTAGGAAGGAACCAAACACTGCCATCCTTCCCTCAGATAAAGGATATGTACTAATGATGAACCCCCATGAATAATGCTGTCCTGAAGAAGGTGTTTACATATCAGTGAGACAACACCGAAACGCGTCGACGCACAGACAAATAGAACCCAACCAAATCCCAATTAGATAACAGATATACCTGGACTTTGGATACTGTGATCTTTATTTTTATCCTTTGTTTCAAAATTGTATGAGGATATTGGGTCATGATAAAACAATAGTAGGGAATACTTCTTACCTACAGTTTATAGGGGTTGTTCTTGTGATTTATTATGCTTTTTGAAACTGTGGAAATTAATTGAATGTAATTTTTACAATCTGTGTGGTCTTTTTTATTACTGTATATTTGTATGTATCATTGTATATTTGTATGCACTATTGTATTAGATTTGTTGAAATTTGATAAAATAGTATAATTTTTTATTGATGTATTGCTGACAGTGATCTGAATTTTAACCCAAGAAACAAGATTTTAATAAAATACAAAGATTGTAAACGGTATATTTTTGTGTTGGCATGACATACAATAACAACTGTGTCATTTGAATGATCGATGTGTATGAGATATTGCCTGTGGAGAAAAACGCGTATAGTCCAGGGATTTCCCTTTGCCTTAAGCAGCCCCAGAGAAGGCCTGATTGTAAGTTTTTTTTTTTTTGCAGGCGTGCTGGTTGGAGCAAGAAGTCTCTGGCAGACCGGGAGTTTCTGGTTCCTCCAAATATAACTAGTTTCTGTACAAGATATTCAGGGGAATTTGAGTATAGCATCTTGTGATAGATACAGGCCAGTTTAAGTTGGTTTCTGGCCTCAAAAAGAAGCCAGTTCAGAGCTTTCAGGTGTGGTGAGATGTGGTCGAATTTCCTTGAACCTGTTAGTAGTCTGGCGGCACGTTGAGGCAGGCTTTTAATGGGGCCAGGGAAATCTTGGGTGAACCCGAGAGGGTAGAACATCCATATTCCAGTCTAGAGATGACTAGTGCCTGAACTGCCATTTTTCAGGTCTGGAGTGTCAAGGAAGGGTTTCAGTTTTCTTATGTAGCTCAGATGAAATCTGGCTGATTTGGCCATTGAATTGATGTGGTCATGCATATTCAAACTGCAGTCAAGGGTTTTTCCCAGGAATTTGGCGGAGTCCACTGTGGTCGGTGGGCAGTTCAAAGCTATGATCGCCTTAATCCATTCCTGAATGTCAGTGTTGGTTTTGGTTGTGGAGATTAGAAGAAATTCAGTTTTTTTTGTGTTGCGTGTGAGCTGGTTGGCAGTTAGCCAATGGACAGTCAACTTCAAGGCCTCATTGAGGGAAAGGATCTCCTCAGGAGAAGAGATTTTGATGTAGGCCTGCGTGTCGTCAGCATACATGTGGTAGGAGATATTTGCGTTGTTTAGTACTTCAGTTAGCAGTTCAAGGTAAAGATTGAAGAGGGTAGGGGACAAGGTTGATCCTTGAGGGGCTCCAACCATGATCGGAGAGCCAGCGGTTAGGTTACCGTTGATTAGGAATCTCAGTGAGCGGTTCTGGAGGAAGGACCTAAACCATTGCAGGACAGGGCCATCCAGACCCATCCTGAGTTTGAGGTGTTCACGGAGTTTTTCGTGGCTGACCATATCGAAAGCCGAGGATAGATCTAGAAGGATTAGGAGACAGGTTTTGACTTGATCAAGGGCTTGGCGGGCATCCTCCACAATGTGGAGAAGGGTAGTTTCAGTGCTATGTCTAGGCTTGAATCCGGATAGGAAGTTGTCTAGTAGGTGGAATTTGGTGATGTGTTTGCTCAACTGCTGTTGCACACATTTCTCTAGAACTTTAGCTAGGAGTGGGATATTAGATTTAGGTCTAAAGTTGTCAGTGGAAGCGGGATCCAGCGGAGGTTTTTTTAAGATGGGGAGGACTTGGCCAGCTTTCAGAGTCAGGTATCGACCCCTGTAGAAGGGAGGCATTGGGTATTGCAGTCCAACTAGGAATGGTGGATTGAGAGGCAGTGGCCAAGCAGTTAGAGGGAAGTGGGTCATCAAAGTGGTTGTTCGGGTTTAGGGAGGAAAGAATTTTCAAGACTGAATGTTCGTCATAAACTTTGAAATTGGTCCAGTGCACTTGGTTTTTGGGTGACGTCTGGGGGGCAACGCGAAGAGCGGTGGCAGATCTAGGTTCTTTTCCTAGGGCAGGGGTTTTGTCAGAGAAAAAGAAGGAGAATTCCTCACCTAATATTTGGGATTTCGGGTTTTCTTTAGAGGTTTTTAGCCAGTTTGTTGGATTGGTGTTTGGCTATTTCAAAAAGCTTGCGAGGTCTGTTCTTGGCGTTCCTCAGTGCGGATCTGAAGAATTCTTTTTTTGAGTTGAGGATGTTCCTGTTATAGACGTTTCTGGACTGGCGTAAAAGTTTTTAATGTGCGTCTGAGGCGTGCTGTCGCCAAATTCTTTCTGCCTGCCAGAGGGACCTCCTCTCATTGTTTAGGGATCCGTTGAGCCAGGGGTTTCTGTCTTTGATGTGGGTTCTTTTTAGTTTTACCGGAGCAAGATCATCAAGAACGTTAGATATAGTCGTGAAGTAATGATCATTGAGGTTATTGACCGTTGTGATACGAGAGGGAAGGTCAGACTTGCAGCTAGCAGCAAGTTCCCCATGATCAAGGATCTTGGTGTCTCTGACCCAAAGTTTCGGAATCACAGGTTGCGGTGCCAATGTCTTGTGGGTGCCAGGTAGTAGGAAATGGATAGCGTGGTGGTCAGACCAATCGCATGGGTCTATAGAGATAAGCTTGATCATTGACTCTTTAGCGATGATCCAGTCTAGAGTGATGCCTTTCGAGTGTTTCAGAGTGAGCAGGCTTGGGTAAGGGCTTGGTCGGCCACAAGGTCTTTGATAGCGTTGACCTGAGGGTCCTTTAGGTCGTTCCAGTGCAGATTGAAATCAAAAAGGAAAATGTCTTTAGAATTGGGGAAAACCTTGGCTGTGATGATTTCCATGAGGTGGTCGGTGAAGGTGTCGTTCATGCCTAGGGGTGGTAAAAGATGTGCAGTCTACACAGATGGGTGGCGTTGCTGCATATGGAAAGTGCAAGGTATTCGCAGGAGTCTTTGGAATTTGCCAGAAGTTCAGTGACGAGGCGGTTAGAGCGGTAGATGCAAGCTATGCCTCCTCCTTTTTTATTAGATTGCCTATCCAGTCTTGCGATGTTATGGTTGGGAGGGACTAAGAGGTCTAGGCAGGGAGATGAGGATTTATTGAGCCAGGAACTGAAAGCAGACTCCTGAGGCGGAAGCCGGGAGTTAGGCAGACCGTTTATTGTAAAATTGAATGTCACAGATTGCCTGTTTTTAAAGCACAGATCACTTGTGTTTTTAACTTTAAACTTTACCGCCACGAGCGGAGGCCACTCCCCTTCAGGCCACGCCCCCACAACACTCACGCATAAAAAGCGCCGAGCCTGGGCATCGCACTGAACTGAAAGCAGACTCCTGAGGCGGAAGCCGGGAGTTAGGCAGACCGTTTATTGTAAAATTGAATGTCACAGATTGCCTGTTTTTAAAGCACAGATCACTTGTGTTTTTAACTTTAAACTTTACCGCCACGAGCGGAGGCAACGCCCCTTCAGGCCACGCCCCCCGATGCACAACCCCAGAGCAACATAAATCATGTGCAACCCTCGGTCGCGCAGCGGGCGAGCGCAGCGGGCGCGACGTTTGCGCGCCGAAGGCACGCCTAAGGCAAGCCCGTCTGCGCCCGTCCGCGACTGACCGGGACCAGGGGCCATACCCCCTGCAGGTTTGAACCTACATATACCTAAACCCATCTGCTATACTCGCAGCAAACTATTAGCCCTTAACAAAGCTACGAATGTGAGATATCATCAATGTATTCAAACCGGCCCCGGCCTATCCTATGGACCCATCTCCTGTCTCTCTTGCCGATGGTCAAGCATGAGCCAATCTCCAACTGACTACCACACAACCGCCACCAATAATCAGCTGGAATTGAAATGCCTATACCTGAATGCCAGATCCCTACCTAAACACACACTGGATATGTTGACATCTAGGACCCCTGACCTGGTCTTCATCACGGAAACCTGACTATCCGATACCAGTTCTCCAGACCTTGCCAACGCCCTTCCCCCTGAATACAAAATAATCACACAAAACAGACAAAGCAAAAAAAAAGGAGGCGGAGTTGCCGTAATTTTCAAAGACCACCTAACATGTCTCAAGGAAACGTCAACCGCCGACCCCGAACATGAAATGCTACCATTCAGAATTCTGTCCGAGGGACTTATCATACTAGCCGGCGCAGTTGTCTACAACCCCCCAGGGCAACAAGCTAACATTAGTCCTAAATTACTGAATCAACTGCTACCATTCTGCTTAAAACACAAAAATTACATGGTCATCAGTGACTTCAACGTCCACTATGAAAAAACAAATGCCCCCGGATCTTCCCAGCTGAAAGATGACATGGAAATTTTACAACTCAAACAGTGGGTTGAGGGCCCCACACACTCAGCAGGGCACACCCTAGACCTCCTTTTCACCAACATTGAGTCAACTATGATAAAGGAAATCCTCCCCCTGACTTGGTCGGACCACTCCATGTTATCCTTTTCTTTTAAGCTCCCTGGTAAACCCTTGAAGCACAGACCCACCCCTTCCATCACCAACAGAGTCTGGAGACTAATTAATGACTCCAATTTTCAAGACCACTTTCTCGAGACGGACGTCACCTTGCGGGATGACTTTCCCATTTGTAGCAACGTCACTCTTCTAGACACTGGAATCCGCCAAACGCTGGATAAAATAGCCCCCATGCAGGAATCTAAGAAAAAAACAACCGCTAGGGAAAAATGGTACACCCCCCTCCTCAAGGGCCTTAAAAAGGAATGCCAAAAGGACGAACACCGATGGAGACAAACAAAAGATTCAGAAACCAGAGCAACCTATGTCACCAAACGTAAACAGTACATCTCAGCCATCCGAGACGCAAAAAAGGCATATTTCACCCAGCGAATTTATGAAAGCAACAATTCCGCAAAAGATTTGTTCAAAATAGTAAAGGAACTCAGTAACCTGTCCAGCACCTCACAAACCCTCACCCCCTCAACCGAGGCTTGTGAGCGCATCAGCACCTTCTTTGCTGAAAAAATTGATAACATTTACTCTACTTTCGCCCCCCCTAACATCCCTACCTTACCAGACAACCCCGACAAGCATCCTCGAACACCGGGCAAATACACCGTCCAACAAGATGCTGGCAACCCCCCGCGCCTAACCAGTTTCAAACCATTCTCCGATGATGAGGTATTATCGGCATTGAAGACAATTATGTCTGGCTCTCCCGCGGACCCGTGTCCCCATTTTGTGTTCTCTAAAATTGCACCAACGCTCTGCCCTATCATCACCAAACTTTTTAATCAATCACTCACCACCGCATCCTTCCCGGAAGCCTGGAAACACGCATCCGTGACCCCCCTCCTGAAAAAAGCCGGGTCCGATATCTCCAATCCGGAGAATTATAGGCCAATTTCCCAGCTTCCTTATCTTTCCAAGGCCTTGGATAAACTGGTTAACTCACAACTATCCCGATATCTGGAAGACAATTCACTCCTGGACCCCTCCCAGACCGGCTTCAGAGCCAACAATAGCACCGAAGCAACGCTGCTGGCAGTATCGGACAGTGTCAGATGCATCACAGATCAAGGGGGATCTGTAGCTCTGATACTGTTAGACCTGTCAGCGGCGTTTGATACGGTAGCACACGATTGCTTACTAAACACCCTCCAAAGCAAAGGAGTGCAATCCACAGCCCTGAGCAGGATTAAATCATTCCTCAGCAAGTGCACCCAAGCAGTGCACATGGGCCAGTACCACTCAAAACCCTACCCCACCAGCTGTGGGGTCCCAAAAGGGGCCTCGCTGAGCCCCACTCTCTTTAATGTCTATGTCTCATCTCTGGCTGACATCGGAAGAAAGTGGGGCATCGGCATATGTTCCTATGCCGACGACACACAGCTAATGGTAACAATGGGTGAAGAAGCGGAGACAACAACAAAGGAAAAATTACACAGCTGTCTCTCCGAAATGGCGGATTGGATGCGCAACCATTGCTTAAAGTTAAATGCCGGTAAATCGGAGATACTACTGTTCGGAGGAGCCAAACTCACATGGAACGCCACATGGTGGCCACCATCATTGGGATCAGCCCCCACCCCAAAACAGCATGCCAGAAATCTGGGAATCATTATGGACGACGCCCTATCCATGAAGGACCACATACGATCACTTTGGGGCAAAGGCTTCGCAACACTTAAACTCCTGGCAAAAATCTTTCCCTGGCTACCTCTAGACTGCTGACGTACAGTTACTCAGGCCCTACTGGTCAGCCGCCTGGATTATGGCAATGCCCTGTTCGAAGGGATGAATGAACAACTGTTCTCCCGACTACAGGTTCTACAAAACCAGGCAGCTAAACTGGTTTGCAACAAAGGCAAGCGAGACTCAGCATCCGCATGCCTCAGGAAACTCCACTGGCTTCCAATGCGCCAGAGGGCTACCTTCAAAATACTCTGCCACGCGCACAGAGCCCTCAATAAAACTGGCCCTACGATCCTCCAAGGGAAAATTGAATTCTACATCCGCAATCGGAATTTAAGATCGAACCAACTGGCTCTGGCGAAACACAAGCGCATTTACAAGGCAAGAACCGGCGGACGCGCCTTCTCATATCTGGCCGCCAAAAGGTGGAATGAGCTACCTGTAGAACTCAGACACACCACAAACTACCTTCAATTCCGGAAAATACTAAAAACTCACCTTTTCCCTAAAAACTAACCCTCAGCACAGTCCTCAGCAGTCTCTTTTGTTTACGGCGCCGTGAAATCCCCTGGGATGAGTGTCGCGCTTTACAAATGCCAGAAATAAATAAATAATAAATAAATAAATAAATGATTCAGTCAGGATTGCTAGGTTGAGTTTTTGGCTCAGGATGAGATAGACGATATCCAGGGCATGCTTAGCTGCTGAGTGGCAGTTAATTAGGAGGCCGGACAGAGGGGTGTCGGAGAGAGTGTTGTGAGTTGGGGCAGACAAGGGTACTAGCACTAGGTTGCTATCAATCACTCCTCTGTTGTGGCGGGAAGCTGATCTGTTGGGGTTGATTGCAACCATGCGGATAGTATGTTTGTCACTCACGTCTGGTAGACTTGGGGTTACCGGGGCAGGGTTGTAAGTAAGGAGGAGGGCGAGAATTTCCTCTTCGGATAGGTGGCAGGCCTGCTTGCGAGGGCAAAGGTGTCTCAAGGATAGCTGTAACAGGTGATGGGGGGAGTAGAGTTCAGCGGGAGCTTGAAATTCGAGAAGAAGAGTTTGGTGAGGTGAAGGAGGTTCTTTAGCTCTGTGGTGCAGAGTTTCAATATCCATGTAAGAGGTAAGAGCTTGAGGGCCGGAGGTCAATGGTTCGGGAGCGATTCGGTTGTCATGCGCTGGTAGTATGGAAGTGGGGCTAGGTTGACCTGTCTCATGGGCCCTTGGGTGAGTTTTAGTATCCAAGTCGGAGGGAGGAGCTAGCGGGCAGGAGGTTCATGATTTGGTAATAAATCTATTGGCAAGTGCTGGTGGCATGGTAGTGGGGCTAGGTTGACCTGAGTCGAGAACCCTGAGAGGAGTGGTTTGTGAGAGACTAGGCGCTCTTGACGGATTGGACGAGGGATCGTTGGGGTGGTGTAGTGTAGTTCCTATTTTCCCAATAGGCCCTGCGCATTGGAATAACATAAACAGTAGTATCGACGTAGAAGTGCGGATCTTCCAGGCCTCTACTGACTATGCTAAATTTAATTGGGTTTGTTACCAACTAGCTCAGAGGTTACTGGAAACTTTCTTGACTGAATAGGAAGTGATCAGCTTCCCTGGCACAGCCAAGAAGGGATTCAGTTTTCCAACAACCGTGCAACATGACAACTTTGCTCCTCAGATAAGAGTCAATCTCTAGAGTCGTGTGAAACAATAGACAGTTATTTTACTCAGTCAGTTGTTGTGCAGATTACTTTCACCAATATGCAGAGAATAGAGAGACGGGCGTTGTCAATAAAAGGTATTATTTATTGAACAGTCTTTCTTCTCATACAAGAGAAATGTATTGCCACAATTGCAAGACTTGTTATTATAAAAAGTACGTACAGTAAGATGAGTATTGCGAAATAATACTGTAAAAGCATTGATATGGTTTCTTAGCCATACAATGGTTTAAAAATGAATAAAACATATATACATTCATATATACATTAGGCTAACATACTCAACTGGTGCTTCTAACTACGCCTACCCCAGTGTACCTGACCTAAGCCTAATACTTGGGAGGGGAGTAAGTAAGTAGCTTTAGTTAAGTTGGTTTTGCCAAGGTTTGCTTCAAGAATTCTCTCTAAGGGTTTAGTCAACATCATACCTCTGGAATAGAATGTTGGAGGTCTGGTATCTCCTTCAGGGAACTCGATATCCCAGTCACTCGCAAGAGTAGGCTGGAAACGCCGGAGCTGGATTTCTCGGCATGAGAAAAGACAGCGTCTCTCTCAGCGCGTCGAGGAGGAGGAGGAGGGGCAGCGTCCACGGGCAGCTTGCATCTGCTGGGCTCTTGCAGGGGGACGGCTGTTCAGCTCCTGTGTTCACCACACCATCGTTCACTCATTAGCAGCGATAGCAGTAGCGATAGTATCAGCATTAGCTTGACAGTGATAGCTTCAGCTTCAGCGTTTGGTTAAGGCAACGTTGGTAATATTTATACCTGAAAGGTGCCTTGTTTGACGTAAGTTTTTGGACATAAGACGTCAATAAAGATGTCACTAGGAAGTGATCGTCTATCAGTGCTCATTAGAGTTCTATTACTAATCAAAACATAGCAAGCGGGGCTTTCCCAGGTTGCTGAGTTTTTATCTTGTTGAAGAACTCGGAGTGTTAATCTAGGAATCTTAGATAGTAGCTTCTGTTATGTCATTTGCACTAATGAGCTGCAAAGGAAGTTGCAGAGGAAGCGATTCTGAAATGTGGCTCTGTTCGTGTGAGGCCAGAGACGAGTTTCTGAATATTGCATTTGATCGGTTATGCCAATATAGGGAATAAATGGATTTATAGCCGTATAGGGGTATAAGGTCACAGTATCGATCAGGGTCCTAGATTAGAACGCGACACCCACTCCACGAATTTATGTCCATCAAATTACTAAAACTAGAGCAATAAGATGCATGTGTAACATTGCCCACCCCAAAATACATATTTGCAATCTGAAATAGGCATATTTGAAATAAGTGAAAATATAGGTACTGTACGTCTTCGAAGCATAGAAACCATTCAAATTATAGCATATGCAATCAATGAACGATTTTGCAAAAAGAGTTACACATGAAATATCTCTGAATACAGAAAAGAAGGGCGAGATAATTTCATCACATATAAATGCATTGCAGTAAAATGTGCTAGAGGCTGATTTAAAGTTATCATGTCTCTAGATTTATCTAAAAATAGAAGTGAAGCTTCTGTTCTTTATGAATAGGTCTACTTTAAGCAAAGAATTTTTGTGCCAGAAAAAGGGGAAAATATTATGAAAAATAGTTCAATCCAAAAAATATTTTCTTGTGAACGGGGGAATAGAGTTCCAACGCTTTTTCGCAGTTTTTGTTGATCAAAACTGAAGGCCGAATTCAGAGTTTATGGGAACGCTGTGTGTCGGAATGCTTTTCTAAAGTTATTGTTTCTGTTCGGGTGAGAACATCATATCAGACAGGCTCTCAAAGAATTGGTCTACAAAATCAGGTGACAGTTCGACCATATTCGATAGTGCTGTAACTTGGCAGGTGTGAGAATGATTGCTGTCATCAAAGTCGGGATCAGCAATGCTCACAGAAGGTCGTACCTGGGTGATGTTGTTTTTGTCACTCGCTCCACTGTTACCACCTAGTCATAGTACAGGAGTCTCAACGAATGCCGTCATCAAGATTGGTAGCCGCTGGGGACAACACAATGCGTGAGCTGTTATCGGACTGAGCAAAGTATCGATATCCATTGATACTGCTGATGGAAGTGCAAGACAGGTGTCCAACACACACTCATCTCCGCATAGCATACATCGTAGCACAGGTAAGATGCAGGTTTGCCATATAGGTCTGAATGAAAGGAACCAGGTCATGTTTAGATCTCTCAGCCTGGCCAATCCAAGGACTCTAGTTATTCTGTCCCGGTAGTGGATTGCTAGGATTGTTTCTTCCATCCTTGTAGGAGTCATGTCTGAGCTTTGGCTTGCCATATCGGAGCAGGAGGGTCAAAAATAAAATGCCTGCTACAAGTCCCAAAAATAGGGGTATGCCGCCAAAGACAGAATGGACAAAATTGGGAACGATTCCCAGAATTGCTTGAAATGGTGTTAACAGTCCCGTAAAAATCGTCTTAAATATGCCTGGGATGCCAATGGCACTAGACATGTTAAGGAGTTGGCTAAGCATTTCTATGAAGTGCACAGGGCAATTTGTTGATAAAAGGTCATGTATCTCTGTAGCTGTTCTTGCAACTAGGAGATCATACGTCTCTTTTGATGACGTGATGGGCACTACTGTCTGCAAAAGCACAGACTTAATTTTGCTTAAAGTATCAATTCGTATAGAAGAGAAATTCAAACAAGGCCAGATGGGAGTCTCTATGTCTCCAGGGCCGCTCGGAAACAATGCTTGCATACAGCATTTGACCATGGAAGTTACGCTTACGAGATAGGCTTTTCCTGGCAAAAGGCCACAACAGCTGTGATCCGTTATTAGAATGTAACTCCCATTTGCGAGTTGCATAAAGAAAGGCTCTATCTGCGTTGCAGGTGTGACATGTTGGTGGCATGAAAGGTTGTTAGAATTACCTTCACAGGCTCCGTGTAAATTAATACCCTGGCACAAAAGTATACCGCTTAGTGAACGTTTACAGTTTTCACCACTAAGAAATAGATTTTTGTTGCTGTCACTGTAGCATGTATGTGTGTATGGTAATTTCCATGTTGATTTAATGTAACCTTTACCCATTCGTTCATACTGGCCAGTAGGTATGTATTCAAGGCAATTTTTAAATCGGAAAGTTGTTATCGGAATTGTGATAATCCCGTGTATTATCCATTCAATGACAGGACTTTCTGACATTTTCAAAGGTAATCTCTCAAGTTTTTCGATGCTCAGGATTGTATAGTCTGCTCCTTTCTGTGCCAAGCTGATTTGTTTATCAGTAAGGTTAAAGATGGAAAACAATGACGTTGTGTTGATTAAACGCCAAGGCACATAGCCTGAACGAAGATTTTGCAGCGTCCAGCCTAACTGTACAATAGAACGCAATTGCAACTGGCCATGCTGTAACATTAGCAAGTCTCTGTCTATTATATCAAAGGCTGAGGATACAATATTGTCCAACAAATATATTCTGGAGGACAGAGTCATTAACCCATTGTCCACTACAGAAAGTGATTTTTCCAAATTAATACGATCAATTTCTCGGATTTTTTCTGCTGTTTCAATTTGTGTGACTTTCCAAGCCTCGTTGTATACCGCATAGATACTGGTCGCTATGAAACGCTTTTGACGCTGTTTGCGTGGTCCCATAATAAAATTGCGCAAATCAGCACCCTCTTTAAGTAAAAACAAGTGTTGCTTAATTTTAGCCAGTGTGGATGATCCTAGCCATTCAAGGCAGAGTTTCCCTACACTGTATGTTGTTACTATCCCTGGATGTTGTCTCTGGGAGTATCTAGGGTCTTGTCTGGACATTGTTAACCCCTGTGTTTTATTCAGGAATCTATCTTGACAGTTGTTTGTGTCAGTAGGCCAGATTAACCACTTTTTCCAATCAGGATGTGTTCTGTTTAAATGTAAAATTTTAGATACGTCTATCTCAATATCTGTTGTTGCATTTTCAGGTATTGGCTTTGGAATAGACGGTTTGTTAAGGTCTTTGATCTTAGCTAGGCCAAGACAGGATGTTTGGTGAATTGTGTCATTTAAAAACATCATTTGTTCTGGGGTCATGCAGGCTCGAAAAAGTGCTTCTAGGCCTTGTACCTGCCACTCTTTTGTACCCAGATGGTTTTTGTTTCAATGTTATTTTTCCAATAATCAAAACCAAATGTCATCATTTTTTCATAAAATGCTTCTGAATATATCAATTTAGTATTTGTCAGCATTGTTTTCAATCCTGTTTTATCTAACAGTTTATAATAAAACGTTTCTGCATCACTGGTGTTAAACCCTGAGAAGTACTGAAATTTCTCATAGAATGTTTTAGAACTGCTTTTAGGTGGTGTAGCACAATGTTCCCATTGATTATACTTAAAAACATTTCTAGGCTGTGCAGACTTATGCAAGTAATGATCACCATAATGTGTGAAGCAGAACATCTGTTCATAACTAGACGAACCTTGTAAATAATCATGATCTGTGAATCTAGCCGACATTACTAAATCAGACATCATATTGTTAATACTTTCAAAGTCCCAATCATCAGAGAATGTACTAGGTTTTACAAAGTCACTTAAGGAAACCTTGAATTGATGAGGATACTTCAGGATCTCGACCGGACCATAAATTTCATAGTCAGTTTTCTCCCATACTACCCCACCGGGTATTGGAACGGCTGTGACATTTACTGTTGACAGTTCTCTTTTCTTTACGTGGTTTGAGGACTAAGTTGATGTTCTGACTTGCTCTGTCCATTGTACTATATTTTCCCTCAATGAATTTTCCCAAACAAAGTACCATGATGAGCCAAAGCAGGAGGAAAACTATACCTAGACAAAACCAAAACTCGAACCATGGAGAAATAAGATACATTTCCTTGAGTTGATGAAAGAGTTCTGTTGCTTTTTCTTTAAAAGTCTTTTTTGTTTCTGGCATCACTTCAGGGTTGCTTTGATCCTCGGAAAAGTTATCGAAGTTGATGAAATAGCCAGAGGCAGTTGTGTCAATTGTTGGAATTGTTCTTTCAATTTGTCTTTCGGTAGCACATTCAGATGCCACATCATTGTAGACTGGTGTTTCTTGACGAACTGTTTCAATCTGTGTCTCAAGGGGCACGAGTTCCATGGCATTATTGCATAGTCCCTCTCTGTGCACTGCAGGCTGATCAAATGTGATTCGTCTTTCAGTTTGAACCTCTTGGATTGTTGCAAGTTTGGGTATTCTGTTGTTTCTTGGGAGTCCACTGGGCCTACTGATGATTATAGGCCACATGCTTGTGGTTTTACCAGGTCGATTGATACAACTCTGTTCTCCTTTTTACCAGCAAGGGGCGGTAGTACTACTGATCTTGTTCCGTTGATTGCTAAGACAGGTACTGCTTTTCTGTAAGAAGGCCCAAATTCCTTCTTCACCGCTATTTTTTCTCTGACTAGATTCCCAATCTTTGGAATCCAGACAGGCCTTGCTGGGGCTGTTGCTAGTGGTGCCTCGTCAGTGGTAGCTGGCTGTTGTGTAGTTCCTATTTTCCCAATAGGCCCTGCGCATTGGAATAATATAAACAGTAGTATCGACGTAGAAGTGCGGATCTTCCAGGCCTCTACTGACTATGCTAAACTTAATTGGGTTTGTTACCAACTAGCTCAGAGGTCACTGGAAACTTTCTTGACTGAATAGGAAGTGATCAGCTTCCCTGGCACAGCCAAGAAGGGATTCAGTTTTCCAACAACCGTGCAACATGACAACTTTGCTCCTCAGATAAGAGCCAATCTCTAGAGTCGTGTGAAACAATAGACAGTTAATTTACTCAGTCAGTTGTTGTGCAGATTACTTTCACCAATATGCAGAGAATAGAGAGACGGGCGTTGTCAATAAAAGGTATTATTTATTGAACAGTCTTTCTTCTCATACAAGAGAAATGTATTGCCACAATTGCAAGACTTGTTATTATAAAAAGTACGTACAGTAAGATGAGTATTGCGAAATAATACTGTACAAGCATTGATATGGTTTCTTAGCCATACAATGGTTTAAAAATGAATAAAACATATATACATTCATATATACATTAGGCTAACATACTCAACGGGTGCTTCTAACTACGCCTACCCCAGTGTACCTGACCTAAGCCTAATACTTGGGAGGGGAGTAAGTAAGTAGCTTTAGTTAAGTTGGTTTTGCCAAGGTTTGCTTCAAGAATTCTCTCTAAGGGTTTAGTCAACACCATACCTCTGGAATAGAATGTTGGAGGTCTGGTATCTCCTTCAGGGAACTCGATATCCCAGTCACTCGCAAGAGTAGGCTGGAAACGCCGGAGCTGGATTTCTCGGCATGAGCAAAGACAGCGTCTCTCTCAGCGCGTCGAGGAGGAGGAGGAGGGGCAGCGTCCGCGGGCAGCTTGCATCTGCTGGGCTCTTGCAGGGGGACGGCTGTTCAGCTCCTGTGTTCACCACACCATCGTTCGCTCGTTACCAGCGATAGCAGTAGCGATAGTATCAGCATTAGCTTGACAGTGATAGCTTCAGCTTCAGCGTTTGGTTAAGGCAACGTTGGTAATATTTATACCTGAAAGGTGCCTTGTTTGACGTAAGTTTTTGGACATAAGACGTCAATAAAGATGTCACTAGGAAGTGATCGTCTATCAGTGCTCATTAGAGTTCTATTACTAATCAAAACATAGCAAGCGGGGCTTTCCCAGGTTGCTGAGTTTTTATCTTGTTGAAGAACTCGGAGTGTTAATCTAGGAATCTTAGATAGTAGCTTCTGTTATGTCATTTGCACTAATGAGCTGCAAAGGAAGTTGCAGAGGAAGCGATTCTGAAATGTGGCTCTGTTCGTGTGAGGCCAGAGACGAGTTTCTGAATATTGCATTTGATCGGTTAAGCCAATATAGGGAATAAATGGATTTATAGCCGTATAGGGGCATAAGGTCACAGTATCGATCAGGGTCCTAGATTAGAATGCGACAGTGGGTGTTTGCTACCTTGCAGGTGTCAGGCATATGATTCATTATGTAGGTGGCGGATGAGCACTGAATGGAGGAGGGGAGTGGCGGATGGATCTCCATGAGGGGTGGCGGAGGTAGAGCAGGGGTGGGAGGAGAATGCCCAATGGAATTATGGGAGACATAATCTCAAGAGCCGTTTAGGGTGGGGAGCGGCCAGGGTTGGGTTGGTCTGATCGGTTCCCTTGAAGGGGGTGGGGCGAGGGGAAGATGTGGGGGCTCTGGCAATATGTTTCAAACATATTTTCAAGATTTTGATGTCAGTCGCTATGTAAGTTGGTATACTGGTTTAAAAATTGTGACAGCATGATGGTAGATTCCTATTGTGAACTACAGCAGTACAATAAATGAGCATACTGTAGTTTCGTATGCATCCCCATTCCAGGTGTGAGCCTATCCACCTTCGTCTTGGGAGGTAAAAGAAATTCAAGCAGCAAAGACTCACTTGGTTAGGATGAAATGTAACTTATTAATGCTGATCACACTGTTTCATTGTTTTGCTTCTGCAATCATTTGCATTCCTCATCCAGCATTCACTCATGTCTAGCTTCTCAAAAAATGTCTTTGCTCTGAGCCATGTGAACTGTATTTCTGCTTTAAATGATCACATGAAAGTCTGCTGGGTCAGGCGGAGTCCCGCACATTTCACGGCAACGCTCCTTTGGGTGGTGTTGCCCAATGGTGACTAATTGGGTAGTATGGTCAAGAGGACGTGGCTAACCGCCGAACATACTTCTCCTTACGTTCCACTACTCTATGCCAGGGGAGACAGATTGCTAGTACTTTTTCTTCTTTGTCGGCATTGCTGTTGGAATATTGGTAAAGAAAGATGAGCTGGCTTTTCTGAAGTCGGTCAAGAACACAGTATTATCATAAGCAGCCTTTCCTGGCCTCCAGACAGTCCCATGAGGCTCAGGACAATTTTGGCACTGATGCCAGAAGGCACTATAAGAAGCATTTTTTATCATCCATGAGACACCGAGCAGGTGTCACAGGAATGATCCTGCCTACACTTCACAGCAAGGGTTAGTGGAGCTGATTCACAGGATACTACTTGCTACATTTGGTGAAACTCCAAGAACCTAAGAATACACCTATATATCTCAAAACCTCCTTCTTTAGAATCACAAGGCACACTAGAGCCTGCACATGACTGGTCCCCAAGCAAATATTTGCCTTCCGAAACAATCACCCAGTTATTAGCAAAGCTTGAGTATTTAAGTTCCTACCTAGAAATCTTTTCCTTCTGAATGTCAACCGAGGATAATAATGAATTCTTTCAGAAATATAACACTCAAATTGTTTCTTTCCCCTTGCTCAAAGCAATCCTGGAAGTTTAAGACAACCAAGCAATGTAGCATGCATCTTTTTCCCCAGATTTCCAGCAACATTTGCTGCTAGGGATTTTTATACTGGAATTTCGTAGAAATATTTAATACTAATTTACTAGTCTATCTGAAGATATAATCTCTGTAAGCCAATTTATCTATGCACTTATCAGCGGCCTCCAAGGAATCTTCAGCATCAGTATATTAACTATTTGATTGTTAAAGTTTTTCACATTGTGCTAAGTGCTTTGTTGACATTTGGGACAGGTTTGTTGAAGGGATTCTGCTCTGGAAAAAAACTATGCTTGGAACCATAGAACATCAGTATGTAGGGCTGAGTCATTATACCACCTGAGTAACTACGACTAGTTATAGTGCATCTCTTGCCCTCCTAACCTTACCAGAGAAACAGGTGAATTGGCACCCCAGAACACAACACTCTTGGGGCGTGGCTTGCGCGCTGCTGCATGATGGAGTGTCGCGCTTGAGCTCCAGGGCGATTAAGGTCCGTTGGAGTTTATTGCCAGCTTTCTGACTGCCCCTCCTCAACGGGACAGCTCTCCTATACGGCGGAATATGCAGGGAGACCTTTGACGGCACTTTCGGCGAATTCCAACGACACCTGAGTGTTTTTCCTGTCAAGTTGATGTGACGCTCGGTTTCTTCACGGGCGGCCGCCATTTTCCCGCTTGTGACGGAGACCGGCATTTCTCTTCAGAAGCGCCGCCATGGCTACATTCTTGCCGGCTCGGCAGGATATCTGTGTCAATTGACCTCCAGTGACTACATTTGGTAAAATTTTTGTTTTTTTCTTCTTTTTGTGCTGCTTGGCTGGTTATTTTGTTGCCCACGCTCTGGTTACCTCAGTGCAGATCTCTGAAGCTGGCGCTGCTTTTTTCTTATGGTGTCTTTGCTTTGGCCTTTTGATTTATATGAGGCTCTGCTATACAATATTGTGCTCACATTCCATATAAGTTCGCCGCTGTCACTAATTTGACGTTCCCTGCGCTCAGTGTGCTTTATTCCTTTATTTTTGGTGTGGAAAAAGCAATTTCTGACCTCTCCTCTTCCTCAAGTGGCTGTGTATTTTTCTTGGTGGCTGTTACTTCATGGCTGCAACTATGGGCCATTCCTCAACTAATAAAGACTCAAAAGATGCTGGCACCTCTCTTAAAAGACTTAAGCCATTGTCTCCTATGCCTGAGTCCGCTCAGTCAGACACCAACTCTACTCTTGACACAATATTATCGCGCCTTAATGAAGTGCATGATATTGCGCAGTCAGCAAAGACTAATACGGATTTATTGCAAGTGGAGGTGTCCGCTATTAGGAATGACTTCAAGGCCCTCTCTATTCGTGTTTCGGCCACGGAGACACGTATCAGTGGTGCAGAGGATAATATGCAGAAACAATCCAGGTCCCTCACCCACTTAGAGCGCTCAATGGCGGCATTGCGAAAAGATCTCACTGAGCAGGAGGACCGTAATCGTAGATCTAATCTGCGCATTTTTGGTCTGCCGGAGGATGCAGAGAAACCATCTTCGTCTATGATTGATTTTTTATATCAATGGATTCCTGATACTCTACAAATCTCATTCCAAAGAGATTTTGAAATAGAAAGGGCACATCGTGTCCCAACTTTTCGTTCTAAATCTGCAACCCAGCCAAGAGCAATAATTTTTAAGCCACTGCGTCATCAACATACAGAGCAAATTCTTGCTCACATGCGGAAGGTTAAATCTGTCTTCTGGGAGGGACATCGAATTTCAATCTCTCAAGACTTTGCCAGGGATACAGTCATAAGAAGGAAGGGCTTCCTCAATCTTCGGAAACGTCTTTCTGAGATGAACATTCCCTTTTCCTTTTCTGGTCCATCGAAATTCCGCATTACTTTCAAGGGTCGTTCCAGAATTTTCGATGAGCCGGCTGATTTAGCTTCCTTCCTGGACAACCAGATGGAGATACAGGTGGAGATTCAAAGGGCGACTTCGCAGGATCCTGGTGCTTCGGGCACTTGAATGTATACTAATGTATCCTCTGTGGTGGTTTTCTGTATATCTATATTTCCTCTTCTCTCTCTTCTTTTTTCAGGTTTATTGACTTAATTGTCTCTTATGATCTGTTTCTTTTGCTGTTCGTTTATTGGTAATGTCTGTTTGTAACTCCGCTACTGGAGTTTTTTCCGTTCTGCTTCATGTCTGCACTGAGCTCTCTTTGTTCCACTTCTATTTAGTTTATCTCTTTAGATGTACGTAGTGCTTCTATTTCTTACTATTGTTGGTGTTTATTTTTCTATTTTATATCTCTGTGTTCTATTTTACTACTTTCCTTAGTATATCTTCTTTCTGTATTCTCTAACTCTTTCGTGGTCATGTTGTTTATTCTATTGTGTCTATACCATTTTTGTTCCTTGTATTCTTTGCTACTTTGTATATATTGATTGATTCATATATGCTCATTATTTACATTTCATTATCTTGTGTTCCGTTCTAATGGTTATATAATGTATTTATATATCTATCTCAGGACAGTTTCGTTGTTTGGTTGCTTACCTATTCATATCAATTACCTTTCTCTAATTCGTACCAACTGTTTTCTTTCTTTTACGTTTTCTACTCTCATCTCCTCTTCCTTTCTAATATTATATTTTTGATATGTTCATGCATTTTCAATTCCAATTACATGTAGTACGTTCTATACAGTTAAGGATTGTTAATTAATTGAGTGTTTTTAGGCTTTACATATTCATCTTCATGAGATAGTGGTTTCTTCTTTACTCTAATATACTGCTTTTTTGATTATCAGATTGACTAGTTTTAATACCTCTCATTTGTATGACACTTGATATTATTTTAATAACTAAGTGTGACTTTACAAATTTGCATGTTGCATTGTTCTTTTTTATACTATTCTACTGATATTAGTTCATATTTTGAATGTTCCTATTTCCTACTTCAATGTAATCAGCTAGGTAATATATTGGGGCTGTTGATATCAATCATTTTTCCTCCTTGTACGGTTCCCTTTCTCGCCTTTCCACATTCTCCCTAGTATGAATTTGGTCTTTTTCAGACCTCCCCTGCTGCTTCTTCTCTCTCTTCTCTTTTCTTCTTTTCTGTCTTTTTTCTTCTTTCGGATTTCCCACATGGATTCTCCCTCTTCGTTGTTTATGATTGGTGTTTGGTTGCTTGTATCTGTGTTGTTGGCTGTCTATTTTTCATCTATGGTGTCTTTTCTATTTTTGATGTATTTCCATGCCGGGTTTAAACGTATTATCCCTTAATGTTAAGGGTTTAAATCATCCGGTGAAGAGGTCAAAAATCTTAGATTATTGTAAATCTCTATCTTCAGACCTGATCCTTTTTCAAGAAACTAAGGTCTCTACCAGAGAAGCGTTATTCCTGAGGAAAGACTGGGTTTCTGATGTTTGCTGCTCTGATGCTTCTGGCAAACGAAATGGGGTCATTGCATTAATTTCAAAGAATTCAGGTTTATCTATACTTTCTTCTGATCATGATTCTGAAGGTCGTTGGTTATTAACTAAATTGTCTGATGGAAATAACGTTCTTTATGTGATGAATATTTATGCCCCTAACAGTGATGATCCGGCCTTTTGGAAATCGATTACCAAAAAATTAAATGATACCCCGCATTCTGGGAATCCTATTGTTGGCGGTGATTTTAATTTACCAATGGATCCCATTTTAGATAGAAATTCAGCTTTTCAATTTCGTCCTCCAAAATCCCATAAACAAATGATTAACATGTGTTCCCTCACTCATCTTCAAGATGTATGGCGTCTTCACAACCCCACTGGTAGTGACTTTTCCTTCTTTTCTTCACCTCATTCTTCCTTTTCTCGTATTGACTACCTACTTGTTAACTCTTCTCTTGTTTCGCCCTCCTCCTCTCCGCTTATTCATCCTATTCTGATTTCTGATCATGCTGCGGTTACTTTTACATTGTTGTCCTTTGCTCCTAAATCACGTGCTCTCTCCTGGAGATTAAATACAGATGTTTTGCATGATATTGCTCAGGTTTATGAATTCTCTAGTGCAATAGAAACCTTTTTCCTTGAGAATGAAGGCTCAGTTTCTTCCCCAATTGTCCTCTGGGATTCGTTTAAATGCACTTTCCGTGGCCAGGTTATTAAATGTATGTCCAAAAGGAATTCTGCTATTAAAAAAGAGCTTACAGATTTATCAACTGAAATTAAACATCTGGAATCTACCTTTAGACATTCTAAGGATAAATCTTGTCTACAGTTAATAAAGCAATTAAAATACAAATATAATACTATAGTTACCAAAAGAGCCCATATTGGTGTTCAGGCGCAGAAATCCAAGAGGTTATTGTTAAAGAATCGAGCTGGGAAGATTCTCGCAGCTACATTAAAATTTCAAGATTTCTCATTTAAGTCCTCTCAAATTTCTTCTATTACTGATCACTTTGGCTCTAAAAAATTTCAGACTGGAGAAATTCTCGAAGTTTTTCGTGATTTCTATAATAACTTATATACCCCTTCTAATCAAACTTCTTTTTAGCAATGTGAGGACTTCTTAAAATCTGTTCCGGTGCAGACGGTTTCCGTGGATGATCGTACTCTTTTAAATGGCCCGATTTCCCCTGAGGAAATTATTACCGCAATTAACCTCGTGGCTGCTAATGACAAGGGTAACTCGTCATGCACTTTTCATTGATTTCAATGGAAATTAGAGGAGAATAGGTAAATGGCCTTAGCAGTAAAGGGGTTAAAGCTACTCGTTCTGGGAAAGCCCCGGGCCCTGATGGCTACCCTATTTTGTTTTATAAAACTTTTCTCTCTGCGCTTGGTCCCAAATTGCAATCTGTCTTTGATACTTTTATTAAAGATGGGTCTGTTTCTGGTACTGCGGCTGATGCTACTATTGTAGTGATTCCAAAAGAGGGGAAAGATCATTCAGACCCCAAAAACTTCCGTCCTATTTCTCTTCTCAACATGGAGGCCAAGATTTTTGCCAAAATCCTGGCCAAGAGATTAGAATCCTTTATTCCTAAACTTGTCCATCCCTCTCAAACCGGTTTTGTAAAGGGTCATCTTGCATGCGATAATATACGCACTTTTTGCCATATTCTTGGATCAGCTAAACGGTCTCAACTCCCTGCCGCGGCCTTGGCCCTTGACGCTGAAAAGGCCTTTGACAAGGTCTCTTGGCCTTTTCTTCGTGCTGTCTTGTGTGCACATAATCTTGGTGACTCCTTCATTAATATGGTAATGTCCCTATATTCTCAACCTAGAGCTAATATAAGAGTTAACGGTGCTACGTCGTCCTTTTTTAATCTTCGCCAGGGCACTAGACAAGGTTGTCCTTTATCTTCGCTTTTGTTTTTATTATCCATTGATCCTCTCCTCAGATTGATTGACATGCACCCAGACATTAAAGGTTTTTCTTTTGGGCCTCATTGTATTAAAACTGCTGCGTACGCAGATGATGTTCTTATTTTCTCAGATAATATTGCCTTGGCAATTCCTGCTATTTCAGATACCATTTCCCTTTTTTCAAAGGTTTCAGGTTACACCTTAAATAAAGATAAGACTGAAATGTTCCCTTTGAATGCCTATTGTTTCCCTGCACATATGGGCTCTGCTGGTTTTAAATGGCAGCCTACGCATTTAAAATACTTGGGTATCTATTTTTGTTCTACCTTATATGCCACTACTGCCTATAATGAATCCCAGACTATTCTTAAAGTGCGGCGTCTTTTGGACACGTGGTCTCCGAAACATATTTCCTGGTGGGGTCGCCTTCAGACTCTTAAAATGATGATAACACCCATTATTAATTTTGTATCCTCCATGCTTCCGGTTAAGTTATCGGATTCCTTCTTTCATGAACTTGATGTTCTGACCTCTAAATTTTTATGGAATGACAAACGGGCTAGAATTGCTTACAAATTCGTGCGGAAACCTTATGAAATGGGAGGTTGCAATCTTCCTGATTGGGAAAAGTACCAAACTGCCTTTTTGGCATCTCAAGGTGCTCTATGGTTCTCTCCTCCCCCTATTCATGTTCCCTCTTGGTTGTTAATAGAACAGGAATTAGCGTCTCCATTGCCGACTGCCTCCTTTTGCACTGCATCTACCTTGCACATCCTGTTCTCTCGCTCTATAATTCTTGATACTCTTGCTGCGGTCCGGAAAGTCGACAAGAAAGTGGCGATTCCACTTCATAAATCTAGGTGGTCGTCTATTTGGCGGAATTCTAAAATTAAAATTAATATTACTCCCACTCTCATGTCCTATTGGGCAGCTAAGGGGATTTCGTTTGTTAAATTTCTTTATGGTTCTAATAATGAACCATTACCCTTCTCCACCTTGGCTCAACAACATTCTTTAACTAACTTAGATTTTTATACTTTTCTTAAAATTAAAGTGGCACTTGCTAAGGTGCGTCTTCATGCTACTTCTCCTACCATCTCTCTCTTTCATATCTGGACTAAATCTGGTCACGTAGCCTCCAAAATGTATAAATTTTTATCATCTGTTTCATTACCCACGCATACGGTTGCTCAACAAAAATGGTTACATCATTTTGATCAGGGAGTTACGGATCATATTTCTTCAGACACCTGGCAGCTCATTGGTAAACTTTCTCTTCGCAATAAAATCGCCCCATCATTAATGCAGTCTAAATTTTTCTCCGTCAACCTTCTTCATTGGACGCCTGTTCGTTTACATTCGCTCAATCTCAAAGATGATAACTTATGCTGGAGCTGTGGCTTATTGACGGGCGATTTTCCGCATATGTTTTTTGAATGTTCCCTTCTCCAGCCTTTTTGGGACCTCATTCATAAACATCTAACTCTCATCTTTGGTATTGAGTTCCAACTCTCTTTTCCATTAATTCTATTAGGTCCATTGGCTGCCCCTGTTCCTCTCCCCTTAGATCCCATGGAATTACAGTTGATGGATCTCCTTTTGACTATTGCAGTGAAAGTCATCCTTATGGAATGGAAATCCTTTTCCTCTGTTTCCTATCATACTTGGTGGGATTGGGTTTCCTTTTTGCATAGTGCTCACACTTTGGTTGATCAGGCTCACCTTTCTCTATCTATTTCTAGTGGGGTTTGGAAGGCATTGGATAACTATATGGATTTGTCATCAAAAGGGTTGGTTGCACAATATCCTTTTGCTTTGTCTGATTGAATGGCGTCTTGTTTGTCGAGTTAGTCCATTGGAAATCCTTCTTTCCCTTCTTCTTCTTTTCCTTTCCTGTCTTCTCTCCCTTTCCATCTTTTCTCTTTTTCTCTCTTTCTTTCTTCTTTCTTTTTTCTTTCCCTCCCTTACCCTGATTATACCAGCTGATAGTGATACTTTTGATTATTGATTCTATTTAAGACACTCATTTTCCCTTACCTAATTCATTTTTCTGTTTATGACAGGCTACTTTTATTTAGGACTGCATTTGCTGTGCTTATTCTTAAAGTTTAGCCTCTGATTGCTTTTTATCTGGTGTCAATTGTATCACATTTATTGGTATTATGTACTTCTTCTTCTTTTTAGCTTCTTTATAAAATAAAAGTTTTTGAAATCCAAAAAAAAAAGAACACAACACTCTTGACCCTCTCAGGGATCACAGTAACAGGACACACTTTTTCGCTCTCTCTCACTTGTCCACAATAAGATAACCAGGAGACACAAAGGAAGCTTAGAACATTTATTGAAACTATTATGCTCTACAATGCATACATGTCACAATTAGAAAACAAATGCATACTAAAAATACTGTTAGCATGGCTAAAAGGCTGTATACCATGAAAAGTCCTGTCATTTTATAGGACAGAGTAACCTAAACCCACTCTCTTGCTAATAAAGCTGAATGATTTTATAATAAAGATCTCTAGGATTACTGGCAGCCACCTTAGAATTCATAGATGGACGTTCTACATCTCAGCAGACACAGTGCTCTTGTCTCAGAACTCTCGTTTCATATGTCTGTTTTGGACTCTTGTGCTCAGCTATATGACAAGACATGCACGCACATAAACAAGAGCTGCATTCTTGTGTTATGTCTAGGTGCTAGTGCCTGGCCATAAAGAATAACAAGGAACATTGTTGTATGACCTTGTCGGTGGTGCTCAGACTAAATCCCAGGACAAGAACAGAACGCAAAAACCTATGCAGGTTCCATTTGAAAGTACAATGTTGCTCAAAAACAAGCGTGTTTATATAGTAATGTGTGCAAAGGAAAAGTAAGGCCTACAACGGGCACAGTTAGGCTAACATGGGGAAAACTACAATGGGCTATGAAGGAAACACATGACATTTGTTTTTGCATATTTATATATACCGCAGACTCGACCCAAAGGTATTGGAGAGCTTTGCATGAGCACCGATTACTTACACATTCGGGCACAGGGAGATTAAGTGACTTGCCCAGAATCACAGGATGCGGACGTGACCCCGAGGCTCGATCCCTGCTTTCCAGCACCGAAGTCAGCAGTGTAGCCGACGGATCACATCCTTTCCCGTAAGGTTGTGCTTATGGCCTGATGACCTACATTGCACAAATGATTTAGAAGCTCAATGTTGGTGACTGTAAAGTTGACCAGTGTTTTTAATTTTTCTCTGGAGAAATGTATGAACATATCTAAAATATGGCAAAATGGTTTATATTTTTTCCCAGAAAACTGCATCAACTTCTCTGATTTCAAAGATGTCTTTTGTTTATTTAATAGGATAACAGATTTCAAGGACCCCTAATTCAGATCTCTTCTGCAGTAACTGAGTATCACAAGTGCTCAACAAGGGCACTGTGGACCATGAGGAACTTATACTCTAGGCATTCAAGATGGCCACTCCCATTTAGTTTTTCTTGCCTTTAGTCAGGTGCCTAATGTAGTGTGTTATGTTATGGGTATTTGTAAAGCACCGTATCACCTGCAAGGATATCCAGGCACTGTGCAGGTGTATCTGTCTATCCTGCCTATTATAGGCTAGTTAATTGAAAAGCCAGGGCTTCCGATTCTTGCAGAATTCAAGAAGAGAGGAGGAGGCCATTCCATGCTTTAAGAGCAATGTAAGTGAGGTATGAGAGCACCTGTTGTCTTAATCGGGTTCTGTGAAGAATGTGTGTGAGTAGGAGTCCCACAGAGTTGTGGTATCTGGGTGGTTGGTGGAAGGAGAAACTGTTCAGATCGATGAGCCTTAAGTTGTCTAGTGCCTTGAATGTGTGAGGAGTTTGGGATGAGAGAACTTGTGTATCAGGAGCCAGTGGAGCTCCCTGGGCTGAGTTGTAATGTGAGTTCTGTGTGGGAAGTTGAGAATGAGTCTGGCTGCCAAGTTCTGGATGATTTGCAGTTTTCAAGGGAATTGCTTGGTGATCCTGGCATAGAGAGTTTTCCTGTAGTCCAACCTGCTGGTGACTAGGGCGTGAGTGAGAGCTTTTGTAGTGTTGCTTGGGAGCCATTTACAGATCTTCCTCAGCATCTTCAGGGGCTAGAAGCAGGACTTAGTGATAGAGTTTACTTGTGCGGTCATGTCCAATTTGATGTTGATGATTATGCTGAGGTCCCTGGAGTAGGTGCCGGTGGGAGTGTGGGTCCGAGTTTGACTCTCCACCAGTTGAAATCCCATAATGAGGTGTTCTTGTAGAAGATCACTACTTCTGTGTTGTCAGTGTTGAGCTTCAGTCAGTTGACTTTCATCCAGTTAGCCAACTCGGTCATGCAGGAGGGGAACCTGTTTTTTTGTGTTGGGGTTCTTGTCTAAGACGGGAGTATGAGTTGCATGTTATCGGCATACAAGAGGATGTTGATGTTGTGTGCGCAGAGGACAGTGGCCAATAGATGAGTTATAGTTACGAAAGGGTAAAAATTATAGTTACTTGAAATAACTATAACTGATGAATTTCAGTGGTATTGTTAGTTTAAAATGGTGAGCTTTAACTGACATTTTCATCTAACTATAATGTCCCTTTAATGGCCCTTTAACCACTGTTGTTTTCAGTACATTTCTAAGGATTTTCTTTCAAATGTAAAATAAGATTTAATTACAATTCCTAACTATTACATCACTATAACCTTTCATTCTGTTCAGAGACTTTCTATGTTTTTTAAACGTAGGGTAAGATGTCCATCACAGTGCGCAGAACCGAGTTGGCCACAGAGCCTGGCCTGTGGCTAGGCCCTGTGGCCAACCCACTTAAAGGGAGCCAACTCCATGCAGCACATGGCCTTTGGTCGTGCGATGGATTGTTGATCAAAGGACCTGACCGGTGGCCATGCTTTGTGGCCAACCCTCTAGCAAGCAGCCAACCGCACGCTGCACACAACCTCAGCCTTGCATGCCAAGTGGTTGGGAACCCAATCCCATGGGGCATTTTTTTAAAGAGGAGAGAGGCACACTGGTCCCATTCATCCTCCGGGGCCAATGGTATTTGTAAAGAGGAATGGCTCACATGGCCCCCCTCCCCAAACCAGAAGGAGCCCTGAGGACCACATGCTCTGTGGCCTTTAAAGGGAGGTGGTGCATTGTTCCCCTCTCCAAGACAATAGTGGCCCCAATAGGGCCCCTCTCCCCAAGATTTATTAGGGCCCGAGACCCAATCCCTCAGGGTCAGATGTTATTATGAAGGGGAGAGGGCTGCGCAACCTCCCTCCAGTGCCTACTGTGGTCTTCGGGACCCCGTCGCCGGGACATTTCGTAAGTATAGGTGGGTGCCCTTGAGGTGGCTCAATTACTCCATCGCAGAAAGTCCATCCCTGGAACAGAGTAGTTTGCCTGCACTTCTCCTGCTAATGGGAGCATTTCTAATTATCTCACCGGGTCAGAGCATATATGTCTTCCCTGCCAATGCTGCTGCAGACAGGGAAGGTATGTTTGCTCCTGCCTGGTAGGATATTTAAAAATGCTCCAGCTGTGTGGGAGCAGAACAGGCAAACTACTCTGTCCCATGGATGGGCTTTTCGGGGCTGAGTAAATGAGATAGCTCCAGGTTCATAACAGGCTCAGGCAGGGCCCCTTACCTTTTTAGTTTACTTTGGCCCTGGGGATGGGGGAACCTACTGGGGCCAATATTGTAATGGAGAGGGGTGCTGTGCGGCCCCTTCCCCAAAATAAACATTCTGCACCGGCACCCAGGCCCCTAGAGTGGATGTATTAGTCCACTAAGCCACCAGAGCCAGGGGTTTTGGGCTCCAACGACCCTCAGCAGCCAAGGAGGCTTCAACCCCTAATCAGTAGTGCACCATGAGGCACGTTTGCAGAATAGTTGAGCAAGGGGGTGGGGCCTCCAACACGGTCTGAGCAATCCTGCTATGGGGGACTTACTTGTGGCAGCAATAGGGATTCTTGGCCCCCAAAAACCCTCACCAGCTAAGAGAACTTCATCCTCCAAACAGTAGTGCACCGGAAGGTATATTTGCAAAGTGGTTGATAAAGGGATCGTTGCCTCCGATGAAGTCAGAGCAATCCTAATGTGGGGTATTTACTGGTAGATGTTATTTAGCCCCGGGGATGGGGTGATCCCGGGGATCAGGGGGTCAGCGCAGCCCCCCATTAATCTTTTTTTGGTCCGCTTTCTAGACCAACATCTAGCTTTCTGCCAAATCTGGGCTAATTCCGTTCAGCAGTTCTGGCTGTAGTCATGTTCAAAATCCCTATTGGAAAATGTGTTTTGGGACCCCACTTTTTGTCGGCCCCCCACTTGATGGATCATCCCAAAATGTTAAAAACATCAGCTGAACCAACTAAAGTATACATTAAAAAAATGTCTTTAAGATTCATGAACCGGCGCCAAAGTTATTGGCAAAACAAAAAACATTCTTTCTATAGAAACTAGGTAGATAATATATAATATATATCTATCTGGCTATCTATTTAGTTATCTATCTATCTATACATTTATAGCTAGCTCTCTCTCTCTCTTTCTCTATATATTATATATATATATGTATATATGTATGTATGTATGTATGTATGTATATATGTATGTATGTATATATATATATATATATATATATATACATATATATACATATATATACATATATATACATCATATATATACATATATATATATATATATATACATATACATATATATATATATATATATATATATATATATATATATATATATATATATATATATATATATATATATATATATATATATATATATATAGTTAATACATACATATATTAAACACCTGCTGGCAGTCGCCAGTAGGCATTTATAGCTAGGACCTGGTTTCCATAGGAAAATCATTTTTTGTTTTGCCAATAACTTTGGTGTCGTTAATTGAATCTTCACGAAATGTTAAAAATTAGTACAACGCCCAGTTCCGCTGCTGTGTTGAAAGTTTCATGTTGATTCATCAAGTGGGGGATGAGAAAAAGGGAGGGTCCAAACGCTTGTTCCCTATGTTAATTCTCATAGAGATTTTAGACACACCTACAGCCTGAACCTCTGAACGGAATTACGCTGAATTTGGCAGAAAGGTAGCTCTTTGTTCAGAAAGAGCCCTTTTTGTCATTTGGTGTAAATCTGTTCAGTAGTTTTGGACATATTAAAGAAAACCCACATTTTTATTTCTAGAGGCACCATTTCCGTCCCGATTTCATGCAGAGATCAGATTGGCTGACAACACTTCAATCAGGAAGTGTCGGCAGCCATCTTGGGGCTCAGACTCAGCTGAGTCCCGAACAAAAAAGTTACAAAAAGAGAAGAGAGAAGGGTATAAATACACTGACCCCCCTAGCCCTAGTGCTGGGATCTCACAGGGACCCTGCCAGAGCCGAAAAGTATTTCGTAAAAAAAATTTGCGCCAAAAATAACAATAATTTGCAGCAAAAATTAAAAAAAGAAAAACAAGCTAGCTCTCCCACACTTGTTTAAACTTGGACCCCGAGTGGGCCAGGTCTCGGGAGCTTATTTTTATTTTAAGTAAGCCCCCTCCCTATGGCCAATCTTGGCCCCGGGTACCACATCTCCCTGAGGCAGGCCAATTGAAAAAATAAGTGGAGGAGGGCCGCAGGCCATTCTCCTGAGACTTTTATGAGCTTCAGGGACTACCACCTCTCTGGGCTTTATTTTATTTTTTTTAAAGGAGGGGGCTGCGCCGACCCCCTCCATTACCAGTAAGGGCCACAGGAGACCACCGCCTCCCTGGGCTTTATTAAAAAAATAAAAAGGAGGGGGGTTGCGCGGACCCCGGCCATTACCAGTAAGGGATCCGGAGACCACCACCGAGAACAGATGGAGCGGGCCATGCAGGCCTCATCCTGGGCCATGAACGACCCTGGGGACCACCACCTCCCTGGGGCTTTTTTTTACTTTTTAAGAAGGAAGTGGCTGTTCATCCCCCTCCTGGACCATTCTCGGCCCCGGGTACTGTACTACCACCTCCCCATGGCTAGCCCTTGAAAAATAAAGAAGGGGCAGCACAGCCCCCGTTCTGGAGCCATTAATGGCCCTGGGGACCCCCCACAGGGCTGCCTACCTATTTTCAGAGGTGTCCACTCTAGGGGGATAGCAGTTTTCTCTGTCTTGGCAGGATGTTTGACAGCTCCTGCCAAGCAAGATCCAACAGTAAGTTCGCACCCAGCAGGCAGGAGCACGAAAACTGCTTGCTGGGAGTGGACTTTTCATCTGTTTTCCTGCCTGCTGTAAAGCGGGCAGGAAAACAGATGAAAAAATTGCTCCTACATGCAGGGAGCAGCATGTTTGCTATGTATGGGAGGAATGCCAGCTCCTGCTGGAGGTGAGGAGCTGGCAGGGACTGCAGGGGCCATTAATGTCCCCCCCCCCGGTCCTCATCACTGGAGACTGGGTGCCCTGGGTGGGTTCCTGGGCACCCAGCATGAAAAGGCCTGGCCCCAGGAGATGGGGTCTCTGGGGCCGAAATCGGCCCAGTGAGCGTCGCCGCCCTCATTGATTTTTGGCCGCCCCCCGGTGATTAAGATGCTGCAAGAACAATCAAATTGCTGAATGTACATGCCCACAAGGTCATTGGAGACATTACCTCGTGGTCCTTTATGCAGCTGTAGTGTAGAATATGCACTAGACGTTTATCCAACAAGGTAATCTAAAGAAAGTACTCCAGTTGGGTAGACATTTTTGGCAAAACTATCAACTCTTCTTGGAAAAATGAGGATCCGTTCCTGATGCGCAATTCACAGAAATTAAACTTCAACAGGAAGCTTGTACAAATATAAAAACAACAGGTGTCACAGTTCTGTAAAGCACCCATGATCCTAAAATATTGGGCTTGGCGAAGGCAAAGCAAGTGTGTTTACTCTCATATTCAATGTTGAAAAGCAATCTGAAATCCTTAATGGAGGTGAATGCATGGTAGATCTATTGGACCGCAATCTGATTTGTAGTGGCTGTGACGAGTAGTTTCTTTCTTGTCTTAAAAACAGAGTCCATGGTTCTCCCTTTTATTTACTGTGAGCATGCAAATGCCACAAATCATCTGCAAGGTCCTGACGTTTGGCCCTGCCCGGTTTTCCTTAGTAGTATGCAAAAGTCATCCTGCCTTTTCCTACGTTGACTGACAACCTAACAAAAGGCCACTGAGGGTGTTTCATATCGATTTTGGTGATGCATTTGTGATACAAAGGATTTTTGAGGATATCTCCAGCAAAGAAAGAAGCACTTACTTCATATAGTTAGGAGGAAGTATCCTTGTTTGGTGGAGATTCCCTTCTTTGTACTCTGGCCCTGTTGTGTAGACGAGGATTCATGTTATCACAGATTTGTACTTCAAGATACTCACAGAACAATCAGATTGCTGAAATTACATGCACACAAGGTCACTGGAGAGATTTTCTCATGGTCCATTACAAACTTTTTGTATAGAATAGGCACTAGTTATTACACAACGGGGTAACGATTACTAATTATGCAGTAAAAAGTACTCCCACCGGGTAGACATTTTGTACAAAACTGTTGGCTAATGGAGCAGTTCAGGTTTCGTTCTGGCCCAGTCATTATCTACTGACATACCCATTCAGCCTCTCACACACCTACTCACTGGCCTATACAGCCACTCACACACTCACATCCAAAGGTTATAGGTTACAATTAGTAAAAAAAAATTGTAAAACCTTAGAAATTTACTAAAAAACAAAGGATACAAGGATGTTATAGTTAGGAAACTGAATTAAAAAAACGTAATAACTCACTGAAAAAAAACAAAGGTTACAGGGACATTATAGTTAGCCTCAGATTTCACTCGTACAAAACCACAGAAAGACAACAGCTATGACCTCACATACTATATAACTAATGACATGGCCACTGGCATCAATGATGACATCTTAAATGACATCACCGATTATGTTTTCTAAACGTTTATGAGTGTTAAACATAGATACTAAGGTATTATTAAAGTTAAATTAGTATAGTTTTTCTACTACTGAGTGATTCCATTGTTAAACATAGATTATGTGAGTGTTGGTGCAACTGTGTGTGTGGCTGTATGTGTGAGTGAGTGCATGTGTGACTGGCTGTATGTGTGAGTGAGTGCATGTGTGACTTGCTGTATAGGTGACTAAGTGGGTCTGTGAGTAGCTGTATAGGTGAGTGGATGGCTGTGTGAGCAAGTGAATGTCCTTATGGGTGAGTGACTGTGAGTGGCTGTGTAAGTGGTGTATGCATGAGTGAGTGGGTATGTGAGAGACTGAATAAATGAGTGAGTGGGTTTGTGAGTGTTGGAAAGTGCCTCTTGACATGGTTGGCCTCTAATTTTTGCTTGATGCCTGATATGATTTTAAACTGTAAGTGTACTGGGTCCCTGATAACCAGGTTTTTTCTGTGCCAGATCTCTTTTCTAAAACTGTACCACGATTGGCACAATTTGAGCCACCCCTGTAAGTCCCTAGTAAATGGTAACACTGGTACCTAGGGCATGGGTACTCAAGATGGTCCGCTAGGTCTGCAGCATGTATTATGCCAAACTAAGGACCCCTTACCAAGGACATGAACACTGCCATTGCAGGCTGCATGTCTTGGTGCAGAGAAATCCGAAGCGTCTACATGGCACACAGCCGTGTGAGCCATGCCCTCATACACTGCATGACATATAGGTAAGTCACCCCTACTACAAACATTACAGCCCTAAGGCAAAAAGCAGAGTGCACAATATATCATGAGTGGACGTATCTGCATGAACAGATATGATCCTGCAATATCTGAGCCATTCTTGGATATTGTAAGTGCACAGGAAAGTCATAAAGAGTACATGGGCTGGAAACTTGTTATAACAAGTTTCCTAGTTCCATGGTGGCTTCACTGTGCCCTAAGATGTTTGGTATCAAACATCTTACCTTAATAAATCCTCACTGATGCCGGTGTTGAATTTATTAATAAATGCCCACAGGAGCCCTTATAGACGGTCCCCAGAAAACCTACCAAACACTGTTGTGGTCTCTGGCTAGTTATGGCCAGCCTGCCACCAACAGACATGTTTCTGACCTCTGCCCAGAAACAAAGCTGAGGTGCTTCACACCTTCTCCAGGCTGAAATGGCTCCCAGAGCGGGAAGCATCGAAGATGATGCTGCCTTTGAAGTTCAACCCAGTCTTCACCAGATAGTGGGGGATGCCAAGCCCCCTATCTGGCACCATAGTTGTCAGGAGGACAGGCAGGAAAATATATTAGATGAGGAGGTGTGGCAGGTGATGTGAACCCCTCTCTGGAAAATCTTGGGATGGTGGGAAGCCAACCTATCAGGGCTAGAATACTGCCCCCTCCCACAGGAGGTGTTCTCTTATAGGGTGTAGACAGACATCCTAAAGTTAGGTAGCCCATTGGCTACTACCTGGCACTCCCCTTAACACCTTTAAATCTAGTATTTATGTGGCATCCCTAGACCTGAAACTTTAGATTTGATGGACAAGAAGTAGAAAAGGACAAAGACTAACTGCCCGAGAACTGAAGACCTGCTGCTAAAGAAATTGGTGCCAAACCCTGTCTGCTGCCTCTAGGGTTCAACAATCGCAGTGGTATGTATGACGTTACAACAGAGGCTATTACAACGCCTGCCTTTACAACGCGGTTTTTACATCGCATACCTTTACAACGCATAGCGCTTAGAGGTGCTGGATAGTGAAAAGTTAAATTTTCTATTCCAACTCCAGTCCCCGTAGACACTAGGGAAGGTGTTGGATAGAAATTAAACGTATTCCCTATCCTAGAGCGCCCCCCAGCGCAATGCGTTGTAATGGTTTGCGTTGTAATGACCGCGTTGTAATGGTAGTGCGTTGTAAAAGTTTCGCTGTAAAGGCTGTTTACCATCGCAGTGTGTCTTCCTAAAACTATGAAGACTCCAAGAACTGTGTAGCTCCTCCAGACTTTGAGAAATCGCCAAGAACCTCCTTTGGAGTGAAGGTATCACTCCCCTGCACAGCACACGCATCGATCCTGCTGAGTCTGGTTTGTCGATGTACTACTCCCTGATGACTTCAACACAGCACCCACACCAAAAGCAGAGTGCTCAATATATCATGAGTGGACGTATCTGCATGAACAGATATGATCCTGCAATATCTGAGCCATTCTTGGATATTGTAAGTGCACAGGAAAGTCATAAAGAGTACATGGGCTGGAAACCTGTCATAATGAGTTTCCTAGTTCCTTGGTGGCTTCACTGTGCCCTAAGATGTTTGGTATCAAACATCTTATCTTAATACATCCTCACTGATGCCGGTGTTGGATTTATTATTAAATGCCCACAGGAGCCCCTTTACAAGGTCCCCAGAAAACCTACCAAGCACTGTTGTGGTCTCTGACTAGTCATAGCCAGCCTGCCACCAACAGACATGATTCTGACCTCTGCCCAGAAACAAAGCTGAGGTGCTTCACACTTTCTCCAGGCTGAAATGGGCTCCCAGAGCGGGAAGCATCGAAGATGATGTTGCCTTTGAAGTTCAGCCCAGTCTTCACCAGATAGTGGGGGATGCCAAGCCCCCTATCTGGCACCATATTTGTCAGGAGGACAGGCAGGAAAATATATTAGATGAGGAGGTGTGGCAGGTGATGTAAACCCCTCTCTGGAAAATCTTGGGATGGTGGGAAGCCAACCTATCAGGGCTAGAATACTGCCCCCTCCCACAGGAGGTGTTCTCTTATAGGGTGTAGATAGACATCCTAAAGTTAGATAGCCCATTGGCTACTACCTGGCACTCCTCTTAACACCTTTAAATCTAGTATTTATGTGGCATCCCTAGACCTGAAACTTTAGATTTGATGGACAAGAAGTAGAAAAGGACAAAGACTAACTGCCCGAGAACTGAAGACCTGCTGCTAAAGAAATTGGTGCCAAACCCTGTCTGCTGCCTCTAGGGTTCAACAATCGCAGTGGGATGTATGACGTTACAATGCAGGCTATTACAACGCCTGCTTTACAACCTGGTGTTTACATCGCATACCTTTACAACGCTTAGCGCTTAGAGGTGCTGGATAGTGAAAAGTTTAATTTTCTATTCCAACTCCAGTCCCCGTGGACACTAGGGAAGGTGTTGGATAGAAAATTAAATGTATTCCCTATCCTAGAGTGCCCCCCAGCGCAATGCGTTGTAATGGTTTGCGTTGTAATGACCGCGGTGTGATGGTAGTGCGTTGTAAAAGTTTCGTTGTAAAGGCTGTTTACCATCGCAGTGTGTCTTCCTAAAACTATGAAGACTCCAAGAACTGTGTAGCCCCTCCAGACTTCGAGAAATCGCCAAGAACCCCCTTTGGAGTGAAGGTATCACTCCCCTGCACAGCACACGCATCGATCCTGCTGAGTCTGGTTTGTCGATGTACTACTCCCTGATGACTTCAACACAGCACCCACACCAAAAGCAGACTGCGCAATATATCATGAGTGGACGTATCTGCATGAACAGATATGATCCTGCAATATCTGAGCCATTCTTGGATATTGTAAGTGCACAGGAAAGTCATAAAGAGTACATGGGCTGGAAACTTGTCATAATGAGTTTCCTAGTTCCTTGGTGGCGTCACTGTGCCCTAAAATGTTTGGTATCAAACATCTTATCTTAATACATCCTCACTGATGCCGGTGTTGGATTTATTAATAAATGCCCACAGGAGCCCCTTTACAAGGTCCCCAGAAAACCTACCAAGCACGTGTGTGGTCTCTGACTAGTCATAGCCAGCCTGCCACCAACAGACATGATTCTGACCTCTGCCCAGAAACAAAGCTGAGGTGCCTCTTACTTTCTCCAGGCTGAAATGGGCTCCCAGAGCGGGAAGCATCGAAGATGATGTTGCCTTTGAAGTTCAGCCCAGTCTTCACCAGATAGTGGGGGATGCCAAGCCCCCTATCTGGCACCATATTTGTCAGGAGGACAGGCAGGAAAATATATTAGATGAGGAGGTGTGGCAGGTGATGTGAACCCCTCTCTGGAAAATCTTGGGATGGTGGGAAGCCAACCTATCAGGGCTAGAATACTGCCCCCTCCCACAGGAGGTGTTCTCTTATAGGGTGTAGACAGACATCCTAAAGTTAGGTAGCCCATTGGCTACTACCTGGCACTCCTCTTAACACCTTTAAATCTAGTATTTATGTGGCATCCCTTGACCTGAAACTTTAGATTTGATGGACAAGAAGTAGAAAAGGACAAAGACTAACTGCCCGAGAACTGAAGACCTGCTGCTAAAGAAATTGGTGCCAAACCCTGTCTGCTGCTTCTAGGGTTCAACAATCGCAGTGGGATGTATGACGTTACAACGCAGGCTATTACACGCCTGCTTTACAACCCGGTGTTTACATCGCATACCTTTACAACGCATAGCGCTTAGAGGTGCTGGATAGTGAAAAGTTTAATTTTCTATTCCAACTCCAGTCCCCGTGGACACTAGGGAAGGTGTTGGATAGAAAATTAAACGTATTCCCTATCCTAGAGTGCCCCCCAGCGCAATGCGTTGTAATGGTTTGCGTTGTAATGACCGCGGTGTGATGGTAGTGCGTTGTAAAAGTTTTGTTGTAAAGGCTGTTTACCATCGCAGTGTGTCTTCCTAAAACTATGAAGACTCCAAGAACTGTGTAGCCCCTCCAGACTTCGAGAAATCGCCAAGAACCTCCTTTGGAGTGAAGGTATCACTCCCCTGCACAGCACACGCATCGATCCTGCTGAGTCTGGTTTGTCGATGTACTACTCCCTGATGACTTCAACACAGCACCCACACCAAAAGCAGACTGCGCAATATATCATGAGTGGACGTATCTGCATGAACAGATATGATCCTGCAATATCTGAGCCATTCTTGGATATTGTAAGTGCACAGGAAAGTCATAAAGAGTACATGGGCTGGAAACTTGTCATAATGAGTTTCCTAGTTCCTTGGTGGCTTCACTGTGCCCTAAAATGTTTGGTATCAAACATCTTATCTTAATACATCCTCACTGATGCCGGTGTTGGATTTATTAATAAATGCCCACAGGAGCCCCTTTACAAGGTCCCCAGAAAACCTACCAAGCACTGTTGTGGTCTCTGACTAGTCATAGCCAGCCTGCCACCAACAGACATGTTTCTGACCTCTGCCCAGAAACAAAGCAGAGGTGCTTCACACCTTCTCCAGGCTGAAATGGGCTCCCAGAGCTGGAAGCATCAAAGATGATGCTGCCTTTGAAGTTCAGCCCAGTCTTCACCAGATAGTGGGGGATGCCAAACCCCCTTTCTGGCGCCATATTTGTCAGGAGGACAGGCAGGAAAATGTATTAGATGAGGAGTTGTGGCTGGTGATGTGAACCCCTCTCTGGAAAATCTTGGGTTGGTGGGAAGCCAACCAATCAGGGCTAGAATACTGCCCCTTCCCACAGGAGGTGTTCTCTTATAGGGTATAGACAGAATCCTAAAGGTAGGTAGCCCATTGGCTACTACCTGGCACTCCCCGTAACACAGCACCCACACCAAAAGAGGTACAACAGCTCCAGAGCATCAGACCCGTCTCCCCACCAAGTTTGGAGACACCAGGACATACCAGGGCTGCAGTGCACCAACACCCAGGGAACAGGACAGCGATTCAAAAAGGAAGCACCCATTGAGGGACATCGATACCCCTGAGACACATCTTGAATGGCCCAGCTGTCCCAAACTCACCTCTTTAAGTTGCCTGCTCCTGACCGTGAGTGCTTCTCAAAGCATGATGCCCAGCTGACCTCTCTGCTCTGCATCGGCCCTGGTAACGATGAACCAGCTATTCTCCCTTGGTTCTGTGACCCTTGCAACCACCTCCCTCCAGTGGGACTGACCGGACTTACCTCTAAGTCCTCATGTGGAGGCTCTTTCCAGGTGGCTCCCTTTGTAGTAGCGCACTAGCTACCAACACCTTCGGGCACCCTGCTAACAGCTGAATCCGGGACGCTCTTGATCTTTTGTTGCTGGAACTTTGGACTTAGTCCTGCTATTAACCTAAAACAAGGAGGTGAACTCCGTGAAAGCATTGCCTGATTTTATAGATCATTTTCTGCTTTTCTCCATTGACATCAATGGTGCGTAGTTGCACAAGAAACTGATATATTTTCCAAACTCTTGAGCCATACCTCCTAAAGTACTTACTGTAGATTGAAGTTCTTAGTCTTAAAAAAATACCTAAAAATTGATATTATTTTTATAAATTGGTCTCAGATTTATTCTTCAGCGTGTGTCTCATTTATTGCCTCTTTGAGTACAACAGATACTTAGCACTATCCTCTGATAAGCCTACCTGCTCACCCACACTATCACAAAAAGAGCACTAGTGCCATCTACTTTATCCCCTGAGTACCAGTAAGGGATCCACTAGACTCTCTGCACAGTGTACTTCATTTTAGTACACTATATAGAGAGCCAGCATCCTATAGTGAGTTTCTGTATGGGTGAGTGAGTGCATGTGTTAGTATCTGTATGAGTAAGTGAACGTGTGCGTAAGTAGCTGTAGGGGTGAGTGAATGGGTGTGTGAGTGGTTGTTTGGGTAAAGGAGTGGGTGTGTGAGTGTCTGTATGACTGGGTGTGTGCCTGTATTGGAGTATGAGTGGGTGAATTGGTAAGTGAGTGACTCTGTCAGTGGCTGTATAGGAGAATAAGTGAGGGTATGAGCAGCTGTATGAGTGAGTATGGTTGAGTGGGGTAGTGTGAGTCGCCCTATGGATAAATACGTGGGTGTGTGAGTAGTTGTATGGGAGTGTGAGTGGCTTTATGAGTGAATGATTGGGTGTGTGGGTGGCTAAATGCATGAGGGAATGGGTGTGTGAGTAGTTATATGGGTGTGTGAGAGGGTGTGTAAGTGGTTCTGTGAATGATGTCATCAGTGATATCACTGACCATGTCATGAGTGATGTAATATGTAAAGTCATAAGCAGTGCGTTGTATGGTTGAACGTTATAGTTAGCTCAGGTAACTGTTGAATATTTCTATGGTTTTGTATGAGTGTAATCTGAGCCTGACTTTAACGTCCCTGTAACCTTAGGTTTTTCCATGAATTTCTAAGGTTTTTAAATTTTATTTACTAACTGTAACCTTGATAGTTAGTGTGTGAGTGAGTGCATGATTGTCTCAGTAGATCTGTGAGTGGGTGTGAGAGTGTCTGAGTAGATGTGTTAGTATCTGAGTGGGTCTGGTAATGGCTGCATATGTGTCTCACTGGGTGTGTGAGTGGTTGTCTGAGTTGGTGTGTGAGTGTCTGAGTGGGTGCGTGAGTGTCTGACTAGGTGCATGAATGTCAGTCAGTCTGTAAGTTAGTGCATGGGTGGGTTTGTAAGTGGGTGCCTGAGTCTCTGAGCGGGCCTGTGAGTGAGTGCATGAGTCTCTGAGTTGTCTGTGAATTAGTGTGGGCATCTCTGAGTGGGTATGTGAACGCGTGCCGGAGTCTGAGTAGGTCTGTGAGTGGGTGCATGAGTGTCTGAGTGGGTCTATGACTGGGTGTGCGAGTGTCTGAATGGGTCTGTAAGTGGGTTCATGAGTCTCTGAGAAGATCTGTGAGTGAATGCATGAGTCTCTGAGTGGGTCTGTGAGTGAGTGCCTGAGTCTCTGAGTGGGTCTGTGAAAGGGTGCGTGAGTCTTTGATTGAGTCCATGAGTGTCTGAGTGTTTTCTGTTTTGGCCTCTTCTGCTTTGTTTTGACTTTTTTGCTCATTTTTCTGCCCTCTGTTGTGCCTTTTTCTACCCTCCAATTTGCCTTTTCTACTAATTTTTCTTACGTCTGTTTTGCCCTCTTCTACTCTGTTTCACTTTTTTTGCTCATTTTTCTTCCGTCTGTTTTGCCCTCTTCTGCCCCTGTTTTGTCTTTTTCTGCCCCCTGTTTGGTCTTTTCTGCTAATTTCATTGCCCCTTGGTTTGCCCTGTTTCAATAGGGTAAAGGAGCCATCCCCCGGGGCCTGCGATAAATGAATGGGGGAAGGGGGCTGGCTAGCCCCTCTCCCCGGGCTGGTTTTGGACTCAGGGACCCCATCCCTGGGGCTCAGCCATGTGTCCCTGGGTGCACTGTTTCCAGCCAGGGCACCCTGTGTGCAGGATCAGGACAGTGGGGGGAGCCTCAAGGCCTCCTTGCTCCCGGCTGGCTCCTGGCCTACTGCAAGAGCCAGCATTGGTATTGTACACAGGAAGCTGCTAGAAATGCAGTTCCCTATGTGCAAGATCAATAGTTTCACCTCTTTGGCACCGCTAGACAAATCTTCACAATATATTCAAAGCTAGTATGCAACTTACTTCAGCTGCTGTGTGGAAAGTTTTGAGGTGATTCCTCAAGCGGGAGATTCGAAAAAGGGGGGGATCCCAAAACGTGTTTTCCCCATGTCATTTCCCATAGGGATTTTAGACACAACAACAGCACGAAGTGCTGAATGGAATTACACAAAATGTGGCAGAAAGCTAGATCTTGTTCCAGAATGAGTGCTTTGTGTAATTTGGTTTAAATCCATTCAGTATTTTTGGAGTTATTAAAGGGAAAATAATTATAGATCAAGGGATGCAAATCCTTAGCGGATCCAACAGGTCTCATGCTGAGATCTGATTGTCTGCCAACACAACTAGGAAGTGTTAGCAGCCATCTTGGGACTCTGACTCACCCAAGTCCAAAGAAAAAAAGGCGTAAAATAAAAGAAGAGGGCATGGTAGGAATATCCTGACCCCCTAGCTGACAACTCCTTCCTGCCAAACAAATGCAAACATAACTCCGTTTTCTGCAAGCCAGAGCTGTCAAGCAGCTCTGACTTGCAGAAAGTGTGGGTTTTTTCTTTTTTCTCTGCATGCAAATATTCATGCAGAGAAACAGATGAAAACATTGCTGTGACAGACATGATCACAGCATCACAGCAATGTCAGCTCCCGCTTTAGGCGGGGAGCCAGCTGGGACAGCGGGGGCCTTGAGGCTCCCCCGCGGACCCAGGAAAAAGAGAAAGAAAGAAAATAAAGGTCAGAAACGAGTAGAAAGAGGCAGAATAACGGGCAGAAATTAGCATAAAGAGGCAACCTAAAGGTGAGAAATAAGCTTGCTGAGAATTGCTGAGACCTCCACGGAGGCCCCGCCCCATTTGGTAAATACTCTGCACGGGGCCTCATAGTGTATTACTTGCAGAGGAATGAACTCTCCTTGGCTGCTGAGGGTCGTGGTGGCCAAGAACCCCTATTGTTGGGATAAATAAGTCCCCCACAGCCGGATTGTTGAGATGTCATTGGAGGCAACGCCCCCTTTTCCCACCACACTGCAAACATCCCACCTGGTGCACTGGTGTTTGGGGGATAAAGTCCCCTTGGATGCGGAGGATCCTTGAGGGTGAACAACCCCTCCAGTAAGTCCCACAGAGGTCTTCAGAGGCCACACCCCTTTTTGACCACTCTGCAAAAGTGCCTCCTGACACATTACTGGTTTGGGGATAAAGACCCCTTGGATGCTTAGGGTCCTTGGGGGCCAAGAACCACTCCTGTTATCTCCAGTAGGTCCCACATAGTGGGATTGCTGTGGTCTGGTCAGAGACGCCATCCCCATTTTACAGCACTCTGTAAACACACTTCCTGGTGCACTACTGGTTGGGGGATTATGTCTCCTTGGATACTGAGGGTCTTTGGGGTCCAAGAACCCCGCCTGATACCTCCAGTAAGTCCCACAAAGTAAGTAAGTAATATATTTATTTACATGACTAATTAAAACCATTGCAATAATGAGAACATTGACATTTTATTGCTCAGAGTAGACCACCATGATTGTAGACCAGAACTTATAGTTCGTTATGGCACAACAATTCTGATACACATGTGCTCAAGGTACAAAATCATGCGACTAAGACAGTAGAAGATTTCTTTTCATTGATAAAGATCTGCTTTTAGGAGCTAAAAGTGTTTAAAACAAGTCCCATGCAGTGTGATTACTGAGAGCTGGTCAAAGGACCCGGCCCCTTTTTCCACCTCTCTGCAAATGCGCCTCCTGGTGCGCTGTAGGTTGGGGGATGAAGTCTTTTTGCTTGCTGAGGGACCTTGGGGGCCAAGACATCCTTGTGTTACCTCCAGTAAGTTCCATACAGTAGGATTCTCCATCCATCTGCAAACACGACTACTAATTAAAAACACATGGAAATTCACTTAAAAAAACAAAGCCTACACAGATGTTATAGTTAAGAAATAACATTTTAAAAAACTTAAAAATTCACTGAAAAAACAACAGTAACAGGGAGACTATAGTTAGGCTCAGATTTCACTCGCACAAAACCAGTGAAATTCAGCAGTTATAGTTATCTGAGCTAACTATAACTTACACCCCCATAATGCACTGCTTATGACCGCACATATTACATAAATCATGACATGGTCAGTGACATCACTAAAGACATCACTGATGCATACAAATGTCATTCATGCTAAGAAAACGTCTTCTATTGATTGAAATAAGTTCAACCAAGACCATACAGGAGCTACCCCGTATGACAAGTTATTCCAACTGCTCCCTAATAACTGACTCACAACACTATTCCTGATCACCAAAAGTTCTATATCTTTAGCCATACCCCATGAGGACATGTATTCTAAAATAGTATAGTAGGTGATCGAGTTTAGACAACAGAGCGGTCTTGGTATTGCTTAATAAACAGAAACTAGATTAAATGAGATGTAAAATAGGGTTATTTTCCAAGAAACTAGATAGCTAGTGATAAACATCCTTTTTAGAAGTTTGATGGGAAGAGGCTGGAATATATGCTACTACTGAAGTTCCCACATCATGCAGCTTATCATGACTCACATTTTGTTAAAGTGACATTGAACTGACTACAACTGCGATGAGATCATCTCATTCCAACATTAACCCAGATGCTATAGTGAATGTGACACACACACATTGCACACATACCTGGTTCTTTTGTGATGTAAAAGAAACATCTGTATGTATATGTCAGCAAGTTACACACACAGACATTATCTGCTACAACTCTGAATTAGACCCGACACATCACCCACATGAAAAGCCAATGTCAGTCAATGGGATTGCATAGAATCAGTGTGAGATACATTTCAAGGGAACAATGATAACACTACTGCAGGATAGCTAGGCCTCTATCAGGGGGAACACTCAAAGGCTGGGGCACAGTACATTTTGCATATGCCTGACAAACTCCATGTGCACTGGACCAGGGAACTTAAGAATATAAGGGACAACCAATAGCATAAGCAAGTGACATGCATGCGTAGGCAAGGGGTAACGGCAAACACAGCACTAACAGCATGTGGCACACGTCTAGATAAAGTAGCTGTAAGGTACACACTGCAAAATGGACACATGTCCATGTAGAACTGCACAAAGGTATGACAAGTTGACACTCTCCATGTGTAGATACACAAATATCTAACTACAACGCAGCAAACACATATCCAACCTACATCATTAGGGGAGAAGTGCAACCTAAATGATGTGGACAGTGGCCAGGCAAAGCAGAAATACTTACCACATATTATGTCACCCAATGCAATGTCTGCCCCATTTGGGTGTCAACCCATATAGACATGCATCTAACATTTAACTTAACATAACAAAATGTGTTTTTGGGTATCTTGCCGCTGAATAAGCATGGGCGAATTTTGCAAATCTGGCGTTCGCGAATTTGCGTATTTGCGAACTCGCAATCCGCAAAATCCGGGCATTCTTGCGAATTTGCGGATTTCTTTTTTTTTTGCGTTCGCAAGGGTTTCTGCCAGTTCGCGAGGGTTTTGTACCAGTTCGCAATTGCGAACTTACTTGTCGGCTCGCAACGGTCGCGACTATGTTGTTTCTACGTCTGGTTCATTCATCACAGGTTCACAGCACCCTCTGTTTCACCACTGCCACCCTCTGTTTCACCCATGCCACCCTCTGGTACATCAATGCCACCCTCTGGTTCATCACTGTAGATTATGGGGGGGGGGGGGGGGGGAAAGCAAGCACACCTGCCCTGCTTCAACTGACATGAATTAATTTGGGGTTGATTTATTAATGTGTCACTGTTTTAAAATTCCAGTCTGGCACCTGCTTCCTTATCTGTAATTTGCTTTCTGTTGCAGTGCAATTTATTTTTCCAGGACCTTTGTTGCCTACTTGTAGCTATTCTATGAGCCTGCTGTGAGGGTCAGAGCAGGGTCATAGAATAGTTGCAACTAGCAACTGAACTCTGGAGGGGCCCCAGTCAGGAAGCACTACAGGGAATGGTTACTATTGATGAGTTTGAACTTTTGCACCTGTTGAGTGCTTTCAGTTTTGCAAAACTCGTTTTTCTGCAATTTCACGGGATTCGTGGGGCGCGAACTTGCGCGAGATCGAATTCGGAAGCCGCGAATTCGTGCGAATATGTGATTTGTTTTTTTGCGGCGTGTTAGTTCGCAAGGTTTTGTGCGTTTTAGCGAGCCGCTTGTAGCGCAACGGCGCAAAGTTACCCTCATGGTCGTTCACGGGCGCGGCCATCTTGTTTGCATGACGTATTTCCGTTTCCGGGCGCGAAGTGTAATCTCGCAAATTGTGCGGCTCGCTAGTACAATTTTGCGTGTGATCGCGAGGAAAATCTCGCGCGAACTTACCCACGCGGTCGTGAACGGGCGTGGCCATCTTGTTTCTCATTCATTGCTATGGTTCTGGGCATGCTTTTTGTATCCTCTCTGAATCTCTGCCATCCTTTGCTTGTTTGAAGTTTTTTTTAATCTATTTTACTTATTATCTATCCCTCTATTTTTCTAGCTCTATATTTTTGTACTTTCTGCTACTTTTTGTTAATTTCAAACTACTTTTTTAAACTCTTTTCTTTTCCTCTTCCCTATTGTATTTCTTCTTTATTATTTAGCTTCCTTTCTGCCCAGACCATGTTAAAAGGAGCCGGGAAGCATCCTGAGAAGGGGAAGGGTCCCGCACCCCGTGCCCGGCTCCCGTGCGGGCATTTGAGGGAGAGCAGGTCGCACCCCGGGAGATCTTCAGCGCGGAGGAGGTGGCCGCACTAATTTTTTAAGTTCAGCGCCGCCTCCCCAGGACCATCACGGCAGGCGGCAAGATCGCTAGCGGGTACGGGATCCAGGAGCGCCGGAAGCGGTGGGAGAAGGTGTGCCGGGCCATGTACCAACACTCTCGGGTCCTGCGCACCTACAACCAGGCCACCCACTGTTAGACGGATTTCCTGGACCGGGAACGCGATCTGCTCGACCTGCCTTGAGATCCCCGGGCTTGGTGAGTAGTAGTAGCTATTTCTTTACTACTCTGTTTTCTCCTGCTCTGTGTGTTATTATATTGCAAATTTTAGTTTTTTACCAAGTGCATTAATGCTGCTGATTACATTGTAGGTAAGTTATATTTCAAAATCTTCTGTGCATTTCAGGTGCACTGCTCTACTTCTCAGTAGCGTTGCTACTATGCTTATTTGTTTTCAATTTTGTGTTCATTTCATTGGCCTGTGAAATTATGTATGAGTGTAGTTTAAAGAACTGCGTAATGCTAGACACTAAGGGTCAGATTTTTAATTACCGGCGCATCCCTGCAAAGTAGCAGGGATGCGCCAGTAATTGTGCGCCACGCCACCACCACCCATGGTGCGCCGTATTTGCAATGCGGCGCATCATGGGCCCAAAACGTCACCAAAGCGTTACGCATCTGTGCCGGAAAGGCGGCGCATTGCTGGAGTTGCGTCGCAACGATGGCGCAGCTCCAGCAATGCTCTGGGGTGCCCTATCTCCCCAATGCTGCGTCAAGCCGTACGTCTGCTTCAAGCAGCCACAGGGTTTGAGTCACGCATCATTGTCCTCAAAGTGACTGATTGAAATCTTGTAGATTTCCCTCAGCCACTTTTAGGATGCGTTCCTGCACAGGAACGCCCTCCCTTGCGCCGGAACGCCCCCTGATGGCGCAGGGCTTTACAACGTGATGCATCTCCCATATGCGTCACGTTGTTAATATACGCCGCAACATGGCGCCTCTTTTGTTCTGCCGCTGCGTCACAAAAGTCACGCAACAATGGAGCAAAAGAGCCGCAAGGGGCTTCTAAATCAGCCCCTACAGACTCAAGTCCAGTCCTTCCTTTGTACACATGGCGATAAGAAGAAATAGTGGTGGTGGATTGATAGTTTGAGTATTTTAATGACTGGTTAATGTAGTAGGAAACTTTTTAGTGTTGTCGCTGATCTGCAATCACGATGGACTTTGGACACTAAATAGTGCATTGTTTATCAATTATAATAGGCGCAGGTAGACTTTCCACAGACTTTGAAGAACCCCCAATCTCCTTACTGACTAGATAGTGTGGCAGAGTCATTTAGCTCCCGAATTCATCGATGATTGATCCCCAATGATGATTATTCAACGCAGGACAAGAGTACGGAGTCAGAGTCCAGAAGTGTCAGAGGCACGGGCTCATGCTTGCAAATTGCAAAACCTTTTTCTCATTCACTCATGACCAAAAACCACAGAGTCTATTTAAGTTTTAAAGCTTTATTGAAAGTAAAAATAATTATTAAAATCAAGCTTGTCATACAACAGAAACGGTTTATTAAAAATGGAAAAGTGCTAATAGTGATTTATTTCACACATTTATTGTGGGCGAGCCAAGCCCTCACCTGGTTTGAACTTGAATTTTTCTTTTTGGTGATGAATCGTTGGTCCCTCTGTCCTAGTGGTGATGATGATGATTTTTTCTTAGAAGTGAAGCTTCTGTCTGTTATGAGAAAAATGGGGCCTGTTAAAAAGCAAGCATTCATCAGTTGTGCCAAAAAGTGCAGCAAGACAAGACCCTTCACTGGAAATTTTACTTTAGAGTAGACAGTCACAAATTATTAGATTGGTTTCTGTATTCACATTTCTTCAGTCCTAGACAAAATTCTAGTGAGTGGTGTATCTCTATGACATCTAACATTCTTAAATGTACTTTGTAGGTGGAACATCTGGTGCTGGGCCCAGAGCAGAGGTGGAGGAGGGAAGCTCTGGGGAGGAGGCGGTGCAAGTGCCGGAGCCGGACCAAACTGCTGTGCGGGTTGCCACGGTAGTGGCGGGCAGTGGTAAGCTCTTATATTCCTTACTTATTGAGATTGCAGACTGCATAGTGTGCTGCTCCCCGTGAGAAAACGTAAGGTTTGTCCAGATGAGAGACATGAAGAAGAATGATTGACATTTAGGGGCCTATTATGATGGCGGACGGACCTGAGTCCCTCCGCCACCATAGAGTAGGAGGGACCGTCCGCAGGTGCAGTGGCGGTCCCTCCGTGGTAATTAGGATGTGACCGCCACCCTGGCGGCCACATCCTGTATTTTTATCATTGCGGCGGGTGCTGCTTGAAGCAGCACCCGCCGCAATGATAAAAATGTAAGTTGTGCATTTGCATGCACAAAGCGGCAGGCACTGCGTGGTGCCTGCCGCTTTGTGCAGGCAAATGCAGGGGGGGTACCATAGGTACTCCCCATGTGCACCCCCCAACCCCCTTCACCTCTGGGGGCCCGAAACGGGCCCCCAAACAAAAATCCGTATGCCTTTGCACGTCGGAAATGCTGCCGTGTAAAGGCATGCGTTCCTCCAGACATCCTAATATGGCTGGCGGTGTCTGATAGACACCGCCAGCCATGGTAGTGCTTTTCCGCCGCGGACGGGAGGCGACCGCGGCGAAAAAGCTGCGGACTGAAAAACGATTCCCCAGCCATCCTAATCTGGCGGGGGGTCTTTTTCAGTCTGCTGCGGATTTCCCGCATCCTCCGGGCCGGCGGTGGATTCCGCCGGCCCGGAGGATGCGGGAAATCCGCAATCCTAATCTGCCCCATAGTTTGAATGGATGGATGCCTGGATCATGGTACTATCTGACTCTTAGATAGCATATGTGTATCTAGAGAGAGTAGACGGTCACTGGATGAACTAAGTGTTACTTTGAAGAGCATGTAACATCGCACCCGCACGTCCGTCCCAGTGTAGGAAAGGCAAGGAAAATAAGTTGTCATTTTGTCCGAATACTACCATGCATAGTAGCAGTAGTTATGTTATGTTATGTTAATGGGTGTCTTATATAGCGCACGGCTACTCCAAGGAGTGTCCCAGCGCTTTCTGACCCATGGCTGAAAGGGGAAAGAGGGGTAACAGGAGACCTAACAGTTATTGATTGTAAAGCCAAGTTTTCAGTGCCTTTCTGAAGGCCAGCAGATTGGGAATGCGGCGCAGATCAACGGGAAGGGAGTTCCACAATTTGGGGGCGAGATGTTTAAAAGAACGTCCACCTATCCTGACTTTCCTGATGGGTGGAACAGTTGCCAATCCAAGAGATTCAGATCTGAGAGATTGAATAGGCTTATAAAAAGAAAGCCGTTTCTGGATGTAAGAGGCACCTACCGAATGGAGTGCCTTATGGGCCAATGTAAGAGTCTTAAATGTAATCCGCTTCTTGACAGGGAGCCAATGAAGGGAAAGAAGCAACTCCGAAGCCCTAGCATGACGAGGCAAGCCAAAAATAGCCCTTGCCGCGGAATTTTGGACTACCTGGAGTTTGTGCAGGAGGTAGTCTGGCAGACCCAGGTAGAGAACATTAGAATAATCAAGCCTGGAGCAAATTAAGGCCTGTACCGTCAACTTTCTGTGGACCAAAGGGAGCAGGGGAAGGAATTTGCGCAGCATTTTTAACAGACCGAAACAAGTGCTGGTGAGACCTGTAATCTGGGATTTAAGTGAAAGAGTATTATCAATTTTAATCCCAAGATTTTTAGCAACCATGGAAGAAGAGGAGGGGGGTGACATACTCACAGGCCACCATTCCTGCCAAGGCGGGTCTACCTGGCAACCAAAGAAGAGCACCTCCGATTTATCGGGGTTGCACTTGAGGCTGCTTCGCTGAAACCAGTCGAAGACAGCCCCAAGGCAACCGCGGATGCTCTACCCATCGAACTCCGTACCTTTTTTACAGGTGAAGAGAAGCTGGGTGCCGTCAGCGTATGATATGATCTGGGCACCCAGGGACTCCGCCAGTACCGCCAGTGGAGTCATGAAGATGTTAAAAAGGATCGGGCTAAGCACCGACCCCTGTGGGACTCCAACATCCATCGGCGGCACCTCGGCAGAGTACGGGGGGGCCCAGACCACTTGTCGGTGACCCGCTAGGTACGATCTCAGCCAGCTAAACACCGTCCCTCTGAGACCTATCTCATAGAGTCTTCTCAAGAGGGCCTCATGAGGAACGGTGTCGAAGGCCGCCGGCAGATCCAACATCACCAGCATAACTCTACCACCAGAGTTGAGAGTTTCCTTAATGGCTTCATTTACTTCCAATAGAGCGGTCTCATTGCTCAAATTGGAGCGGAAGCCAGACTGGGTAGGATGGAGTAACCCGTGGTCTTCCAGGAAGGAGGAAAGCACAGAATGGACGTGCTTCTCGACGATCTTAGCTAAACTGGGCAGGAGAGATATAGGTCTGTAGTTGGCGTGTTTCTCCGGATCAAGGCCTGGTTTTTTTAAGAGTGGAACAACCATTGCCTTCTTCCAGGCTGGCGGGACAGTGCCGCTAGACAAGGACAAGTTCAGAACAGGATTTATTAATGAGTTCAGAATCTTGGCGTTTCTGGCTAGAAAGATCGCCGGACACGGGTCTAATGGAGAGCCTGATTTGATCCTAAGTAGGAGATCCAGAGAAATAGTTTCTGATAGAACTGGAAACTGCGAAAGAACGGGGCAGGAATCAGATGAAAAAGACGACGGATTGCAATCAGTAAGAGATAAACTGGGAACAGAGGGAGGGAAGGATTCTTGAATCAGTTTAATTTTGGTACTGAAAAAAGTGGCCAGCTCCTTTACCCAAGGTTCAGAAAACTTATGCTGAACTGTACTGGATTTGGGAGAGATAACCTCCTTAACGATGGTAAAGATTTCTTTACAGGAGTTTGATGCTGACTCAATTCCGTTTGCAAAATAGTTCTTTTTTGACTCCAGAATATCTGCGTGATAGGACTTGATAGATGATTTATAGGTGGACTTGGCTTCCTTATCGTATTGCTTCCGCCAGAGTCTTTCGGCTAACTTACAGTTACGCCGAGCCTCTCGGTCAGCCATTTCTGGAACATATCAAGGTCCCTCTCCAGATTGCCAGATAAGGTGCAGGGATGTTCCTGATACGCTTGGGCAAGACTTTCTGGAGTGATTTTATGATAAGGTCTACTGGGGTGCCTAATGTGGTCCGAGTTTATGCAGTAGTTTGTATTGCAAGCACAGCATATATCCAGCTATTACGATGGCCACTCACTACCTCTGTTAATAAGTTTAGTAGAACTCAGTCATTCATGTGTGGATGTATCACTGTTCACTCAATAAAAAGCAAAGCACCTAAAGTCATCCCATATGTAAGTAAATACATACCATGTACAGTGATAGATAATCAGATTATTTATATTCTTCATTTTCCTTTTCTAGTATTCATTGGCACTGTAGGGTGAAACTTAAATTAATTAAGCAGTAGCCCTTGCAACAGTGTATTCTCAGTGCCACCCGTAATAGAAAAGTAAGAGCATCACCACCTGTATGTACTGGACTGGTACAGTAACGCAAGTCTGTCTCACTCATCATGGCGGGCGTCTGTTTTCCTCAGGTGCAAGTTGACTGCGCTGGCATGATGCCGGCTTGCAGAAGTTAACGTACCAATTTTGCTAAACAAGAGAGAAGAAGAAGAATAAGACTGGTGTACTGTCATAGTCGACTCTAATGGAGTGAGTTCATAGTGCTCGTAGAATTGATTCCTTAAACTCCCACTAATGTTAGAGCAAGGGTGAAGAAGTGGGAGGTTAGATAGATACTGGCCACAATAGTTATGTACTGCACTTGCAAGTTGCTAGTTCTACTGTGACACAACTTTCTGCTGAATCATTTTTTGTTAATCTTAACCCCTTCGATGTTGATGACGAGCTCAGCTCGTCATCAGCCACGGTGGGCGTGTGCGGATGACGAGCTGAGCTCGTCATCTAACGCGGCTTTTAGAAAAAAGCCGCGTAGCGGAAAAATAACTGCCGCAGCGATGCGGTTAAAGAGCATTGGTTACAGACTATGTCTTTCTTTCTTCATATAGATGCTCCTTCCAAACCAACCCGGAAGGAGCTGGCTACACGGGCCCGGCAACGGATGCTGGAGGCCCCTGTTGCTGAATATCGGCGGCTGGTGGCCCAGGAGGAGGGGGACACGCAGTCTACCACTACATCTACAGGGACTGCTGCATCCTCCTCCGCGCTCCCTGGGTCACCCAGACGGCGCAGGTCTCCAGCGGTACGGAGCCGGGGTACCGCAGCCACCCGCCACCGCCGAGCGAAGAAATCAGCTGCCCCCCACAGTAGTTGGAAGAAACGTATGCACCGCCTTTCCCTAAGGGTTTCCTACCTCAAGCAGGAGCTGCTCAACACCAAAACCCTGCTCGAGACCCTCCGCAAGGAGCATTCCGACCTGGCCCGGAAATTCAACAGCAGCAGCCAGCAGTAGGAGGAGACTGTCCCTTGCCCCTTTTTTAAAGACTTATGGGGGTGGTAATTGGGGGTTGGGTTTTTTCACTTTTTTAGACTTTTCACGGACATTCGTTGGGGTTAGGGAGTGGGGGTGGGTTGGGTCTTGTGGGAGATTATTTTTGTCAGGGATCTAAATATACTTTAAACTCCATCTTAGCATACGTGTTTTTTTACTGCTTTTGAGGCTGGTGGGTGGGGGTTTAACAGTAACCTTGTTTTGGTGACACTTAAGTTGCATCTTGATTCAAGTTGTGTAATTAAAACTAAGTGCCTCTCACAGAGTAAGTGAATTCAATAGTCCTAGGACTTTACAAGTACTAGCGTCAGTCTCTCGTCTCTCCTAATACTCCATTACACTTCCTCCCCCCAAACGCTTATCTTACCTGTAATTTGTGTTTGGAAATAGGGCTAGGTACAGGGCTGGCTGCACGTCAAATGGCGATATGGCAATCCTGGGCGGATGAAATGTCATCATTGCGTTGGTACTAGTGGTGTTACACAGTGGAAGTTGCAGCATCTGAAAAAAAGAAAATGAAACCTTGTTTGTCCTTACCGTAGCATTAGAACGGTACGATAGAGAATATAGCAGGTGACAGTACACTAGAACAGTGCCACAATGTAGCCTAACAAATGGTAAAGTATTGAAAGTATAGCTAGTACTTGCGTTGAATTTCTTTGACATTGGCTACTACTACAAGAAATAGTACTGAAGCTGAGTAAGTCTAGAATATTTCCTCGGATTCCTTCCCCAGCCTGTTGCTATGACCTTATCCTCCCCAGCAAGTGTGTGGAATTATTGCTGTCATTTAGTCACACATCAATCAAAACCACACAGCCCGGGGGAAGAGGGTTAGGGTTTGGAAAATGGATGGGAATGGGGGTTTCTTTTTGGGTAAGTTTCTCAACAAGAGAGAAGAAAAAAAAAGCACAGCATGGACAAACAATAATTGAAGATAAAGAAATCCTTGGGTACAAAGCTAATCATAAATCTTTTAAGTGACATAAAGGAAGTGCATGCACTACTGCATGCATTGTTACTGAAAAGTAAGTAGTACTTTCGACAACCGTGAATGACAGAATGCGACAGTACAGGGCTGCAGTGTTTTCACTTGCCTATCTCTGCACTCAGAGAAACACTTCTTATATTAAATTAGGTTTAAAAAATAGCCGAAGTAAAACCTATAGAATGGCTGTAGGGATCAATTTAGAAGCAGAGAGAGATCCAAGAAATGCAGAGTCACACTCATAGAAGTTCACAGCAATAACATTACTTAAAAAATAATTTGAAAATAATGGATACTGTATCTGTATGTTGTTGTAGTTGTCCTGTTGAATTTGGTAAGTAAGTTGCACGCATCAAACCATTCCTCTTATTAGCGGCACTCCTCCATTCCAGCTGACGCTTCGTCCATCAATGTTGGTGACCAGAAGACACCCTGTCCACTGCCTGCCTGGCGGATGCTGAATTGCGGCTCGCTAATGTGAAGCCTGACTTCATCCTTTTTTTCCCATTGCACAGACTGAAACCCGGCCTGTAATTATTGATGGAAAAACAGGAAGTGATATTAGAACACCACTGATAAATAAATATAAGGTATGTACGCTGTGTAGTGCAAAAAGTCACACTTTGAGTTTCCTAATAGGCAGTACAATATTTTTGAAAGTGCGTACTCTGTCTGAGTCTCCTTTTGAAGGATAAATAAGTATGGGCAAATTAATTTAGCGGATCTTTCCCCTCAAGCTAGGTGTACTGTAAACTGTGTTTTAGAACAAAATTAGACCTTCCCAGCAGTGCTCCCACCCAGACCCTTACTCGCAAAAATGTAGAAGACCCCCAATCAGATCTCAAAAAACGAGGCCTAGTTGAAAACTGGTGACAAAAAGTACTTTGAAAGTAAAAGTTGGCCCAAATACCCCCTTACCCACCGTGGATTGTATTCAAACCACTTGCAAGCAAGCAAAAGTATCCATACCCAGCATCACTCCAAGACTCGCAACCCCCCCACAAACAGCCCCCCACCCAAACACATGCAATACAAATACTGCTAACCCTAACGAGCCCTAAGTTAAGAATAGTGGCAAACACTTTCTTTAACTATGCCAAATCCCCCCTTTCCCACCATGGATTTTCTTCAAATCACTTGCAACCAAAATTACACATTCCCACGAGTGCTCTAAGACCTCAGAACTCAGTTGCAAAAATCTAGAACACCCCGAAACACATGCAATCCTGCTGCTAGGGCTAACCCTAACGAACCCTAGGTTACAAAAAGTGCCAAAAAGCTTTTCCGCTTGGATTTTCTCCAAACCAGTTTTATCCAGTATTAGACCTTCCCAGCAATGCCCCAAGAGCCGCCAACCCACCCGCAAAAAAGCACAACACCCCCAAACACCCAAAAAGGAAAATCTCATACTTAAAATATTTATCGGCCTTCGGTCCAAACGCGCTGTGCAGCTAGGTCATAACTCCCGTTTTCCACCACGGATTTCCTGAAAAGCAAATGCAATCAAAATTAGACTGTCCCAGCAGTGCTCCCAGACCCCGAAACCCACCCACAAACACCCGGAACCCCCCCAAAGAGCACCTCAAAGGCAAGCAAGTCAGCAAAAATGCTAAAAAAATTTGGCCTCCGATTTGGTCCACACCACTTTTATCCGGTATTAGAGCTACACAGCAATGGCCCCAGAGCCGTCAACCCAGGTGAAAACTAGTAGAAGACCCCCAAACAGCCAAAAAGCAAAAGTACAAAAATGGGGACTTAGTCATTTTCATGGCAATTTCCAAAATCACTCCGCGCGCGCTCTGCAGCTAGGCCCTAACTCCTCTCTGCCACCATGGATTTGCTTCAAACCTCTTGCAATCAAAAGTATCAATAGCCAGCAGTGCTCCCAGACCCTGAAACCCACCCACAAACACCAGGAAGCCCCCCAAACAGGCCCCTGAGAAACGCTACATTGAGCGAAATGTCAGAAATAGCAAAATGTTTTTCCTCATGGATTTTGTCCAAACCTCTTCTATCCGGTATTAGACCTTCCCAGCAATGCTCCAAGACCCGCCAACCCACCCGCAAAAAAGCACAACACCCCCAAACAGCCAAAAAGGAAAATCTCATACTTATAATATTTATCGGCCTTCGGTCCAAACGCGCTGTGCAGCTAGGACATAACTCCCGTTTTCCACCACGGATTTCCTGAAAAGCAAATGCAATCAAAATTAGACTGTCCCAGCAGTGCTCCGAGACCCCGAAACCCACCCACAAACACCCGGAACCCCCCCAAAGAGCACCTCAAAGGCAAGCAAGTCAGCAAAAACGCAAAAATAAATTCACCTCCGATTTGGTCCAAACCAATTTTATCCGGTATTAGAGCTTCCCAGCAATGGCCCCAGAGCCGTCAACCCAGGGGAAAACTAGTAGAAGACCCCCAAACAGCCAAAAAGCAAAAGTACAAAAATGGGGACAGTCATTTTCATGGCAATTTCCAAAATGACTCCGCACGCGCTCTGCAGCTAGGCCCTAACTCCCCTCTGCCAGCATGGATTTTCTTCAAACCTCTTGCAATCAAAAGTATCAATAGCCAGCGGTGCTCCCAGACGCCGAAACCCACCTACAAACACCAGGAAGCCCCCCAAACAGGCCCCTGAAAACGCTACATTGAGCGAAATGTCAGAAATAGCAAAAAGTTTTTCACATGGATTTTGTCCAAACCACTTCGATCCGGTATTAGACCTTCCCAGCAATGCCCCAAGACCCGCCAACCCACCCGCAAAAAAGCACAACACCCCCAAACAGCCAAAAAGGAAAATCTCATACAATATTTATCAGCCTTCGGTCCAAACGCACTGTGCAGCTAGGTCATAACTCCTGTTTTCCACCACGGATTTCCTGAAAAGCAAATGCAATCAAAATTAGACTGTCCCAGCAGTGCTCCGAGACCCCGAAACCCACCCACAAACACCCAGCACCCCTCCAAAGAGCACCTCAAAGGAAAGGAAGTCAGCAAAAACGCTAAAAAAAATTTGCCTCCCGATTTGGTCCAAACCACTTTTATCCGGTATTAGAGCTTCCCAGCAATGGCCCCAGAGCCATCAACCCAGGCGAAAACTAGTAGAAGACCCCCAAACAGCCAAAAAGCAAAAGTACAACAAGCATTGGAAATGCAATAGGTCTCGCAGCATTAGAGTTAGTGCTTTTAGAATTGTTTATGGGTTTTTTTGTAAATCTTTAGCATTTTTGTTTCCTGTAGCCAATGCTAAAGAATTAAAAAACAAAAAAAGCCATAAACATTTCTAAAAGCTCTAACTCAAATGCTCCGAGACCTATTGCACTGTGTGAGGGTGAGGGGTTGAGGGTGAGTGAGGGTGAGTGAGGGGTTGAGGGTGAGGGGTTGAGGGTGAGTGAGAGTGAGGGTGAGTGAGGGTGAGTGAGGGTGAGTGAGGGTGAGTGAGGGTGAGTGAGGGTGAGGGTGAGGGTGAGTGAGGGTGAGGGTGAGTGAGGGTGAGGGTGAGTGAGGGTGAGGGTGAGTGAGGGTGAGGGTGAGTGAGGGTGAGTGAGGGTGAGGGTGAGTGAGGGTGAGTGTGAGTGAGGGTGAGGGTGCGTGAGGGTGAGTGAGGGTGAGGGTGAGTGAGGGTGAGGGGTTGATGTTGAGGGTGAGGGGTTGAGGGTGAGTGAGGGTGAGTGAGGGGTGGAGGGTGAGTGAGGGTGAGGGGTTGAGGGTGAGTGAGGGTGAGGGTGAGTGAGGGTGAGGGGTTGAGGGTGAGTGAGAGTGAGGGTGAGTGAGGGGTTGAGGGTGAGTGAGGGTGAGGGTGAGGGGTTGAGGGTGAGTGAGGGTGAGGGGTTGAGGGTGAGTGAGGGTGAGGGTGAGTGAGGGTGAGGGTGAGTGAGGGTGAGTGAGGGTGATGGGTTGAGGGTGATGGGTTGAGGGTGAGTGAGGGTGAGTGAGGGTGAGTGAGGGTGAGGGTGAGTGAGGGTGAGGGTGAGTGAGGGTGAGGGGTTGAGGGTGAGTGAGGGTGAGGGTGAGTGAGGGTGAGTGAGGGTGAGGGGTTGATGTTGAGGGTGAGGGGTTGAGGGTGAGTGAGGGTGAGGGGTTGAGGGTGAGTGAGGGTGAGGGTGAGTGAGGGTGAGGGGTTGAGGGTGAGTGAGGGTGAGTGAGGGGTTGAGGGTGAGTGAGGGTGAGGGTGAGGGGTTGAGGGTGAGTGAGGGTGAGGGGTTGAGGGTGAGTGAGGGTGAGGGTGAGTGAGGGTGAGGGTGAGTGAGGGTGAGTGAGGGTGATGGGTTGAGGGTGAGTGAGGGTGAGGGTGAGTGAGGGTGAGTGAGGGTGAGTGAGGGTGAGGGTGAGTGAGGGTGAGGGGTTGAGGGTGAGTGAGGGTGAGGGTGAGTGAGGGTGAGTGAGGGTGAGGGGTTGAGGGTGAGTGAGGGGTTGAGGGTGAGTGAGGGTGAGGGTGAGTGAGGGTGAGGGGTTGAGGGTGAGGGGTTGAGGGTGAGTGAGGGACCGCAAAGCTATGGGGGGCAGAAATACCACAGGAGGGGGCTATAGCATAAATACCACTGGGAGTTGATAGAGCGGGAAAACGGCCAGAGATTTGCAGGGCAGAGAGAGCACCACAGCGAGACAGCAAGGTGCGAACTCTGTGAGATATTGTGACCGGCGCACGGTGGGGCATTCCCAGGGTAGAAACGCACTGGGACAGTGGCAGGACAGAGAACCCGCGCGAAGCTGGAATGGCAAGAAGATCTCTGGGGTTGGTATGGGTTGAGTACCACTAAGGCTGGTAGGAGGGGTGTACCACGTGAGACTGGGGAGTGTGAAATAGGAGCAGCTTTGTGAAAAACGCCGGAGGGTGGTCCGTGGAGAATTTGGAGATTATTGAAAGCATGGCGTCGCCCCCAGATGTTCTTGTTCTGCGTACAGTGTTGTGGACGCGCAAATAGCCGGAAATACGTGAATTGCTCACGGCAGCAGCGGCGGTGTTGTTTTTGGCATATGCTGCGCTGCGGGAACGTGTCGGGGCGTTATTTCTTGTGAGAATATAATGTACATGTGTCAGAAGCGGGAGCAGAGGGAGTGGGAAGATGGAGAGACGGAAGGGTGTGGGCAGAGAGAGCAGCGGTAAGAGCAGGAATGGGGGGGGGGGGAGTAGGGAGCAGCTGAGAGGAGGAAAGGGAAAGGGGCCAGAGAGGCGCTGCCAGTGGAGCCAGCAGAGAAATTTAGAGATCGGGGAAAGGGAATTTACACAAAACCTGACCAGAAGGTGTAGAGAAGTGAAGAAAGGGAGCGAGCACTGGGAAGTAAAACAGAAAGGGGTAGAGTTGTACCGAGAGTGGAAACAAAGGAAACGGGGATGAGAGACGGATAGGGAGAGGCGGAGATATGCAGTGAGATCGAAAACAGGAGGATAGAATAGAAAGTGAACGGCCACGAAAACCCCAGAGAGTGAGAAGGAGAAAGACAGAGGGAATCAGACAGGGAGCAAAGATAAGGGGAAGCTAAACATAACAAGCAGCAGAGCACGGCGTCAGTGTTGGCATTGATGGGGGTAGGGGGGAAGTGGGGATTTAAAAAAGAATGTGACACGGCGGGCAGGGGAGGGGGCAGAGCGGGTAAAATAAACATACAAGACGGAGGGAAGAGAGGGGAGGGGGGAGGAGAAATGCGACACGGCGGGAAGGGGAGGGGGCGGAGCGGGTAAAACAAACAAGACGGAGGGAAGAGAGGGGAGGGGGAGGAGAAATGCGACACGGCGGGAAGGGGAGGGGGCGGAGCGGGTAAAACAAGACGGACGTGCACGCGCTTTTAAGCTCAATGCGCATGCGCATTGAGCTTAAAAGTCACGGGCACTGCAAGGAATCGCCACGATTCCTTGCAGTGTGGATAAAGAGTGGATAAGCCCCCATAGTCTCGCTTGCTCGATGCGCATGCGCATCGACAGGCGAGACCTAAAAATGGGGACAGTGATTTTCATGGCCATTTCCAAAATCACTCCGCGCGCGCTCTGCAGCTAGGCCCTAACTCCCCTCTGCCACCATGGATTTGCTTCAAACCTCTTGCAATCAAAAGTATCAATAGCCGGCAGTACTCCCAGACCCCGAAACCCACCCACAAACACCAGGAAGCCCCCCAAACAGGCCCCTGAAAACGCTACATTGAGCAAAATGTCAGAAACAGCAAAAAGTTTTTCCTCATGGATTTTGTCCAAACCACTTCTATCCGGTATTAGACCTTCCCAGCAATGCCCCAAGACCCACCAACCCACCCGCAAAAAAGCACAACACCCCCAAACAGCCTAAAAGGAAAATCTCATACTTACAATATTTATCGGCCTTCGGTCCAAACGGGCTGTGCAGCTAGGTCATATCTCCCGTTTTCCACCACAGATTTCCGGAAAAGCAAATGCAATCAAAATTAGACTGTCCCAGCAGTGCTCCGAGACCCCGACCATCCACAAACACCCAGAACCCCTCCAAAGAGCACCTCAAAGGAAAGGAAGTCAGCAAAAACGCTAAAAAAAATTTGCCTCCGATTTGGTCCAAACCACTTTTATCCGGTATTAGAGCTTCCCAGCAATGGCCCCCAGAGCTATCAACCCAGGCGAAAACTAGTAGAAGACCCCCAAACAGCCAAAAAGCAAAAGTACAAAAATGGAGACAGTGATTTTCATGGCAATATCCAAAATCACTCCGCGCGCGCTCTGCAGCTAGGCCCTAACTCCCCTCTGCCACCATGGATTTGCTTCAAACCTCTTGCAATCAAAAGTATCAATAGCCGGCAGTGCTCCCAGACCCCGAAACCCACCCACAAACACCAGGAAGCCCCCCAAACAGGCCCCTGAAAACGCTACATTGAGAAAAATGTCAGATACAGCAAAACGTTTTTCCTCATGGATTTTGTCCAAACCACTTCTATCCGGTATTAGACCTTCCCAGCAATGCCCCAAGACCCACCAACCCACCCGCAAAAAAGCACAACACCCCCAAACAGCCTAAAAGGAAAATCTCATACTTACAATATTTATCGGCCTTCGGTCCAAACGGGCTGTGCAGCTAGGTCATATCTCCCGTTTTCCACCACAGATTTCCGGAAAAGCAAATGCAATCAAAATTAGACTGTCCCAGCAGTGCTCCCAGACCCCGAAACCCACCCACAAACACCCGGAACCCCCCAAAGAGCACCTCAAAGGCAAGCAAGTCAGCAAAAACGCGAAAAAAATTTGGCCTCCGATTTGGTCCAAACCACTTTTATCAGGTATTAGAGCTTCCCAGCAATGGCCCCAAAGCCGTCAACCCAGGCGAAAACTAGTTGAAGACCCCCAACCAGCCAAAAACCAAAAGTACAACAAGCATTGGAAATGCAATAGGTCTCGCATTAGAAAAGTTGGAGCTATTGGTCTTGTAAATGACAAATATTTTATTTATTTCTTGGTTTTTAAAATTGCTAAATTGATAGCTTTGTCATTTACAATGCCAATAGTTATAACTTTCGCGAATGTGACACCTATAGCATTTGGAATGAAACATGTTTTGTATTACGTGACTTAGATGGCAGCTCTGGTCGTTAGGCCACATCTCTAGAGAGCAGGGTTGGATGACACAAGCAGCATTTTATGAATTCTGACCATTGCTTAAAGAATTCGGTAAGTTTGGCTTCCATTAACAAACTAACTCAATTTTAACATCTGGGGCAAGAACATCGGATTTCAAACCAGGATTTTGCACGTACCTTAATCCGAAATTATCAATTTGCAACGCTTTCAAGATAACTGAGCAATTCAATAGGTACAAAGAACAAAACAGGTTGTGTGAAATAACTGCGAGCCACTGCTGTGGAGACTTGCTGAGAATGCCTTTTTTAATTACAGAATTATTTTACAGCAAGACATGCCTAAAACCATGAGGGTTGTTTTACACCCCTTACACCATGTACTGAGACAATCAATTTACAAGACTGTTCCCCATCTGCGGGCGTTCACTGGCCACTGTCCTAATATATAAATGTATTCTATGAAACAGATAATGAAGGTCAAACATGTGACCTCAGGTAAGTGACGGAAATGTTGCACAATGTATGTCATTGCACGGCATGCCAAAACGGACAGTCCTTCACTTAAAATGTAACAAATATCCATGGCACCAAAGTATATTGCTCTGTATCAAGAAGGCTGGAGAGAGAAGTGACATACACTCCAGACCAAGGTGCCTGTTTGAGGAACTGGAGGCAAGTATTTTTTTCTTTAGAATTCTGTAGCAACAGAATGAGCGGGGGAGGCATCATCAGCACGCAACGGGGGTCCCGCACGGAAGGACTTTACCAGCCTGACCTTCTGCCACGGCGCTCATGCTACCGAGCGCTGCAACACAGATCGCGATGCTCATTGAAGTAACAGAGGGAGGCGATGAGAATAAAATAGGAGACAAAAGGTATGGCGTTCTTCAACCACAAAAAAAGAAAAGAACAACAAAGGAAAAAGAATATGTTGCATTCAACCTTTACTATTCCAGCTTTCAAGCCTAGAGTCACAAAATTCACCATCGCAACCATCATCTAAATTACAGATGCAGTAACGTTACATACGACACAATGTCAGTTCTTTTCCCTCGCAGTAAAATAATTTGGACTCTATTTGTAACATAAAAACGAATGCTTCCGGAGGCATCATCAAACATACAGCATGATCAAGGTGCGCTCCGAGTTAGCATGTACGACAGGCAAGTAGCAACGTAACAAAACAAACGGGCAGGGGAGGGGGCGGAGCGGGGAGAGGGAACAGACGGAGGGAAGGCAGATAAGGGGAGGGGGGAGGAGAAATGGGACACGGCGGGCAGGGGAGGGGGCGGAGCGGGGAGAGGGAACAGACGGAGGGAAGGCAGATAAGGGGAGGGGGGAGGAGAAATGCGACACGGCGGGCAGGGGAGGGGGCGGAGCGGGGGCCTGGAGTGCGGCTGAGGGAACTGATGTGCACGCGCTTTTAAGCTCAATGCGCATGCGCATTGAGCTTAAAAGTCACGGGCACTGCAAGGAATCGCCACGATTCCTTGCAAGTCAGTTAAAGAGTGGTTAAGCCCCCATAGTCTCGCAAGCTCGATGCGCATGCGCATCGACAGGCAAAACCTAAAAATGGGGACTTAGTAATTTTCATGGCAATATCCAAAATCACTCCGCGTGCGCTCTGCAGCTAGGCCCTAACTCCCATCTGCCACCATGGATTTGCTTCAAACCTCTTGCAATCAAAAGTATCAATAGCCAGCAGTGCTCCCAGCCCCGGAAACCCACCCACAAACACCAGGAAGCCCCCCAAACAGGCCCCTGTAAACGCTACATTGAGCAAAATGTAAGAAATAGCAAAAAGTTTTTCCTCATGGTTTTTGTCCAAACCACTTCTATTCGGTATTAGACCTTCCCAGCAATGCCCCAAGACCCGCCAACCCACCCGCAAAAAAGCACAACACCCCCAAACAGCCAAAAAGGAAAATCTCATACTTACAATATTTATCGGCCTTCGGTCCAAACGCGCTGTGCAGCTAGGTCATAACTCCCGTTTTCCACCACGGATTTCCTGATAAGCAAATGCAATCAAAATTAGACTGTCCCAGCAGTGCTCCCCTACCCCAAAACCCACCCACAAACACCCGGAACCCCCCCAAAGAGCACCTCAAAGGCAAGCAAGTCAGCAAAAACGCGAAAAAAAATTGGCCTCCGATTTGGTCCAAACCACTTTTATCCGGTATTAGAGCTTCCCAGCAATGGCCCCAGAGCCGTCAACCCAGGTGAAAACTAGTAGAAGACCCCCAAACAGCCAAAAAACAAAAGTACAAAAATTGGGACTTAGTCATTTTCATGGCGATTTCCAAAATCACTCCGCGTGCACTCTGCAGCTAGGCCCTAACTCCCCTCTGCCACCATGGATTTGCTTCAAACCTCTTGCAATTAAAAGTATCAATAGCCAGCAGTGCTCCCAGACCCCGAATCCCACCCACAAACAACAGGAAGCCCCCCAAACAGGCCCCTGAAAACGCTACATTGAGCAAAATGTAAGAAATAGCAAAAAGTTTTTTCTCATGGTTTTTGTCCAAACCACTTCTATCCGGTATTAGACCTTCCCAGCAATGCCCCAAGACCCGCCAACCCACCCGCAAAAAAGCACAACACCCCCAAACACCCAAAAAGGAAAATCTCATACTTACAATATTTATCGGCCTTCGGTCCAAACGCGCTGTGCAGCTAGGTCATAACTCCCGTTTTCCACCACGGATTTCCTGAAAAGCAAATGCAAACAAAATTAGACTGTCCCAGCAGTGCTCCCAGACCCTGAAACCCACCCACAAACACCCGGAACCCCCCCCAAAGAGCACCTCAAAGGCAAGCAAGTCAGCAAAAACGTGAAAAAAATTTGGCCTCCGATTTGGTCCAAACCACTTTTATCTGGTATTAGAGCTTCCCAGCAATGGCCCCAGAGCAGTCAATCCAGGGGAAAACTAGTAGAAGACCACCAAACAGCCAAAAAACAAAAGTACAAAAATGGGGACAGTCATTTTCACGGCAATTTCCAAAATCACTCCGCGCGCTCTGCAGCTAGGCCCTAACTCCCCTCTGCCACCATGGGTTTGCTTCAAACCTCTTGCAATCAAAAGTATCAATAGCCAGCAGTGCTCCCAGACCCCGAAACCCACCCACAAACACCAGGAAGCCCCCCAAACAGGCCCCTGAAAATGCTACATTGAGCGAAATGTCAGAAATAGCAAAACGTTTTTCCTCATGGATTTTGTCCAAACCACTTCTATCCGGTATTAGACCTTCCCAGCAATGCCCCAAGACCCGCCAATCCACCCGCAAAAAAGCACAACACCCCCAAACAGCCAAAAAGGAAAATCTCATACTTACAATATTTATCGGCCTTCGGTCCAAACGCGCTGTGCAGCTAGGTCATAACTCCTGTTTTTCCACCACAGATTTCCTGAAATGCAAATGCAATCAAAATTAGACTGTCCCAGCAGTGCTCCCAGACCCCGAAACCCACCCACAAACACCCGGAACCCCCCCAAAGAGCACCTCAAAGGCAAGCAAGTCAGCAAAAACGCGAAAAAAATTTGGCCTCCGATTTGGTCCAAACCACTTTTATCCGGTATTAGAGCTTCCCAGCAATGCCCCAAGACCCGCCAACTCACCCGCAAAGAAGTAGAACACCCCCACAAGTGCAGAGTCTTTCTTCATTGGGCGTAATCCAGCCCTCTGCTTTGAGGGAAATAGGAGTCTGGAGGAGGAGGATAGAGGAGCATGTTCTTGTGAACTTGTGAACCTGACGAATGCAGACTGCGGAACCTTCAAATCAATAAGCAAACAAGTGAACACAGTTCTGCTGATGGGCTTGTTTTTGTGATTAGGTGATTAAAGTTTTAATTATATTAACTGTGCAAAACAAAGAAAGACAGACACACAGGAATAAAAGTGAATAAGGACGATAAAGAAAGTTATTGATCATTGGCTCATTTTCAGGGCTCGGTGTCAGGGAATAAGAATAAGAGTTCATCCTCATACTCTGCGAATTCACGCAGGAGTAGGTCAGTGTCACCTAACAGAGAAGAAATTCCCTCATCTAAGATGCTGTCCTCCTCGTCTTCATCCGGCGTGTGTTCTCGTACTTTGTAATCTGGTGGTATGAGGTGCTGATTCATCTTGATCATTCTTAACCTCCCCACATTTTTGGGCGAGAGGCGGGTCCGTTTGGAAGTTTCAATGCCACCAGCAGCACTGAAAGCACGTTCAGAAGACACGCTTGCGAGTGGGCAAGACAAGTAGTTTATAGCCAGGTTGGAGATCTGTACCCACAATTCTTTTTTCCCATGCCAATACGCCAATGGGTCAGAATTAACATAGACCTCTGTTGAGTTCAGATGTTCAGTTCAGGTGTTGAGTGTCCCTGAACATCTATGACATGAAGGTGTGGGATCACTAGAGTCACAATGGGCAGGCACATCACACCACACTTTGGTACTGCATGCTCAGATTGGCTTGGAAGGATCAGTGTAGACACTCACATAGGTTCCCCACAGTTCTACTCCTCACTCACTCATGCATGTCACCCGTCAGTGAATTAGTGTTTAGGAACACTATTGCAGATGAATCATCAATTGGCAAATGCACACTAGCCAACATGTAGGCACCAATGCTGATGGCACCACACTTGTTTGCACCCTAGTTTCACTGTAGAACTACTACTTACCAATTGAAATTGTTGTACAGTCACTGCATGTACAGTGAACTCTATGTCATGTCACATGCAATACAGCCATCATCAAATGAGAGTCAATAGTGAGGGTGCATCACTTCTCACATAAGCATAACCAGTTGCCTGTGTTGTACAATTGTTACCAAGATTCATTGACAACGCAAGACGATTACTCACTTCAATCAGCCAGGTTTCTATTCAAAAGGAGAGTATTGGATGTTGACAGGACTCTGCTCTCTTCCACGTCATAAAGACAATAGCCACAGCACAGCAGCATGCCCCTACTACCACACTTACACCAACAATGATTCAACTTGCGGGAGGCACATGGACCACCACTAATCTTGGTTTGGACATGCCTGCCTGTAACACACAAAGTTGGCAGAGTAAAATGCATGACTGTGGCCAGGACTCACCCCATTGTCTCTTCTGTTGAGCCCTCAACTGCCCATCAATATTCTGGTAGGCCTCTGCCAGGATGCAAGCCATCTGGACCTCTGTGATCTTCAGGGTCCAGCGGAACAAGTTTTCCCACCTCTTCGAGGAGAGGGCACTACGCTGGTTGTAGACCCCCAGGGTCCGCACCTTCCGGGCACAAGCTTTCCGAATGGCCTCCTTCTGATGTGCATTGACCTCTATGGATGAAATAGATGTAGAAACAGATTGTAACTGGAAGTTTGAGGAGAACTGTAGGGTTGATACACATTACGGTGACATCTAGCACAAGCCTTCATCAAGAGTCCACATTTTATATGTGGCCATGTCACATGCTACCCACAAATAAAGCATGGGTACTCACTTTAGTTGTCATTTGACGATTAATCTCAAACCTGGTCATGAGCTACAAAGTCTAAGGCAGCCCACTAACAGCATGTAGGCCAGGGCCAACCTACATGGAATGTGATGTGAGGTATGATGACACACAACACACCATTTGGATCTTCTGAAGGGAAAACTATCTGTGCATGCCTATCCAGACACCATTCTGCCATGCCCATTGCATTGATGCATATGGTTCATAGAGGTACGTACCATAGTATACATTCATAAGACTTCATAATAATTTCATAAGACTAAGGTCCCAAGGTAAGGACTGGTATATGTGTCACTGACGGCTACCTCTCTGGGGGCTGTGTGGACATGTGGGCTACTTACTTGAGGATCTGAGTAGGTCTACATAGGTTTGTGTGTTATGTACTGCCATAACAGTACAATCCTTTGGCCACCTGAGGCAACGTAAGGGGGATGACAATAAACATATCATTGTATGTATTGTGTGATTGGGAAGATTGTAGCCAAGCAGATGATTAACATTTCTAAATATCTTCAACAGTAACCCAATATCTACTCTGTTCATGTCTCAGAAATGCAATAGACCTTACAGTGAAAACAACACCATTAGATAAGGGTCAACGACCTGTGTTAGGAAAGGGAAAGTCATTGTTGACAGACACACATTGACACTGTTGTTCAATGGAAAAATGTATAAGGTCAGGTGATTACCTCAGTCATCATGCCCCATAGTATCCATGTAATATCTATCAAGGCTACCAGTGGGGCAGATAACTCTCTCTTGTAACATCCATGGATCAGCAGGTCATCGGTGAAATAACTATGTGCATCAGTTCTGCTGCCCAAAAAACAAATTATTCCTTGATTCACTCAATCAACAAGAAGCCCCTATCAATAGTTGAATTCTTAATTCATATAAAACACATAGATAACCTAAAAAAAGATCTCACTCAAAGTTCCTGAAGCACTCAAACAATGATACTACTATAACATGCAGTGCAAACAAGTCAATGTATTTCTTTAATACATGTAAATATTATTAAAACACAAATATTATAAAAACACCTATAATAAATAAAACACAGTGCATCATTTCAGCATAATTAAAAATAATACAATTCATCAGATCAGGACATAAGATAATATCTTATGACACGTTTACCACAGAGAACCCTAAAAAATAGGGAGAACGAACAATGATAGTATGCTTTGTCTTTTAGCTCAACAATTCCCTGAGGATAATTTTAGGAAGATTAGCCTGAATAGATATACTCTGTTTTGTATCTACAGGTCCAACTTGTCCTCTGGATAATGTATAGAAATGTGTCAATGTGTTTCGATGGGTATCTGGTTATTCCATCTTTATTATGTTCACTTTTCTTTGTGGTATATTTGATTGTTATACCCTGAATGAAAGGGAGTTGATATTTGCACTTATTCTTGTACTTCTTTTGCAGACTCGAAGAATGGTTTATTAACTGGACCCCCTTCTTAAAGGGACTTGAATAATCCCTGTTTCCCAACTGCAGTATATTCTTGAACGGTTCAATCCGGAACCATGGATTTCTAGTCTTGTGTCCAAGGGGTCCGCATATGAGGTCCAAGGTAGAAGGGCTTTTAGTACATACACCTCCTCACCTGCCGGTACGCTTACATTGCGCTCCTATTAGCCCAGGGATTCCTCGTCCTGCTTCGCCCTTTTGGAAAATGGGAATAGTTCTGCTGCCACAGTAATTCTGTCCCAGGATAGGCCATGCTCCAGACTGCCCACAGATCAATGTCATACTTTGGCACTTGGTGTGTACCATTGTAAAGAGGTGCAACCAAATAGGATGGCTACAATTTTGAGGTTTACAAAATGCTTACACAAGGCCCAAATTCTAAAAGACTATCTAGCCCTCCAAACACATCATTATGTCCTGAAGGTGAAGATAAACACCAATGTACCATCAATTTCTTTTGTGGCAGACCTCATGCCACATACAAAAGCTCATTGCACACAGATTACACTGTGAACTCCAAATTACATCATTTGACCACTATCTGAAAAGTTTATAGAAATTTCAAAACATGTAGTTTAGCTTTATATCACATTTCACAGATAAAGTCCCATGAAAACATTGGGATTCAAACATTTGGAACATATATACTCTAAATCCAGACACATTTCTAAAAGCGCCAGGATACCCGTAGGGTGACAGTTTTTGTGCTATATAAGTGATTTTTACATTACATTTAGCCATATGAACATTCCCAATCCTGCTTGGTACATGTGATGACACCAGCCACAGACTGTATGTCAACAAGATAATATACATTTGAAGGTGTTGAGTGTCCCTGAACATCTATGACATGAAGGTGTGGGATCACTAGAGTCACAATGGGCAGGCACATCACACCACACTTTGGTACTGCATGCTCAGATTGGCTTGGAAGGATCAGTGTAGACACTCACATAGGTTCCCCACAGTTCTACTCCTCACTCACTCATGCATGTCACCCATCAGTGAATGAGTGTTTAGGAACACTATTGCAGATGAATCATCAATTGGCAAATGCACACTAGCCAACATCTAGGCACCAATGCTGATGGCACCACACTTGTTTGCACCTTAGTTTCACTGTAGAACTACTACTTACCAATTGAAATTGTTGTACAGTCACTACATGTACAGTGAACTCTATGTCATGTCACATGCAATACAGCCATCATCAAATGAGTCAATAGTGAGGGTGCATCACTTCTCACATAAGCATAACCAGTTGCCTGTGTTGTACAATTGTTACCAAGATTCATTGAGAACGCAAGACGATTACTCACTTCAATCAGCCAGGTTTCTATTCAAAAGGAGAGTATTGGATGTTGATAGGACTCTGCTCTCTTCCACGTCATAAAGACAATAGCCACAGCACAGCAGCATGCCCCTACTACCACACTTACACCAACAATGATTCAACTTGCGGGAGGCACATGGGCCACCACTAATCTTGGTTTGGACATGCCTGCCTGTAACACACAAAGTTGGCAGAGTAAAATGTATGACTGTGGCCAGGACTCACCCCATTGTCTCTTCTGTTGAGCCCTCAACTGTCCATCAATATTCTGGTAGGCCTCTGCCGGGATGCAAGCCATCTGGACCTCTGTGATCTTCAAGGTCCAGCGGAACAAGTTTTCCCACCTCTTCGAGGAGAGGGCACTACGCTGGTTGTAGACCCCAGGGTCCGCACCTTCCGGGCACAAGCTTTCCGAATGGCCTCCTTCTGATGTGCATTGACCTCTATGGATGAAATAGATGTAGAAACAGATTGTAACTGGAAGTTTGAGGAGAACTGTAGGGTTGATACACATTACAGTGACATCTAGCACAAGCCTTCATCAAGAGTCCACATTTTATATGTGGCCATGTCACATGCTACCCACAACTAAAGCATGGGTACTCACTTTAGTTGTCATTTGACGATTAATCTCAAACCTGGTCATGAGCTACAAAGTCTAAGGCAGACCACTAACAGCATGTAGGCCAGTGCCAACCTACATGGAATGTGACGTGAGGTAGGATGACACACAACACACCATTTGGATCTTCTGAAGGGAAAACTATCTGTGCATGCCTATCCAGACACCATTCTGCCATGCCCATTGCATTGATGCATATGGTTCATAGAGGCACGTACCATAGTATACATTCATAAGACTTCATAATAATTTCATAAGACTAAGGTCCCAAGGTAAGGACTGGTATATGTGTCACTGACGGCTACCTCTCTGGGGGCAGTGTGGACATGTGGGCTACTTACTTGAGGATCTGAGTAGGTCTACATAGGTTTGTGTGTTATGTACTGCCATAACAGTACAATCCTTTGGCCACCTGATGCAACGTAAGGGGGATGACAATAAACATATCATTGTATGTATTGTGTGATTGGGAAGATTGTAGCCAAGCAGATGATTAACATTTCTAAATATCTTCAACAGTAACCCAATAGAGGATATATAGTAACCCCCTAAATCGCCCAGCCGATTTAGGGGCTGGGGCGAGAGACGGCCGCCATCTTGGGGGAAGGCAGGGCAGCGCGCTAGTTGCTGGCTGACTCCTGCCCTCCAGGAAGCTTATAAAAACGCTGGACATATACAATTCGACCTTTGGCTGTTGGTCATGCTGGGGGGGTGCTGACATAAGCTGATACTGAATGCTCGATTTTACAGCTAATTTGCACATGTTTTGAGCAAATTTTAAACATTTGTGTATTTTAACTCTGCTAACTTTTAAATTGTGCAGGACCCTTGGGAGGCATCCCGCTAGCGCTCGTAGCGCTTTACTTTCACTCTACCTGCCGTTATCCCCCTCGCCCAGCCGATTTAGGGGCTGGGGCGAGAGACGGCCGCCATCTTGGGGGAAGGCAGGGCAGCGCGCTAGTTGCTGGCTGACTCCTGCCCTCCAGGAAGCTTATAAAAACGCTGGACATATACAATTCGACCTTTGGCTGTTGGTCATGCTGGGGGGGTGCTGACATAAGCTGACACTGAATGCTCGATTTTACAGCTAATTTGCACATGTTTTGAGCAAATTTTAAACATTTGTGTATTTTAACTCTGCTAACTTTTAAATTGTGCAGGACCCTTGGGAGGCATCCCGCTAGCGCTCGTAGCGCTTTACTTTCACTCTACCTGCCGTTATCCCCCTCGCCCAGCCGATTTAGGGGCTGGGGCGAGAGACGGCCGCCATCTTGGGGGAAGGCAGGGCAGCGCGCTAGTTGCTGGCTGACTCCTGCCCTCCAGGAAGCTTATAAAAACGCTGGACATATACAATTCAACCTTTGGCTGTTGGTCATGCTGGGGGGGTGCTGACATAAGCTGACACTGAATGCTCGATTTTACAGCTAATTTGCACATGTTTTGAGCAAATTTTAAACATTTGTGTATTTTAACTCTGCTAACTTTTAAATTGTGCAGGACCCTTGGGAGGCATCCCGCTAGCGCTCGTAGCGCTTTACTTTCACTCTACCTGCTGTTATCCCCCTCGCCCAGCCGATTTAGGGGCTGGGGCGAGAGACGGCCGCCATCTTGGGGGAAGGCAGGGCAGCGCGCTAGTTGCTGGCTGACTCCTACCCTCCTCAGCTACCTATAAATGTGTACCATGGGCAGACGGCTCAGCGGGCTGGCGCAGCGGGCGCGCCGGAAGCGTGCCGAAGTCACGCCAAAGTCCAGCCCGTCTGCGCCCGTCCGCGACGGTACGGGACCAGGGACTACAACCCCTGCTCGATTCTCCAGTACCGTACCCTACACAAGTAAGATTTCATACACCAGTCATGAGCTGAGGAAGATCAACTATAAGTCGCCACACAACACTCACGTTTGTGCTTGTGTGGGTCCACTAGATACGCAGGGTCCATTTAGCTGCTACAACTGTAGATGGGAAAGCGTTCCCAAAGAAAGTCATGTGCCATTGCAGACCTTGACAACCCCGTTTAAGTGCATGTATGTGAATGTCAGATCTCTGCCCAAACACTCCACATACATTTGGGATTTTTTAAACGACCATAAGCCCGATTTGGCTTTTTTAACAGAAACATGGCTGGATGAACATAACACCCCCGATATAGTCACAGCCCTCCCTCCAGAATATAAGATCTTGAATGTGAATAGAATAAAACAAAAGGGAGGAGGTGTCGCTCTTTTATTTAGAGATTTTCTTACCTGTAAGCAAGAGACGAGTATACAAGTCGAAAGGTGTGAATCTATGGCATTCTCTGTGTCCCTGAATACTAATGTATTATTTGGAGGAGTACTAATCTATAACCCTCCTGGTTGTACATTGAATTTTAGTACACAACTACTGGAGCAAATGATGCCAATTTGTTTGAAGAACAAAAATATCCTCCTCCTTGGAGATTTCAACATACATTTTGATAAATGTAACAACCCCTTAACAAAACAATTAGTGGAAGATATGGAAATCTTGCAGATATCTCAAAGAGTCAACCAACCTACACACTCGGCAGGTCACATACTGGACTTGATATTTTCTAATATAGACTCTATTGACATCAACTCCGTAACATCTCTGCTATGGACAGATCATCATATGATCACTTTCTGTATCAATTTACCCACTATACATACGCGAACACCGGGACCTAGTGTAACAAATACGAGGAGCTGGAAAAACTTTTCAATAGATAACTTCAAACAACACTTTTCACACCCAAACGTAGCAGGTACTGACATTCATGAAGAAATTGAGTCACTTCACACAAACATTAAGACTGCTCTTGAGTTCTGTTCCACCGTACGTGTTCATCACAAACCTAGAACCACTAAATCAGAAAGGTGGTACGGACCAGAGCTGAAATCTCTAAAGAGAAAATGCACCTCTCTGGAACATAAATGGAGACTAGGCAAATCTGACGAGACTAGAAGCGCATATAAACAAGCGCTAGTACTCTACAACAAAGCAATTAAGAAGGCAAAAAAGGAGTACTTTACACGCAGAATAACTGAAAATAAAAATTCCTCTAAGGAACTTTTCAAAATTGTTGGGGAACTATGCAATCCAACAAATCTCTCAGTAAAACTTACTCCATCACAGGAGAACTGCAATAAATTAAATGATTTCTTCTGTGAGAAAATTGATAATATCTATGCCTCCTTCTCTAATTGCACGCCAGAAATTATCGAGAACAATGTACTAACTACGACTCAAGCTACTTGTACAGGTTTTGGCCCTTTCTCAGAAGCCGAGGTGGGCAAAGCCATGCTTGAAGTCAAGTCAGGATCCCCACTAGATCCATGTCCACACCACATTTACTCTCAGCTAACCCCTGTAATTTGCCCTGTCGTAACAAAAGTTCTGAATCTTTCCTTATGCTCTGCTACATTCCCAAGATCCTGGAAGCAGGCCCTAGTTACTCCGCTAGTAAAAAAGGCAGGATTAGATGTTAATAATCCTGCCAACTACCGGCCAATATCCCAGTTACCCTACCTCTCTAAAGTGCTGGAGAAATTGGTCAACAGACGGCTTTCCAGCTATCTGGAAATTAATGAACTGTTGGACGATTCCCAGACGGGTTTCAGGGTGAACAACAGTACTGAAACAACACTGTTGGCGGTGACGGATAACATTAGGGCCCAGGTAGATCAAGGCAAGACAGTCGTTCTGATACTCCTTGATTTATCAGCGGCTTTTGATACTGTTCCACACGACCAATTACTGGAAGCCCTGGAAGGGAAAGGTATACGAGACAAGGCATTGGGATGGCTAAAATCTTTTCTGGAGGATCGAACACAATCAGTGTGTTTGGGTGACTTCATCTCTCCCCCGCGAAACATTAAATATGGGGTGCCCCAGGGGGCCTCACTCAGTCCAACTTTGTTTAATGTTTTCGTTTCCTCATTGGCAGCCATTGGAAGACGGTGGGGTGTCGAAATGTGTTCTTATGCTGACGACACCCAGTTAATGGTTACCATTGATGAAAAGGATGATCCTAAAACCCGACTGATAAACTGCCTGACTGAACTGGCCAACTGGATGCAAGAGCATTGTCTGAGATTAAATGCAGACAAGTCAGAAATCCTCTTGTTTGGCAAAAATCCCCAGCTCTGGGATAACAGCTGGTGGCCAAGCAACCTGGGGTTGCCTCCGAATCCCACCCCAAAAGCAAAAAACCTGGGAGTGGTATTGGACAGTGCTCTGTCCATGAAATCACATGTCTCCACTGTCTGCGGCAAAAGCTTTGCATTGCTGAAAATGCTCAGACGAGTTTTCCCCTGGATCCCGACTGAATGTAGGAAAACTCTGGTTCAGTCATTGCTGATGAGCAGATTGGACTATGGCAACTCACTGTTTGTCGGAATGGCAGACTATCTCTTTTCCAAACTGCAGATAGTACAAAATGCCGCGGCAAAGGCTGTCTGTAATAAAAAGAAATTTGATTCGGCTAAAAGCTGCATGCGAGAGCTTCATTGGCTCCCGATTCGACAAAGAGCCAATTTTAAATTACTATGTATCACACACAAGGTGCTATATAACGCAGGCCCTACCATTTTACATAATAAAGTTGAATTCCACAGACCACCGAGGAACCTCCGATCAAGTACATTAGGAAGAGCCACCGCCACCCGGGTGAAGACTGTCAGGATGGGAGAGCGAGCCTTCTCGCATCTGGCGGCTACTAAGTGGAATGAACTTCCTCCCAGTCTTAGACTGACAGATGACCTTCTGTCCTTTAGGAAACAACTAAAGACACTACTCTTCCCTAAATCAGAATAAATCATCACACAGTGTGGTTATTGTACCTCTCAGCATCCAACTTTAGCGCCGTGATATCCTACTCAGGATGATTGTTAGCGCTCTATAAATAAATTAAATACAAATTAAATACAAAAATACAATATCTACTCTGTTCATGTCTCAGATATGCAATAGACCTTACAGTGAAAACAACACCATTAGATAAGGGTCAACGACCTGTGTTAGGAAAGGGAAAGTCATTGTTGACAGACACACATTGACACTGTTGTTCAATGGAAAAATGTATAAGGTCAGGTGATTACCTCAGTCATCATGCCCCATAGTATCCATGGAATATCTATCAAGGCTACCAGTGGGGCAGATAACTCTCTCTTGTAACATCCATGGATCAGCAGGTCATCGGTGAAATAACTATGTGCATCAGTTCTACTGCCCAAAAAACAAATTATTCCTTGATTCACTCAATCAACAAGAAGCCCCTATCAATAGTTGAATTCTTAATTCATATAAAACACATAGATAACCTAAAAAAAGATCTCACTCAAAGTCCCTGAGGCACTCAAACAATGATACTACTATAACATGCAGTGCAAACAAGTCAATGTATTTCTTTAATACATGTAAATATTATTAAAACACAAATATTATAAAAACACCTATAATAAATAAAACACAGTGCATCATTTCAGCATAATTAAAAATAATACAATTCATCAGATCAGGACATAAGATAATATCTTATGACACGTTTACCACAGAGAACCCTAAAAAATAGGGAGGACGAACAATGATAGTATGCTTTGTCTTTTAGCTCAACAATTCCCTGAGGATAATTTTAGGAAGATTAGCCTGAATAGATATACTCTGTTTTGTATCCACAGGTCCAACTTGTCCTCTGGATAATGTATAGAAATGTGTCAATGTGTTTCGATGGGTATCTGGTTATTCCATCTTTATTATGTTCACTTTTCTTTATGGTATATTTGATTGTTATACCCTGAATGAAAGGGAGTTGATATTTTCACTTATTCTTGTACTTCTTTTGCAGACTCGAAGAATGGTTTATTAACTGGACCCCCTTCTTAAAGGGACTTGAATAATCCCTGTTTCCCAACTGCCGTATATTCTTGAACGGTTCAATCCGGAACCATGGATTTCTAGTCTTGTGTCCAAGGGGTCCGCATATGAGGTCCAAGGTAGAAGGGCTTTTAGTACATACACCTCCTCACCTGCCGGTACGCTTACATTGCGCTCCTATTAGCCCAGGGATTCCTCGTCCTGCTTCGTCCTTTTGGAAAATGGGAATAGTTCTGCTGCCACAGTAATTCTGTCCCAGGATAGGCCATGCTCCAGACTGCCCACAGATCAATGGCAGTCCTTGGTGTCTACAGCCTGAGGCTAGTTATCCCACATGAACCTCATTTTCCTATCCAAAGCAATACTAACATTTCAAACTTCTGGCCATTCTATATATGAACAAATCTTTATTTGGGACACTGAAGGGGTCTGGGAGGTATAGCTACCTCCCAGACCACTGTTTTACAAAGTCTGATGTGGGCTGATTGAGGATGATGTTAGCCAAGTGTACCATCCCACATATAAGATGCTTATCAAGTATACAGACATGGCTCATGGTATGAACCCATACATTACACATTCACATATACAATGATGCTACTTCAGGAATCATTGTAGCTACTGTACTCAGAGCAACGTTGTAGCCTAGGGGAACAGAAAGAAATGAGCTAAACAGGGTAAATAACTGTATTTGAAATAGTTACCTGTTCCTTTGGTGAGCTATAGAGCTGCGAATACAGGGGAAGGACCAGCTCCACTGGAGAAAAGTGACAAGCCCTCATCCCTGAAATGTGTGACATTTTTGCTACCAGATGTTAAAAACAGCAGCTATAATGGAGGAGGAATTGATAGCAGCAGTGTCAGGAGGCAAGTGAGCTGTTTTTCAACCGCCGCGTATGTGTACACCACGTATGCAGTCATCACCGTGGGCATACACAGCATTGGCCTGCGACCATCACAATCCCCAACATTAGCCAATAGCTGTGATCCCCATGCATGCGACCACGTATGTCCTATTAGTGAGGTCAGGCAGCCACAATGTTAATGGTTAGGAAAACAGTACATAGGCCAAATGTGCGCTGTACACCGCAGTTGGTGGAATTTTCACATTATATAGTCTGCTACACTCACTATTGGGAATTCACAATCATCTGAATTGATGATGTGCACAGGTATGTTATAGACCTGTGAAGGGCTTGGGGATGACAGGGAGATCAGATGTTCAAGAAATGACAATGATAAAGCAAAATGTGTACTGGTTCAGGAAGCACTGATGTTCAGACACATGACTTTTGACTTATTTTTTCACGTATGTTACTCTGCACACTGTGACCTAAATACATTTTTGTATTGCTCTTTACATGGGTACCCTGGTAGAGGGAGGAGACGCTAATCACCTGTGTACTGCCCATTTCCTGACCTACACACCATGGAAGTATATGTCATCAGTTAGGCCTGATCTCCTGCACACATCAATAATCCTACATCAATGCCCCCACTGGTAAAACTCATGTCAGTTTTGCATTTTTTGGCCGCAGACTCCTTTCAATTCATCATTGCTATTTCTGGTGGAATGTCACAACCAAAGTTCAGTAGGGTCCTCACAGAGGTGCTTACATCAATGTTGAGACACATGACAGCGACATCCAGTTCCCAAGACATGAAGATCTACCCAATGTGAAGGTGGATTTCTAAGGATTAGGACACATCCCAAATGTGTTTTGATCTATTGATGACACCCTTATTGGCTTAGTACCACCACACAACAAGGAGCAAGTCTACCGGAAGAGGAGTCTGTGCCCGGTTCCCAGGATCTGTCCAAGATGCTTTTGTTCTGCGGAACAGACCCTTTCCCCAGCTGATGTCACAATTACTACCGGAGAGGGCCTGGCATGTAGATAAGTGTGATTGTTCCTTACTTTGTGTGGGAAATGTCAGGTAGTATGATCTGAAAGTGTGTAACTAAATGTTGCCCTCCTGCCAGTCTTCCATCTAGCAGACTCAGTGTATCCCAACCATCCAAAGTTGTGGGCATTGCTGAGGAATCCCACAATGCCTTGGGATGTCCGCTTCAATGAGGCCCATGGATGAACACGGCAGCCATTGGAGCGGGCTTCTGAAAGCCAGATTTAGAATGATGTCTGGACCCGACTGAGGGAGCCCTCCTCTACTCACCTGGGAAGGTGTTTAAGATCACAGTGGCCAGTTGTATACTCCACAACATTGCTCAGCAATGGAATATCCCTTACATCACAGAGGATGCAGGTCATGAAGACCAACCGAGTGGGGACCCTGAAATGTCAAATGAAGATGATAATAGTAGTGAAGAGGAAGGCGCTGACTTGGCACAGGATCTCATCCAGAACTACTTCTACTGCATGTAAGTATGGTGTGAGATGTGATGACTTTGACTGGTCTTGCAACTCTTGTAGTGATGTTGTAAGGAGGCTTTTAATGCTACATCCTAGGAATATATGGATCTGGCAATATATCGGGAAAGGTGTTTGTTTTGTAAGGGTAGCTTAGTTCAGCTATAAATGTTGTTTTGGACTGTGGTAGCTAGAAGTTAACAATGCGATGCGTGTGTGATGTGTTTTTCCTTAGCTAATCTCTATGTGTTGGTCTGTTTTAGGTCCCTTCATCATGTTATCTTCATTTCAACATTTCAGAGTTGTGATATTAGTAGGTATATGATGCTGTTCATAAGTACAAAGTGGACATGGATAGGTCCTAGGAATGTCTGTCACAGAGATTGGGTGTACAAAGCCGGTACCAAGACAACTTGCACAACAATAGAATGGAAGTTATCTTGCTTCCATTTAACTTGTTCTTTGTGGTGCGTTGGTCCTAATGCAATTTGTGTGCCATCATAAGATCAAACACAATGTTGTTTCATGCCCAATTCATGCCATCCTGCCTTCACTTTGGCTATTTCTTCGTTATGTTTGAACTGGATGTAGCCATTGATGTTTCTCCTCATTATAAGCTAATGTGCTTTTAGCACATAACTGAGATTTGTTTATGACATTTCACCAGATGCATACAAGCAGGTCAGAAACTGTTGTTCTGACATGTCTGTTTAAATGTATTTGATATAGGATTCCATTTTTGCAGTAGGCAATATGGCTCCAGCTGATGACGTAAACCTGTTTGAAATGGGGGTCTCTAGTTGGCTGAGGTAGGTACCTTTGTACAAGTAGGTATTATTGCTTCTAATCAGAGAAAGGGAGATACACTCTTTAGATAACCCCTGCTCACCCGCTTGGTAGCTTGGCACAAGCAGACAGGCTTATCCCAAAGGCAATGTGCAAAGTGTTTGTCCTCAAAACTCACAGGAATACAGTGATAACGCCACACCACTTTAGAAAAATAAAATCTTTATCTAAACACATCAAGACCAAAATGACAAATATCCAACATATATGTAATAAGAATATGACTTTTAAAAAGTTTCAAGCAACTTGGTCAATAGGGAACTATGGATGTGTTATTTTTCATGAAGTACCTGTAGGTGCGTTAAAATTCACAAGGCCAAACAGCAGCAGAGAACGAAAGCGTCGTGAAACAACGGGATGTGTCAGTTCCTGAATCCTTGGGGAGGCAATGTGACAGTTCTGCTGCAGGCAGGCAGAAGTGATGTGTCAAATCTGGACAGTAGAGGGAAGTGATGGGTCGATTCCAAGAGGGTTCTGGTCTGTGGGTGAAGAGTCTGAAAAACTTGCCACACAGGTGCAATACGTGGAAATGCAGGATGTGTTGGAGTACGAGGCGGTGGTGATAAGCTGCACTGCATCAGTTTCTTCAGCCGCGATCCTGCGATGCGTTGTTTTCTTGCAGTCGCTACAGGTGCAATGCAGTCTCTGCAGCGCAAGACGGTGATATGTGGAGATTCTTCCTGCACTATGGTGCTGTGTCGGAAAAACAGCCACAAGAAGGGCGATGCATCGATTTTCTTAGTTTTTACAGTTTCATTTAGCTCCCAACAGCAGTAACAACCTCCAGAGGCCCAAAACTAGAACAGGCACCTACTGGCAGGTCAGAACTCACAGCAGTAGAGTTCAGAGGAGCTGGGGGTGAAGTCTTTGTGTCCCTGAGACTTCAGAACAGGAGGCGAGCATACAGAAGCTGTTGGATTCTTCTTCAAGCAGGTTCTCAGCAAAGTTCCCAGTCTTTGTTATTTCCTTGGCAGAAACAGCAACTGCAGGCCAACCCCACACAACAGACAGCAAAGGGGCAGTACTCCCCCTCACAGCTCTCCAGCTCTTCTCCTTGTCAAAGGTTCCTCTTGAGTCCAGCAGTGATCTAAGGGTTTGGGGTTTAAGGTCCACTACGGATATCCAAATTTATCTTTGTTCTACTTTGTGCAAGAGTCTCTAATCCCCGTTCCAAATCAGTTCTGTCCTCACTGGTGCAGTATGACCACAGGGGTGGAGATAGCATAGTGCAAGGGAGAAAGGCCTCCTCACACTACTCTAAATGCAGCCAAGGTATATTCAGCTCAGCTCTGAGTCATCCAGGAAGGGACACTTCACCCCCTTGGCTTTCTACAGTGAATGCACATCTCAAGCCCCTGTCACTCCAAAACCAGACACTCAATCCACAAACAGGCAGCGGCAAACAGAATGGTTAAACAAGAAAATTCCTACTTTCTAAAAGTAATCAATCTGAAAAAAGTCTGAAGCACACCCTCTAGTTTGCCTTAATTTAGTGTTCGTCCATTTTAGTCAAGTTTAGTGTGCATGCACTCTTTCTGCGTCCCGTTCCTTTGCGCAAAAGTTAATATAACATCACTGAATTGTGGTACGCGTGTCCCGTGCCACAGAAGAGTTGCACAGCTGTATGCACATTTGAGATATGTAATCACTCACTCCTTAGTATTGCCAAAGTTCATCCAAATTTTATTCTCTTATTATAACCATTTTTAATCCATCACGTCGAAGAGATGAAGTCCAACATTTTTCCGCATTTAAATTGCTCAAGAACTGCCCATCCGGGCCTATTCACTGGCATGTAAATAAACTCCATTCCATTCAGTACACTTTGTTGTCACCCAATGCATTTCGGTTTTTGTATAAACCTTCCTCAGGGGTATCTAAAAACAATTTAAAAATGATCATCAGACCTATGCATATTGCTCTAAGAAACAGTAAAAAACAGAAAAAAAGACACAGTTGCTTATTGTACCTCCCCCACCACATTTTTATAACATTATAATCAACACCAAAAATCGTGCCCATCTTAAAGGCTACATCCCATATTCTTTACAAGATCACTCTTAAACATCCTATTTATCTGAAACAAAATTCTAACTCCCATTCATTACTGTCCTCCCCTAAAACGCACTGGTGGTGCCAGGTTTGCTGTCCTGGCGCCCATGTTCTGCAACTCTCTCCCTTCCGAAATACGCTTCTGTGACACTCTGCTTAAATTCAGAAGCTGTCTCAAAACCTGGCTATTTCGTCAAGCATTCTAATTTTGCACTCGAACTTGGGCTCTGAAGACATGGTAGCGCCAAGAAACCTCCTCGGTGTATGTGCTCTTTATAAATGTATTTTAACATTACATAACATAACAAAGAAATACAGGGACATACACAAGGGATGCAGACTCACCAGCATACATACAGGTACCCACAGCCATTCAAGGTTGCATCTACATAGGAACCAGGGCAAGCACATAGGTGTGTACATACAAGCGCAAACATGCATGCATGCATGCTTTCGGGTGTGCAAATAGAGGAAGAGACACATGCACCCTCATGTACATAAAATACACACACGTACATACACCTTGACAAACACAGGCACTCTCCAGACACACTTTAACAGACTGCTAATGTTTCCAGACATAACCTTCAAAGGTGAGCTGAAGAATATTTAATGCTAGGAATTAATAAGGAGAACTTAGGGACACTTAACACAGACTTCTTACACTCAATGAGCCCATGCTCACCTTAAAGGCCTTGCTTGACCCCCACTCTAGGTTATTAATCTAGTCTCTGCAATTAGAGCCTTTATTACCGTATCGATTGGTGACTGTTTTCTGTATAATTTCAGAATCCCAGTTTATTAATTGACATAAATCAGATCTGTCTATTGTTCACATGCTGAAAACAAGAGAATGGTTTCTGATAAATCTCTGTGCACAGGCCCAGTATTATCACCGTGAAAAACCACAGTAGGGGACATCACCGATCAAGTAGCTTTAAAAGCAAGACACCACATTTTTTTAATGTATTTATGTTTTTTATTATTTTGTGCCAATTACTTATACAAGAGATCTTTTTTGGTGCTTTGAGCTTCTTAATAACGGTGAATTCATACATTAAAAAAATTAAGAATGTAGCAGGCGATAAAGCAGAAATACCAGGTATACGGAGTCAAATCTCAGCTTCAGGTTTTGAATAAATATACAAATGCACAAGTAACCTGACGATCTCTACCGTTCTCAAAATCGAATGTCCTTGTAACTTACTAACTTCCGCTCGTAAATCGCATTTGTGAAAAGATAAGCATTTTACGTATATTTTTCTGTACTTACCTGATTAAATGCCGATGGTCTGCATGGATATCGATTAGCAAGAACTGGTGACAGTGTCTAAAGTGCAGCAGGCTTAGCTGCACATCCCCTGAAAGTCAGAGTGTGTGGGCCTAAGACGTGATGACCTCTAATGTAGCCAGGGCAGGGCTCATGTTATTACAGCTTAAAGGGAACATATGTGCCAACCTTTATTCTTTTGGGCCTTTGTTGCTTTGAACAAAATGAGAGGTGTGTCCACAGAGAAAGGGCTCGGGCTCAGCTTCAGCTTCATAAGTAACAGTTACGTTTCCAAAAGTGAAATCAGCACACGAGGAATGAAGACAAAATCCGGCTGCACCCCTCCAACAACCCGCCCCTTCTCGTGATGACTTTAAATTGTTACCACCCATTACCTCGTTTTCCTTCTCAGTCTGCCCCGACCCCTGCCATTGAAATGAATGGAGTTCTGTGAACTTCTCCCAGGGCCATTGTGAAAGCGCCCGAAATCCAACCTTATTCAGGGCATTGAAAATCGGCACGCCCTCTGCCCTGATGTCATAGCTGTAGCTTGTGCCTGTAGGTCAAAGAATACCTCGTCCAGCAGGCCCAAACACAGCAGGAGCAGGACATCTGGAATGTTCATCACAACTGGCCATAAAAAACTAAGAAAGCAAAAACTGCAAGTAGTAGTTACTTTTCAGCTGTGTGGTGACGATTTTCTAAATTCTCTTTTTGTCTCTCCCCTCAGAGAGGTACGGGCAGGGCAACACCCATTTTTCCCATTACCACCAGTGGCCCCTGCCTATGGGACAGGTAGCCTTTCAATAGTGAAAAACTAAATTGGCAGTATTTCACTATCAGGACATGTCACACACACCAGTACATGTCCTACCTTTCACATACCCTGCACCCTGCCCATGGGGGTACCTTGGGCCAACCAGAGGGGTGTCTTACATGTAACAAAAGGAACGGTTAGGACCTGGCAATTTCAAACTGCACGCAGATACTGCAGTGGCAGGTCTGAGATACCTTTCCAGGGCTACTCATGTGGGTGGCACAATCAGTGCTGCAGACCCACTAGTATTATTATTAATTATTAATTGTATTTGTAATAGGTACAGCTACCCTAGACAGGGTTTCCCGGCACAGGCAAGTCTGCTGCTGCATACCAAATGGGCGTCAAGCTGATTACTGAGAAAAGTAGCATTTGATTTACCTGCCCTGACACACTCAGTGCACTCATCTAGGGACTTACCAGTAAATCAAATATGCCAATCGGTGAGAACCAATTGTAATAACATTTTACACAGGGAACACTTGCGCTTTGACACTGATCAGCAGTGGGAAAGTGCCCAAATCATCTAAGCAGGCAAAAACTAAATCCAGAGCAGCATAGAAAATACAGGAGGTAGAGGCAAAAAGTCAGAGGAAACCATGCTAAAGATGCCAAGTCTAACAATATCTAAGTGATTGTTGCCTATTGTGTGGGATATTGTCAAATGTATCCCCTCTTTCCATGTTGTGAAAGTCTGCAAGTGATGATGTGAAGACTAGCCTATAATTAATGAGTCATGTCTTATTTGCTATGTCTCTGACATCATGTCAGCCTATTAATTGAACAATGGAATAAAGTTGTTCTCAGCCCAGCCACTTGCTTGTATGTGTTGCTGTAACATGGTAAGGATCCTAAGTTGAACATTGTTAACATACAACATAGCCATGCTTTCAGAAGTCCTAGTTTTGACACTGCAAAGTTCACAGTATATTCACATTGTTATCGGTGAAGATTACAACAGAAGACATTACTTTGGCGATGTGTTTTTAATGAAGAGAACAAGGCCAAAGAATCTACAGTAAAAGCAATAGTACCAGAAAGAAGGGAAGTCTTCAGTCATGGTGGATGAAAACAGTGTAGTGGAGTCCAAATGGTAATGAGTCTAAAATCCAACATTCCTCGCATCAGATTTGGTAAAGTGGGCAGGAATAGTTCAACAAAGTAAATGTGTAGCACACACAGGAGGGCATTAGGGGCAAGGTTTCTTCCTGGTGGTGGTGACTATCTTGCCATCCCGAGTGCCTTGGTTTTTGGGTGGACATCCTCTCCGTTTGGCAGATCTGGAGCTGCTGAGAAAGGGATGCTTGAATGTGTGGCATCTTCTGATAGGGCCTCCCTGTGAGTAGTTACCTGGCATATGATGTCCACTATTCTAGTGGGCACCTTGCACCAGTCCAAACCACCCTTATTGATGGTAGGTTTAAGACAACCTTTATAGAGAGCTATCCTACTGGAGCTGTGGAGAGCAGCCTTCAGGCTAAGTCTTGAAGGAAGGTAAAGCAGCTTGTTTTACCAGTCTATAATCCCTTGAATGATCAAATGAAAGCAGAACCACACCAGGTATATATATAAAATATATGTATTTATTCTAAACACACTCCTCTAGTCTCTTTATGAGGCTAGAGGCCAAAGTACAATACAAGAACTTAAATAGCACACAGTAAATTAGAACAATATACGTTTTGCCCTAGGGGCCTCAAAAACCATATACTAGTAACGTGGTATAAGTACTGCTCTCAACACAGAGACCAGGCCTAGAGCCTGTATAACCGCTGGGGCAACCAGGAACCAATATCACAAATTCTATAAACACAGGATCCTAGGGAAAATATTTAAAGACCAGGCAGTGTTCTATCCCTACACTGAACTTTGAAAAACAAACAAAGAAACTACCGGTCTAAGAACAGAGAAAAAAGGACAGTAAAAAAGCTAATGTGTCTAGGTCAGAAAGGTAACTGTTCACAGCTAGGATGCAATCCCATCAGCCCACTGTGGTGGCAACTCTCATCATCTGGGATTGCTTCTTGGTTGTAAACCCTAGTGCAACCAAAAGTAGAGCCCTTCTAAGCATTAGAATGGAACACAAGATGTATTGATCAAAAGCCAGATTAAACTTGGTTCAGATCCCAGAGAATGGTTAAACTGATTCTTCTTTGAAGTGGGTGCTGATGATTTGCATTGCATATAAGTGAAATTGAAGAAAAAAGGTGCAGTTATTTAAAATTGGCTACTAGGATACAGAACAATTTTAATAAGCGCTATCCTAGTGTCAAAACATAAAAACTGTGCGGATACAGTTTGAAAGGATAACTGTAAAAAGTCCGATAGAATGACAGGTCTAGATGATTCAGTCTCAAGATTAACTAAATCTAGGCTTTCATCAGGACCATGATATAAGAACGCTACTGCAATATTGTGCATACAATGTGTGCAACATAAATGAATCTCAAAAGGAGAACATGGTTGGTTCGATACACCCTACCACAACCTGTGTATCCCGAAAGTGGTCAAATATGACAGAATTCTTGCACTCATTCTTACAAAGAACAAAATAAGCATAAATATTACTTAAAGACTCAACACATAATCAAAAAAGCTGTTCAAATTAACATCTTTCCAACAACTGTTGTGTAAAAGATGTCGATATTATCAAAGATATCTCTCTTTGTGTATATATTACTATTGCAAAATATTGTTTGACTCACCCGTCTTTATGCAGGAGTACTCCTCACCTCACCTGGCATCTGCTCAGGGAATGAGGCACCGCTCTGTATTGCAGGTAAACATAGATTTTTTTTGTCAAGATCAGAGTAAAAAATCTCTTAAACGTAGTTATCTACTACATCAATACATAACTGTCACGTTTTAACAACAACCCATGGCACCATCCATAGGTCCCGAATATTCAGATGAAAAATGGTGTTCATAAAAACTCGTATATGTGACTAAAGGTCAAATAGAGCCACATGATAGTGTCTCTAGTTAAGCCAGAGACTAATCTATAACTCAGTGTGAAGCCACAGATGAAAAAACGAGTTCCTTAAACCAAGCCCCTTAACTAGATCTTGTGTAGTGAAATAGTTATGCAATTGCAGATGACTTGCTATATCTAGTATGAGAAATACCACTGCAAAAACCTTATCTCTTGTGTATTTAAAAACCATTTGGAGACATGTTTACTAGGGAGACTTGCTTGTTGTTAATACAGTCTAGCAACCTTCATCAACCGGTCACTATATAGGCATAAGACCCTTCCAGTAGGTCCCTTATACAACAGGGTGTATCCATATTCCTAGTATAAAAGTGGAGTGCATATACAACGACCCGTTCCCTCCTTACCTGTCTGTCGGTACCCCGAGCTGAACTGAGCGGAAGGGGAGGTAACCGAACGGACAGGCGCAACAGTTTAAATAGCGTGTGTATTATTGTAATGGTGAACAGGTGATGTCCGTCACTTTTCTCCACTCGTATGTTGCTCCTAATCCACAAATCCGCCATATCTGTGTGGGCACGCGGACCCTGATTTTGAATGCGCATATACTCTGCAATTGCGGCCATGACCAAAACGCTCGCTTTCTGTGCATCAAGAAGCATGTCTCAAAGACGTGCTTGCGTATAGCGAACACTTCCTGATTCTATTGCGTATATTCTGTCAATGTCGGTGTGCTTCGTCTCCCTCGACTAGGGGATACCTGGGAAATGTAGTTATCCTCCCGGGTCAGCCAAATACCTCGATCTTTCTTTCTTTTTCCATAGAAAAACATCTTTATTGTGCCATGAAGTGGAATGGCAACAATTGATTGCAAGCTGTCAAGCCAACTTTGCAACACAAGTAAAAGCCTGCAGACGGGTGCCTAACCACAAATAGTGCGCTTCTACATATTTATATCTATATATTTATTTGCTCACCTCATGTTTAGTTTCAGTGAGACCAATATTGCAAACAAGTATTTAATAATGCAACTCAAATTAGATGTTTCATATTACAAAATTTAAATGCAAAAACAGCCCGAGCATGCCTGACCAGCACTGATGCAACTCTTCTTAATTTGTTACTTCACATCTTATATTCTGGTTTTATAGAACCAGTGTTACATGAAAATGTGTTTATGATGTAACCCGCCCAACAGTATCAGAAGCCAAATGGTCCTTGATACAGTCCTGTTCAGAACGTGACACCTAAAAATATAAGCTGGAAAGGCAGACCTCGCTAGTGAAATTCTATTGTGAATGCCCTTCATACCGTTGCATCAATGGTTTGTGGCCACAGAGCCATGAAAATGAGGGGAAAAGCAGGGGACAAAAATAGAGAACACCCTCATCCCCCATATACACCATTGCTAAGTGTTTATAATGTGACCGACGGTATATCATTGTTCAATCCTTGGCTATCACATTTAAGTTTGAAAATCCATTTCTGCTTCTTGATAAACAGGAACTTAGCAACATCGCTAACATGAGATGGAATAAACGGTTGTTCAAGTACAATGCATCTCAGGTCTTCTGCCTTATGTGTTAAACTGAGAAAATGATTTGTCAAACGTGTGGACTGCTTGTTGCACCTAATGGTGCTTTTATGCTCGCTAATGCGCAGTTTGACCTTTCGTGTTGTCATACAGATATACCTCAGAGAATACAGACATGTGATCATATAGATCACTCTTTCGGTGTTGCAATTAGTGTGTTTCCTTAGTATCCAAGGTCTATCAGTCCCAACGTCTACAATTTTTGTCTTTTGAGTTTGGGGACATGCTGTACACGATCCACAAGGGAAATGTCCTTGCACCGTCGTAAGACCCCAGAGCGTGCCATCTGAAGATGTATCTTTTGGTCTTGTGTGGACTAAACTATCCCGCAGACTGGAATCTCTCTTGAATGAAAAGAGAGGGGCAGGAATTGTATCATTTGCCACATTCAGAATTCTCCAGTGTTTACGCACAGATCTCTGCACTTGATTTGCGAGTACACTAAATGTGTTGACAAAAGTTAATCTCCCCAACTGAAGTTTTTCTGTTGGTGGTTCTAAAAGAGATTCCTGGTTATTATTAGAAGCTCTTTTCCATGCTCGCCGCACCAATTGTTTAGGGTAGTGACGGTTCTTCAGTTGTGTAGACAAAGCCTTTGCATGATGCTCAAAATCAGTTCTATCAGAACAATTCCTACGAATTTGCAGGAACTGGCGCACAGGCAGGTTTTCACGAAGGGCCTTCGGATGATGACTCTCGAAGGTCAATAAAGAGTTTTTGGCAATGGGCTTCCTATACAGTTGCCTACCAAGTCTGCCCTGTGATGGACAGATAAGGATATCAAGAAAAAGCAGACTCTCCTTACTAAATTCAACAGTAAATTTCAGGAAACTATTTTTAGTGTTGAGCCAGGCGTGAAATTCCAGAATAATGGCAGCTGTACCTCGCCAAACAACAAAAATGTCATCAATATATCTTTTCCACAGCAAAATCTTGAAATGGATTGCTGTGGTCAAGTACACATTCTTGCTCAAACAAATGAACATATAGATTGGCCAAACTAGGTGCAAAAATACTACCCGTTGATGTTCCAAATATTTGTAAAACAATTGCCTCCTCGAATCTGAAAAAGTTCTCTTTTATTGCCAATCTGGCACACTCCATTATGAAGTGTACTGGAGTGATGGTGTTGAGATCCCGGGCATCCAAGAGGCCTCTAATTGCTTCAAGGGTTTCCTCTTGTGGGATGCAGGTGTACAAAGATTCAACATCAAAACTGCCCAAAAAGTCAGTTTCGATGTCGAATTCAATGTCCGGTAGTAATCTCAGGATATCCTTAGTATCCTGGAAATAGGTGAGCATCTCTTTTACCAGTGGCCTCAAAAAATGATCGACAAAGGTTGACAGCGGTCCCGATAAGGAGCCGATTCCCAAAATTATAGGGTGACCCGGAGGTGGCCTTTGAGTCTTGTGAATTTTGGGTAGAACCTAGAAGTATGGCATCACAGGATGGAGAGTGATCAAAAAACTGGCCCCCTGTGTAGTCATCCAGCCTTCAGTTTTTGCTTCTTCTACTAGATACCCTATTTCAGTGGTTAGTGTTGGTGTTGGATCTGTCACCAATGGTCGATAAGCTTTCTTGTCACCAAACTGTCTGAGGCATTCTGTACGATATGCCTCTGTGTCAAGAACCACAATGGACCTGCCTTTGTCAGCGGGTTTGATTGTTATCAAACTATCATTAGCCAATGTACGTAGAGCGCGTTTCTCTCTTGTGGGTAAATTTTGGTAGACATTATTCCTAGAGTCACAGAGAGCCATGACGTCATGGGTGAATGCTTTTTCAAAAACTGCCACTTGATCAGGCACCATATGTGCCGGTGGATTGAAGGTAGAGGGTACTTTCAAACCTGTATTTGATAAACTAGGTTCTGTAGACCAGATCCTGTCTCTTCTTCTTTGGACTTGAAAAAGAAATGTAGGCGTATTTTTTTCGAAAAAACTTGGCCAATTCACATCTCAATTGAAAAGGGTCCCCTCGATTAGTTGGAACAAACCCCAAACCTCTGTTCAAAACAGTACATTCATCAGCCGTGAGTGAGAGTGAACTTCGATTAACTACTAAGTCTTCGCCTCCGTGCTCGATCCTGCTTGTTGTTGTTGACCCCTCCTGCTGCGATGTTTGGAAGAGTCGGTCCTGTGTCCCAACGCAACCAGGATCCACCCAAGGTAGAGACGCGTGCAGTGTCTAAACATAGCCGCGGATCACCATTGACTTCTAAGGAGAAAGTTAGAGTTACAATTTTAAAGAATAAGGACACTTAGGAGTGGACTACGGTAAATCTCTTTCAGTACCGGACACTTCGAGAGTCAAGACCCACGTGAGCCCCAAAGTACTCGTGCTACCTCACCCAGGGAAGCCGGGTGCATAGGTGTCTTTTCGTGTAGGGTTTCATCGTCGTTTTCAATGGAGAGCTGCAAATAAGTACTGCAGGCATCCAGGTGAAGAGTGTCGGGATGGATCCAAGGGTGGATCGGAGATCTGAAGAACCTGAAAGCAGAGGGGACAGAGTCTGGGTCACTAGCCAGTGACCAGGATGGCGACAAGAAGATGCCAGCCGATGTCGGGTGCTTTTAGGTGAAGTAGGTGAAGCTTGACTTTTCAGCCACGAGGACCAGGAGGTGTTGACGATAACCAGGGGCTGGATTCGAGCTGTCCCATAAAGGATGTCGAGTGCTGCAGTGTCGGTATCCGGATTGGACCCAACAAGCCTTGGCAACAGCAAACCACGCAAGATGACAAGATTGGCTTTGGTGCAGACCAGCAAGGTCTGAGAGACTCACCCTTTGGAGTGGAGTCAGGGCACATCTGGAGCAACCAGGGAAGCCCTAGAAACAAAGTATTGTCCTTCGTGGGGATACACCAGTTGACGGACTAGGGATCACAAAGGCACCTTGAGCTGAAATGCTGGAAGCGAGCCCACAGAACACTCGTGGAGTGTAGGCCCACAATCTACGATGCAAAAGGTGCTCAGGGCTTGGACTACAGGTAGCCCAATGCACAACTTCAGGAAAGCTCTGGAAGTTTATGCACTTGCAAATGTGCAGGATGTGCAGGAGTTCCGGTCCCACGTCTCTCCTGATAGCTGCAGGTCTCAGCTTTGCTGGGGACTTGTGTCAGCCTCGGAGATGCCTGGAAGTCCATGTCCTGTGTCACAGATTCTTTGGGATCCGTCGGGAGCCTTGAAAATGCAGACCGGCAAGATGCTTCTTTGGTGCCTGTTTAAACAGGGGAGTCACTCATTGACCCCAAGGGAGATTTCTTCCGTCTTCCAGTCGATATGGAATGTTGAAGGTCCAAGATTTCTGTATCAGAGTTTCATCCAGGGTAATCTGAAGTCCTCGGGACTGGGTTCCTATACTTATACTAAGTTTAGGGGTTGGACTAACTCTAGGGTCCCACCTATGGGAGGACCTGGGGAGGGGGTGGTTAGACCCCTTCCCCTTTGTCCAGTTTCGCGCCAGAGCTGGGGCTGAGTGCCCCAGCAAACAGTTTGTACTGGGAAATGCATGGGACACCTTGTGTGCCCCAGGCAGTGTCTGAAAAACATTCACTGAATGCAACCCACCCTGCCCCAATACACTAAAGCCTGTCTGGGGAGGTGCCTATTGTCCAGGCCTCCCCTGCCAGAGTTTTGTCCAGCAGCAGGAGGTCAGACTCAGGTCTGTGGCAGCAGCATCCATTTTGTGATGCTGGGGCTCTGTTTAACTTCTACCGGTTTTACCAGTGTGTACATGTCTTCTCCCTCCAGAAGGGTGGAATTCTACCCCCGTCGCTAGAACTTGCGGGGGAGGGTAGGATTTCAAAGTGTTTGACAGCAAACACAACATGTTTTGATGAAACCATTCCAAAGTTAGCATTTAGCGCGAGAGTATATGGTATGGCTGTATCATAGAACAGCTATAAGGAAGGGATTATGAAAGCTGCAGAGGGGCTCAGCTCATGCTAGGGCAAACTCTCACACAAAACCAAGCACTCTGCCTTCAGGATTGTCAAGGCCTGCCATAGAAGTGACTTATAGGTTTATATGTGTCTATATATATATAGGTAAATATAGGTATACTATTCCGAAGTAAGGGGTGCTTACACCACCTTACCCAGGCTGCAAGTGCAGACCTGTGGTGCCATTCTGGAAGGTTTCCCAGGGGTGGCATAATACATGCTTCAGCCCCTGGTTGGCCTCTGGGGTACCTATGCCCTTGGTATCTAAGGTACCATAAACTAGGGACTCACAAGGGTAACCCAGTAACCAATCTGGAGTGTACCTAATCAATCAATCAATCAATCATAGCATTTGTATAGAGGGCTACTCACCCGGAGGGGTCTCAAGGCGCTGGGGGGGGGGGGAGGGGGTCTGCTACTGCTCGAAGAGGCAGGTCTTGAGTTGCTTCCTGGAGGAAAGGTGGTCCCGGGTCAGCCAGAGGTGGATGGGGAGGGAGTTCCATGTCTTGGCTGCCAGGTAGGAGAAGGATCTTCCTCCGGTGGTGGCTCTGCGGATGCGTGGAATTGCGGTGAGGGCGAGGCTGGTGGAGCGTAGCTGGCGGGTGGGAGTGTAGAAGGTCAGGCGGTTGTTGAGGTACTTGGGTCCCAGGTCGTGGAGAGCCTTGTGTGCGTGGGTGAGGAGTCTGAACGTGATCCTCTTGCTGATGGAGAGTCAGTGCAGGTCTCTCAGGTTTCCGGAGATGTGGCTGTGTCGGGGGATGTCCAGGATGAGTCGTGCGGAGGTGTTCTGGATGCGTTGGAGTCTTTTCTGGAGTTTGGCTGTGGTTCCGGCGTAGAGGGTGTTTCCGTAGTCCAGTCGGCTGGTGACGAGTGCCTGGGTGACCGTCTTCCTGGTTTCGGTGGGGATCCACCGGAAGATCTTTCGGAGCATACGCAGGGTGTTGAAGCACGATGACGAGACGGCGTACAGGTAATCAATTTAGAGAGAGAAGAGCTAGGCTGTGGTCCTGATTAGCAGGGCCACAGCAAGACTAAAGTTGATAAACCAGTGAAACACAGCAAAAAGTGGGGGTAACCATAGGAAGCAGATCCTACTCTCCTACACTCCCTTCCTGTGGCAGCAGCAGATGTTGATGGTGGGGATTTGCTTTGACCACATGAAGGCGTAGATGCAGGTGAAAAAGCCCTGCAGAGGGTGGTGTTAAGGTCCCACAGCACCCCAGCAAGGGAGGCCACCTAGGTGAGGATGTTGCCCACATTTATTGTGGATGCCGACCACCTCCCTTTATGTGTCCCTATGCATCTCCTTAATTTCCTGAAGACTTAAAGGACTTGAGTGAGGCCTCTCTGGTTGACCAGGGCCTCAGTGAGCTCACTCAGTGGGCCCACAGCTATCATCCAACTATGCCTCCCCCAAACTGCACCCTCACACTGGGTCCTGGTTCCTCTGTGACTGGGGTGGTATTAGCCACCGAAGAATTGAGGTTGGGGGGGCTGAGGATGGTACTTACTATGCTAGGGGCACAGGTTGGGGGTACAGTGGCTGGCTTATGTTTCAGCTGTGGTGGAGGTGGTGTAGTGCACACAGTGAGCCCCACTGTTGGTTTCTGCCCAGGCTGTCCAGATGGGCCAGGACTATCACTCATGTCTACCTCTTTAGGAGTGTTGATATAACTGAGAGCTTTATGGGGTGGACAGGAAATCTGTTTAATTTCAACCTCTGTGCTGGTGCAGTGGTAGATCAACCTGTTGAGAGATAGAGAACATTGTTAATGTTGGAAGTGAGGTATCTACATCAACGTTGTTATGTCACATTAAATGGGGACCTAGAATGGAACAAAATAGATAGAGATTAGTATTGTCATTTAGATGGAGTTGAAGTTGGTTACTAGACATCTGTAGACATCTGTAGACATTCATTAGATGTAGTAGACTTCCTCGGCTCATTAGCTTTGCAGATATGTGGCATTTCAGAGTTAGGGATAGACATGACATCTCCAAAACTTTGCTACAAACACAATTTGATCCTAAGGTGTATTTGCCCATTCATAGGCTTAGTTGTGTCTAATACAGGCAAACACCCTGTTTGGTTACATATATTTAGCATTGTTCCTCATGTGAGGAGTGCAGAGTCAGGGGTCACCTGATACTGCTAATCAGCTGAATTTCCTTCATGGCTGACATATATTAAGGGTACACAGATGTCATGGTGTTACTGATGCCATAATTAGTATGAGTTGATGGGTCCAAGACACCATCAGGCAAAGTATTCAGATGTGTATCTGACTGTAGCATTGTCTGCACAGTCCATGATGAGTGAACATCAGTAGTGACATGGCAGACAAGTGAGAAGGGGCAAAAAGAGGGAATCAGCTTGGTTGGAGTTGGAGGGACAGGACCTCATGGTAGTTGTAGTCACGTCTAACTCACTTTACTAACACTTGAGTATTGATAACCTGCATGATAAGTGAACTTCAGTAGTGACATAGCAGGCAAGTGACAAGGGCAAAATGAGTGAATCAGCTTGGTTAGAGTTGGAGTGACAGGGCTTCATGGCAGTTGAAGTCAGCTCAAGGCCACTTTACCAACACTTGAGTATTGGTAACCTGCATGATAAGCGAACTTCAGTAGTTACGTGGCAGACAAGTTAGAAGGGCAAAAGGAGTGTATCCGCTTGGTTAGAGTTGGAGTGACAAGGTCTCATGGTAGTTGTAATCATTGCAATGTCACTTTAGCATCACTTGACAAACAATCAGTATACCATATCCGTTGGCAGCCTGCATTTGGCATGGAGCATACACTTACATTTTCACATATAATGTGGGTCCTGTATAGATATTTTGATGGTAATACAGTTATAGACAGCATTGAAATATGTGGCATGTTATGGATTTGGATACCTGCTCTCTTCTATGCAGTACTACACACTGCCACAGACGACCCAACATCTCAGATACTTTGAGTATTGCATGTTAGGAAGTAGCTAGAGAACAGGATAGGAAAAGCAGATTCGAGAGCAAAGAGGACATTGTGATATTGTGGCAGTTAGTGAAGTGTAGCTTACCAGAGTCCATTCCTCCCTCAATTCCTGACAAGCCCTCAGTTAGCAGGATGGACATGATCTTCTCCTCCAGGGTAAGAGTTGTAGTGGTGCCCTGGGATGGCCACTGCCAGTCCTCTGAGCCTCCAGTTGGTGGTTGTTTTACTTGGCCCATGCCTTCTGCCTGAGGTCGTTCCTCCTCTTCTTAATGTATCTCTGTGTGCGCATGGTGTTACCAATAGCATTCACTCTTTTGGCTACAGTGTCCAACGTTTCTATTTTCCTATTGTGAAGAGTATGCTGGACTTGGGACCCAAAAATGTATGGCTCTACTATAATGATTCTTTAATTAACCAGCAGTTGCACTCGTTATATTGTTTTTAATTTTCAACACTCTTCCTTTGATTGGTTAACTCTGTGCGACTCCCTTGTGAGTGTTTTGTCTAGGAACACTGTCACGTGAATTGAGATAGGTGAGAGCAGGGGTACTGTCCTCGGGTTCAAGGTGTGCACACTCTTTATCATGGACCAATATCAGTCCTCTTGTTCCATTATCTTACTTCAATAAAGAATCCTTAGAAGCAATATCCTTTATACCATCTTTTTGTATGGTTTTTAATGATGATTTCTCATTAAATACGTTTTATTTCAAATATTAGCAGGTTTCATTGTTACAACATTTCACATTCACCCAATGCATTTCGGGTACAAATGGACCCTTCGGCAGGGGTCTCTACGAAAAGAACAAAGAATACATAATGAGCCCAAAGCTATGTTCATACTGTCTAAATAGCAAATCTCATCATTGCTTAAAAAGTTTTCAGCAAATCACAAATGTATCTCATGAAATAAACATGTTAGTTATCGCTGTCTAATTTCTTTGCACACGCCTGTACGTGACTTTCTAACGTTACACAAATGAAAGGTTAAAAAATGAAAATGAAAAATCTAAGTGAACTTGCGTGTAAATCATAAATAACGCGGTCTAAATCCCTTGCTAACAAAATTATGCTCTCGTTTGTTTGGCGTTACACGCCCGTACTCACTGAAATGTTTGGCGTCAAGGCTTCCTGCCGTCTTGTCCAATCCCTGCCGCACAAGGGAGTCGCACAGAGTTAACCAATCAAAGGAAGAGTGTTGAAAATTAAAAACAATATAACGAGTGCAACTGCTGGTTAATTAAAGAATTATTCAGTGTGTCTACCCCCCACAGTTAGCACCAACCCCAAGAAACAAGATGAATTTGGAAGACATTGCTTTAATCACAACCAATAAGGCAGAGACCTTAGCCTATACAACAGAAGAGGCGGAAGAAATCTACGGATTGATAAAAGAAACAAGAGCCTTCAGCCCACAACTAAGTACTGCGAATCAATTATTAAAACAACTTGAATATATAAGCAAACGGGAAATTAGCAAACGGCTACATGCCACTACATTAATTCATTATCATCGAAATAAACGCATACCGAGAGGTTTAAGAATAGCACTTAAACCGATGCTATGCAGGAATAACAAATCCTTTCTTAACAAATGGTACCAAATTCTAAACAAATGTAGTTTAGATCTGATTCTATTGATAGTGAAGGAACTATCCAGGGAATTAAAAGAAGTTGAAATAGAATTGAAAACAGTCAAAAGTGAACTCAACAAATATGATGATCTAACGACACTACTTGAAGACATCAATAAGAAATTGGAGAAATATGCAAAAGAAATTGAAGACAGAAAAATCAAAAAATACAAAAGAGACACAGTAGACTATAAGCTGGAAGAAGTTTATAGTTGGGCGGAGGTTTATAATCAGAGAAAATGGCAAAAACCTACTACTAACATCACCTCCTCTCAGGAGAGCGTCGTATCAGATTCGGACACAACCCAAAATAGAAGACCTATAGAAAAGACAGCACAAGCAGGACAGAAGATTCAAACGGATAAGTCTTTTTTAGATGTAAGCCCGGCAGCCAACAGTGCACCGACAATATCCGCAACTGCAGAACCTTCAAAACAAGGAGGGGAAAAAGAAAAACCAAAGGAATCAGAAGCGGAACGCGAACTGAGATCCAAGAAAAAGAAAATGAACTTGTCATAAACATCTCAGACAGGTCATTATCCAAGGCACAATTGAACTTATTGAACAAAGGAATTTCATTTGTCCCAGTGTACAAATCTAATCCTGAAGAGACCGAAATAGCCTTGTTTAAATTATTTCGGACCTTGAGGTTAAAGAACTTTTTTAATACTCTTCCGCCTACAGACAAAGAATTAAGCACAGAGAAGGAATTTAAGGTGAAAAGCACATTTTGTGCCCCAATTTCACACAAAACAATAGATGCATACGAGCGTGTCGTGTCCACAGAAATCAAGAACATCAATTACCAAAGTGGCACTAAAAGCAACTTCTCAAAGAAGGAATGGAACACGTTGAACACTTTAAAAGAGATGACTGACATAACCATCCAAAAAGCGGATAAAGGGGGAGCCCTGGTCGTAATGAACTCAACTTTTTACAAAGAAAGTGTTAAACAACATCTACAAGACACAACCATTTACCACAGACTAGAACAAGACCCTACGGAAACTTTCGCAATCACACTCAAAGAGATACTAGACAAGGCTCTAGAAATGAAATGGATCACTAACAAGACTTATCAATTTTTGAACATAAAATACCCGAGGAGACCACAGTTCTACATGTTGCCTAAGGTGCACAAGCACCCAACAAATCCACCGTTCAGGCCCATAGTATCAGCTTGCGGATCCTTGTCCGAACCCATCCGACAGTACTTAGACTGGTTTCTACAACCACTAGTCCAAAATTGGTGCACCCACATTAAAGACACTACTGCATTTTTAAAAGTCCTAACGGAAGTCAAGATTCCAGAAAATGAAGAAATTTGGCTAAGTTCAATAGATGTCACTGCACTATATACCTCGATCCCCCACAATGAGGGACTCGAAGCAATGGAGTGGTGCCTATTAAAGAATGAAGTTGAAGGTTCAGAAAAAAAAATTTTGATGGAAATTCTACATTTTGCACTATTCCATAGTTACCTGGAATGGGATGATGAATATTATGCACAGTGCAGTGGGACCAGCATGGGCTTTGCTGGAGCACCGTCCTACGCGAACATTTTTATGTCCAAATTTGAAAGTGAACACATATTGGATAACCCAGACTGGCAAAGAGGATTGCTAGTCTATAAGCGATTCATCGACGACATATTCATTATGTGGAAAGGCAAGAAAGAAGAATTTATCTAAAACACAAGAGAGTCCCTAATTGTTGGAAAATATCCTCGGGTAAGGCCCCTTATGTCATAAAGGACCCACCCTGACCTAAGAAACACAAGTATAAGTCTAACGTAGTCCTTGATTTCAGTCAGACCACGGCAAATAAACCAACAACAACCAAATGCAAGTTAGAAACTCAGGGTCTAAGAAATAAAGTTAACAGTATAAGATTTAAATTAAAATTAGAAATATAAGTCTTGTGGCATCCAAAAGAATTCCTTAAATTTGTATATCTTAAAATCAATAATTTTATTAAAATTCATGACATTACAGTACATCACATTGCATATTACATAATCATACAAAACATTATCATAAAAACCAAAGAGTCGACGCGGCGTTTCGGTGTCTTGACGAGTTAGTCACACCTTCTTCAGGACGGTTTTTAAAATCACTAAAAAGAGAATGCCACAATTATACATTGTTTAAGACTCAATCTACAAGACCCAGAGTATTATCAACTAATAAATTGCAATATTACAGTCCTTTATCATCACCAAACATTCAAATGCCTTTGCTAATTCAAATGAGTTCATAGCATCACTATTGTGTGTTGCCTTCAGGTGTCTTTCCTGTTATTCACATTTAGATTTTACAGCTTTAACACTGATCGATTATGTCTAGTCTCCATACTGTCCTATTGTGCAAAGTTTTGACATTCAAGCATCAAAACGCTTTCAGGACTTTTTACATTTATCCAACAAAGCATTATTTAGATCACTGGTGTCATCTCTAATGTTCTTGCAGTCTGACAAGTATGTTCAAAGTTATAGGTGTCTAATACACATTAACCCCAAAATTGCCTTTATACACACTCTAGATGCTTACATACCTTGCATATCAAGTGAGACAGATATTGATTAATCGTCTTTGTTTGGCCTCTGTTTCTTAATCCATTAGAGGTATATTTAACCATATCATAAAATATTTCTACCTACAAAGATAAAATTATTTTCACATGACCTTCATCGTTTACTCATTGAATTTCATTGGTCTATTTCTATGAATTGATTTACATGCCATCATACCTTTGTCCAGATGTCTATATGCTGGAAAGGTTTGCTGCACCAGGGATGACCACCGTTTGGATAGATTGGTTCTGTACACATCAACTAGATATAGACAGAAATACACACAATGCCATTTTGTTGATAGGGTAAATCTTCTAATTATGGTCAAAAAGAAGTATTTATTGTATATACATTTTATAATACCTTTCGTATTGAAGTTTAGAGTCACCTCATGGGGTCTGGAGGGGCTATGGGTCCTGCCTCCTGCTTCCGACTTTATGCATCTGCTTTATTCTTCCTTTCTGTTCAATTTCTCTATTAAACATAGAATGACATGATTGTAGTTGTTGTTATGATACTTGTCATCTCTATGTCTACTAGCGTCTATTCTTAAATACTAGTATATTACTCTATGCTTCATGGAGGGGTTCATTTTAGCCTTATTATGCGATATGCCCAATTTCTAGGTCATGCTCCACATGTGTTTTATTAAACTTTAAATGACGTAAAGGGTGAATATCCCCATTCTCCTTCCTGTGCATGTTGGCTTTTAAAATATTCACCTTGTTTATAGTCTATTTAGCACTCTATTCCTAAATAGGGGATGTATGGCATGCACGACGACCGCAGAAGCGGCTTCAATAAGCATGATGTTAGACAGTAGTTAATCCCTGTTACATGCACGGTGATATCTAAACCGGCATGCTCGAGGACCACCAAAACGGCTCCGTTGTATATACATTTTACAGTCTGCGCAGAGAGTTTGTTATTATTAACTACGTGTTGCCCCATTAGTATTATCACCTGTAGGTGCAAACGTGTGGGCGGCCCGGTTTTAACCCTTGGCCGGTATGCATAAAGCGACTAATGCGCCGGCGGGTACAGAAGTGTTGGCGGCTCGGTTATTACAATTGGCCGGTATGCATACAGTGACTAATGCGCAGCCCGGTTTTAACAAATGGCCGGTATGCCTAAAGCGACTAATGCGCAGCCTGTCGGCTTACCTTCATGACGTCCAGCGGCCTCCCTGTCATCTACCTCCTGGTGCAGCATCCGGGATAATGATGAAGGGTGCCCCTGGTCTGTTTTTATTCGCCATATCCGGGTCAAAGGGGATGTCTCTTCCGGTCACGTGATACGTGACGATTATTTTGCGAATGAAAGTACAATCCGTTCGTTTAATTGCTTGTTTTGCCCTGTTCTACTTCCTATTTTATTTATTAATGTTTATACTATCGGTATCTAAATTAAAATGGTATTATTAAAAAAAGAAAGATATTGTTCTAAATAATTTTTCGTGGGGACCTGAATTTGATTATATTTATCCAAATTGTTATTTTAAATAAGATGTGAGTCGTGCTAGATGTTATACGACCCGTTTTTGTTCTCATCAAAAGTGGACATACATTGTCACATGGGAACCAATATATCTTATTCAGCCCGCGACGGCCATTTTGGAATGGGGCTGCAATGTGCTGTTGTTACCAACGCATATGTCAATATATGGCATTTAATCTATGTTACTGATGTTAAATAAAATTTGGCTAGTTGCTGTATTAGGGTCTCATCTCCTTTATATGTCTGATTAGCAGAAAAAACTTTTTTCTCTCATGGTTATGATATTTTTGCCTTGTTGTGTGAGGGCTATTGCTTGTTGAGATGTGGTTATCCACTTATTTTTTCGGGTCTCCACACTCAATTCCTAAATGGAGTTGACCTCTATTGCTAGTATGCTCTCTTCATAGCTGCCGTTTCAGTTTTATTTTAATTTTAATTTATTTTAGTAAAGGGTTTTGCCTATTAATTTAGGAGATATCTGCCCCTAGTAGATTCCTGTGCCTGTGCCGGAGCTGTTTGTGTCTGGTGGCACGGGTATAGTGGAGGAAGAGGAATCTTGGCCCTTATCGCCAACGTCTTCTCCAATCAACACCTTTTACTGGATGTCTAAATTATTCTCTCCCAGTCCTCCTTACTATTTAAGCCATTACGTACTGAATTAAACTTGGACATATAAAATTGTTCTCTTCTTTTTCGTTTGGTTCCAATGTCTCCTCCTCTCATATTCATTTTTATGGTTTCTAAAACACACCATTTTAGATCTTGTTGGTTGTGTTTTGCCATCCTCCAATGTTCGACCAACGGAGCACTGTTTTTCTGCGTTCTAATCGCAGATCTGTGCTCGTTTAGTCTCATCCTGATTTCTCTAGATGTCTCACCTATGTATATAGAATTACAGGGGCATTTTATTAAGTAAATCAAATTTTTGGATCTACAATTATAGAAATCCTGGACTTTATGTGTCTTGTCTCCTATCTTGATTTCTGCACCTTTCAGGATATCTTTACAGTTATTACAACCACTACATGGAAAGGTTCCCTTAGGCAGTGGGTTCCTATCTATTGTGAGTTGGTCCTGGTGGTTTGTTTCTCTGTATGTTTTTACCAGACTGTTTCTTATGGTTTTGTTCCGTCTGTACGAGAACATAGGTTTAGGTAGAACCGTGTCTTTTTGTTTTTCTACAAGGTGCCAATTACGGTGTATTATATTTTTAATTTTGTTGTTGAGGCTACTATGGTTAGTGACAAAGGTTAGTGGAGGGGTCTGATCATTTTTGTCCTTTGGTTTGAAAAACTCATCTCGATTATAATATTTAGCCCTCTTGTAGGAGTGTCTAACAAGTTTTTTGGGGTAACCCCTTTCTACAAACTTTTCCATAAGGATAGCTGCATGTTTGTCAAAATCAGAATTTTTTGTACAGTTCCTTCTTAGCCTTAGGAACTGGCCATACGGTATATTATTCTTCTGACATGGAGGATGGTAGCTGTCGAAGTGCAGCATTGTGTTTCTGTCAGTGGGCTTGGTGAATAATTCCACCATTAATTTACCAGTCTCATGTTTTATTACTATATCTAGGAATTCACATCTAGTATCACTTATACAGTGGGTGAACCTTAGATTAACATCTCCTAGATTAAGCCAGAGAATAAATTCCATAAGGGTTTCCCTCGGGCCTGTCCATATGAAAAAAACGTCATCTATGTAACGTGTCCAGTTAGAGATATTTTCAAAAAATGGTGCATCGGGATTGAAGATATGTCTTTCTTCAAAACTGGACACGTACAGACACTCCTTTATGACATAAGGGGCCTTACCCGAGGATATTTTCCAACAATTAGGGACTCTCTTGTGTTTTAGATTATTTCACCCTGTCCCATATTGGTACATAGGGGATCTCCCTCCTTTTTTCAAGAAAGAAGAATTGACAGCCAACATAGAGAGACTAAATTTGGTACATGGCAGAATTAAGTTCACACATGTGATAGATCAGCAACAACTATCCTTTTTGGATGTGAAAGTCGCCATCAAACAGGGTCAAATTTGCACCAGTGTGCATATAAAAGAAACAGATCGCAACAGTGGGTTGCATTACTTAAGCTTTCATCACCAGGCCCTAAAACAACATCTTCCGATGTCTCAATTTATCCGGTATAAAAGGATTACATCAGATACCAAGGATGCTTCCGAAACTATCGACAGACAGATCATGAAATTTGGAAAAAGAGGCTATCCAAACCAACTTCTACAAGAATCTAAAACCAAAGTCATGGCTTTAACAGGATAATCCCTACTAACTAAAAAAGATAAAAGTGACCAAAAACTTACAGTGTGTGTATTGAAATATTCCATGCAGTCAGCTAAAATCACAAACATCATGAGAAAACATTGGGCTATTATCACTCAAGAACCCGATCTACAGCCTCTGTTTGCAAACCGGATAACATTTGCATACAACAGATCCAAGAACTTAAAAGAATTGCTCAAACGCAAAAGAAAGGATTCTAAGGAGCCAATGTATAAAGGAATGCGCAAATGTGAAAACTGTACACATTGTAACAACGTAATAACTGGATCATCCTTCACACATCCCAGAACGGGACAAGTTATACAGTTAAAACATTCAAGTACGTGTGATACCAAAGGTGTTATCTATGGGATTAAGTGCCCATGTGGTAAGTTATATGTTGGACAGACGGAGCGCAAAGTCAAGGTAAGAATAACCGAGCACAAGAGTAATATCCGGTTAAAAAACTTGAAATCAACAGTGGCAGCACATTGGACAGAGACAGGACACAATATTGCTCAGTTACGCTTTACCATATTAGAAGTGGTAAAAGCGCGCTCAGATGTTGATACACACAAAATGAGACTAAGATCTGAATACTTTTGGATAAAAAAAATGGGGAGTCTTCAGCCAGACGGGCTTAATGATAGATTGGAATTATCATGCTTTCTATAAACTTTGGACTACAACATTGGATTTGTCCTGACAGGGCTGAGGATATCAGTGCTTGTTTATGTAACGCTGTGTAATTATCACATAATGCAACATGTACTGTGTTTGAAAACATAAGTTACGTTTTTTTCTTAATTTTCCCTTAAACTGTTTATTTAAACTGTGACACATGTAGACGCGTTTTTTATCCACTTGGCTTCTTATAAACTTGAGGTACACGCTAACTTTGTAAGTGAGACTACACTTTCAACAGTAGACTCTTGCCCTTCTCAAAATGGCCGACACTTTTTGCTCCTAGGTCGACATCTATGTGAAAGTAATGAATATACTGCTCCTATACCGATGTTTAACCATGTCTAGCTCACTGTGCACGTTTGGAGAATTATGACTTTTAGTCTCTGAGACATTGACTTATTATGTAGTTCATACGTGAAAGCTTCGTGCACGCTATGTAAAATTATTATTTTAGGTGAATGTTCAGTCTACCATTTATGTGTAGATAGAAATGGATTGATTAGATACGCAATTCACATTGTTTATTTAAGTATTAATTTTAAACAGACATAGTGAGAACACTCGTAAGAGGTAACGATCACGTGATCGCACTCTCAACCAACCAGAGCAGTTATAAGTTTTGTATTCGTAGTGGGAACTAAATGCGGCAGGGATTGGACAAGAGGGCAGGAAGCCTTGACGCCAAACATTTCAGTGAGTACGGGCGTGTAACGCCAAACAAACGAGAGCATAATTTTGTTAGCAAGGGATTTAGACCGCGTTATTTATGATTTACACGCAAGTTCACTTAGATTTTTCATTTTCATTTTTTAACCTTTCATTTGTGTAACGTTAGAAAGTCACGTACAGGCGTGTGCAAAGAAATTAGACAGCGATAACTAACATGTTTATTTCATGAGATACATTTGTGATTTGCTGAAAACTTTTTAAGCAATGATGAGATTTGCTATTTAGACAGTATGAACATAGCTTTGGGCTCATTATGTATTCTTTGTTCTTTTCGTAGAGACCCCTGACGAAGGGTCCATTTGTACCCGAAATGCATTGGGTGAATGTGAAATGTTGTAACAATGAAACCTGCTAATATTTGAAATAAAACGTATTTAATGAGAAATCATCATTAAAAACCATACAAAAAGATGGTATAAAGGATATTGCTTCTAAGGATTCTTTATTGAAGTAAGATAATGGAACAAGAGGACTGATATTGGTCCATGATAAAGAGTGTGCACACCTTGAACCCGAGGACAGTACCCCTGCTCTCTACTATAATGATTTCATCCACCATGACAGTCAACTCTTGTTCAGTGAGTGCGTTTTCTTTTTTTTTTAGCAGGCATGGTGAACAATACAAAAATGTGAGGGAGTATTTGAATGTTGAACAAACAAGGGATAGAGGTTAAAAGATGCCCAAAAAATAAAAAGTTACAGGTGGTGGAGAGCGCTAAATGGGAAGATGTAAATGTGTAGCAGTGATAATGGCTGACTGGCTGTCTTGCTGTGCTGCAGTTGTGGAGCAAAGAATGCTGGTCATGGATGGGGTGTATTTTATAATGTGATGTGCAAGGGTGTCCACTTGCCACAACACATCAGGTGTGGAGCTTTTTTAATCCCTCCAATGGTTACATTTTTTAAATCAGACCCTAACACAGCAGGAACTGGAAACTGGAACTAAAGTAAATGGGAAGAAGGCAGGCACTGGGACAAAGGTAAATAAAGGAGTGAGAGTTCAAGGATCAAAGATGCACTAAATGGTCCTGCTGAGAAATCAACAAAGTGCTAATTCAAATAACAAGGAAACACTAAAGTTCAGGAACTCATTAAACAAGCATTTACAATGCAATGGTCTCGGCATTATTAAAGGTAGAGCTATTGGCGTTGCTCATTTTTTTTTTTTTTAAATCATAAATAAATGCCATTGTCATTTACATTGCCTATAGATTAATCGTTAAATTAATGGTATTGTCATTTACAATGCCAATAGCTTAATCGCTTGCAAATGCATGACCTATTGCATTTACACCCACACAGAGTCACACACACAAAGCCACCCACACACACATACAGAGCCCCCCACACAGAGTCATTCACATACAGCCACCTACACAGAGCCACCCTCACATAGAGCCACCTACAAAAAAAGCTATCCACACAGAGCCCACAAACACAGCCCCCCCCACACACACAGCCCCCACACACACAGTGCCCCACACACACAGAGCCCCCCACACACACAGAGCCCCCCCCCACACACACAGCCCCCCCACACACAGAGCCCCCCACACACACAAAGCCCCCCACACACACAGAGCCCCCCCCACACACTGAGCCCCACACACACACAGAGCCCCACACACACAAAGCCCCACACACAGAGCCCCATACACACAGAGCCCCACACATACACAGAGCCCCCACACACACACAGAGCCCCCCCCCACACTCACACACAGAGCCCCCCCCACACACACACACAGAGCCCCACACACACAGAGCCTCACACACACACACAGAGCCACACACACACCCAGAGCCACACACACACACACCCAGAGCCACACACACACACACACACACAGAGCCACACACACACCCAGAGCCACACACACCCACACACCCAGAGCCACACACACACACAAGTCAAGTCATAGAATTTATATAGCGCACTACATACCCATAGGGTTTCAAGGCGCTTAGGAAGGGGAGGAGGATTACTTGTCAAATATCCACGTTTTAAGTTGCTTTCTGAATGCTAGGTGGTTCTGGGTGAGGCGAAGGTAAGCGGGGAGTGAGTTCCATGTTTTAGCAGCCAGGTATGAAAAGGATCTGCCTCCCATGGTGGTCTTGTTGATGCGAGGTACAGTGGCGAGGGCTTGGCTGGAAGAACGTAGTTGGCGGGAGGGGGTGTAGAAGGACAGTCGTGAGTTGAGGCATTCTGGTCCGATGTCGTAGAGTGATTTGTGTGCGTGGGTAAGCAGTCGGAAAGTGATCCTCTTATTGACGGGTAGCCAGTGGAGGTCTTTAAGGTGACCAGAGATGTGTTCGTTGCGTGGGATGTCTAATATGAGCCTGGCTGAGGCGTTTTGGATTTGTTGGAGTTTCTTCTGGAGTTTTGCGGTAGTACCTGCGTAGAGGGTGTTTCCATAGTCCAGTCGGCTCGTGACCAGAGCGTGGGTGACTGTTTTCCTTGTTTCGGAGGGGATCCAGCGAAATGTTTTTCTGAGCATGCGAAGAATGTTGAAGCAGGAAGAGGATACGGCGCTGACTTGTCTGTTCATTGAGAGTGAAGAATCTAGGATGACGCCTAGGTTCCGTGCGTGGTCTGTCGGGATGGGTGCTTTTCCGAGGGCTTCCGGCCACCAGGAGTCGTCCCATGCAGAGGGGGATGTACCTAAGATGAGGACTTCTGTTTTGTCTGAGTTCAGTTTCAGACGGCTTTGTTTCATCCATTCGGCAACTTCTTTCATTCCTTCGTGTAGGTTAGTTTTAGCGGTGCTGGGGTCATTGGTGAGAGAAAGGATCAGTTGAGTGTCATCCGCGTAAGAGATGATGTTGAGGTTGTGTTGGCGTGCGATGGCCGCGAGGGGGCTCATGTATACGTTGAAGAGGGTGGGACTGAGTGAGGATCCTTGTGGTACGCCGCAGATGACTTCAGAGGCCTCGGACTTGAATGGTGGAAGGCGGACTCTCTGGGTTCTTCCGGTGAGGAACGAGGTGATCCATTCAAGTGCTTTTCCTTGGATTCGGATGTTATTGAGGCGTTGTAAAAGGGTGCTGTGGCAGACTGTGTCGAATGCTGCAGAGAGGTCAAGGAGGATGAGGGCGACTGTGTCTCCATTGTCCAGTAGAGTTCGAATGTCGTCTGTTGCTGCGATGAGGGCGGTCTCAGTGCTGTGTTTTGCTCGGAAGCCAGATTGTGAGGGGTCGAGGGATTTGTTGGCTTCGAGGAAGGCGGCGAGCTGGTTGTTGACAGCTTTATTGATGACTTTGGCCGGGAATGGAAGAAGCGAGATGGGGCGGTAATTTTTGAGTTCGGTGGGGTCCGCTGTGGGTTTTTTCAGAAGGGCGGTGAGTTCAGCGTGTTTCCAGTCTTCCGGGAAGGTGGCGGAGTTGAAGGAGCAGTTGATGACGTCTCGGAGGTGCGGTGCTATGACGGAGTCTGCTTTGTTGAAGATGTGGTGAGGACATGGGTCTGTGGGGGATCCTGAGTGGATGGAATTCATCAGGCGGATGGTGTCCTCAGTGGAGATTGGGTTCCAGTCGTTAAGGGTGTTCACGGGGGGAAGATGATCAGCAAATGGTAGGGTGGGTTGGTTCCCGGGTTGGTTGTCAAAGCTGTTGTGGATGTCTGCAATCTTGTTGTGGAAAAATGAGGCTAGGGAGTCGCAGAGGGTTTGAGAGGGGGTGATGTCGTTGGAGTTGGCCGAGGGATTGGAAAACACACACACACACAGAGCCACACACACACCCAGAGCCACACACACCCACACGCCCAGAGCCACACACACACACACACACCCAGAGCCACACACACACACACACACCCAGAGCCACATACACACACCCAGAGCGCCACACACACACCCAGAGCCACACACACACACACACACATACACCCAGAGCCCCACACACACCCAGAGCCCCACACACACCCAGAGTCACACACATACCCAGAGCCGCATACACACAGAGCCACACAGAGCCACACAAACACACAGAGCCACACAAACACACAGAGCCACACAAACACAGAGAGCACAGCCAGAGGGCAGGAGAGCAAGCACAGCCAGGGGGCAGGAGAACAAGCACAGCCAGGGGGCAAGAGAACCAGGGGGCAGGGAAGCAAGCACAGCCTGGGGGCAGGGAAGCAAGCACAGCCGGGGGGCAAGGAAGCCAGCACAGCCAGGGGGCAGGGAAGCAAGCACAGTTAGGGGGCAGGGAAGCAAGCACAGCCAGGGGAGCAAGCACATCCAGGGGGCAGGGGAGCAAGCACAGCCAGAGGAGCAAGCACAGCCAGGGGAGCAAGCACAGCAGCCAGGGGGCAGGGAAGGATGCACAGCCAGGGAAGGAAGCACAGCCAGGGGACAGGGAAGCAAGCACAGCCAGGGGACAGGGAAGCAAGCACAGCCAGGGGGCAGGGAAGCAAGCCCAGCCAAGGGGGCAGGGAAGCAAGCCCAGCCAGGGAAGCAAGCACAGCCAGGGGGCAGGGAAGCAAGCGCAGCCAGGGGGCAGGGAAGCAAGCGCAGACAGGGGGCAGGGAAGCAAGCCCAGCCAGGGAAGCAAGCACAGCCAGGGGGCAGGGAAGCAAGCGCAGCCAGGGGGCAGGGAAGCAAGCGCAGCCAGGGGCAGGGAAGCAAGCGCAGACAGGGGGCAGGGAAGCAAGCACAGCCAGGGGTCAGGGAAGCAAGCACAGCCAGGGGTCAGGGAAGCAAGCAAAGACAGGGGGCAGGGAAGCAAGCACAGCCAAGGGGCAGGGAAGCAAGCACAGCCAGGGGGCAGGGAAGCAAGCACAGCCAGGGGGCAGGGAAGCAAGCACAGCCAGGGGGCATCTCCTAAGTGAGGCTTCAGACCGTCGGAGCTGAACGTCACACACCACGAACTCAGCAACCTTAGAGCAAGCTGCAGTGAGTCAGACCTCCGCAGCCCTACGCCCTGGAACTCAGCTGTAGAGGGCGCCATGTGGTTTACTTTTTGGTGCATTCATCTGTTTTTTTAAATATAATAATTGGAATATTGCGAGACAGTTCTAGGAGAGTCAACACCGGGTTTTCGGCCGGTTAAAATACGTCTTTGATTATTAGACGACTTTGAGACTGGCTTGTTTAAGGCCAGTGTTATTCTTTGAAATCTATGAAGTGAGCGAGTTGTCGGTCCTCCATAGCAGTGTCAATACATAGTGTCTACGTATTTTTAGGTGTAAATAAACCTCATTATTATTTGGCGGAAATCGTCTGCATGATAAGTGAACTTCAGTAGTGACATAGCAGGCAAGTGACAAGGGCAAAAGGAGTGAATCAGCTTGGTTAGAGTTGGAGTGACAGGGCTTCATGGCAGTTGAAGTCAGCTCAAGGTCACTTTACCAACACTTGAGTATTGGTAACCTGCATGATAAGCGAACTTCAGTAGTTACGTGGTAGACAAGTTAGAAGGGCAAAAGGAGTGTATCCGCTTGGTTAGAGTTGGAGTGACAAGGTCTCATGGTAGTTGTAATCACTGCAATGTCACTTTAGCATCACTTGACAAACAATCAGTATACCATATCCGTTGGCAGCCTGCATTTGGCATGGAGCATACATTTACATTTTCACATATAATGTGGGTCCTGTATAGATATTTTGATGGTAATACAGTTATAGACAGCATTGAAATATGTGGCATGTTATGGATTTGGATACCTGCTCTCTTCTATGCAGTACTACACACTGCCACAGACGACCCAACATCTCAGATACTTTGAGTATTGCATGTTAGGAAGTAGCTAGAGAACAGGATAGGAAAAGCAGATTCGAGCATTGTGATATTGTGGCAGTTAGTGAAGTGTAGCTTACCAGAGTCCATTCCTCCCTCAATTCCTGACAAGCCCTCAGTTAGCAGGATGGACATGATCTTCTCCTCCAGGGTAAGAGTTGTAGTGGTGCCCTGGGATGGCCATTGCCAGTCCTCTGAGCCTCCAGTTGGTGGTTGTTGTACTTGGCCCATGCCTTCTGCCTGAGGTCGTTCCTCCTCTTCTTAATGTATCTCTGTGTGCGCATGGTGTTACCAATAGCATTCACTCTTTTGGCTACAGTGTCCAACGTTTCTATTTTCCTATTGTGAAGAGTATGCTGGACTTGGGACCCAAAAATGTATGGCTCTACTATAATGATTTCATCCACCATGACAGTCAACTCTTGTTCAGTGAGTGCGTTTTCTTTTTTTTTTTAGCAGGCATGGTGAACAATATAAAAATGTGAGGGAGTATTTGAATGTTGAACAAACAAGGGATAGAGGTTAAAAGATGCCCAAAAAATAAAAAGTTACAGGTGGTGGAGAGCGCTAAATGGGAAGATGTAAATGTGTAGCAGTGATAATGGCTGACTGGCTGTCTTGCTGTGCTGCAGTTGTGGAGCAAAGAATGCTGGTCATGGATGGGGTGTATTTTATAATGTGATGCGCAAGGGTGTCCACTTGCCACAACACATCAGGTGTGGAGCTTTTTTATCCCTCCAATGGTTACATTTTTTAAATCAGACCCTAACACAGCAGGAACCGGAAACTGGAACTAAAGTAAATGGGAAGAAGGCAGGCACTGGGACAATGGTAAATAAAGGAGTGAGAGTTCAAGGATCAAAGATGCACTAAATGGTCCTGCTGAGAAATCAACAAAGTGCTAATTCAAATAACAAGGAAACACTAAAGTTCAGGAACTCATTAAACAAGCATTTGCAATGCAATGGTCTCGGCATTATTAAAGGTAGAGCTATTGGCGTTGCTCATGACATTTTTTTTAAAAATCATAAATAAATGCCATTGTCATTTACATTGCCTGTAGATTAATCGTTAAATTAATGGTATTGTCATTTACAATGCCAATAGCTTAATCGCTCGCAAATGCATGACCTATTGCATTTACACCCACACAGAGTCACACACACAAAGCCACCCACACACACATACAGAGCCCCCCCACACAGTCATTCACATACAGCCACCTACACAGAGCCACCCTCACACAGAGCCACCCACACATAGAGCCACCTACAAAAAAAGCTATCCACAAAGAGCCCACAAACACAGCCCCCCCCACACACACAGCCCCCACACACACAGTGCCCCACACACACAGAGCCCCCCCACACACACAGAGCCCCCCCACACACACAGCCCCCCCACACACAGAGCCCCCCACACACATACAGAGCCCCACACACACAGAGCGCCACACACACAGAGCGCCACACACACAGAGCCCCATACACACAGAGCCCCATACACACAGAGCCCCACACACACACAGAGCCCCCCCACACACACACACAGAGCCCCCCCCCCCACACACACAGAGCCCCACACACACAGAGCCTCACACACACACAGAGCCACACACACACACAGAGCCACACACACACCCTGAGCCACACACACACAGAGCCACACACACGCACACAGAGCCACACACACGCACACAGAGCCACACACACCCACACACCCAGAGCCACACACACACACACACACACACACACACAGAGCCACACACACACACACACCCAGAGCCACACACACACACACACACCCAGAGCCACATACACACACCCAGAGCGCTACACACACCCAGAGCGCCACACACACACACATACACATACACCCAGAGCCCCACACATACCCAGAGCCCCACACAGACCCAGAGCCACACACATACCCAGAGCCGCATACACACAGAGCCACACAAACACACAGAGCCACACAAACACACAGAGCCACACAAACACAGAGAGCACAGCCAGAGGGCAGGAGAGCAAGCACAGCCAGGGGGCAGGAGAACAAGCACAGCCAGGGGGCAAGAGAACCAGGGGGCAGGGAAGCAAGCACAGCCTGGGGGCAGGGAAGCAAGCACAGCCTGGGGGCAGGGAAGCAAGCACAGCCGGGGGGCAAGGAAGCCAGCACAGCCAGGGGGCAGGGAAGCAAGCACAGTTAGGGGGCAGGGAAGCAAGCACAGCCAGGGGGCAGGGGAGCAAGCACATCCAGGCGGCAGGGGAGCAAGCACAGCCAGAGGAGCAAGCACAGCCAGGGGAGCAAGCACAGCAGCCAGGGGGCAGGGAAGGATGCACAGCCAGGGAAGGAAGCACAGCCAGGGGACAGGGAAGCAAGCACAGCCAGGGGACAGGGAAGCAAGCACAGCCAAGGGGCAGGGAAGCAAGCCCAGCCTAGGGGGCCGGGAAGCAAGCCCAGCCAGGGAAGCAAGCACAGCCAGGGGGCAGGGAAGCAAGTGCAGCCAGGGGGCAGGGAAGCAAGCCCAGCCAGGGAAGCAAGCACAGCCAGGGGGCAGGGAAGCAAGGGAAGCAAGCGCAGCCAGGGGGCAGGGAAGAAAGCGCAGACAGGGGGCAGGGAAGCAAGCACAGCCAGGGGGCAGGGAAGCAAGCACAGACAGGGGGCAGGGAAGCAAGCACAGACAGGGGGCAGGGAAGCAAGCACAGACAGGGGGCAGGGAAGCAAGCACAGCCAGGGGGCAGGGAAGCAAGCACAGCCAGGGGGCAGGGAAGCAAGCACAGCCAGGGGGCAGGGAAGCAAGCACAGCCAGGGGGCATCTCCTAAGTGAGGCTTCAGACCGTCGGAGCTGAACGTCACACACCACGAACTCAGCAACCTTAGAGCAAGCTGCAGTGAGTCAGACCTCCGCAGCCCTACGCCCTGGAACTCAGCTGTAGAGGGCGCCATGTGGTTTACTTTTTGGTGCATTCATCTGTTTTTTTAAATATAATAATTGGAATATTGCGAGACAGTTCTAGGAGAGTCAACACCGGGTTTTCGGCCGGTTAAAATACGTCTTTGATTATTAGACGACTTTGAGACTGGCTTGTTTAAGGCCAGTGTTATTCTTTGAAATCTATGAAGTGAGCGAGTTGTCGGTCCTCCATAGCAGTGTCAATACATAGTGTCTACGTATTTTGAGGTGTAAATAAACCTCATTATTATTTGGCGGAAATCGTCTGGAGAGCCTTCGGGTATTCACAGAAAGAAGTCCTTCTGTGCTGTACAGTTGTTTTTTATTTTTCGTGTTTTGTTTTATAATCACCAGGACAATGACATTGTGAAATATTTGAATGTTCCGCTGATGCGGCCTCTCCTGGGCTCTGATGCTTGCAGGCCTGTGGTGCACATGTGTTGGGCAGACAAAACATAGCAACTAAAGAGGTGTATGAATGATTGGGTGGATTGGTGGCTAAATAAAAGAACAATTGCATGGATAAGTGAGTGACTAAATAGATGGATGATAATTGAGTACATGAATAATGGTGAATGGATGCTTGAATGAATGAATGGAGGAACAGATTTGTAGAAAGCGCAGACCTAATCACCCCTTTTCAGTAGGGGGTGTATATGGTAAGCCCTGACCAGCTGCAATGACGTTCGGTCTTAACCCAGCCGTATAAAATGTGAAATGTATTCTGCAAAACAACACCTTGCTAGCACCAGATCACTACGTCCTGCACTTGGCAGCAACCTACCAACCTACCTACGCATAATTCCAATGACCCTGCTTTGAGTATCTATGAGATACGAGAGCCTCAGGGGCCCCTCCCCACATTCTTCAGGGGGGGCCACTGCCTGTCAGTGAACGCATTTGTCACAACCATCTCTGCAAGCACCCGGCGGGACCCCACTCGTGGAAGTGTTCGTTTTTATGAAAACCTCCAGTTTTCGAGACTGCGGTGAGCTGGACATTGAATAGCAGCAGGGGTTCTCCCCCGGCCGTCTCCTCCTCCCCCCGAGGAGCAGTCTCCAGTATGAGACAATCAGAAAACCGAAAGAAAACAGGAGGATTGGGAAGCGCCCAGAAGAGGAAATGCCGCTGTGATTCAGACTGGCCAGCGCGGCTGAGCTGCAGAGCACGTTTTGATTCAGAGGTCTGGAAACCCCGAGGAGGAATAATAACTTGTACACAACATTAACCCATCGCCTGCCGAGGCGGAATCAGTTCAGCTGGGAGAGCGTTCTTTCGAATCCCAGCGCCACCTGCGCGAACTCAGAGCAAGGCAGATAGACATGGCCGCCCCCGTGACCAAAGAAAGACCCCTGCGCCCAGCATAAACGCCATCAGAATCGCTCCAGACGGGACACTCCCGATTTCTGAGGCAAAAAAATAGATAGTGTTCACTCACCTTGGTACCAGCTATGGTGGTTCCGTGGAGGGCCCCAGCCTGGAAGCAGAGCTCCAACGTTTTCTTTTCGAGGGTGAAGGGGAGTGTAAAGTCTGGAAGGCAAGCGCTGCCATTTTCGCATTCGGGAGCGTGTTTTTTGCTGAGTGACGGATGACGTCACAGATAGAAAGAACACAAAAAACACCCCCCCGAATCCGAAAAGACGGGGCTTAAAGGGAGTGACGCCCCTCTCCAACAATGGCTGGCCAGCATTTACGAGGCCAGCCATTGGAGAAGAGAGGCGGGTTCCAAGCCCCCTCTAAGAAACATTAAATCTCGGGCTCCGCCCACTGCTGCGCAGTGCGTCGGTCCTCGACCTAAAAAGGGGTCAGTCAAACAGGAGCACACCTAAATCTCAGGAACCTTCAGTAAACAAGCATGGCAAAAGCTCAGGAACTTGGAAAACTAGGGGTCAGACAAACATGAACACTGCTACCATGACCAACGCTGGACTGGGTCTTAAGAGAGCTCACTGTGATCACATGCATCAGGTTTGAGCAGGCTAGCAGCTGCCAACTGAATTCCTCCACCCATTTTTGGCACGCGCAGGTTGTAGGGTCTGGCAACAATCCAGGCCCTGCACGCATCCCCATGCCGCGCAAGCTTATGGATATCTTACCTTACATTAAAAAAAAGAAATTCACTGAAAAAAGCAAAGGTTGTAGTGACTTTATAGTTAAGAATTGTAATAATAGCAAACTTTCTATTTTTTTTAAACCCTAGAAATAGCAAGGTGAAACAATCAGTTAAAACACACAATTTTAACCAAATTAAAGCACTGAAATTCACCAGTTATAGTTATCTTTAGTCACTATAACTCGAGCACTGAATGAACTATAGCTCGCACCCTTGTCATGCACTGCTTACATCCTCCCATATTACATCACTGATGACATGTTCATTGACAGCATTAATAACATTGTTAGACCTGACTTCATTGGTGTGAGTTTCCCTTCCATTTTTGACGATTGCCTCCTCTGTTTTTTGACATTTGAATACAAGTCAAATTAACCAAGAATTAAGACCTATAATGGCCTCAAACAGGGCTGTATATTGGCACCTCTTTTGTTTGCTCTTTACATTGCCAATTTAACCACAATTCTCAAACAAGATAACTGTGATTCTCCCAAATTTGGTAAAAGAAAAATTTAACATTTGTGGATGACCTTATTTACATTTGAAGTATACAGATTGGTGTTTCAAGACAACTAAAATGAGTGGAAGAACACAGTCACACAGTCAATTACAGTAAAACAATAATAATGTAATTTGGCAAACCAAAATATAGATTTTTATTGCTATGAGATATGAAAATAGAGCTATTAATGGAAAATACTTATTTGGAGTAACCGTTGACCCAAAATTACATTGGTTGTTTCATAAAGAACGGGTTAGGAATAGATTGACATTTAAAGCTTGCGCTGTTGCACATTTTGCACGTCTAAATGGGGGAGAAGTAAATGGCCCTACGATCACGGCCTTAGCTATGAAAATGTGTCCAGGTTTTTTATATGGGGCAATAGGTTTTAATAAACAAATGATAAAGGCTTTAAATTCCATCTTTATTAAAACTGGCTGGGAATTTTTTAATTTAAGGCCTACTACACAGCATGTTCAGATTAGATTAGAATTTGGTCTACTTAAAATTATATGAATGTAATCAATTACATATGTGATTGTCATAATGCAGCTCTGCCAAGTTAAAGGACCATATTAGAAAAGATTTAAAATTACATCCAAGAGTAAGAGTGGTGGCCACTGAAACACAGCTAGAGCTTTTATTCGATAGTTATCGCCTGCCTTCAATAACACCTCAGCTGCGCTTCCTAGGAGGACGACGAAGCTCTTAATTAAAATAAATATGAAATTAAAATTGTATGATAGCAACCTGGTTGCCGCAACCACATATAGGAATTTTCATTATACGTATGAGACATTTACAAACAGAAGGTAATATTATCTAGACTAACTTGGATCCATGGACACAAAAGGCCTTTTTACACTTTAGGCTACTATCTACATTTTATAGTCTAATCCTATTATTCTGATTCCAAAACTATAGATCATATTCTTTGTTTATGTCCTCTTTTACAGGATTTGAGGAACAAGTACCTAAATTAACTCTTTTAAGGAAGCAGGTCCAAGAACACTTAAGACGCAAGAATGTATTATTTTGCTGGGAACACAAATAAAATAATTGAGTGCACAATCAAAATTTCTTTCAATAATGGGGTGGCGCCTGAATCAATCAATCAATCAATCAAAATAGCTTTATTTGATCTTAAACTTTAAGATCACAAAAGTGCAATAATTCATAAAATACATGTTTAGAGCTGTGTTATATTCCCATCACATCTAAGTAAAACACAAACTAAAACACAGATAGGAACCATATTAAAACTTTAGATAAAACACTAGGTTAAAACATTCAATATATAGTAAAGTGTGTAATGCAGTACAAAAACAGGTTGGATTGGAGACAACGGGCCAATTCATCTACCATATGCTGACCCCGACTAAATGCAAATAATACCAGATAATAGGGAACTTGAGGTATTGGGGCACCCATTAAAGGCATAATCAATTAATACTATAAATAATATAAAGTGCAGAACAGTGCCACAACCAATTAGAGTGCAAGTTATGAGCTGGGAGAGATTGTACAAAATTATATTTAAAAAACAATACGCGAATATACTTTTTCCGTACACAAGAATAAAATTTACAGAAAATATAAAATGAAGATTTTATTGGGTGGAGATGCCATCACAAGGGCAAACTGGAAGTTCGTTGATTGAATATGTCCCTGATGGAAAGCCCAGCATACAAGGGATAAGATTTAATCTGAATCTCAACAGTCCATACCGGTGTCGGGCGTTTGGTACGGAAACCAGATATGCGTTCACTTCCCCAAGGGCAGGTGGAAAGCCCAAATTTATTACAATTTAGTACGTACCTTTCATTATCCCTATACTCTTTTGAGCGTAATTTGAGTTAAGCTTTTGGGGTATTCAAACAGGTGAGAGGACAAAAAAAATAAAGATTTGAATCCCAATGTTGTGAGGGTATCCTTTACACATCGCAGCCATTGAACCTGGTGTGCCTGCGCAAGGGATAGACAGTCTCTAATAATATTTTGAGTAAGTTCCACTGTATCCCTGGTCCAGATTGAATGCCAAAGTAGGACAGGGGTGATAAGTATTAAATCAGATGTAAATGGGACATTCATCTCAGCAACCTTTTGGGAGAGTTAATAATGTTTAAGAAACCATCTTCTTTCTTTTGAAATACCTCAGTTTAGTTATACGCCAAATCCCTGCTCCATATGTAGCTGAAGCAATAGATTTAGTACAGTAAATATTTTTGATTGGTTCCAAAGGTTTGTGCCCAACTTTTTCGTGAACGAACATATAGCCACAACATTCTTCTCTAATGCATTACATCTGTTTTCTATCATATTTGTCAAATACCCTAAACTATTAAAAAGTACACCCACATATAAAAAAGTCTTAGTTATTTCAATTCTCCAAGTAGCAATAAAAACAACAGTAATTTTTTGGGCTGTTTCCCCACTATTAGGACATAGGATTTTGTTAACTAAGAGATCTAATGCAGCCATATAGGACACAATTGTTTTATTCGTTTTTGCAGGGCTAAGCCAGGCCTAGCAACCAATATGGCGCTGTCAGCATATAACAGGATAATAATCTGTTTCTTGTTTACCATGGGGACGTCAATCACCTCATAATTCATTGAGGATTACACGCCACTGGTGTACAGTGAAAACAGGAAGGGGGCTAGGACGCATCCCTGCCTAACATCCCAGAGAATGGGGAAAGATCTTGTACATTCGCCCTGGCTGCCGTACCTAACACATGCAGACGACTGGAAGTATAGTAGATTAATAAAAAGTATAATATTATCATCCACACTCATGTCTTTCAAGATATTCCATAATTTATGTGAAACAGAATCAAAAGCAGCCGTGAGATCCATGAACGCCATAAAAACATTCCCTCCTTTGACATTGGTAAACTTTGCTGTAATTAAGTTCAGGTTTAGGCACTGATCCAGTGTCGCCATCCCTTTTTTAAAACCATATTGCGCCGGAATTAAAATGTTTTTATCAGCAGACCATTCCTCAAGTCTGTTTAACAACAAATGGCCCATTAGTTTAACTGTTCCATTCGGGAGTGAAATTGGCCTATAGTTTTTGGGCAATGCTTTATACCCTTTTTTGTGTATTGGCACAGTAACTGACATTTTTACAGGAAGCAGGGAAGCCCATTATAGCAATTGCATTGAAAACATTTGTCAAGAATGGAATCCAGAGTTCCGGATAATAAAAGAAAAAAATCAATAGGGGCCCCATCTGTACCTGGAGCCTTCGCACTACTGCATTGCATATAGCCAATTGTCACCACGGTCAAGGAAAAGGTGATGGAAGAGCCCATATCACAATTTGGATGGTCTTTAGTCAGGTTTTCCCTATCTGGGACTTGCCCGAATATAGCAGAATAGTGGTCCACCCAAGCATCCTCTCCCATGTTGACACTTAGGGAGGCGCCTATTTCTTGGTTCAGGAATGTTGAGTTGACTATAGCCCAAAATTCCTTAGAGGTTTTTAAAGCTGAGTCAAGTTGCAATTTGTCCCAGGCATCCTCATTTAGGGCCATAGGTGTGTCCGCCTACATTTTTTATATTGCGAATGGAGAGAGATGACCAAGGCATTGTTGCTTGGCCTTTCCTATAGCGCTTTGTGTAAACTACCGAGTGTCTTGGTGCAAGCAGTGTTAAACCAACGCTGGTCTTTAAAAGACAGTGTTTCTTCCGGGGTTGTAAATTGCTTTCCACCACACTCAGCAGTGAAACAAAGGCCTGAACTGTAATTTGCAGATCACTATGCCAATTGAGACAGGTCAATATTTCTGGGTGCACCAAACTATAGTAGGTAATAATGCATCTTTATTTATTTTTGATCACTTTAGCACTATTCCATTCCTTCTTGCTATTATTGGTGCTGGAATTGTCATAATCAAGCTATTAAAACAACCCTTCCAGTGAATTTGAAAGATCAGTGCAACATGGTCACTAAAAACTGAAGCAAAGGTTCCTATCTGGTTAAAAAGACCTCTTAAAATGAAGCACCACCACTAGATATTCTAGCATGGAGCCATGTATTATATCCCCAAATGTTTTTGCCAAGGTGCCAGTACGCTCATCCGTTGGATTGAGTATTACCATATTTCTCGTGATCAGGAGCCTGTTCAATTTGTCCCCGTACTGAGTATTTAAACAATGACAAAGAAAATCTCCTTGGTCTACCAACCCACAGAGCAGCGCTGTTGTTCTTGAGCAACTATGAGCGTTAAAATCTCCCACTCAAACTAAATGTAGGGGGTTCTGATGAGTGGTTATTGCTCTATCAATTGCTTTTTTGAATGAGTGGATTACCTGAGAGATGTCGCCCTCGAAGTTGTAATTATAAAAGTTAATTAGAAGCATATCCTCTGCACCTGGGCCACTACATACTATAAGGTGGTAGTAAGGGGACTGGACATCTATCTCAAATGTGTTTCCACACAAGGTGTTTCTTATCAAGGTTACTAAGCCTCCTCTAGCTCTACCTGACCGTGAAGGAATAGCAGGAGTTTGTATTATACGAAACCCATCAATATAGACCGCATCGACTTCCCAAGTTTCTTGGAGGCACACTAGGTCATAACGTTCAATGATCCTAGTCCAGTCTTCATTGCCCTGCTTAGATCAAAGCCCCGCTATATTTCAGGTTAATGCATTGACCATATCTCTCCTCTGGTCCAGGGGCTGATTAACTATTGGCAAGACTACCTCCTGTTGGCTCTGTAAGTGCTGGGTCATGCGGCTATCCTTATGTCAAGTTAAGTATCTATGGGGTGACCCAGTATCCCTAAGAACCTGGGCAGTAAGGCAAATTATAAACAATTGGTTCATTCGGGTGCACGGTATTTCTTCACTTATTTTACATTTCACACAATCTATTCATTCATTGTAAGATAAGTAAATCAAAGTGAACACAATTTACAGATAAAAAGGAGGAATCCAAACCATCTGCAGTATTGCAAGATACTTTATAAATTGTAATCTTTTATATGTACTCACATTTTAGCGGTATAAAAGGCTGTCAACTTTATACAGTGGTGCGCAAAGTGAGAATTTGTGACAATTGGTGCTCCGTGGAATTTTGTGCAAGTGTAATATACAATATATACAATTCCAATTTCCGGTGACAGGGAGGGGAATGGGAAAAAGGAAGCGTGGCCAATATTACAAAGTCACTAAGAGTGTTCTGTACACAACAATAGTCAGTCTCAAATACAGAATCCTTAGAAAGATGGTCCACAGTTGTGTTATGTCAACGTTTCAACCATAGTGTAGCGCTCTTGAAGCGACTGCGCGGGTCTTCATCAGGACTGAGTGAGGTTGAGGGAGGTAGGAGTATATGTGGCAGCCTCAAAGTAGGCCCATCCGGGCTTTCCTTTGGAGTTGAATGTTTGCTGCTAGACGATCAATAGATACACGACACTCTTACAGTCGAGTTCTCGAAAATTTCTGAACAAGCCCAATCTGTCTTCGGGATCCCTGATCGCTGATTATGCGGTCAGCTGTGGCTTAGTTATTACACTGAATCCTTTGTTTATTTTAGATTATTCAGTGCGGTCCAACAGGATCCAAAAGGCTGCTCGACCCGGCGGCGAGAAGTGCTCTGTCCGGTTACGGGTTCCCGGCAAATTAAATACCAGATGTAGTACTTGAGCTATAAAGTGATTAAAGTGATGCATGCTTTTTGCTTTCATATTTTATTTCTTGTAAATAAAAGGGGATTCACATTTCAAAATCTTACAGAAACATAAAATACAAATTTACAAAATCGGATATTGACAACAGTTAACAACCGTTATTTACAAATCAGTCTTTTTTCTAAATAAAAACAACGTTTAAAAGCACGGTTTTCACATTATTATGGGAAAAGTTCATATACATTTTGTTTACATGATTTCGCAAGATATTGTACTTTACCTAAATAGGACAGGTTTGACAGCCCTACTTTTTCGTGAAAAAGCATTTTAGTATAATACAACAAAACAAAGGTGCTTCTGCGTACCCAAACATTTAAAAAAAAGTTTAACATTACAGTACTTTGGATTTAAAAACACGACTGAAGTGGAATGCAGTCTTTGTACAGGTAATGAAGCCTATCGTTTTTTCACGACATTCGACCTCCATGCGCTCTCTGTCTCAGTGCTAGAGGTAGTAGCTTTCCAAGGAGCAGATCCGGTGCTGGCTGATTGAATCTAGAAACAAAGATATAAAGAACATTAGTAGTTCACTCTTTAAGCATTTCTTGCACTCCACCATATTATCCATGAGGGTCTACCTATGGACCCCTGGCAGCAGCACCTCCGCATACAAAATAACTCATTAATATTTCTACTAATATTTCTGGTCCTGATTCTTAAAACTATTTGAGTAAGTTAGACTTACATTCACAATTAGGTTCTTTTACAAGTACAAAGTAAAGGCAGCTATTTTGATACTTAATAGGTTTTACTCACAGAGATTTTTGCATGAATAAATCTACCAGAAGAGAAAGGGGAGACCACAGAATGAGCATTAAAGGGTGAAAATGCCCCAATATTTTGCCTACCCTATGTTTTAGCTAGTGTTAGACGGACCGGGAGGGTCGGCCGAGGACAATGGGAGAGGTCTCCAGGGAGAGCCCCTCCAGCGATCGTACAGACAAGTAACTTCCCCCCCACAGACGTACACCACACAGAGATAAGGTTTAACGTTCTTTATAAGTGATCTTTAAGTACGGTAGAATGGTACAAGGAGGTCTGGACTCAGGGGTCCCCTCGATTCTAGTCTCTTGGATGGGAAGGGGGTAGCGGGACAGTCTTATTACCAATCTGGTAGATGCGATGATATGATGAATAGCTCACAATCCTCGAGCTCGGCGTTCTAGATGGACGGGCCGCGGCAGCGCCGGTAGGTCCCGAGATGATCGTAGGTAGCGACGGTCCGCGGCGGCGCCAGCGGGTCCCGATGAAGATGGTAGTTACAACAGTCCGCGGCCGTGCCAGCAGGTCCCGACGAAGATGAAGGATGCAGAGGGTTGCGGCAGCGCCAGCAGGCAGGACGATAGTTCGCAAGGCAGGACTACGGCAGCGCCAGTAGTCCGTCAAGGATGAGTTCTTCACGGTGTCTCGACTCCAGGATACAACTGCCTTCCTGCTCTGGGGCTGCCCCAGTTATAGGTCTGGCGCCCTTTGATGTCCGGACCCTCGCACTTGGAGGTCGGGAGGTCCGGGATGAGGGAGTCCAGACACCCAGCAGGGGGGTGGAGCCAGCGCCCGGGGGAGCTGGGGGGCGATCGGCACCTGGCGGGGGAGAGCCATCGACACTTCTTTCTCCCATTGACCTGCCAAGTGGTCCGTTCACCTCCTGGGTGGATGGTGGTGCCGAGATGTCGGGGCCTGGCCAGGCCCAGGGTTAGGGTCGATCTGAGGCCACGCGGCCTCATGGTGCAGTGTCCAAGATGGCGGCCGGGCCGGGCGAGGGCCGGTAGTGGTTCGGCCCCATGATACAGAGATGTCCGGGGGCAGGAGTCCCGTATGAGACGGGGTGCGGGGTACTTCTGTGGGTAACACCTGGAGGGCCAGGGCTCGGGCCCTGTCATGCGGGGAGGGAGCAAGCCCTTCCTGTGGCCTGTCCAACATGCGTCCCCCCCAGCTGAAGGCGGGGAGAGTCACCCATCCTCTTGGGGACTCTCCTCGTCGAGGCGGAAAAAGCGTGACAGGCCATCTGCGTTGGCGTGGTCTTGGCCAGGTCGATGTTCCACAGTGAAGTCCATCCCCTGCAGGGAGATGGACCAACGCAATAGCTTGGGGTTTTCCCCCCGCATCTGCATTAGCCACTGCAGGGGCCGATGATCTGTCTGCACCCGGAAGTGGGTACCGAAGAGATAGGGCCGGAGCTTTTTGAGGGCCCACACCACTGCGAAGGGCTCCCTCTCGATGGTGCTCCAGCGCTGTTCTCGGGCCAGGAGACGTCTGCTGATGAAGGCCACTGGTTGGTCAAGCCCTTCGGGGTTCAACTGGGAGAGGACCGCCCCAATGCCATGGTCGGAGGCATCCGTTTGTACGATGAATTCCCGACTGTAGTCCGGGGCCTGAAGCACAGGGGCAGTGCACATGGCGGCCTTCAGCTTCTCGAAGGCCGCTTGACAGTCTGGGGTCCAGTTGACCTCCTTCGGGTGGTTCTTGGATGTGAGTTCCGTGAGGGGCCCCACAATGCTGCCATAATCCTTCACGAACTGCCGGTAGTAGCCGGTGAGCCCCAAGAAGGCTCGGACCTCGGTCTGTGTGACGGGAGGCTGCCAGGACTGGATGGCAGCGATCTTGAGTTGAAGAGGGGCCACCAGACCGCTTCCCACCTGGTGTCCGAGATAGGTTACGGACCCCTGACCAATTTGGCACTTGCTGGCCTTGATTGTGAGGCCAGCCCGTTGGAGGGCCTGCAGGACCTCTCGGAGGTGGTGGAGGTGGTCGGACCAGTGGCAGCTGTACACAGCGATATCGTCCAGGTAGGCGGCGCTGAACTCCTCGAGCCCCGCCAAGACCTGGTTCACCAGTCGCTGAAAAGTAGCTGGAGCATTCTTCATGCCGAACGGCATGACCTTGAAGTGGTAGTGGCCATCGGGAGTGGAAAAGGCGGATCGTTCTTGAGCCCGGGGTGTGAGACCGATCTGCCAGTAGCCCGCCGTCAGGTCGAAGATGCTGAGGTAGCGGGCAGCCCCCATGCGGTCGATCAGTTCATCTGCTCGGGGGATGGGATGAGCGTCGGTTCTGGTGACAGCGTTCAAGCCCCGGTAGTCAACGCAGAATCGGAGCTCAGGGGTGGTGCCGGGGGCAGCAGCTTTGGGGACCAGCACGACCGGGCTGGCCCAGGGGCTGTCCGAAGGCTCGATGACCCCGATCGTGAGCATCTTTGACACCTCCTCTTGGATGCAGGCCCGTACCCGATCTGGTACGCGGTACGCCCGATGTCTGATAGGGGGACTGTCCCCAGTGTCCACGTCATGCAAGCACCAGGGGGTGACCCCTGGGGTGAGGGAAAACAGGGTCGCGAATTGCAGCAGGAGGTCCCGGCAACCTTGGCGCTGTTCCGGGGTAAGGGCATCTGAGAGTCGGACCCCGTCCACGGAACCATCTTTTTCCCCGGTCCTTAGGAGATCAGGGAGAGGCTCGGAGTCTTCTTCCGCTCCGCTGTCTGTAGCCATCAGGAGACTGAGCTCCGAGCGCACCAAGTGGGGTTCGAGTCTATTGGCGTGGAGGACCCGGAGGGGGTTCCGTGGAGATTCCATATCGATGAGATAGGTGACGGGGCTCCTGCGCTCGACCACTTTGAAGGGCCCCGTCCACTTGTCCTGCAAGGCACATGGTTCGGTGGGGGACATCACCCACACTTGTTGGCCAGGTTCAAATTCGATGGAGGAGGCATTTTGATCGTACCATTTTTTCATGTCCTCCTGACTGGCCTCCAGGTTCGCTTTCGCCATTTCTCTGAATCGCCTGGTTTGATTGCGTAGGGTCAGGAGGTACTTGAAGACATCTGGGGGAGTCTTTTGGGGGGGCCATCTCCCAACCTTCTTTGACTAGGCTGAGGGGCCCTCGCACCGGGTGTCCATACAAGAGTTCGAACGGGCTGAAGCCGAGGGACTTCTGGGGGACTTCTCGATATGCGAAGAGGAGGCACGGCAGTAGCACATCCCACTGGCGACGGAGGGGCTCTTCCAACCCCCCAATCATTCCTTTGAGTGTGCGGTTGAACCGCTCGACGAGTCAGTTTCCTTGAGGGTGATAGGGGGTCGTGAATCAGTAGGTGACCCCGCACTGTTGCCAGAGGGACTTCATATATTTTGAAATAAAGTTTATGCCTCTGTCGCTGACGACTTCTCGGGGAAAGCCCACCCGGGAGAAGATCCCCATTAAGGCACGGCCGACCACCGGGGCTGTTACAGTTCGCAGGGGTACAGCCTCGGGGTAGCGGGTGGCGTGGTCCACCAGTACCAGGATGAACCGATGTCCTTGTGCTGTACGGGGGTCCAGGGGCCCCACAATGTCTATGCCCACCCTCTCGAACGGGGTGGTGACAACTGGGAAGGGTTGCAGAGGTGCTTTAAGTTTGCGGCCGCTTTTCCCGCTGGCCTGGCATGTGGGGCAGGACCGGCAGTGGTTGAGGACGTCGTTTCTCATCTTGGGCCAGAAAAAGTGGGTCACCAGGCGACTGTAGGTTTTGTCTTGACCCAGGTGTCCAGCCAGGGGGACATCGTGGGCCAAATTTAACAAGAAGTCTCTAAAACGGAGGGGCACCACCAGCACTCGACTGGCCCCTAACTCCGCGATTCTCTGTTCACTGTACAACAAGTCGTTGTCCCAATAGATCCAATGGGCTCCGGTGGTGTCCCCTGCGCTCTGGGCGAGGGCTTGCTGGCGGAGTCCCTCTAGGGAGGGACAGGTCTTCTGTTCTTGACGGAACTGTTCTTGGGTGGGCCCCCCCTCTTGACACCACTGAGTCAGGCTGGGAAGGTCCTGGGGTTGAGCGAGCCCTTCGGGAGTTTGTTCCGGGGGGTCGGTGTCTTCTACTGGAGCGATCGGGGGAGGGGGTGCTGGCCATTCGGGTTCTTCTGGTCGGGGGATGGTACGGGCGGCCATGGACCGGGTGGTTACACACGCCCAGTCCGGGAGGCCCAACATCCCCAGGTGTTCTCTTCTTTCTACGGCGGCCCACGGGGAACTCTCAAGATCATTTCCCAGGAGACAGTCCACGGGGGCGTCATCTCGGACCGTCACCTTCAACATGCCGGATACTCCTCCCCATTCGAAGGGGACGCAGGCCATCCGACATAGACTCTCCGAATTGTCGGCTGAACGGATGGGGCAGAGAATGTTCGGCAGGATCTGCTCTGGGGTCACCAGGTGACAGCGGACAGCCGTCACACTGGCCCCTGTGTCACGTAGGGCTTCGGCCCTGCGCCCATTAATGTTCACCCACTGACCATATTTTCTGGTGTTGGCGGGTAGGGGAGCCCGCGGGACCATGTCTCTTCCCCCTAGGCACGCTAGAACCATGGCGGCCGGTTCCCACTCTTGTTGTTCTTGTTCGCACTCCTCCTGTTCTTCGGAGATTTGTTCTCCCCCCAGGGCGGCGGCGGCTACCTGGCGGGGTCTCGGAGTCTGGTTCTGTGGACAGTTCGGGTCATTGGCGTAGTGGCCGACTCGCTGGCATCGGTGACATGTGACATTGGCTCGGAACCCCGGGCGCACCGGGGGGTTGCCCCGGTTGGCCGGGGGCGGGGTGCTTGCAGCGGGAGCGGCCGGGACGGTGTCTCTTCCTCGTCCCTGGCCTCCTCCTCCTCCTCGGGGACGGTGCTGACCTTGGTTGTTCCGGTTCTGTTCGTGTGGCCCACTCCGGCCTACTCGAGTGCTCTCCCACCGGTCAGCCTCGGCGGCGAGCTGCCGTGGGTCTGTCAATTTACTGTCGAGGAGGGGCGCTAGGTGGCGCTAAACCAAGATGGCCGCACAGTAGTGAGGCTCTTGCCAGATCGAGCCTCTGAAATATCCTTCTGACCATCCTGACCGGGAAAAACTGCCCAGACACCTTGCCATCGTGTCTGTGACATTCCACGGATCACAACGGTGCTGGAAACGTCAAAATCGACCAGCCATAGGCGGAGATATCCACCAAACTTCAGGGAAGCGGACTGAGGTAATGGTCCGAGTCCTGCCCATCGGAGGGATCAACCTACTGGGAAACTCCGAGGCTCGGAGGCCTCCTCGGAACTGCGCTGCCAACTAATGTGGGAGGATATCGACATTGCCTAGATACCTGCGCGGGCGACTTTGCTGAGTGATGACCTTAAGGTGAGGACGTTGGGCCCTGCTTGAGGAGGGGGAGAAACAGAGAGCGCGAATTTCAGGACCGTGGGCGGGAACTGCCGGCTTGCTTCACGGACCCGACTGCTGTGAGATATTGCGGCCGGCGCTCCACTACACGCTGAAGGAACGGCTGGGTCGGTGCATGCGGAGACTGGGACACAGTTAATGCCAAGCGCTACACGGCACTCTGCACAGCAGCGGAAGACGAACGGACCCGCCCGCCCACCGGCTGCGGCCTTCCCGCGGCCTACAAACTGCCAGAAGCGACCCGCAATGGTCCCTGAGGCTTGGGGGAAAAACACGGAGCCAGCGAGGCCAGAAACACAGTGAGTGCCAAAGCGCTAAAGAGCACGCCGCATTGCCTCAGCCGCCGACGGGGCCTAACCGCTCTCAGGCTGCGACCTACTTGCCGCCTACTTACGGCCGGCAGCTGCATGTAAATTTACCCCAAGGCTTAGACGCCTGCAATCGACAGTGGGATTGGCTGAAGAGCACCCGGACCCACGGGCATAACTGCGGCTCAGATAGGAGATTGGGACACGGGGGGATTAATAAACATAGCGGACTGCTTCCCAGACAAATAAGGGTGCCTAACCTGCCCCTCGCACTACCCTCCCGGGCGATGCTCTGGCCCAATAACTCCACCGGCCCCTGATTAAACTGACTGCGGCTCACGGATCCCCTGCTTGCCTTGTGGGGGTTACCTGCCTAGCACGACGGGAAGAAGCCTCTCCCCCCAACCTCATACCCTGGCGTGCTTCCTCCTCAGGAGGGCATTCAGCGCCCTATCAGGTCAGTAAGCTGCTGCCTGAACGTGGGGTGAAGGGAGGAGCCCTGGGACCGTTATCAGTCTATACCTGCGCCACCCAAAGTCGCATGGTGGCTTAAAAGAGAGACATACTAGCTGCAATTTGAGCATCTGTGAAGGGCTCCATCAGACTGTGGAGTGACACCTCCCTCATCTAAGCTGGCCCCCACCAGCTGTGGCACTGCTTCCCCTTGCGCACACCTGCTGATGTCTGGATATAGTGCACAGAGACGCTACACGAAGAACTTCTGTCCCGTAGCCATCTACAGCCCAGATTGAGGCTATAGGGGACGAATTGATAAGCCCGCTGTCCCCCTCTATGTATCGCAGCACGTGAAGATAACCTGCGCCAAGGAAGACACCACAGACCGGAACTGCGCCCCGAGCGCCACGCACGGGTGTCGCCTTCACCTCATCTTACGGAAGGAGTACTCCGCGGACCCGTTCGGCCCCAGATCCTCCCGGACAATTGGACAGGGAGCCACCTCGCTACGCGCTGGCTGCTGCTGCTGCCACGCCGGCCTCGCGAGCGCAAAGACGCGACATGGGCCGAAACGATGCCAAACAAACTAAAATACCGTTTGAAACTAAGAAAAACCCCAAGGGTGCACTGGAGCCGGAGGGCAGCCCTACCGCCCGAGGACCCCCGGACGAGGACTGGAAAACCTTGCTGATAAGCATGCAACAGAGCTTATCTAACATCGATTCCAAAATTGACACAATAAACACTCGCATGGACAGCGTAGTCACAAAGCTGGAACAACAGGACACCAGAATCAAGGACGCGGAGGATCGGATCTCTGAATTGGAGGATGGTGCCACCTCCAATAGCAGACAAGTGACCCAAATGGACAGGCTTCTAAAAATCATTGCGGAAAAGAACGAAGATTTAGAAGCGAGGTCTCGGCGCAACAACATTCGCGTTTTGGGCCTTGCGGAGTCCACCAACACGGGGAAAATGGAGGTGTTTATCGAAAATTTGGTCATCGAACTCTTTGGTAAAGAATCATTCTCCTCGCACTTAATAGTAGAACGTGCCCACAGATCCTTAGCCGCGCGCCCACCACCAGGGGCCCAGCCGCGCCCCATCATCGCGAGATTTCTAAATTACAGGGACCGGGACGCAGTGCTGAGACGAGCAAGAGAGATCGGCACGGTGGGATACTGCAATACTACGCTCTCCTTCTTCCCTGACTTCACCCCGGCGGTACAGGAGGCCAGGAGGAAATTCTCAGGAGTGAAGAAGAAACTTCAAGATCATGAGATGACCTACGCCATGCTATATCCGGCAAAATTGAAAGTTTCCTTCCAAGGCAAGCAACATTTCTTCCAAAACCCACAACAGGTGGAGGATTTCCTCAAACAACACAGAAAAAAAGACAACACCAGAGTAAGTGCTGAAAGACATCGTTCCAGATCCCCCTCGCCCATGAACCAGCAAGAATAACATGCGGCCATAACGTCTGCTACGCCTAAGATGAGTGTTAACGAGCAAGACTCCAAAACTCTGGTGAGGTACACTTTAAAACTTTTGCATGAACCGGATTATGTAACTCTTTGTGCTCGATCGCCCACCTCCGTCCCACGCAGTGAGACCGGGTACATACCTGGCTCCTAGTGGGTGCAAGTAGGGAGGTGGATGGCAGGTTGGGTGCCCCTAGAACTGACCCCCGATGGGCGAGCCCCAATACCCCCCTTCTGCAGGAAGAGTAGGGGAATTTGTATCATTATTTCTGTTTCTAAGTTGGGGAGAGGGTGGGATGGCTGGGGATGGGTGGGTTCCAAATTCCCGGCGGGTTGGGGTTGCCGGAGTGGGAGGGAAAGTGTTCCAACACGTTGCATGCATGAAAGTACTAATTGTCATTCATTCCTGTTATTGGGCATGCCAAGAAGGAAGTTGGGGATCACGTTACAGATTTGATGCCAAATGCTATAAAAACATGGATGTTGTAGACCTTTGTTTTACATGTTTTCTGATGGACATATGGGGGACGTAGCTAGACCGCAATCTGCCTCGCAGTTCCAGATTGCCTCCTGGAATATACGTGGGTTAAATAACCCGAGGAAGAAGAGACAGATTTTGGGATATCTAGACAGACAGGGGATATCCATTGCTATGCTGCAAGAGACACACATAACTCCAAATGGATCCCCCTCATTCGCTTCAAAATGGGCAACGTGCAAGGTGTTCTCATCTTACTCTAACTACGCTAGAGGGGTGGCAATTCTTGTAAGACGGGGGACGAATTTTACTCCGGCTGGAACTGAGATAGACTCCGAGGGACGTTATTGTATGATCTGGGGGAAATTACACACACATACAATATTGTTTGCATGTTATTATGGCCCTAACACTGATGACCCGACTGCCCTTTTCACATTGTGGGGGAAAATACAGACCCTGGGGATAGCTCACGTGGTACTAGGGGGGGATTTCAACACTGCTCTAATACCTGGGACGGACAGGTCATGTCCGCAAGCCTCTCACTACACAAATACTCAACGGTCACTACTGGGTATAGTGAATGAACACCACCTGGTTGATGCGTGGCGACACCAACATCCCACCACCAAGCAAGGCACTCACCACTCAACTTTCCACTCCACATGGGCCCGCCTAGACTATATTTTCTTGTCAGCAGGTCTGTCCCCATGGTTGACCAAGGCACACCACCTGGCGCGTACGTTCTCTGACCACTCACCGGTCCTAATTTCCCTGCAGATTCCCCTCATCATGGCCCCGTACCTGAGTTGGCGACTGAACCCCGCACATCTTACGGATACTGCCTTCGCTGCTGAATTAGAACAAGACATCACAGAGTTTTTCGAACGAAATGTTAATTCAGTTTCTAGTCTTACTACCGTGTGGGAGGCCTTCAAAGTGACAATAAGAGGGAGTTGTATAGCCAAAGGAGGGGGAGTTCTAAAAGCACTGCGAGAAGACTTACGCAAGTTAGAAATCGAGCTCAGACAGCTAGAGCGAGAGATAGCTCAGGGAGACAGAGGCCGCGCAGCTCAGGCTCAGCTTCGGGAAAAACTGAATGACTACTCTGACTTGGCAGATAAAGAATGCAAATTCCTGGGGAAGTCCTTCACTGCTCGATCATATGGAGAGGGAGACCGACCAGGGAAAGCGCTTGCTTCTGCAGTTAGAGCCCCTAGGTACCGAAATTACGTCTCTACTCTACTAGACAAACACGACATACCACAACGAGATCTCAAAGAGCAGCTCCGAGTGCTAACTGAACACTACACATCGCTTTACACCACACATAGAACTGACAAAATCAACTTGCAGGATTACCTGGAAGACACCGCAATTGCCTGGTTAGGACCGTCCCAGCAAAAATTCCTTCATCATGAGCTTGAACTGGATGAGATCAAGGATGCAATCATGTCCATGAAGTCCGGGAAGGCGCCCGGATCGGATGGCCTACCGATTGACTTTTATAAAACCTTTATACACGTGCTAGCACCCGTACTGAAGCAAGTCTTTTACGAGGCGTTAGAGGAAGGCTCACTCCCGCCTACAATGCGAGAAGCACTAATAACGTCATTGCTGAAACCTGGTAAACCACCAGAGCACTGCGATTCATACAGGCCTCTCTCATTGCTAAATACAGACAGTAAGATTTTAGCAAAAGTTCTCGCTGCGCGTCTTAACCTCCTTATGGAGCGGCTCGTTCTTCCAGACCAGGCAGGGTTTGTCCCGAACCGCGCTACATCCCATAACTTGCGTACCCTCCAAGCGGTGTTGCAGGATATTACTCCTACCTGTAAAGCAGCTGCTGTATTCCTGGACGCCACAAAAGCGTTCGACTCCCTGGAGTGGGATTACCTTCTTGCACTGCTCGAAAGGATGGGTGTCCCCTTTACCTTCTTAGACTGGATTCGGCTGCTATATTGTAAACCCCAGGCTACGGTGTTGCTAAACGGTACCCGCTCTGCTCCATTTGAGGTTCAGAGAGGCACCCGGCAGGGCTGCCCATTGTCCCCGATACTTTTCGCGATCGCCATCGAACCCCTAGCCGCTAAACTCCGACAGCACCACAAACATCGCTCCCTCATTTACCCGGAACGGCAACTTCTAATCGCGTTATATGCAGATGACATGACCCTCTATGTGGACAAACCACAAGAAAATCTCAATCCCTTGCTACGGGAGATAACCAAATTTGGGGCGATAGCGGGGATACAGATAAACTGGGCAAAATCGGCCATGCTCCCCCTGACTGACAAGACCGAGGAATTTCCTCTAGATTACCCCCTAGTATGGGAATCGGAGGAAATAAAATATTTAGGAATCAGAATCACAAGAAACCGGGAGACCCTTATCAGAGCCAATTATGGAACAGCACTAGACAAACTGACAGACAACGTAACCAAATGGATACACCTCCCACTGTCCATGGCAGGTCGCATTTCCCTTGTAAAAATGGTGGTCCTCCCCAAACTGTTGTATCTTTTCACTAACATTCCCTATAACCCCGGCTCATGTTTCTTCCGCGCCCTCGACTCTCAGATGTCGCGCCTTATCTGGGGAGGCAAACAGGCCAGACTCAGTCTGAAGACGCTAATGCTTCCCTACCACCAAGGAGGGTTTGAAGTCCCAGACTTCCGAAAATACTATGACTGTGCCCAAGGGCATTTCGCTGCATACTGGTTCCATCCCCCTCCATTCATGGCCCACCTGGCGGTTGAAGATGGGTACATGAGACCGGAGCACCCTTCGGGATATCTTTACACAACAGTCAGTGTGAAGGATAGGGACCCCACTACGGTAGACTGCACTGTCAGGGCTTGGAAACGTATCGCAGAGCATATGGAAGTGCAATTCTTTTACTCACCTTTGATGGTGCTGGCACACGATCCCAGAGTGAGCGTTGCACGTGAAGAAATTGGACGCAAGTTCCTCGCAAAACTCGCTATGTACACTTGGGGAGATCTCTACCTCCAAGGTACTTTCCGCACGGTAACGCAGCTCTTTGGAGACAGCTCCCCCACGATGATGGATACTTTTCTTTATGTTCGACTCCGGCAAAACATTAAATCCATCACACCCAACTTTCCGGATGAGCCGGAAATCATGGCACCTCTGCATTCCCTACTCCAGGCAGACACCCCAAAGAATGTGGTCTCTATGTTGTACAAACACGTCCAAATAGCTCCATCTCCGCCCCCCCCTCAGAGCTAGACAAGATTGGGACGCTGACCTGGACGATCCTATGACGGACGAGCAATGGGAGATGAGCTGCTCTCATACACACGCAGTGACAGGCAATGCTCGCCTTAGATTGGTACACTATAAATTCTTGCACCGGCTCTACTTCACGCCTGCTAAATTGCACCGACTGGGTCTCAGAGACAATGATCGTTGTCTTAGGTGCGGCGGGCCTGGAGCTGACTTCATACACCTAGCATGGAAATGCCGAGCAGTTGCCTCATACTGGATAGAAGTGTTTGAGGCTATATCGGAAATGATCGGCATACCCATGGACCCTTGCCCAAAAATAGCCTTACTCGGACACACTAACCCGGCATTAAAAACACACCGAAAATTCTTTGCACTAAGCCTCTTATTGGCTAAGCGACAAGTGGCGTGTAGATGGGGCAGGGGAAGGGCGCCCAAATTTAAGGACTGGCTTAGTACTATGTCTACGTGGCAGGAGCAACTCCACAACTACGCTGTCCTTTTACCTCATAAATCACGCCCCAAAGACCTGTGGGGTCCCCTCACTACATATCTGCTTCAGGCACAAGATAACGACGAATCCGAAGAGGAGGACAGTGGAGGGGTGAGTGGCAATAGCCACGCCACCGCCCCTCCCCCAGGGCCCACACCCTCGCACAACGCGGCAATATGACTCCACACACACCCCCTAAATCTCTTCCCCCTGCTAGGAAATGAGTGCCCCAGAACCCACATGAATAGGCACATGACACGTTGCCCGAGACACCCTCGAACACAAGCCACCAGCTGCACAGGAGGAGCGGATTGCGAGGCGGCTGCCCCCCCTCTGTCTTGTCTTAGTACAGCTTGTCTCACACCAGGAAACACTCACTACATCACATTCATGTCATGGCACAACATCGGATTCTTTGAATGGTACCAAAAAGTTATACCTTCCCTGACAATGAGTGACGGTTACGGAGTGCGTGATTGTAATACTGCGAGTGCCCGGCACTACAAACTGTTACAGGACAACATACTTGCACTCCACACTACAAGATCCACCACGCCACATACTTCGTATGGTGGCCTCATTAGGGGAAGGAAAAGTGAATAATATGTTATAAAGTTGATTTAAAAAAAAAAAAAAAAAAAGTAACCTCAAGACTTTGTTGCTTATACACTGCATTGTGATCATGATGTTCAGATGAAAGCTTTCTCTATGGCCCACGTCTAGATACATCGCGGCCGGCCCGGTTGGGTTGTAGGCGGCATGCTGTGTTAGTGGTATACCCCCACCGAAAACGCATATACATCTTCATAGGGCATGTCATAGCTGCCGGCCTACTGACGTGGGTTGTAGGCATTAAAGCAGTGTACTATGTGTTATTGACCAATAAAGGTTTTAAAAAAAAAAAAAAAAAAAAAAAAAAAAAAAAAATTTACTGTCGAGGAGGTGCTGCCTGAGCTCGACGAAGCAGTTGTTAGAGAGGTGCTCCCATACCATGAGATTAAAAAGTTGCTCGTAGGTTGTTACATGGCTTCCCTTGATCCAACCCCCGAAGGCTCGGCTGAAATAGTTTACATATTCCACCCAAGTTGTACCCGGGATCCGGGTGCAGTCTCGGAACCTCTGGCGGTACATTTCGGGTGTGAGCCCATATCGGGTGAGGAGGGCCGCCTTCATGTGGTCATAGGAGGTCATCAGATGGTCTGGGAGCTGTAACAGGGCATCGCGGCCTTCATTGATGAACCTCCCCCATAGACCGGCTCCCCAGTCACTTCGATCAATCCGGTGGGAGGTCATGGCGAACTCGTAGGCCTTGAACCACTGTTGTATGTCGTCATCTCGGAAATATTCTCGAACGACATCCTTGGGGATGTGTACTTTCTTTTCTGTCGTTCCTGGGGTGCGCGGTTGCTCGGGCACCCCCAGTTCTTTGTTCTGTTTCCGTAGGTTTATTTCTGCTAGATTGCGCTCGTGTTCGTACGCTAATCTTTTTTCTTCAAGCTCTCTCTGCCTCTGTTTTTCTTCCCGTTCTTCTCGGAGCCGCAAATGTTCTAGGTTCAGTTTCTGTTCGGCTAATTTGAGCTCACTGTCCATTTTGAGTCGGGCCATTTCTAACTCATGCAGTCTGCTTTTTTCTCTCTCTTGGATCTCTTCCTGCGAGAGACCCGTTCTTCGCTCCTCGGGAGCCGTGGTGTTCCTCTCTGATGCTGCAACGTTTTGGTCCGGGGGTCTGACGGCCCCGGTTTCTGCCCATGACTCAATGGCGTGCTTGAAATCGTCTTTAGTACTCAGACCGGTGGTAGCAATGCCTAGTTCAATGCAGAATTGTTTCAATTCACGATGGCTGTATTCTTCCAATTTCTCCATCTGGAATTTCTCGGTGGATCCGCTCTCTTTGGTTGTCATTGTGTTTTCGTCGTGGGGTGAGCTACTCTCTGTACGATTACGCGTTGATTCGGATCGCGCCGCGGCCACCAATGTTAGACGGACCGGGAGGGTCAGCCGAGGACAATGGGAGAGGTCTCCAGGGAGAGCCCCTCCAGCGATCGTACAGACAAGTAACTTCCCCCCCACAGACATACACCACACAGAGATAAGGTTTAACGTTTTTTATAAGTGATCTTTAAGTACGGTAGAATGGTACAAGGAGGTCTGGACTCAGGGGTCCCCTCGATTCTAGTCTCTTGGATGGGAAGGGGGTAGCGGGACAGTCTTATTACCAATCTGGTAGATGCGATGATATGATGAATAGCTCACAATCCTCGAGCTCGGCGTTCTAGATGGACGGGCCGCGGCAGCGCCGGTAGGTCCCGAGATGATCGTAGGTAGCGACGGTCCGCGGCGGCGCCAGCAGGTCCCGATGAAGGTGGTAGTTACAACGGTCCGCGGCCGTGCCAGCAGGTCCCGACGAAGATGAAGGATGCAGAGGGTTGCGGCAGCGCCAGCAGGCAGGACGATAGTTCGCAAGGCAGGACTACGGCAGCGCCAGTAGTCCGTCAAGGATGAGTTCTTCACGGTGTCTCTCGACTCCAGGATACAACTGCCTTCCTGCTCTGGGGCTGCCCCAGTTATAGGTCTGGCGCCCTTTGATGTCCGGACCCTCGCACTTGGAGGTCGGGAGGTCCGGGATGAGGGAGTCCAGACACCCAGCAGGGGGGTGGAGCCAGCGCCCGGGGGAGCTGGGGGGCGATCGGCACCTGGCGGGGGAGAGCCATCGACACTTCTTTCTCCCATTGACCTGCCAAGTGGTCCGTTCACCTCCTGGGTGGATGGTGGTGCCGGGATGTCGGGGCCTGGCCAGGCCCAGGGTTAGGGTCGATCTGAGGCCATGCGGCCTCGTGGTGCAGTGTCCAAGATGGCGGCCGGGCCGGGCGAGGGCCGGTAGTGGTTCGGCCCCATGATACAGAGATGTCCGGGGGCAGGAGTCCCGTATGAGACGGGGTGCGGGGTACTTCTGTGGGTAACACCTGGAGGGCCGGGGCTCGGGCCCTCTCATGCGGGGAGGGAGCAAGCCCTTCCTGTGGCCTGTCCAACAGCTAGACATTCTGGTTCATGCGTACTTTTGTTTTCAGAACAATTTGTCAAGTTTTCTGAAACCTCTATTGAATGGGAAATGGCATTCAGAACATGTACATATGATATCCATTGAAAAGATGCACAGCAGAATTATGATGGGCCTGGACATCGGTCTGTTAAGGTCAGTCAGTGTTCGATGCATGAGATGCCACATCCTGATGACTATAGACCGCATGACTGTATATTCCTTTTCCCGTATCTCATGAGAGGATAACAGATGTGTGTTTAACCTCGCCTCAAATTAGCTACAGGACCCCCTTGAGCTCTGGAGAGACAGAATCTCATACCAACTTGACATAGGGTGAACGGAGCATAAAAAGACTATTCTGGTCTGCATTCATTACCACCCTTTTGATTGAATGACTTGTAATAATAATAATAATAAGGGAAGCTTATAAAGCGCTTGGTTACGCTTAAGTAGCGTGTCCCCGCGCTACAACTGAAAAACTCAGAGCAGTAGTAAGGAGTGAGCTCAATTATCTTGAAAATAGCTGTGTTTTTAAGTTCTTCCGGAAGCTGGATTCAGATGGGTCTAGGCGGAGATTAAGAGGCAGGGCGTTCCAACTCTTCGCTACCAAATGGCGAAAAGAGCGACCACCCATGCGAGCCTTTAACCCTAGGGACCTTAAGTAGTCCTCCGTGTGAGGAGCGCAGAGCGTGTGATGGTACATACTTGGTAACTAGGTTCTGAAGTGGTGTTGGCGCTTTCCTAGCAAGAATGCAGTGACAGGTACAGAGGGCTTTAAATTCCACTCTGCTTCTCACTGGCAACCAATGGAGGGTCTGAAGGGCAGCTTTGGAATCCGATCTTTTTGGGATTTTTAAGATGAGGCGGGCTGCCGCATTATGTAATACCTGGAGGCGGTTTATTGCCTTGCAGGTGGCTCCCAAGTACAGTAGGTTGCCGTAGTCCAGGCGTGATGTAACGAGGGCATGTACCAGCGTTCTCCGGGCGGACATAGGAAGGAGAACAAGGACCTTCCGTAGGGTTTTTAAAACGCTGAAACAGACACCCGCCAATCGGTCTATTTGGGGTCCAAAAGACAGGTCAACATCGAGCCATACACCAAGGTTTTTAACTTCCTGACGGGGCATAGGAGCCTCACCTAGGCATGGGGGCCACCACGCCGATGACCAGACAGATGGATTCCCCCCCACCATGAGCACCTCGGTCTTGATGCCGTTTAATTTAAGGCAGTTGGTGGACATCCAGGTTGCAAGATCTTGCATGTAGGCCCTGACACTGTCCATAGCAAGTCCGGGTGCACGTGAGAGGGAGATAACCAGCTGTGTGTCATCGGTGTATGACACAATGTTCAATCTATGACTCACGGCAATCGGAGCCACTGGAGAGACATAGAGATTAAACAAGGTTGGGCTCAGGGAAAATCCCTGGGGAACGCCCTGGCCCAATCCTATGTCTCTAGAGTAGTAATCACCCTGGCAGACTTGAAAGCTTCTCCCAGTCAGGAAGGATTGGATCCATTGGAGTGCAGCTTCAGATATTCCTCCGTTATTCAGACACTGTAGCAAGTTGGCGTGAGCTACAGTGTCGAATGCTGCACTCAGGTCCAATAGGATGAGGGCCATGGTGTGACCCTCATCCGCCCCCTGACGTAGGGTCTCCACCGCTGTTAGGAGCGCAGACTCCATTGAATGGCGGGGACGGAAGCCGAATTGAGTATAGTGTAATAAGGCAGCCTTTTCCACGAAGTCCATCAATTGCATATTGACCGTTTTTTCGGCTACTTTGGTCAGGTAGGGTAGGAGTGAAATTGGACGGAGGTTCTCTAGTTTCTCAAAACTGATGGTTGGTTTCTTCCTTAGGGGTAGAACCACCGCCTTTTTCCAATCTTTAGGTACGGTCTTGGTGCTAAAAGACACGTCTAATAGATGTCTGATGTAAGGTTCCAATACCACCAGACTATCTGCCAGACGTTTAGGTGTGGTAGGGTCCCGTGGAGAACCCGATCTCACAGATCTGCAGATTTTTAAGAGATCTTCTGGAGGCGGGGTAACAAAGTTGGCCAGTCTGTGTCTGTCTCCCCATTCCCTTGGGCTTTCGACAAATTCTGTCCCAGTTATGGGCTGCGTTGGAAATGCCGAATAGATTTTGGCTATTTTTTCTGCAAAAAAGTCTGCGATTTTGTCGCACGATTCGGGCGAACAGTCGTCTGGGACAGTGGCTGGTTTTCCTCTCGAAAGAGTTTTGTAGAGCGAAAACAGCTCTTTCACTGAATTACCAGCTTCACTGATTCTGGACGTATAATATGCTGTTTTGGACTTTCTAATAAGGCCATGGTAAAGTCGCCTCTCAGTCAAGTAGGCAATTCTGGTTTCTTTGGAGAAAGTCCTGCGCCATTCTCTTTCGGTTCTCTTCAGTGCGGTTTTCAAGACTCTTAATTCATCGTTGAACCATGGGGTTATTAAGATGTAAATTAAGGTCTCCAAGTACCAAAAATTTGTCTTTGCATAGTGCGGTCTCCATAATGCCTTCAACCAGACTCTCCTCAAACTTGGCTATAGGGCCTGGGGGTCTGTAGATTAGCATGCCCTTTAGTGTGTAGCTATTGTTCACTTTAATAGTGAAGTTCCCTGCCTCACTGTTCAAGATGGGGGAGCTGTCTAGTTGGCATCGCAAGTTTTCCCGGACTACAATTGCGATGCCCCCTCCTCTGCCTATGGGTCTGTCCTGTCTATGTATTGTATATTCTACTGGAAGTGCCTCAAGGGCATCAAATGTAGAATCATTATCTAACCATGTCTCTGTTAGAAACACAAGATCCCACTGTTTCTCAGTGAGTAGATCATATAGATCTAACTTGTGTTTCCTTAACGATCGTACATTAAGCAGACCGCAGTGCATAATGTAGTCCGTACTGGTCGTATTCTTACCAAGGTCATAGGAGAAGTGACAGTGTTCGCAGCCTATGTTGTCTTCCACTCGTAAATTATGTTTGCAGGACTCATTGATATTGCAGCGAAAGGTAAGTAATTCCTGCTTGCTCCACCGTATGTGGTCATCCCGAGGGGCATGGGGTATGGCCCTGGACCGCGTACGATCGCGGACGGGCGATCGTACGCGTAAGTTACTTTTTTTTTCAGGGGCCTCAGGGCACACAGGGACTACTAGGCCCAACAGTGAGGGTAGAGGCCTTTAACTCCTGTTGTGATGGGGCCCGACCGACTATGGATCCTGAACAACTGGGCCAAATACAACTTCAGCACTTGACTTTCAGTGGTAGCTGTGGACGAGTAGTCAAAGGCTTCCTTGGGGAGGAGTGTAGATAAAGGTATGTGAACATGACTCATAACTCATGTGCAACGTGCAAACAGTATAAACAATAAATCAATGTCCAGTCAAATACTTGCTTTTATAAGAAAAATAAGTATTTTATTTCTAATTCTACATACACAAAGGGATAATGATTGGCATGAGCAATAACAGTCATCTTGAGGCTCTAGTAGTTGTCAGGCAAATCCCTGTGCAATCCTCTTCCTTGTAAACTGGTCAGGAGTATTACACGTTCACTGGTGGCCATACCCAGGGAATGCTCACTAACAGGCCATATTTAAGAGCTTTTTTTTACTCTTGAAGAATTAGTCAAGTGTCTATGGTGCTTTGGCATCTTTAGCATTGAATCCCTGGGGCCCAACAGGTCTAGTTGACGTCTTACCAGCTCCTGCAGCAAGGGAATGTTCAGATTTGCAACAAGTGTCCTCTGTGCGGGCAGCCATGAGTTCTGATCCTGCTGGGAGAAATCAGGCTGCTCCGGGTATACAAGGCAGCATCCAGCAGTGCAGGCTCCCACTCCTGAGAGGCGCTGCCAGCTTCTCAAGTTGTCGGAGAAGCTTCCAGCTCACGAAGACACAGTAAGTCGGCTTTCCCCAGCTGGAGGGGGAATCCTTTTTTCAGCTCCTGACCTGAGCCGGCGAGGGTGCATCATCGTCCTCCCAGCCTCAGTCTTTTCCTCGTTCAATGGCCTAAACTTCTTGGCAATGTAGGTACTGGCAGCCGATCCTGGCAAGCAAAGAATACAAAGTCCCTGTAGTCTAATATCAGAAGGGGAATTATCTCACCATGGACCAAGTGTCTACATCAGTATCCTATTTGATCTTGCGCAAGTGTCTGTGTGAGTGACACAACCTGATCTAGCTTGAGGTACAAAGCAAACAATGACAGAAAATTATAAAAATATCTCAAGGCAGTTTATTGACAATAGAAATATATTAAAAACTATAAGGTACTTCTAGCTTTTATGAACACCCTAACACTCTTCCCCCTAGGAGGTTACAATCTAAAAATGTATCAAATTAATCAGTTTTCGTTTAAAAAACAGTCGAAGCAGCGTTTCGGTGACACCTTGATGTTTTCACCTTCTTCAGGAATCACAACGTTTTCAAAAAATCTGCATGGCAAAAGAGTACTTAGTTTAGATGGTATACTTATTTTAATAATTCATACATCCACAGATTTTATACCTTTGGGCAAATGCAACATGTCCCAGAACGAGAGCATCAAGCCACCAAGTAAAAGCGTTGCTGCCAGGTCATTCGAAAACAACGTGATAATACGGCTCATATATTGATTTTAAAGGATAAGCAACAATATGCTGGATGTGGGTGTGTTTTGGCCCATGTAATTACAAAAGTAAAGCAAGGAATAGAGAACAATAGAGGAAATTAAGTGATTTGGGCTCTTCTGTGTTTTCTGTTTTTCAGAAACTTAAATTATAGCTGCATTTTAATCATATTTATACGATTACTTTAAACGTCTATATTGCACGGTGGTTCTAAAGGACAAAAACCACAGACCAATCAGTCTAGTTCTAAAGGTACGAAGTGGGACTGACACCTATGGCATTATAACTTTCAAATGAAATAAAAAATACGTTTTGCCTTGATAAGGGACCTTGAAATAATAAGGAATTTTTCTTATTGTTAGCTTTGCTACCTGTGGCCTCTTGGTGGACATAGAATACCACAGATTATGGCATCAAAACATAATCTCACATAAAATAAGGTACTGCATGTTTACATATAATTCATGAGCAACTTAAGGGGCAATGTTACAGAAATTGATTTAGTGACACAACTAGTTAGCCTGCATGAATTTTAACAAATCAGTGGCAGTACGCTTATAGTTATTTTCAACTAGAGTTGAATATGAGAGAAGTTGAGCCATGATATAATCACCGGTAGATGTGTTTAAGTTCTTATGACAATCCTGTTAAAGTTAGAACATTACTGCAATAGTTAATGATTACGTATGTGGGAAACTGTGATGTACATCAAACGAAACTGCATTTTAATGGGATAATGGGGACCAAGTGTCAAAAGTGAGATGTCAGTAGAAAAGTTAGTTTTGCGTAGGGCCCACTTAGAGCAAGTGTCTGTACTAGGAGATAATAGACTGAAAAGAGTGTGAGTTTAAATAATAGTTGTATTGTGATTTATGACTAGTTTGTAAATAAGTATACCATCTAAACTAAGTATTCTTTTGCCATACAGATTTTTTTAAAACTTTGTTAGTCCTGAAGAAAGTGAAAACATCAAGGTGTCACCGAAACGCTGTGTCGACTGTTTTTTAAACCAAAAGTTTTTAACTGATTTATTTGATAAATTTTTAGATTTTAACCTCCTAGGGGGGGGAGTGTTGGGTGTTTATCAAAGCTAGAAGTAGCTTATATTGTATGTTTTTAATATATTTCTATTGTCAATAAACTGCCTTGAGATTTTTTTATAATTTTCTGTCATTGTTTGCTTTGTACCTCACGCTAGATCAGGTTGTGTCACTCACATAGACACTTGCACAAGATCAAATAGGATACTGATGTAGACACTTGGTCCATGGTGAGATAATTCCCCTTCTGGTATTAGACTACAGGGACTTTGTTTTCTTTGGTCGCTTTGTGTGTACCCCGTACCTTTGCTTTGCACTGGGGTAACTCCCTTCTTTGTTGATAGCCAATCCTGGCATACTGGGTTGCCGGGGTACATGGTAACTTGTGTGCTGAATCTTCAGGTGTATACGTCTATACAGCAGTTACTAGTCTCAGCAGCAACTTTACTGTTGGCCCCTCCTGGCATATGGGGTCCCCGCAGAGTGGTGATACAGGCTTAGCAGGACCGTCAAAGCGCCTAAGTATTGCAAAGGCTAAGGACCCCCTGCTTTGAATCAGTCAACGGGGCAGGAAACATAAGCTAAAATATACAAGAAAAAACCCTGCCTGACCTTTTTCATTAATCGCCATGTATCTTCAATTTGACATGAATGTGCTAGAGGCTCAGAACAATTTTGATTAACATCAACATATATTTATTTCATCACTTCTAATACTACATCAGTTTACTGTTTACAATGAAATTATGTTTTCCTTTCCACAATATACATGACTAAACAGATCTTTGGATAATACCAAAATTGTTCAAAACATTAAGACACATGCAACCATTTACATTCAAATACACTCTCATCTTTCTCCCACATTCGTCACACAATGGTTCCATATACAAAGAGCCAAATTCGCTAATCAGTTCTTAGGGTCAGGCTTAGCATAGATCTTACTAGGTAATGTCATTAAGGATGCTAAATGGCGAACTTTGCTTATATTTTCATTTAATTAAACCGATAATACATCAAAACAGCACATGTAATTTCAATTTGCATGATTTTATGATTTCATCTTCTTTGTTCTTCTATTTTCTTTGTTATGTCCTAATGCGGCTTGACCAATCATCCTTAATGCGTGTTTCAACTAAAACGTGTTCCTCAGGAGTGCCATATACAATTACCCCATGTAGCATCCAAAGCCTGCAAACACATAATGTAAAACTATTGCTGAGCCACACATTCAAGAAATGCACTAACAATTGACTGCTTCTTTTGGTTAAAACCATTTATCGAGCTACCAAGTACACCAAAAAGTGTCCATCATCAAAAGAGGGAAAGCAGTAAAAGATTGTATCTAAAGATCACTGCCCACGCTGCAGTCCACACAAAGCCAAAGTGAACAAAAATATACCAAAATCAGAATGTGCTTAAAAGACGCATGCATTGTGTGGCTGAATACCAGGTTTCACCAAAAGCTGCATTGTTGTATATATATATATATATATAGTAGGGAATAAGTTACACCCACCAATAGCAAATAGCTATTGTCACCTGTCTAGGGGGCAAAATACAGGTTACGAAAATGTAGCTAGAAACCGCCAAGCGTGAACTTCCTTAAGCACCCGCAACAGTTATAGACACTAAAAACATGGGAGGTATTAATTACACCAAGTGGTTGGTATATCATAGGCTGACAAGGTAAGATGCTTCAAAAACAATCGATCTTAGTTTCCATGTGTTTGGTATATACTATATTGGTTCCATTATATAGAAGAAAGACAATCGAAAGAAGGTGATGGACCTAGTCCTCCTTTTCTCACAGGCCTGTTCTAAAACAAGCATTGGCATAGTTAATAGGTCTCCCCTTTGGGACTTTATAAGTGTTTTGCAATGCAGCACATTGTCCAGGGTGCTACAACATCAACTGTTACTACACATAGCACTGGTGACGTGACAAGGCTATGTGCAATAAGGATTAAAGAAACTAACCCCTTTATTTAAGTTTAACATTGCAACCATTTCATCGTCTAACATGTAGCAATTTCTTAACAGCTGCCCATTTGCAAGTTTTATAAGGCCGAAACTCCACAACTGGATTACATTTGTTTTTCCACCGCTCTTTACACTTATGGCAACCAGGGAGCTGGTTTTTGGGAGAGACTGGCAGGCTGAGCCTAGGTGCGGGGAGGGAGAGAAGAAAGTCTCAATCAAGGGAGGGTGCAGAGAAAACAGGAGCTGCCTCTTGGTAATTTATAGAGTGTTTTTATTTGTCTCCACTTTTGCTTTGTGCTGCAATCGCTACTTAATTTTAAAAAAACATTCCAATTAGAGAAATATAAATGCCCCTTTTGGTTGCAATGTTAGCATTGCGACATAAGTATAGTTTTTGGCCCATATTTGCAAGCATGTACAGAGTGATCAAAAACTTCCACATAAAGCAGGGCGCTATCGTAGAAGACAGGAGAGCATGTCAGCATTTGCTGTAAAATCACAGCTGTTTTGGAGAATACTGGTTCAAAATGTTAAAGAAAAATAACAGCCATACCTCCTTCTTCCTCGCTAACACAGGACAAACAGCAGTTATAAGCCTGTTGGCCCACCCAACGCTGTTTACCTATTAAGCCCCTGTAGTTTAATGCGAGGAGAGCGATGCCTCAATTGTTGCTTCAGCACATGCAGAAATGTTGGGACTGTAATAGGGAATTTGGCTGTCCACCGCATCGTGCAACGAAGTGCAGTGTACTGAAAAAACTCAGGCATGTTTATGTATCAGTTGTCTCACCGTGCCATGGGGTCGTGCTACCCAAAAGCGGCATGGAGACAGTAACAAAATGAAACCAGCTGAGGCTGCATCAAAATAAAGTGGCACAGGCCCGATTAACGGCTAAATCAAAAGAAAGTGGCATGGTCCCGATTAACGGGAAATGGGGCACCTCGAAAAAGAAAAGTACACGTCACGATTAATGTTAAAGTGTGGAATGGGACGCCTCGGAAAAAAGACCACGCAAAAGCACATGACCCAGGAGGAATGCAGCTGCCACCCTGTGTGCCGCTGCTCGCTCCTGAGAGCAAAACGCTGTGGGAGTGAACATTTGCAAAGGAGTTGGGACATGCGCCCGCCTTTAGCCATTTGCAGCCTCCTATTTCAAATCGACACAGCCAACCAAATGAGTGGAGGGGGCGGGGGGGGGGGGTTGTGGGTCAGACTCACACAGAAAAGTTTCCAGTGATTACATGAAGCCTCCCATGGAGCAGCGCATGCACGCCGCACTAGTATCGACCTAAAAAGGACATATAACACATATGATAATCAAACTGTATCTCGAACCTTGAGATAAATAATAGACATGCAACGACATTCTCTAGCAAAATACAGAGGGATTCCCCTTGTTTAATTCTCTGTATCCATTAAAACGATGCCACCCCCTTTGTCACTATTTTGTGACCTGGTTGCTCTAACTACTCTCACCAATAACAGTCAGCTCTGCTCTGTCTAGGTTGGGTGGATGTTTGGGAATGAAACTTGTGTTTTTATTTACGTTTATTGAACACTGTTCGCTCAAAAATAGCAACTTCCAGACCAAGCTGTTGTAATGTCGGGGTGAACGTGGAGGACAAGGATAAGCCTGAGGTATTAAATTGCCTATTGCTCTGACCTTGCTAATGGCAGCCGGTTTGGGGTAGCTTGCAGAGCCTCCAGCATCCTAGTAATAATTTCGAGTAGAGGTGGATAATAACTGTTGATGAATTGCAGCAACTGAGCCAGCCGGACTGCTTAAAATGTCGGGGGAAGGGGACTCCTCCCCTACAGATAATTTTGAAAATACTGGGCAAAATAGTGCTTTTAAAAACAGCATTTCATGTGAATTTGCTAAAAAAAAAAGCCTTTGACTCTACAAGGGCACTTCAGAAATATTCCAGCACTTTCAAAGTGTGCCAACAACATACCAGTTGTGCATGTTTCAGTTTTCACCTTGACTTCATCACTGGCAGGGCGCCAGTGATTCACTCAACTCCTACTTTAGTGACAAAATCAAAGACATAAAAACTAGCATTCCTCAACCAAAGACCCCTCTCACTACTGGTATGGCAATAAGGACAGGATCTGCCACCCTTACCAACTTTCAACCTATAACCTACGATCAGCTCCTTGAACTAACGACAAGAGTCAAATCTGGCTCCCCATTAGACACCTGTCCCCCTCGCATCTTGAAAGAATGTTTCTCCACTTTCCCAACCCCTATTCTTGCCCTCTTAAATAACTCCCTTTCCTCAGGCATTGTCCCGTCTACCTTTAAAGAAGCAACGGTTATACCCCTATTAAAAAAACCCGGGGCGGATCCTGGATGCAAGGCAAACTTCAGGCCCATCTCCCTACTGCCTTACTTGGCGAAAATTCTAGAGGCACACGTGGCGAAAAATCTCTCCAACTTCTTGGAGGAGTCCTCCTGCTTTGACCCTCACCAGGCCGGATTCCGGCCAGCACACTCTACGGAGGCAGTGATCACCGCAGTCTTGGACACACTCCGAGACTGCGCAGACAGACGTTCTCCCCAGGCCCTGGTACTACTGGACTTGTCGGCCGCGTTCGACACGGTCGACCACAACATCTTGATCGACCGTGTCGGACAGACCGGCATACAGGGTGTGGCGGCCTGCTGGCTGAGATCCTTTTTGGAGGACCGATCCCAAGCAGTGCGCCTGGGGGACTTGACCGGTGTTAAACAAGCCATCCCATGTGGAGTGCCACAGGGCTCCTCCCTGTCACCTCACCTTTTTAACATATACATACTCCCCCTTATACAAACCTTGAGGGACAAACAGGTGAGAGTTTTTAACTACGCAGATGACCTGCAGCTACTCTTCACCATTGATAACTCCGTAGAATCTATGAGTCATTTCCAGTCAACCATGAGGTTTATTAAATCCTGGATGGATCAAAATCAATTGAAATTAAATCCAGGTAAAACTGAACTAGTACTGACCGGGGATAGTGCTAAGTACTGGGGCCCTCACTATTGGCCTGCAGACCTGGGTCAAGCTCCACAACCATCACCTTCGGCTAAAACGCTCGGAGTCATTGTGGACAGTGATCTTTCACTAAAAACACAAGTGGGACAAGTGGTCTCCAAATGCTTCTACCAACTAAAAAAAATCAGGAAGGTCAGGCGTTTATTAACGCCTGAAGCGATTACCCAGGTCGTGATCGCCACTGTCCTGTCCCACCTGGATTACGCAAATGCCATTTACCTAGGTCTCCCCAACTATTTACTTAAGCGCCTCCAGATGGTGCAGAACTACGCTGCTAGGCTGATTCTAAAGCAACCTAGATGGCAGGCTGCGACCCCTCTTCTCATCAAGCTGCATTGGCTTCCAGTAATACAACGCTGCTATTTTAAAGCAGGCTGTATGGTCTTCAAGTCATTACATGGCAAAAGCCCTAAATTTATCAATCAACTGATCACCAGACACGTCCCCTCCTGTAACCTCCGCTCACTCCATCTAGCCCTGCTCCAGACCCCCCCCTTTAAACTCAAACGCTCTGGTGGTCGTAGATTTGCCACCCTTGCCCCCTGTCTATGGAACACCTTTCCCCTGGAGATCCGATCTTGCCAAGACCTTCTACCTTTTCGGAAAGCTCTGAAGACCTGGCTCTTTAGACAAGCTTTTTAATCCACCTCCTCCTCCACCTTAGGTTGTGTTACTGTCAATTTTAGCGCCAAGAAACTAATCAGTGTTAGCGCGCTTTATAAGTGACTTAATAACATAACATAACATAACATAACAGTGATGAAGTCAAGGTGGGAGGCCATACTAATCCTCTGTTCTAAGCATATGTGCATGTCTACAGCATTTAAGTGTTTCTGTGAGCTTCCAAGACTACGTATATGTGAGAGAATACATTGACTGCTCTCTATGAATATTTGCAGATGAAGACTGTACCTGTGGATGGTGCTATTGTGCACGTAGTTAACATGGGGAAAGTCCTGCAGGAGGAGACTCAGGTGTAACACAAACAACTTCTTCTGAGTAGGGCCGAAACCAGTAATACAATTCAACAAGCAGCAGGCAACAGAGGCACACGCAAAACCGGAGCACAATGTTATGTTATGTTATGTTATGTTATGTTAAACGTAGGTTTGTATAGCGCACGGCTACTCGATCAGAGTGTCCCGGCGCTTTTACAGATCAGTAGTGAGGTCTGAACACAACATGACGTCCTAGAGACCGGAAAGCCACGTCTTGAGATCCTTTCTGAAAGTTAGGAGATTGTCTGCCTTCCTCAGAGAAAGTGGGAGTTTGTTCCAGAGCTGCGGAGCGCACGCCCTGTATGACCGACCTCCAATGCGAGCACGCTTTATTGCTGGAACAACAGCCAGAGATTGTGTGGCCGAGCGTAGTGATCTAGAAGGCTGATAAAACTGGACATGTTTCCTTAAGTAGACTGCACCGATGCCATGCAAAGATTTAAAAGTCATGGTCAAGGTCTTGAAGATGATACGTTTCCTAACCGGGAGCCAATGGAGTGAATTGAGCAGGGATGAAGTATGAGCTCTACGACTCAGACCAAAAATGGCCCTCGCGGCAGAATTCTGTACAGTCTGAAGGCGAGCCAAGAGGTACTCTGGAAGTCCTAAGTATAGTGCGTTGGCGAAGTCAAGACTAGATCCGATCATTGCTTGCACAGTGATTCTCCTGTGGCAATGCGACAGTAGAGGAAGGAATTTCCTAAGCGTGCGTAGTAGCCCAAAACATTGGCTAACTAAGGTGAGGATCTGAGGTTTAAAAGTGAGACCCTTGTCAATTTTCACCTCAGTAGGTGACGAAGGAGGGTGCATGTCTGCCGGCAACCAGGATTTCCATTGAGAGGCAGGAGAACAGCCCAAAAAAATAATTTCAGACTTGTCTGAATTGCATTTAAGCTGATTCTCCTGAAACCAGGCGAAGACCGCCTCCAGGCAGCTTTTGATGGAGTCACCTGCAAAACCAGAATGTTTATCACAGGTGAACAGCAGCTGCGTATCGTCAGCATACGATACAATACGGGCGCCATAAGACTCCGACAGTGCAGCCAGAGGGGAAAGATAAATATTAAAGAGGGTGGGGCTCAATACTGATCCCTGTGGCACTCCCACTTCAAGTGAAGGAACCACTGCTGCATGAGGTGGCGACCAGACCAGTTGTTGGCGCTCAGACAGGAAGGACTTAAACCAATTGAACACCGTCCCTCTAATCCCGATCTCCTGGAGTCTTAATAGGAGCCGGTTGTGAGGGACGGTGTCAAAGGCCGCTGAGAGATCGAGTAATACCAGCATTGCCTTCCCGCCTTGATCCGTCACTTCCTTTATAGATTCGGTAACCTCTAGCAAAGCTGTTTCTGTGCTAAGGTTAGAACGAAAGCCTGACTGTGTCTGGTGCAGAATATTATGCTCTTCTAAAAAATTAGACAAGATGGAATGTACATGTTTTTCTGCAAGTTTGGCTAATGCAGGGAGCAAAGATATTGGCCTGTAATTGGAGTGCACCAAGGGATTCAGATTAGCTTTCTTTAAAAGAGGGATGCCATGAGCCATTTTCCAGGCCCCAGGAACCACACCTGATGTAAAGGAAGCATTAAGAAGAGGATTGATCAGAGGATTGAGGACGTGGGCCATTTTGCACAGAATTTTTGCTGGGCATGGGTCGGAGGGAGAGCCAGATTTCAGTTTTTGTAAAAGAATGAGCGTAGTCTGGGGGGATAATGGCGGAAAAACAGCGAGGATATTGTCTACTTGTGGGGCAGTCGTCACAGAGATAGGAGAGCCAAGGTCTAAGACAGGAGCGATCGGAGGAAAAGACGCATGAATAGTAAGAATTTTATTAAAGAAGAAGCTAGCCAGCTGGTTAACCCAAGACTCAGAAGGAGAGAATTTAGGGCAAAGGGCAAGAGGTGAAGTGAATTCCCTAACAATAGTTAGGGAATTCACTTCACAAGCAGCAGGCAACAGAGGCACACAGAAAATGGGATGTAGTTTCCGTGATGACCTGGAGTGAGGTGGTCTCCCGATATAGGACTGTGGGGGTGACCAGTAAGATCACGAGGCCTAACGGAAGGTTGCAGCTGCATGCGAGAGAGAAAAACCGAGGAGAAACAGTGAAAGACAGAAGAGAGCTATTTAAAAAAAATGCAGACTAAGCTACACAATGAGAAGAAATAAGAAAGACGAGATGGGTAGAGAGAGGAGAGATAAGGAGACAGGGAGAGAGAAAAAGAGAAAATTTTGTAGAGTGTGAGAGAGAATCTATGGAAAGAGAGAAGGATAGGGGAGATAGATCGAGAGAGAGATGGGCTCTAGCACAAATATGCCCCCACGAGCCTCTGTGGCTCTAAAGACGAATGCCTCCTGTCGTGGGAGTCCCTCGTGGGGGACTCGAAAGAAATGCCCCTGCTTTGGAAGAGCCTTGTAGGCTCTGAAAACAAAATGCCCCTGAAGCTGCTAAGACGCCAGCACTCACCGGGAGCTTCTGGCGGACACAGCGCTCTTCTGCCTGTATGCTCCGTGGCTCTTCCTTGCTCCTCGGAGCCCCGGGGGAAGCCGAAGGGTAAAGTTAGAGACCTGCAGATGACCCAGCGGACTCGGGTGGATCCAACCGACGTGGGCTTGACTGGACCTGCCCGTCACATCCCGTGCACGCTTCCGTTCACCACTCGGGGCTGCGTGATCCCGGGGTGCAGAGCAGCGATCGTTATAGGGGTCCCCAGGGAGGCACGTGCCTGAGTCCCCAAGCAAAGATCACCATAGAAACCGCCCCCATACTCGCACGCCACCCCCCGGGCGTTTTTTTAAAGCAGAGCCGCTGAGCGGGGCCTGCAACAAGCGCCCACCCAGCAGCGCCCAACTGTCGGCTTTGGGCAGCTCTCGCTGTAACACCACATCCTCACTCCAGGAAGAACCAAGAGGAAGGGGCCATTTTTGGGTGCTTATGCGAGATTCGTGAGGAGTCGGTCTATCGGGCGGGTGCATTGAACCTAGTTGGAGCACTTTCCCGCAAGGGCTCCTCCGCCACTTACTCACCTCCATTTATGGAGCTAGCCAATGGAAGAGAAGGCGGGACAAAGCCCCACACTGGTAAAAACATACAATTTCGCCTGCGCGAACGCTGCTGCGCAGCGGACGCCAGGCGAAACCTAAAAGGCCTGAGAGACAGTGAACTAATCAAAATAAGAAAGCAAAGAAAAGAAAGGAGATTACAGGCTTTTTCTGGAGTTTGGTGGAGGGGACTCTATAACGAACATGGCTGATGACTTGTCTGCCCTATTACAAGTGCAATTAATTATTATGCTCTTGTAATATAGCCTTAAAGCCCCCAGTTATGGGCTGTGCCAGCTGTAAAAGGCTCTGAATCCAAGTTAAAGGCCTAAGCCACAGATAAGGGTGTCTAATGATGGACAGTACCGATAACAACCAGTGTAGCCCAAGGTAAATGACAGCTATTAGAATATTTCACCCACTCAGGGTAGAATGTTCTACATTGAAAAGGGAGAAAAAGAAAAACAATGTGGGTGAAGAAGGCTTATACTAGCTATTATTGGCTCTGAGCCACTTAATTACCTTCAATGGAGATCACTAAATTCCAATGTTCTCAGACAACTGCTGGTAAACGCGGCCGTTGCAGGTTTTTGACAGAGTACCATGCTCGCCAAATTCTAAATAAGGCTCCAAGTGCCCAAGTAGTAATCTGGAAGTTGTAAGAGTTTCGAGGTCCAAACAATGAAAGATGGAATGCTTTTCCCACTAAATCCTATGTAGTATCATCTCATGACAGAGTAGAGGCCGCTTACTGCCACCAATTTATTCATAATGCAATTAATTCGACTCTCCTCCTCCAAAGGTGTTAAGCTATTTTCTAAGTTTTGCTGCTCAACCAGACTAACCCTATACTCAAACACAAAGAGGTGATGGAAGTCAAGGAGGTGCATAGTAGTAGTTGGAGATAAAAAAGAGGGTAAGCTAGAGTAGGGCTTTGGTACTGGAGAAACGTAGAGCTGGAGAAAAGGAAGATGAATAGAGAGTGGAGAATGATACCGGAAGATTGAAGTAATGTGGAAGATGGTAAAGTATGAAGGTGAAGCAGCTGTGATAGATGTAGTTTAAAGTATGGAGGAGGCTGGAGAGAGAGGGAGAAAATGAGAAAGTGATAGAGGAGAATGGCCGAGGAAGAGGACTGAGGAATATGGAGAGCAGGATGGAAGGAAGCGGAGTGATGGACAATGGAAGAAAGTAAGCGTGCCAGAAAAGATAAAATAGTGGATAAAGAGTGGTTAGTAGTTTAATGGGAGAGTGGAAAAAGTGGTGGAATTTTATAAGGAGAGGGTGAGAGCGGGTGGAGAAGAGTCTAAGAGTGGGAGAGAGGTCTCTTTCAGAGCTCCACTGAGATGGACCTTCGGTCCAGCAAACCCTACTCCCATTCCCCTAAAAACGCCTCTAATCCTCAGCTTAAAATGGGCTGCATGCTTGCAGTTATCACCACATCTCCTATTGCGCTGAGTGCTTGCTGCATGACCGTGAGTCTCAGGAGAACTGACTGATCACGCTACTCTAGTACTGGTCATGGGAGATTAGACATCAGGTGGTTTTTGGTATGGTGCATTTATACCACTTTGCACTCTTGTTTTAGGTGCTTGACACACCAGCTGACATGGAGGAATAGGAACATATATCCTTTAAAGATGTCACTGTATTTGATTTCTTTATTATTTTGAGTGTGGTTTGCACTAGTAGTAGCAAACGTTTTTTAAGAACAGAGGCCCTGAAGAAAGCCAAGGGAGTATTTCCCCTATTTGGCAGAAACATGTCGGCCCCTAAGCAGTCATTTGTTTATACTGCGTTTTTGAGCTGTTCTGGTTTTTAAATTGAAAGAGGCTTACAGCCATTAAAGTCTCCTTACTGTGAGTTCTCTATTCCTTTTTAACTTCACTTTTCCCTACACTTTCACCTTTTGCACTGCATTTTGTCCCATTTGGTGATCCCACGTATGGTCAGCAAGCGATTGTGGGCTTGACCCCAGTCCTGCCAGGCGGTTCTGGAAGTAGTCTCACTGATCTAGAGACACCCCAGCCCTGTGGATGACCAGATGAGAAAATAAGATCACCAACAAGATTTTTATGGTAATCCATCTCTGGATCTTGGGTCTCACCTACCTTTGCTGGTGGTCACATGCGTTGGATTATTAAACTTTATAAAAAGACCATTTCGCTATTCCAACTAGTACTCTGTTGACTTAATATTCTGTATGGTCTCTTGAACACACTTGTTTCATTTCAGACCCCCAGTTTTTTTTGTATTTGTAGTTGTTGTATGTTGCATGTTGGGGGCCACCTGCTAGAGAAAGAGTGGACCACAGTGGCTCTGCGGGTTATGGCAGTGGGTAGCATTCATGGCCAGGTCAGAAGGGCATGGGCACCCCTCCAAGGGGCAGGGTAGCACACTCATACTGCAGCCAAGATACCACCAGGCTTGATGGCATAGGCAATTGGTGATACTGCCAGTGCATGCAAAGGGTAATTGGGCATGGACGTGGACCACCCCATACACCAATCACAAGATTCAGCTTGGTTACTATTGTATTGTAATTGCATTTATATAGCGCTTACTACCCCTGACGAGGCGTCGAAGTGCTTTTTCGGCGAGTAGCACCCTACTCCGGGACCCATAGAGGATTAGTGTTGAATTAGTATAGTAAAACATGCAAGTACATTTTAAGTGGTGGATAGGTTAGTCAGTTATTTGGATTTGGAATGATAGCAGAAGGATAGAGGAGGACAAAGGGTTGTATTTATATAGTGCTTGTTGATGCACGCTATTCAGGAAGCCTATAAAGGATTAGTGGTGAATTAATATGGTGAAATATGAAGTAATTTCAGTGGTGGATATTAGTCAGTTACTTGGAGTGAGAAGGATAGCGGAGGGATAAAAGGGGAAGTTATTTGGGTAGTATATTAGTATAGTTTAATATGGAATTTGAGAAGTGAACATGTTAGTCTGTTAATTTTGATTGAAAAGGATAGGGGAGGGATAAAAGAGTGAAAGATTTGTTTGGTTTAAAAAAAATATTTTTTTAGGTCTTAGCAATAGGAGGAGGCTTTTGGATGAGTAAAATGGAGTTTTGGAGTGGAGGACTCAGAGGAGAGAGTTTAGAAAGGTTTGTTTTAGGGGATCAGTATAGTAAAAGAGGTGTCAGATGATGCAAGGAGGAGTAGAGTAGGAGAGAGTCTAGAAAGGGTTATTTTGGCAATCATAGTAGTGGTATGGGGTTTGGGATAAATGAGAGAGCGGATGTAGAGGATATATTGATGTATAGGATGAGAGACAGGGTAGTGCATTGGAAGGAGTAGTAGAAGAAGTTTGAGATGAGTCAGAAGGTTGGGCTAAAAGATATATAGAGCGAAGTATAGGCTGAGTAATAGGGTAGTGCATTGGAAATGCTAAATTAGAAGAAAGTGATAAATATGTAGATCCATAATTACATTGAAAGTATATAGATACATAAAGGAGGTAAGTATATATAGATTAAAGATATTGATAGAGGCACAGGATAAGAAATAGGGTAGTGCATTGGACATGCTTTTTCAGGAGAAAAGTAACAGACACACAGATCCAAGTACATGGAAGGTAAATAGATGCACAATGGAAGTATGTACATGTAGACCAAAGATGATTTTTATTTATTTATTATTATTTTTTCTCTCAACAACATAATTATGTTACATGTTTATACAAAGTAATACACAAAGATAGGTACAAATCTATAGTGGAAAAAAAATGCTTGTATACATAGGGATATGCTGTTAATGTCTGTTTGCGTATGGTGCTTATGTGGGAAAGAGCCAAATCTTGAGTAGTTTTCTGAAGATAAGGTGGTTGTCTGTGGACCTTATGTTGGGGAGTAAAGAGTACCATAGTTTGGCTGCTTGAATAGAGAACAGAGAAGGATGTGCCACCCATGGTTTTTTTCTTGTATGGTGGGATTTTGAGGAGAGATGCTCCTTTAGAGCGGATGTTCCTTTGTTGAATGTGTTTGGTGATTTTATTCCTGATGAAGAGCGGTCCCATTCCATGTATTGCTTTGTGGGTGATACAAAGCAGCTTGAACGTGGATCTTCTGGAAACCGGTAACCAATGAAGGGCTTTCAAGGCAGGGGAGATGTGGTCTCGCGGTTTGATATGCAAGAGTAGTCTGGCTGCCGAGTTCTGAATCCATTGTAATCTTTTCATGGTCGTTAAAGGTGATCCGTGGTAGAGGCTATTGGCGTAATCGAGTTTGGACAGAACAAGGAAGATGGTAGCTTGGACCTTGTGTGGGAATCCCAAATGAGGGAAAATTTGTCGCAGCTTTTTATAGTAGCAAAGCTTGAGCTTGCTAGTTTATCCACTCGGGCATTCATTGACAGCTTGGAGTCCATGGTCATTCCGAGGTTTCTTACTTCCTTCAATACTTTAGGCAGTGATCCCAGTTCATCAGGCCATGCGGCAAGTGGGTTGTAATGTTTCCAATCGCCACACGTGAGTATTCCAGTTTTTGAAGCATTCAATTTGAGATGGCTCCAGGTCATCCACTGATCCACGGCTCTGAGACAGCTGAAAATTGGTGATTTGTTTTGAGGCAGCTTTCTAATTTGTTGTTTTATGTCTTTTATTTCTATGTTTCTCTAAGCCGCTTTTTGTCTTTTGTTCTGTTGTGTGGTTTCTAATGGTATCAGGATGTCAAAAGCTTCCTGTAGCCACTCAGATTTTGAACATGATTTATGCCTTCCAGATTTGTACTGGATGTTAGTTGTGTTTCCAAGTGTTCCAAATTGAGTTTGTTCCACGGCCGATAGGTGGATGGATGTAAGGTAGTTTTAGGTGAGTAGCTTAGCGTGGTTTTATTTTGGAAGGCAAGCAAGTGGTGGTCTGACCATGTGACTGGAGTTATAGTTTGAAAGGTAACTAGTTCAGTATTAGCAAAAATGACATCTAGGATATGTCCAGTGGTGTGTGTTGGATTGTGGACAATCTGATGCAGGTTAAATGCATCTAGGCCGGTGATTATAGTTTTGGATGGGCCATATTGGGTTTATCAAACCAAATGTTAAGGTCACCCAGAACGCATAGGTTGGAGAGTATTGTTATCAGGTTTGAAACTGTGACTACAAGTGCGTCTGGGAATGTTGCCTTGCTAGGTGGAGGTCTGTAAAGGAGCAGGAAGTTACAGGAGAAAGACTGTGTAGGATTGCATCTTGTTAGAAGAGCCTCACAATTCTTTATGGAGATGTTGTCAATTTTAGTGATAGGTATTGTTTGCTTGAATACAACAGCTAGACCACATCCTTTTTTGGCTATACGATTTTGGGTGATTATTTGATAGCCTAGAGAAATGGCTTCATGCAGGACTGGAGCCATATTTTCTCCCAACCATGATTTGGTTATGAATAGTATGTCTGGTTTTGCATGGGTGAGAAGGCCGTAGATGTGATGCTTGTTTTTAGAGAGAGATCAAGCATTTATTAGTAGAGAGTTTAGTGAGTGGCCTTTGGTGATAGTGGGACTTTGTTTAGTAGAAGAGTGATCAGTATTGTGTGGGTTTGTAGCAGATGTGGTTTTAGTGCTGGTATTAGCTGTATTAGGATAGCAATTGTGTAGCTGTTCTGTATCGTGTTCCTCATCCAGCATGCTAAGAAGGCATTTTGATGGGTCTGCATGTGTATGTGTTGGAGATGGTGTTTGAGAGTGAGTTGGAGTGCTGTGTTGCTTTTGTGGTGTAATATTGTTGTGAAGTAGACATGGGGAAGCAAAGTTGTGACGTGTGGCATGTTGCTTATATTTTTTGTGTGTGTTTAAGGCGCAAGGTGTATGAGTCAGGGGAGGTGGTGCAGCATGTGGGTCATGTAGTAATGTTCTAAATTGTTCAATGGATGAGAGGCAGTTAGAAGAGAGGTGCTGTATTGCTGTATCTGTGTTAGGTGTGGTGGAAGAGTGAAAGATTGGCATTGGAGTTTGTTCCTTTGTGTGGTTTGAAAGGTGGGTATATGTTTGTATTTTGTGATGGTAAGTATTATGAGGTGTTGCGCTTTGAAGATCTTGTTGTGCTGGTGTGTGTGATATGTTTTTTTATAAGTAGTGAAAAAGGGGGCTGATGTATATGTTTCATGCAATGGATTTGGTTGTGTAGTATTGTTTGTGAGTGGAGGATGTGACGTAGAGGGGGTGGTGATGTGTTTATGAGTAGAGTGTATGTTGTGTATAGGAGGGAATGAAGTAGAGGTGAGAGTGTTCATCTTAGACTGGTTTGTTGCAAGAGGCACAAAGTGTGGTGGTGTGCAGTGTGTGTGTTGTGCATTAGTGTTATTATGGTAGAAGGGAGAGGAGGGTCTTTATTGGACAACTGATGGAAGGATGATTATACGTTAGTTAGTGATAAAAGGTGGTCTACTGGGTGTAATTACAGCAGGGAGAGTGTGTATGAATGGGATGTAGTTATGTATGGTGTTGATTGGCGTTGTGTTAGTGATGAGTGTATTGGTTAGTGGTATAAGAGAGAGTTGTGTACTGTTTGTAGGTGATAGTGGATATGTGTGGTAGTTGGGATAGTAGGGTGTGTAGATGTGGTTTGGTTGGGTTTGTAGTGCAGGCTGGTACATTAATCTGTGCATAGTGTTGTGCGTGGTGTACATTTGGTGTGAGTGTGTTGCTCTGTTTGTGGATGTGGATGGTGTGGGCTGGGTATCGCTAAATGAGAAAAAGGGCAGCATTTCTTGCCCTAGTCCCGACCAGTCTCGAACAGGCTCAAACAGGAAACTGCCCTTGTCCTCTCCGCCCTTAACAGGTTCAAACATGAAACTGCCCTTGTCCTCTCTGCCCTTAACAGGCTCAAACAGGAAACACCCTTGTCCTCTCTGCCCTTAGCCTCGACGCCCGGGCTGAGACGCCCTAAGCCTGGCATTTTTTATAGCCCTAGTAATCAGGTGACTCCTTCAGCCAATGGGAACCCTAGCCCTAACACTATCCAATCACAACACTAGCCCTAAAATCTAGAACCAATAGGAGACCAGGACCTTACAGCCAATTTTAGCCCTAGTCCAAGCACCCAATCAGTTCAAAAACCCTGATCTCTACGTCCAATAAAGTCCCTAGCCGTACCAGTAGTCCCAAAGCAAGTCCATGCAACCAATGACACAGGTAGCCCTAGTCCCTACTGCCAATAGAAAGCCTAACCCTACTCTAAGTCCCACACCTATTCCAGCAACCAATCACACTAGAAGCCCTAATCGCTACTTCCAATTAAAGGTCTAACCCTAGCCCTAGTCCCACCCTACTCCCAACAACCAATAACATAGGAAGCCCTAGTCCCTACTTCCAATAGAAATCCTTACCCTAGCCCTAGTTTCAACCCTACAATGATTGAATCACAGACCCAGAAACCAATCAGAACCCTCAAATACCCAACCAACGAGGACATTAACCCTAATCCAATAGAAACACCAGAAACAATCATCAATCAGTGTAGACATGTACCAACCACTACCAGACCATATAAGGTCCCAGCGACCTCAGACAAGGTTTGCTGGCCAGGTAGTTGGAAGCTGCTTCTCCTGTTCAGAATCTCCTAGGAGACAGACAGGCTCAATCCACACTTTGGACTTCGGCTGGTAAGGGCCTCACTAGCTCGAAATCTAACAATACTGTTTGAACAAAACTTTACTCCTCCTGCTGGCCAAAAAACGAAGTGCACAGGCCCCAGTAAAACACAGTTTTAACAGCTCAAAGAAGCACCCTCTGATGTAGAAAAATCCCTGTTGCTGGGGAGGGGGGGGGGCAGGGGCTGGTTTCACTGGCTTGTGAACACAAAATGGTGGCTGGGAGTGCACTGTTTTAACATACAGGTCTTAGCACAGAGCAAAGGAGAAATTTGGAGGGAAAACAGAATTGTCACCAAGGAATGAGAGGGACAAACTACAGAGGTTGGACTGCAAATCCCACAATTCAACACACTAAATGGAGGCAATCATGGGCAGGGAAAACCACAAATTTAAAACACAACACAGGTGATAAAATATGCAATTAAAGGCAGGCTAAAACTACAATTTTTAAGTGTAACAACCACAGGCATATACATTAAACATAGAAAGTGAAAATCGTTTTTTAAACAACTTTTTGTCTTGGGAAGATCCAGCACTAGTCTGTCTCCTTACAACTTCCTGGACTCTGCTCACTCCAATCTGGGGCACAGGTAGGCTGCAACTCACAAGATGGAGGAGAATGATTTGGGGTGCACCCAGCAAGGCCTTAAGGGGCCTGGGCAGGTGTGAGAGGAGGGCTCAGACTTGCCTCGTAGCTGAATAGCCAATGGTCTGCTGGCCTGGGGGTGGGGGCTGGGCAGCTGCTTCTCCTGTTCAGAATCTCCTAGGAGACAGACAGGCTCAATCCACACTTTGGACTTCAGCAGGTAAGGGCCTCACTAGCATGAAATCTAGCAATACTGTTTGAAAAAAAGTTACTTCCCCTGCTGGCCAAAAAACGAAGTGCACAGGCCCTAGTAAAACACAGTCCACAAAAATAAGAGCCAGTGACAGCCACTGGCACAAACTAACCCCTGATGGCTGAGGGCAATCATTGCAACTGGCGCAGGTTGTGAACTATCTCTGCAATAGTCTAAAACCTGCCTACTATGGAATGGCATGGCATTTGTATAGCCTCTAATATAACCAGTTGGACTAAGTGCCTGCTGCAGACTTGCCGGTCACACATTTGAATAGCAACATTGCTCACTGCACCTTTTATCCTGAAGATGTTGATAAAAGAACCAATTTAGGTGATAAAAAAAATAGTTTTATTCATGCGTCCATAAACTATTCAATTTGTGTGTGTTCTATGTAAATATTCAGTATTATCTTCATGTCATGTGTGATACTGGGAAGCCATACATGCCAATGGCTTTCATTAACCCCTTTACTGCTAAGGCATTATCAGTGGTCTCATATAATTTCCATTGAAATCAATGGAAAGTCCATGACGAGTTACCCTTGTCATTAGCAGCCAAGAGGTTAAACAACATAAGCAAACACAAGGAGAATATGGACAGAGCACTGAAACTTTTAAGAGGATGTATGACGTTACAACGCATACTTTTACCACGCATACCTTTACAACGCGGTATTTACAACTAATACCGTTACAACGCATAGCGCTTAGAGGTGCTGGATAGTGGTAAGTATAATTTTCTATTCCAACTCCAGTCCCCGTGGACACTAGGGAAGGTGTTGGATAGAAAATTAAACGTATTCCCTATCGTAGAGCGCCCCCCAGCGCAATGTGTTGTAATGGTATGCGTGGTAATGCCTGCGTTGTAATGGTAGTGCGTTGTAAAAACTTTGTTGTAAACGTTGCATACCCTTTTAAGACACTCACCCCCAGTCACAGATCTGGGTTGAATCCATCATCTTTCTTTAGCTCACTTCCCCACCTCAGTTCAGACCCAGCCATATGCAAATCAGACTTGATCCTGTACCTCATGGGAACAGTCAAGCCTAAACTGTAAAGCCAGGTCTTCCCTGGACCACAAACAAGCATCCTGGGACCCGTTTTGGGGTAACACCCCATATCAGCCAGGTTAGTTTGAATCCAGTGGCATAGTGAGCAAGGGACCCTCGTCTGGGCATACCCTGCAAACTTAGGGCGAACAAAGTAAACACATGTTAAACAACATAATGCCTTCTAGGAGCTGTAACATGTTTCTCTGAAATGAACAACTGGACTTGAATACCAGATTACAAGTGCAGCCAGGAACCAGAAATAATACACCACCTGTCCCATGGAGCAACTGGTTATATACCACGTGTATGTAAACAAGCTGGGATAGCTGATTGTGTTTGTCCCTTACCTAGTGTCTTGCACATATTGTTGGCATTTCAACAATGCCAGACTATGAAGAACCCAAAAATATGATGGGGTAAATGGAAACGCTCACGAGTGAGCAGATGGTTCAATATACAAGAGCCACCTTCATATAGTCAAATTGCCCAACAGCATTTTTATGTACTGAATGTATAGCAGCATAGATAGGCAAATACAGACACAAAGGGTATGGTGGTACAGTTAGGGGCAGGTGGCACAGCTCCATACCTTCTGCCGGGTGTAGCTAGTTTGAGCTCCAACTGTGCAGCTTCCTCCAAGCTCCCCAAAAGGTTGGCACGAAGCATTGATCCTCCTAGTGCACTGGTGCCCCTGGCTGGCTGAGATGGGGTTGCACACTGGAAGGGGGGGGTAGGGGTAGATAACTGCACTGCTCCCGACGCGCTGCCATGGCACAGAATGGCCAGTCACAGCTGTCGATACTTCTACAGATGGCCAGGTCTTGCAGAGGCCGCCGCACCCTCCCGTAGGGGGGTGGGGAGGCTTGAAGGCCGGCGCCATAATCCTCGTGGTGCCACCAGTGGGGTAAACTGGTTCTGGGCGCCTCGATGCGCCCAGGAACCAGCGGAAGCGGGGTGCGCACCAGCCACCCGACCGGAAGTGACCATTGGGCGCCCAAAGGGGCGCCCAATGGTCAACTTGGCGTTATTTGAACCCCCCAATCAGGGGGGCTCACCTGAGGCCTTCATGGAGGGCTCAAGAGGATTTAAGCGCCGCCGTCCTCCCAGCAGAAGCACAACGCCTTCGAGGAGCTGGGAGAACGGCGCGACAGCAACAACGACTGAAGGGAAGAAGTCGATGCGGCGGAGGACGAACCTGAAGAAGGCGAGGCCCTGTCGGAGATCCAGGTCATCGTCGCCAAGGACACCACGTGGAGTACGGCGCGCCGTTCCAGCTCCCCCGAAGCAAGATGACGTGGCGGCATAAAGGAGGGGAGTAACAGGAGGAAACGGCACTCGCGGCCCAGACCCGGCCGGACGGCAGGGCGCAAATGTTAGCGAGCTGGGGACCTAACTCCCGACAGGTAAGCTCCCCTCCGCAACACGCAGAAGGCGTAGGCAACCAACCACTGGAGCACCAATAGACGGTCAACAAACTGGTTTGTGTACAAGTCCCATTTTCGAACTAAGGAGGGCACAAAAAGACTGACACCTGTTATCACAAGATGGTGTCATAATTTGTAATATGACATGTATGATTGATGGTTACAGTTCGCAAAATGGAAGATTGCTTAAAACCAGTTTATGTTATTAATATGTTTTTGGTTATTAATAAACTGCGGCCAACAACGACCACCACTAATACCAGTTATTGTTGGCTGACATTATTTCCCATCATTGGCAACAGCAGGATGCGGGGGCCCGTAAGTGATGTATGCTTGGGTCCCCACGGAATAGGCACATGCGAGGGTTATTGCTCGGGAACACCTCCCAATCTCTCCCACCACATCCCATTCCTGAAAGTGCAAGCAGGACCTTCGGATTAGCTTCAAACGTCTAAGAGGCCCCTGAAGCTACATCTAGGCCAGACCGAAGAATAGGTAGTTAAATTCACAACACGCTACCTTTCCCCTCAGGCTCCGGCCCGGCATAGATTGTTAGCAGCAACAAGATAATAAAACAGCCAGCTCCTCTCAGAAACAGTGGTGTATATCATATAAAAGGAGCAGCGAAAGCCATTGGTTGGATTTCAGAGGCTGAGCAATATTGCCTGCTTCGAAGGGGCCATCCCTACGAGAGTAAATTTAGGGTTGGGAACAATAAAGAGAGGCATAAAAATGATTTAGAGAGGGAGGAGAGTACAGTGATCAAAGAGATCACCAGCGTCCGCGATGTGCACCTTCCCCGGGCTCACATGCACATGAACTACGTAGGAAAAGATTGATTACCCCTGTGTATTTTGGCATGATTCCACCTTCATTCTTCGATGCTCACTCCCTGGAATAACGACCGCTGTTTTTGATTAACGACCGCTCTTTTTTGATTCACGACCACCCTTTTTTTCAAAATATTTTTACAAAAGCGTTCATAAGTTTTGTAAAGCTGCTGATGACGAGGTCTCCATGAGCACTTAGGGTGTGTTTGGATGAGATCATGAGTCACAATTGGACTTCAAATGCGATTAACTCGCTAGAGGAAAGGAAACACCTAATAGGAAGCTCCATAAAGATCAACTGGAAATGTGGACAATGTCCCTCGGCAGAATAACATTGTAGCCCTGCAGAGGTCCCTGTCTGCAGAATGACTGGACAGCGGAGTGTTGCGATTAGACTACAGTTCAAACTGCCTAGGTCAAATAAGTTTTACTCAACTTGTTTTTTTCCTTTTATTTACGTATTCTCGTGACTCTTCATTGCTGAATGTCCGATCTAACATTAAATGTATTTTGAAATGGGTTGACAAATTGCTATTGTTCTGTGTACTTTGCCATCAGTGACGTAGCCAGTGTGTCAGGGGCCCAAGTGCAAAGAAGGAAATTGACCCACTGGCCATTGTTCGGGATCAGCGGTTCCCTCAGGCCCTCTGGGCCCCGATGCCTCTGCACCTGCTGCACTACTGTAAGCGACATCCCTACTTGCCATTATATATCGGTTTAATTAAAATAGCCGACTCATTTTCATTGCAACATTTTTTTGTTTACTGTGTTGTAGTCTCTCCTAACTGCCTGTAATGCGATGGTCCCCTACAAGTGTCTTTATGGGTCCTTAAGTCCTTACGTTCGGAGGCAAGTTGGGAAAGGCTGAAGGCAAATAAAAAAAAAAATGTTTGGTCTGCCTAAAAGTGAGATGGGCCCGGCGTTAACATTGGAAGGGGATTTGCAGGCTTGGAATTTCCTGGCCTACAAATCAACCCTGAGGTTCACTCATAAATTGTGGACTGCGGAGGCACAAAAGGTATCACACCTCTGTGCAAAGGAAATTGTGAGGAGTGAACTTAGATGGGCGGTTCAGGTCAGGACTAGATTAGGATAAATTGTGGCAGCTTTACAAATGGAAAATTTTAAGCTGGTGGAGGCATCCCATACCTCAAAAGGTGAATTGAAACAGGCATGTAGAAGAGAGTCAAGGTTGTCGGAATTGGGATATGCAAAGAGTAAACCCTTAGCAAACTAGATGTTGGAATCATGGGAGAACCAGAGGATGTTCCCATATATATATGCACCTTGCCCAATGCCCAGTTTCACATATTACTTTTAATTCTGGGTTGCTCTGAATGTGCGTTATCTACAGACTGAGAAGTTTGATGGTCTTTTCAATATTGAGAACAATTGAACTTGTGGTTCGAGCATTTCAACATTTTAATGTTCCTCTTATATTAGATTGTTTACATTTTATAGGATGCGCTGTGTGATTTTAAAACTGCTTTTTATAAAATATAATATTTTTAATCAGACAGAAGCACTTGCACATTTGACGAACATGAACATTTTGGATGTTGGATGCGCCTTCAAAAAGCTCATAAAAGCATGCTTGGACTAGAAATATGGTGATCACAAAACTTTGGACTCAAAGTCATTCATAATGGATTTTCTGAATATATGGAGATATATCAGGAATCTATCTGGCTGCACAGAGTAGTCACAGTATGGCTCTCTGGGTAGTTGGGGTTTGGGAATGGGTAGATAGGGTTTGGGGGATGTAGGAATCTGTCTCTGTACACACTATACCAATGTGAGGTATAGTGTGCACAGAATCCAGTGGAACCCCAAAGGTAGGCAGAGGTAAAGTTAGATAGCACCTCACTCTCAATTTGTGATAGTGTGGTCAAGCAGTAAGGCAGTATCAGAGGACAGTGTTAAGCATTTGTTGTACCCACTCAGTCAGCAAATTAATTCACACACTCAAAGACTGAACTTCAGACCAATTGTTTTTGTATAAAAATATTCTTTTAGTTATTTTATTTTCTAGAACTAAGCAAGTCTGGTACAGGTAAACAATAAATACTTTACAGTACTAATGCAGTTTGTAAACAGTTTGGATTGCAATAGTAAATGTACTTTTGTTAGAAATTGGATTTTTGGTAGGCTAGGGCATGTGCCAAAGCCAGGCAGAAACCACCACTCCAGTCAGGATAAGGGAGTTGCACTCCTAAAATAATCCCTGCTCACCCCCTTGGTAGCTTGGCACGAGCAGTCAGGCTTATCTTAGAAGCAGTGTGTAAAGCATTTGCACATAACCGCCAGTAATACAGTGTAAGCACTACAAAAGGACACCCCACCAGTTTAGAAAAATATCTAATATTTTGATATACTTAAGACAAGACCAAAAACGATAAAAAAATCCACAATACAGTACTTCAAAATCTTCACTTATCAAAATATGCTTTAAAAATAGTTCCTTGATGTCGATAGCTCCGTCCGGAGCTATCACGCGTTGTGAGCAAACAAATCCAAACAGTTCTGGCAGGCCAGCTACAGTGTCGGGAAGACCTGCAAACAGTACCTTTTAGAAATGCAGGGTGTGGGCGACCTCTCATTGAGCTTCCGAAAACACGGCTCCACAGGCGTCGGTTACGAAGGTCAGTGCAGGAGTCGTTGGGGCTCTCAAAATAACACTCATTGCAGGACGATCTCCTCTCTGTTGGAGTCAGGGGCGCTGACATTGGCAGGCGTCGTATGCTGCGGTGCGAAGTGCAGCGTGTGGTGCCCTCAGGTCGCGGTGCGAGCAGCAGCTTGGTGGCGGCGTCAGATGGCATTGTCAGTGAGACCAGGGTGCTGGCAGGTTATGGTGCAAGCATCGGCGTTGTCGTTGCTGAAGCGCTGTCGTCGGCTGATGAACTGGAGTGGATGGCACCGGCGTCGGTAGGCCAAGGCTGCGGTGTGGGATGAGGGCGGTGCGTCGTGTAACTTTATGAGCGGTGCCCTTAAACCATGGTGCAAGCAGCCACGTTGATTTCAGCATGGAGCGTCGTCGTCGGGGATACCAAGGCGTCGCTGTGAAGCGAGGCAGTGGGGAGTGCGGTGCCCACAGGTCGCGGTGTGAGAAGATACTCATTGGCGGCGTCAGCAGGCGGCGTCGGTGAGACCAGGGTCGTGATGCGGCATTGCCAAGGCGTTGTCGTGCAGCGAAGCGGTGCGGAGTACGGGCCCAAAGGTTGCGGTTTGAGCAGCAGCTCGGTGGTGGCATCAGCAGGCATCATCAGTGAGACCAAGGTCACGGTGCAGCGTTGAGGTGGTACCCTCAGTGGTGCCTTCAAGACACAGAGTCGGCAATGGCATTGTAGACGTCGTCGAGTTGCTTTTCTTCTGTTGCAGAACAAAATACACCGTCCCCAGTGCTGAGGGCAGAAGAACTTGAAGTCTTTGCTGTTCCTGAGACTTCTTGAACAGGGGACAAGCTCTACCTCAAGCCCTTGGAGAAACTCACAAAAGTAGATTGCAAAAAGTTCAATTCAGTCCTTTCACTGCCCAAGACAGAAGCAGCCACTGCATGCCAACCCAGCAAAGTGGTAGTTCCTTCTCACAGCTTCTCATCCTCTTGTTCTTAGCAATCTTCTTGATCCAAAAGAGTTCTAAAGTTCAGGGGTCTGGGCCCCAATATTTATATCCCAAAATCCTTTGATCTCTTAGGCAGAGAGTGTCTGTGCCCAGTCAGAACCAGTTCTGCCTTATCTGATGTGATTTCCTGGCAGGAGGTATTATCTGAGGCAGACCAGGCCCTTTGAGGTGCAAATAAATCTCCTCCTCCCCCCCCCCCATTGCTGCCCAGGTCTATTCAGCCCTTTCCTGACCCTACCTAGACTATCTGGAGCCACTCTTGCTCCCCAGCCTTCTGTCATACAAACCCCAGACAGGCAATCCACATTCCAGCAGAGGCACACAGAATGACTGAGCAAGAAAATACCTACTTTCTAAAAGTGGTATTTTCAAACAAAGAATGTAAAAATCACCTTCTAAGTTCAAGCATACTAAAGTTTATTTTCCCACCTAGATCCTAGGGCCAGTTATGTTTATAAGATGTTATAAACAAACTTCCCAATCTGTCCTATAGGGAACAGGTAGTCTTGCAATAGTGAAAAACAAAATGGGCCGTAATTCACTATCAGGACATGCCACACACACACCAGGCATGTCCTACCTTTCACATACACTGCACCTGCCCACAGAGGTACCTTGGGCCTACCTTAGGGGTGACTGACATGTAGAAAAGGGTAGGTTTCGTGCCTGGCAAGTGGGTACACTCGCCAAGTCGACACAGCAGTTACAAACTGTGCGCAGACTCTGCAATTGCAGGTCTGAGTTACCTTTTTATGGCTACTCACGTGGGTGGCACAATCAGTGCTGCAGGACCACTAGTAGAATTTGATTTACAGGCCCTGGCACACTCAGTGCACTTTACTAGGGACTAACAAGTAAATCAAATACCCAATCCTGGAAGCACCAATCCATAACACAATTTACACAGAGAGTATATGCACTTTAGCACTAATTAGCAGTGGTAAACTACTCAGAGTCCTAAAACCAACACAAACAAGTCAGGAAAAAATAGGAGGAAGAAGCAAAATGTTTTAGGATAACTCTCCAAAAAGGGCCATTTCCAACAACTTTGATTTGACTTACAGTATTGTTTCAGAGAAATGCAATGATTAGTAAATACAGTACATAGACTTGAATGGGAGTTTCAGTAAAATACCAAGTAAGTTACTTTTTGGATTACTTTTCTCTCTCAGAGTAGTATACCTGGATACTACACTGGGACATCTCCTGCAAACATGTAAGTAAAATAGTTTTTGTTCATCGGTAACATTTTAAAGAATTTCTTTAGGTTTTCAAACTCCACACTTAGAAACTTTTCTAAGAAAAACAGTTAATGTTATTCTACGGAGGAAACTATGGTTATCGGTTTTGAGGTAAGTATTTGGTAGTGGGTAGTTTGGTACCTGGCCACTTGCGGTTGGGCGGGGTCTCCGTGCAGAGGCTGCAGGCGACATCAGGGAGTACTGGAGGGGTCAACCCACGGTGGACTCGGACTCTGGAGCGCTGGGGGACCTCGCTGGGACCGGTGAGCCACTCAAACTCAGGCCATAGGCGACGGGTGCAGTGGTAGTTCCAGGCATTGGGTTTCTTTGTCCTCAGCAGTCTGTTTTCAGAGTTTTTTTTTAACAGGGCTGCTGTTTACAGGAGATCCAGTCTTTGTTGAAGGCTGTCAGTCCTCTCAGGGGTTCTGAAGGTCGCTGGCTGCAGGACAAGCTGATTTTTGGCGCAGGATTTCTGGAAACAGCATACGGGCAGGTAGGGCTGGGGCCAGTGCTTAATTTGCACTTGTAACATCTGCCACATAGTGGCGCTGTTAGGGTGATTGAGAGATCAGCAAAACAACAATTGTTTTATTAATTCAATATATATTAAAAACAAGTAATACTGCAGCAGAAGCCATTCGTATAGCTTTGGGGGCCTCCAACAGTTTAAACAGTTGTAGCAGTTATGTTATGTTAGTTATTTCTTATATAGCGCAGGTTCACCATCAGGTCTCTTCGCGCTTCTAGAGGAGAGAATGACAACAGACAGTGCATTTGAGCCGGAATGGGCAGGCTTAAATTGTGGTCAGTGCCTCCACAAACAAGATAGTTTTAAGTTTTTTCCTAAAAGGAAGGAGACCCGGTTCTTTACGCAAATTTCCAGGAAGATTGTTCCAAAGCTGTGGGATCAAAGTGGAAAAAGCTGTCCCACCCTTGCGACACAGGTGTGATGATTAGTATTTTTGTAGGTACTGTGACGGCTGCACTGACAGGGGCAATGAGTGGTGCAAGCCGCAGTGGTCTCCTGACGAGGGCCCTGGCACTTATTTCTTTTTACAAATTAAGCACTGGCTGGGGCCAAGTCAGTTCTCTGCAGTCTCCTCTGCTGGGCGTCTTCTTACATCCTTTTTGTTCTTAGGTTGCAGGAATCTCTTTTCTTGGATCAGGGCTGCCTCCTAAATACTGTATTTAGGGGGCGTTTTAGGGGTCTCGGGATCAGTAGCCAATGGGCTACTGACCTTAGGATGACTACACCCTTTGTGTGCTCACCCCACGTAGGGGAGTGAGCACAATCCCTAATCCTGATTGGGGAGTGCCTGCCATTCCATAAGATGGCGGACACTCTGGGCTGACTAGATTTTCCCGCCTGTCTTCTTGCTGAAAAGGAGGGTGGACAGGAAGGGGGCTTGCTCCTGTTAGCAGGAGAGGCTGGGGGTCTGTGAAACAGCCCGTGGGTTGCGAGCCCCTTACTCACCCCGCTAGGATTGCCGCCCCTCCGATGCACACCCTTACAGGAACCGCGACCAGAGGCAGCCGCGAAAGCGTCCATGACAACTAGAACCCCGCCCCTCTCTCGGTTTCAGGACCCAATCCGGGGATGCCGCGGACCGGAAACGCTTCACCCTGACACCGGAAGTCCCGCCTCACCACCGACGTCAGGACAGAGAAAAGACGGAAGCCGGGATCCAGACGTTGTTGGAGTATCGTGGCAGGAGATTTCGACTGTAGCTGCGGAAGAAGAAGACGGGAGCGGAGAAGCAGACGAGTGGTCCGAAGACTGGTGGAGTCCCCAGGAGGTGGCTGAAGAGCGGCCGCAATTCGACGGAGAGTTGCGGCGGAGCACGTGAGTACCAGTTACCCTCCTTAAAGCACGCTAGGTGCTCTGTGTAAATACTCCGCCCCCCCTTTGTAAATACTCCCTCTATTCTAGGCACGTTCTCCTTAGTAGCTCGGCACCGTGTATAAAGTGTAAAGCACCTCGCACTGTAAAAAGACTCTCCCTACACGACCCTCATTGGACACCCTCTTTTGCTTTGCCTTCCCCCGTCCTCCCCACCCTTTCCTCACGGTCCTTTCTGACTCCTCACACCCTGGTGACGGTAACGGTTGTGCAAACCTCAAGCCCCAGCGGGACTAACAGCTCCTTCTCTTTTCTCTCTTGCTGCCCTCCGAGGACCTTTCCCACACCAACCAGGACATCCCGAAGACACCTACACCCAAGACCCGGACCCCTACCGAGACCCTACATCACCCGGAGGAGGAAGAAGACATTTCACCTCGTTTTGTACAGTGGAGCCATATCTTTTGTTCACCCCTGTTTTGTTAAAAGAGCTGCCTCGTGTGCAATAAAAGACCACTATTGCCCACTATATCCGGCCTCCTTGCCTGCTTTTCCAGCCCGCTGACCGCCCACGTTCACATCTGGTGTCAGAAGTGGGATTAGCTGGAAGCATGGTGGCCGTGGTGAAAAGGATGGCCGAGTCGCATGAACAATTGGGGAAATAAATGGAGCGGTTCCTGAAAACTGCAGAGGACGACCGAGGCCAGCTACACGATGTACTTAAAGGGCAGGGAGACACACATGAACAGGTTATGGGGAAATTGACCGACGCCCTGGGACAACAGAGACCGATGGCCTCCCTCCCTTCCGTGGTTCTCCAGAAGTATGTGCCGGGGGACGACCCGGACTACTTCTTTAATAACTTCGAGAGGCTAGCACAGGCCGCCTCTTGGCCTGTCGACCGTTGGGGCCAATACCTTGGGCCCTTGTTGACTGGTGACTTGCAAGCCGCATACCAACAGGCTAACATACAAGGCAACACCCCTTATGTGGACATAAAAAAGTGTATCCTCGAGCGCCTGGGCATGGACGATGGGACATACAGAGGAAAGTTACGACAGGCCAAAGAAGGTCCCCAAGAAACCCCAGAGCTCTCTCCTTCAGGATCAAGGATTTAGCCAACCGGTGGCTTAGACCAGATGCCTCCACAAAAGAAGAAATCCTTGAGAAGGTATACCTGGAGCAGTTTCTGGCTTCTTTACACCCAGGCACTCAACGGTGGGTCAGACAACATGCCCGTCTTACATTGGAAACCGCAGTTGAAATAGCTAGCGCCTACAGCCGAGCGCAGGACCTCCAGCGAGGCAAGGAAGAACACCCACATAAACCACACCCCTCCACAGGCATCCGACCCCACCGACCCCCTCTACCAAGAAGACCAAAACCACCCCCTCTCTTACCCACACCTGTCCTGTATCGACCTACCAACCCTGGGCCCCAATGTTACAGTTGTGGGGGTTTTGGACACATTGCTCGGGTGTGCGCCCCCTCAAGGAAGAGCCCATGGAGGTAGGCCTTGTTCAGAACTATGTCTGCTCTATTCCAGGTACTGCACCACCCCCGTTACATTGTCCAGTGAACATTGACGGACAGACAGTCATGGCTCTAGCAGACACCGGGTGTCGACAGAGCGTCCTTAGACCACAAGACCTGTTCTGTTGGCCCTCCATCCGGCATGGTTGCCATACAATGCGTCCACAGGGACACCAAAAGGTATCCGACTACCCGAGTACGTGTTCAACACCCCAAGGACCCAGGAACTACCCTCACAGTGGGTCTCGTGCTGGCTCTTCCAGAACAGGCCATTTTGGGGAGCGACTACTCCGGACTGCCTAGGCTTCTACAGGACACGACCGATTCCCTGACCCGGTGGTGGGAAGAAGCGCCATTCCTTCAGGGCCTGTCTCCCCCAGCTATGGAACCCAAACCCCACAAAACTAAAACTCAGAAGAAGAAAGAAAAGAGAGAGCACGCCTGTGTATACCCAGTGATTCCGCAGGAGCATCCCTGGCAGACCAATAGGGAATTCAGGGCATCACAGCCAGAGGACCCTCTCCTGCAGGAGGCGTGGGGGAAGAGCCCTAGACAACGAGGACCCCCTTAAAGAAAGGTCCCTACTTTTTCAAGAAAAATGGGTTTGTTATACCGAAAGGGAGGGACCCAGAAAAAACCCCAACTTCTGATCCCTGGCCCCTTCCGAGACAAAGTCCTGTTCCTTGCCCACAGTCACCCCCTGGGGGTCATTTTGGCGACGAAAAAACCAGTCAAGCGTTCCTAGAGAAGTTCTGCTGGCCCGGTGTTTATCAACATATCAAGACTTATTGCCGTGAATGCCCTGTGTGTCAAAAGCATAGCAGGTATCGGCCCCCTAGGGTACCCCTACAGCCTCTTCCTGTCATTGATGTCCCGTTCAGCAGAGTAGGGATGGACATCATTAGGCCCTTCTTACCCTCCCGAAGTGGCTGCCGCTATGCTCTGGTTATCGTGGACTATGCCACGCGCTTCCCTGAAGCCCTACCACTGCGTCAACTCACTACACAGAACATCGCCAAGACCCTCATCTCCGTGTTCTCCAGAGTGGGGTTTCCCCGGGAAATCCTGACCGATCAGGGCACCCCTTTTGTCTCAGCCCTCATGAAACAGGTCTGCTCCCAACTAGGGATAAAACAGATCAGAACGTCGGCTTACCATCCGCAAACCGATGGTTTAGTCGAGCAATACAACGCCACATTGAAACAAACCCTGAAAAAGTTATTGGGTCTTGAAGCAAGAAGGTGAGAGGAACTTGCCTTGTTCGCCATTCGATGTAAAACACAGAGCAGCACAGGTTATTCTCCTTACGAGCTGCTGTATGGTCGACCCCCTCGTACCCTGTTAGACATGGCTCAAGAAGCATGGGAAGCAGAACCAGACCGCACACGTCCCCTTCCTGAATACATAGACAACCTGAAAACACACCTGTCCGTGATTAGGGACATTGTCCGACAAAACATGGAAAGTGCACAAAACAACCAAAAAGGGCAATACGACAAGGGCACAAAAACACGGGCCGTTGCTGTTGGTGATCTGGTTCTCTTGATGATGCCGTCATCGGACCAGAAGCTCCTGGGCCAGTGGCAGGGTCCATATTCCATCCTCCGACAGGTGATCCCTGTCACATACGAGTTGGAACTAGAACCCACCAGAGGCACGACACAGATATATCATGTGAATCACCTGAAAAGATGGGAAGGACCTCGTCCTGTCCTGTCCGGCACTCATGGTCATGTTCCCCTCCCCTTTGACCCCTGTTTAGATTCAGAGTTGACAACCTTACAAATCCTAGAGCTTAAGAAAGTCCTATACCCGCTACGACAGGTGTTTTCCTCCTCTCCCGGTCGTACCACCATCACCAAACACGCCATACAAACGGAACCTGGGAAGGTCGTCCGACAAAGACCGTATCGGGTCACTGAAGCCCGCAGGGCGGTTATACGGCGGGAGACGGAACAAATGCTGAAGATGGGTATCATAGAACCCTCAATGAGCGACTGGAACTCCCCGATAGTCCTTGTGCCGAAGCCTGACGGGTCAGTCAGGTTCTGTATCGGCTTCCGCGAGGTCAACAAATATCCAACTTCGACACCTATCCGTGCCTCGCATCGACGAAATGGTCTAACGGATAGGGAAGGCCCAGTTCATCTCCACGCTAGACCTCTGTAAGGGTATTGGCAGATACCCCTCAGAGAGGAAGACAGAAAAAAGACAGCGTTCTCCACCCCTGAGGGATTGTATCAATTCATTGTTCTGCCTTTCGGCCTTCACGGCGCACCCGCTACATTCCAACGAGCCATGAACCACATTTTAAGGCCCCACGCCCTGTATGCTGGGGCTTATCTGGACGATATCATCATATACAGCGATAGCTGGGCGCAACATCGAGAACACCTCAGCAATGTCGTCACCGCCCTAGGGTCTTTTGGATTCACGATAAACCCCGCCAAAACCACCCTAGCAGCCCAAACGGTGAAATACCTTGGATACCTCCTGGGTGAGGGCCTGATAAGGCCGCAGAAAAGCAAAACCAAAGCCATCCAGTCCATCCCGTTCCCCCAGACCAGAAGAGACCTTCGAGCATTCTTAGGCCTTTTAGGATATTACCAGAGGTTTGTCCCCAACTTCTCACAGAGAGCAGCCCCACTCACTGACCTTCTAAATAAATCCACCAAAACAGAAGCAGCCCTACAAAACCCTACGCGTTGCTATGGCGTGCCTTCTCCGACCTAAAAAACGCCCTGACCTCCAGTCCTGTATTAGTGAGTCCAGACTACTCCCAGCCATTCCTACTCCAGACAGACGCTTCGGAACAGGGTTTAGGGGCAGTCCTGTCACAAAAAGACCGCTTGGGGAATGAAAAACCCATCCTCTACCTCAGCAGAAAACTATTCCCACGAGAAAAAAACTATGCCGTAGTGGAAAAAGAGGCCCTTGCGATCAAGTGGGCTGTTGAGAGCCTCCGCTACTACCTGGAGGGATGAGACTTTATCATTTATACGGATCACGCTCCTCTGGGATGGACGGCCCGGAACAAAGGGCACAACGACCGAGTCCTAATACAGTTCATTGGAAGGGTGTAGACCAGGGTAATGCTGATTACCTCTCCCGCTACCCCATGTCCCCAACCCTTACAAGAAGGACAGCTAGGGGAAGGGGATGTGATACGGCCCCGCGGGTTGTGAGCCCCTTACTCAACCCGCTAGGATTGCCGCCCCTCCGATGCTCACCCTTCCAGGAACCGCGACGAGAGGCAGCCGTGTAAGCGTCCATGACAACTAGAACCCCGCCCCTCTCTCTATTTCAGGACCCAATCCGGGGATGCAGCGGACCGGAAACTCTTCACCCTGACCCCGGGAGTCCCGCCTCACCACTGACGTCAGGACAGAGAAAAGACGGAAGCCGGGATCCAGACGTTGTCGGAGTATCATGGCAGGAGATTTCGACTGTAGCTGCAGAAGAAGAAGACGGGAGCGGAGAAGCAGAGGAGTGGTCCGAAGACTCGTGGAGTCCCCAGGAGGTGGCTGAAGAGCGGCCACAACTCGACGGAGAGTTGCGGCGGAGCGCGTGAGTACCAGTTACCCTCCTTAAAGCACGCTAGGTGCTCTGTGTAAATACTCTGCCCCCCCTTTGTAAATACTCCCTCTATTCTAGGCACGTTCTCCTTAGTAGCTCGGCACCGTGTATAAAGTGTACAGCACCTCGCACTGTAAAAAGACTCTCCCTACACGACCCTCATTGGACACCCTCTTTTGCTTTGCCTTCCCCCGTCCTCCCCACCCTTTCCTCAGGGTCCTTTCTGACTCCTCACACCCTGGTGACGGTAACGGTTGTGCAAACCTCAAGCCCCAGCGGGACTAACGGCTCCTTCTCTTTTCTCTCTTGCTGCCCTCCAAGGACCTTTCCCCCACCAACCAGGACATCCCGAAGACACCTACACCCAAGACCCGGACCCCTACTGAGACCCTACATCACCCGGAGGAGGAAGAAGACATTTCACCTCGTTTTGTACAGTAGAGCCATATCTTTTGTTCACCCCTGTTTTGTTGAAAGAGCTGCCTCGTGTGCAATAAAAGACCATTATTGCCCACTATATCCGGCCTCCTTGCCTGCTTTTCCAGCCCGCTGATCGCCCACGTTCACAGGGTCGCATTACAAAGGCTGCCAGGCCTTTGAAGCTCCCCTGCCACAGATGGCTCTTCCTGGCCTGGTAGAGGTGTGAACACCTCTGCCCAGTAAAGGCTTTGTTTCTGGGCTCAGGGAGCCAAGGCTCCCACCCTAGGGGTCCAGAAAGATGTCTTGTGGTGGCAGGCTGGTGTACCAGTCAGGGAACCCACCAGAGGCTGGTCGTTTTTCAGGGGAGCATCTCTAAGATGCCCTCTGTGTGCATTTTTCATTAAATCTCACACTGGCATCAGTGTGGGTTTAATGTGCTGAGAAGTTTGATAGCAAACTCCCAGTTTTCAGTGTAGTCATTACGGTGTTATGGAGTTCATAATGACAAGCTCCCAGCACCATATACTCTTAATGGCAGCACTGCACTTACAATGTCTAAAAATGGACTTAGACACTGTAGGGGTACAGGGCTCATGCACCTGTACCCTCACCACTGGCACAAAACACCCATCTAGAGGAGTGACTGATCTATGCCAGGGTAGTGGGTTGTAGGCATGGCACACTGGGATGTGTGCCATGTCGACCCTTCACTTTGCTCTGCACCAAAACACGCCACCAGCAAAGGCACTGTGTGTGTGTAAAGGGTGCCTTTAAGGGTGGCACAATAAGTGCCGAAGCCCTTAGAGGTCTTTCCTGGGCACAGTGCCCTGGGTACCTGTGGTACCATTTACCTGGGCTGACCTGTTGCCAGAGATGCCAATTGGGTTAGTTTGGGGGGAAGAACACAGGCCCTGGGAACTTGATTGTCAGGGACCCAGGGCACATCAAGTGAGAGTGCATCAGTAGTCTGGCAAAAAGTAGAGGGGTTGCTGCAACAGAAACCCATTTTTCTACAGGGGAGTACTATTTTATGTATGTATGTATTTTATACTCTCCCCGGGACACTTTTCTATCAGTAAAGTAAGGACTCCATCACTCCGGGTTTATCTCCTCTTTTCACCCACTTCCTATACAGTGCTCTTAATTTTTCAAAAATCTTTGGTGTGAGAACTCATTTACAATGTGTTCTTCTGACACTCCTTGATTCCACTCAGGTTGCCCTACTTAATATTCATTCTAGGCCTTCGCAGGGTGGGCAGGAATCTGGTACCATTGATATACTAGGGCAGTTTATTCCTTCCCTTGACCCCACAACAGCCCTATTAGTTGGAGGAGATTTTAACTGCCAGGTTGAACCTCTAGCCAGCTCAGATTTAGGTGAACTGGAGGATGAGGACCAGTACTGGCGCATCCCTGAGCCGTGGATAGCCCATGTTGGAGCCTGGACTCCCCTAGTTCTCCAAATTAAATCATTATCCCTTACAGCGTCTTTGCGTAATGGGAGGGGGAAACCAGATAGACCGGGCTTATCCACTTTTAACAGATTAGGGCAAAACTTCATCTTTGATTACATAATGGTTGAAGCCAGACATTGGAACAGGGTTTTGGATCGATAGTGACCACAATGCTCTGGTTCTGACATTGAAACCCGGGAGTTTTGGTCTGTCTAGCCCAGCCCCTGAGCCTAATTCTGCTCAACCGCCTTTCCTGCTATCTAACAATCGGCGGCAAATTAAATGGTCGAAACTCCAGGACTCGCCAACTAAACTTGCAGGAATATACCAGCTGGCACTACCGCAGCTGATAGAAATGGGGGAGGTGGGAGAAAAGGCTCCTGACCGAAAGGCCCAGATTAGGACTGTAGAAATCCACAAGCAGTTGTTTGCCAAACTAGCGGACGTGTTCTACCCTTGTGGAAGAATGAAGGTTACCCCAGCCCAAACTCACCCCTGGTATGCCGCATCCTGTCGGAAAGCGAAAAAAGACCTGCTAGTCGCAATAAAAGATAAGGATAGAGTTAGTATAAAGCAATGTCGGCTCAGGTTTAAGCAGGCTGTCAACAGGGAAAAGAAGAACTGGGAGGTGAGTTCTGGGCCATTGTTAGTACTGGGAACCGTGGGGTTGGACCACCTATTTTAGCGAATATAGCACCTGTAGTTTGGGAAGCCCATTTTGGAGCATTATATGCTAACCCCGCCGAAGAGTTATCTTTGTCACCTACCCTTGGACGCCCCCATGAGCATAGATTGGAGGGGTTGATGGCGCCGAGATGGGGGATGCAGAAGAGGTTTGCCCGCTCCTTAACCCAGGACCCCTCCATGAGCATCGATTGGTGGGGCCCTTGGATACTGAGCGGGGCGAGGGGATAGTGGCTTCCCTGTGTGAGTATCGTTTGGGTGGGCCCCTAGACATTTCGCTCATGGAGGTTGAAACCGCAATATTCAAACTTCTACCCAACAAGGCCCCTAGCTTGGATAAGCTTCCTGGGGATTTATTCCGAGCACAACCTAAAATTTGGGCACCATATCTGGCTGTTTTATTTAATGTAAATCTTAAGGGGAATGACCCGCCAGATACCTGGCTTGGAGCAGAGATTGTCCCTATCCACAAAAAAGGCTGTCCGTTAACCCCGTCTAATTATAGACCCATCAGCATGATAGATACCACACAAAAGCTGATGGGCAGGATTATTTTAGACAGAATCCAGGGGTGGATAGAGGAAAATGGGATTTTGACTATATTCCAAGCTGGGTTTAGGACGGGCATTTCCACAATAGATCAAATTTTCAGGCTGCAGGTACTATTTTGGAAAACGGTGTGTGTGGATTGTGGCAGCCTCTACCTCATCTTTGTGGACCTGCGGGCCTCATTTGATTTAGTATGGAGGGAAAAATTGTGGGGCGTATTGCTAGGTATGGGTCTACCCACCTATTTGTTGGACATTTTGATTAGACTCCACATGAATAACTACTCTCAAGTTAGGTGTGGGAGGCGCGGGGAATTGTCGGCTAGCTTCCCTGTGAAGAAAGGGGTACACCAGGGGTGTGTCCTGGCGCCAACTTTATTCTGTCTCTATTTAAATGGGCTAGTTGATCATCTGCTGAGAGTAAAAGACAATGATGCGGGTGCCCGCTATGATGTTCGCAGACAACACTTTGTTGTTATCTAAAACATCAACGGGCATCGAGCGCACCTTAGACTGCTTTGCAGCTTTCTGCAAACTGCGCGGGCTAGAGATAAACTTGGATAAGACCAAGTTTATGATTTTTAATCCCCTAAGAAAACTGGCCCTAACCCCCTTTTAAATGGTACATATTTGGAAAGAGTAAAGACTTTTGTGTACTTGGGCCTTACTTTAACGGAAAACTATGATTGGGGCCCTCGGACAGCAAAGGTGGCCCTTAGGCTGTCCCAAGTGGTGGGGGGAATTAGTAAAGTCCATAGAACTTCGGTTTTTAAGCCTGCGGCACTGGTCGTAGAAATTTATAAACTCCAGGCCAGAGCGGCTTCTATGTACGGTGCAGAATTATAGGGACATAAACGTATAATCAGTCTCGCGAGGGTAGAACGTGCCTTTATGAGGAATTTACTGGTCCTACCAGCGAGCACACCACTCATTCCCCTGCGTATGGACTTGGGGTTAGAACCTATAGAGGAGGCAGCAGCAGCCCGGCCGCTGATGTATTGGAAGAGGCTCTGGTCCATGCCTGAACTAGTTTCCTATAAAGAAGAATTCACAGAGGTGTGGGCTGCTTTAACCCCTTCCATGCTCATGACGGAACGGTACCGTCATGAGCGTCGGTTGGCCTGTGCTCATGACGGAACCGTTCCGTCATGGTTCCATAGCCCCAATGGAACGTTCAGCACAGCGCAGGAATTTGCGCCGCGCTGAACGGGTTAAAAACCAAGAATATTCTGTGGCTCCTACACATTAGGGAACTCTGTGGGCAAACTGGCTTACCTGAGCTGTGGGAGAACCCTGTAGATAGTTGCCCAAGGATAATGAAAGCTGAGCTGCTGAGCTATGCCAGGAATCAGAACCTAATATCTCTACAGAGATGTACCACTCTGGGAAGATTGACAGTGGAGTTCCTTCAAGTAAAAATTGAACCGAGAAGGGAGGATTTTTTAGACTTAATTTATTCTTCCCTTGCAATGAAACTCTACATGCAGCTTAGGATTGCCAGCCTCCCGCTTAGGGCATTTACATGTAAATGGGCTAACAAAGAGAACATTGTATGCCCGGCATGTACTTACAAGCAAGAAGATGTATGGCATGTTCTGTTTTTTTGTCCAGCCTACCAGACAATAAGGAAATATTGGTTGATTCCACTCTGTAGGAACTTAGGTTTTACCCAATGTGCCCAAGCCTGTAGGGTTCTAAGATATGATACCCACCCTCCCATCGTCTTTGCTGTATCACGGTTTTTGTTTGGTATGTGGCGTGGACGGAGAAGCTTTCTATAATATTTGTGTTCATCTATTAATTGTATTGTACAGTCTGATAACTTAATCTCCCCGTGCCTCAAAAAAAAAGGAGTGTATTCGTCTGTAAGGCAATTGGTGCTCCTGTAAAGCACTTTGATTCCTGCGGGTCGATTTCGCGAAATTAAATAAAAACTGAATAAATCAAAAAATGCTAAGAGTGATTCCACAACTCCCAGAATGCAAAATTGCTGGTGGCTATTGACCAGACAAACCTGTCAGCAAACTGGGACGTTTCAAAGCATATATATAACTTTCCCCCCCAAAGCTGCTCTTATCAACTGCGAGACCTCCATTTACCATGTGTATTATTCTGGTTAAATTCTGTTTTTTTTATGTAATATCTGCTGTTTGAATTCAAGAGTACTCAGAAAACTTGACAGTCCTAAAATACGGGATGGAGTGCTAGAACTAGTAAGCCAAGAAATTACACGGATTAAACGAGCTTCCCGCAACAGATATGCGAGAGACATTTCTGTATACTGCCTGCTGCATACGTCCTCATGAATTTAATGTCTGGACTCCGGTTATTCAACCAGTCATGGAATTCTTCTTCACTTCCGATTTCACTTTGGTGAAGTCTATGCGTGTGTCAGGTACAAATGAAAGACCCAATTGCAACAATTCTTCCTCCGCTTTGGTAAGAATCTTGTTAGAGATGTTGATGATAGAGGAATTTTCTATGACTTGTAGTGCTGCTTGCAAGATGGAGTGGATGTTATCGAAATGTATCTTGACACCAGACCTCGTCCTCACAGGGTACCCACCGAGTTGATTGTAAATTTCGCGGCTCTTGCTCTAAAAAGGAACTTTTTTATGTTTGAAGATGAAATGTTTCTGCAGATTAAGGGATCAGCGATGGGCTGTCCCTTTGCACCGGAGATGGCAATACTATACATGGCCCAGTATGAAGAGAAGTTTGTGTACAACAACAACCCGTATAGAGCCAACATTGGGCAGTGGCTCAGGTATATAGATGATGTGTGGTGTATCTGGAATGGTACACCACAATCTCTAGAAGAATTCCATGACTGGTTGAATAACCGGAGTCCAGACATTAAATTCAGTTTGGCATATGACTGTAAAACTATGCAGTTTTTGGATGTAGAGATCAAATCCACACCGGAAGGCCTCAAGTCGACTCTGTTCCAGAAAAAAACTGACAAGAACAATTCCCTGCACTATAAAAGTTACCACCCGAAGAGCCTTAAGAACAATCTCCCCTACGGACAATTCCTTAGGGTGAGAAGGAATTGCTCAAGAACAGAAGACTTCGTCACTCATGGTGAAGCACTCACCAACAAATTGAAAGATAGAGGATATCCGGCCAAGCTCTTGAAACACTCTATGAAGAGAGCAAGATGGACACCTCGGGAACATCTTCTGCAGAAGAGAGTAAAACCACAAACGGAACGGATGGTATGTGTATCTACTTTTGGACCCCATACAACTCCGGTGCAGAAAATTATCCGGAACAACTGGCACCTGGTCGAGGAAATCATTCCCGAGATCGGCAAACCACTGTTTGCGTTAAAGAAAAATCGAAGTTTAGGACAGCAGATTTCCTCTACTCGGGCGACAACCAAAAGAGAAACACAGAGTACCCTCTTCAACATGGGCCTAGTGAAAGGACACCATAAATGCGGCACATGCTCGGTGTGCAGCCTTACGATGGAAGGAACTCATTTCACTGATGGCAAAAAACATTGGCGGCACGAGGACTTCACGAACTGCAAAACAAAATATGCAGTCTATGCCATAACCTGCCCATGCGTGAAAGTCTATATAGGCAAAACAACACAGGAAGTGCGCCAACTCATAATCCAACATAGATCACGGATTAATAACAAAGTACTTACAGCACCTCTAGTGTCCCACTTTCTGAAAAAAGAACATTCGGTCAATGACCTCAAATGGACGATCTTGGCAAGTATCAAAAACATTGCGGGTGCCGGTGGGGACCCGGATGTACGACTGGCACAAAAAGAGGCCTACCTCATTTTAAAATTCGATACTGCTATGTCAGGACTGAATGATCTGAATGAATTCAGTAATCTATAATGATCTGTATGTCTGCAACGCGAACCTGCCTCCGCTTGCTGCAGCTCATGTGATCGTAGCGCATCAACTTTCAGATAATCATAGCGAAAGAGGATCCATCACACTACGTCCTAATAGACCTCGAGACGTCAGTACAATTCAACACGAGTCTCAGGTTGCACGTCACAGCTACACCTCAATTTCAAAGACACAGTAGATTAAACTACGTCTCCCACAATGCACCGGGATGGCAGTCAGTTTAAATATAGGAAGACACGCCCCCCTGGGCTAACAATCTGTCTTCCAGAACTAGATGAGTGCCGGACCGAAGCGTCTTGAAACTCCGTAGAGAAGTAAGTCATCTGTTAGGGACACATTCTACATCGAGAGAGTGGAAAATAACGCTTTTCTAAACGCTCACTCTTTGTATTAACAGTCTACAAGCCCGTGCGGCGGCCGCCGCCTCCACACGCGTGCAGCGAGGACAAACTTGCCCAAACACGAAGGTAGGACTTAATAATTTCCAGAACGTCCTAGTATTGTAGATGTAAAAACGGGCAATATTAAGAGGTCCCTTTGCTTTCTCCAGTTATAAAGATCTGCACAACGAACAACTGACGTGTGCCGGCACCCCCCTTTTTGCCGCAATCTTTGCGCACCCTTGAGGTATGTCATGGTCTGATAAGTGTACAAGTGTAGCACAGCTGGGACAGTGTAGTATCGTATCTAACTGAGATCTTTATGCCATTTGTTCACAGGGAGTGATCCGAACCCCTCATCAATAAGGTACTTTTACTTTCAGAGTGTTTGAGTCTGAGCGAGGAGGTTGTTTGAGTTAGCCCCTTCACTGACACCGTTTTTTAATTAATATTTCACAGTGACAACGACCCCCCAGTCCATGTCCTGAGGAGAACCCGTTAAATCTCATTGGGTTCGAAACGCGTCGACATTCTAACCTCCAAGATACTAAATTACTAGGGCTTGAAAGGAATCAATTAACACACTTGTAAATCACTGAGCAGTTCCTGTGTTATTCCTAGCCAAAGCACTTTGTGACAAACTTTATTGTGTATCTTGTGTAGGTGGTAACAAGTAGGCTATTATTTCAATCTGTTAGTCCACTTGTTCAGTCTGTATCCAGGATTGGTGCCTCAACGATTGATTGATCTGAGGCATTGCACAGTTGTCCATGGTAATTGTTTGTTACAATTTTCTTGTTCTTGTTTTCAGTATATTGAATGTATTTTTGTACTTTGTAAATGTCGTGTTGTATTTTTTGATGCCAAAAATTCTTAAAAATCTTTTATAAAACAAAAAATAAATTCAATACAAATGGTTGTCCAACCTAGCAATTGATTATACTAGGCTGCGCAATATTGCATAGATTCAAGAGGTCAGAACTGGTTTTGGCCAGGCACAGGCACCTTCTGCCTTCAGAGGACTAAGGATTTACTTGTATAAATATTAGGTCCCAGACCCCAAGACTTTAGATCACTTCTGGGAATCAAGACAAACCTATGCCACGAAGAAGAACCAAGGAAACTGAAGAAGGAGTCTGTCCCTGTGCTGTGTTGTTGGGGTTGGCCTGCAGTGGTTACTTTATTGCCAAGGAAAGGAGAAAAGGAGCTTTGTGTGTACTTTTGCAATCTCCAGGGGCTTGAAGTGTGCTTGCCTCCTGCCTGAAGTCTCAGGGATACAAGACTTCACCACCAGCACCCCTGAATTCCCTTGCTGGGAATTCTACTTGCAGAGAGGTGCCTACTGTTGTTTGGACTCTCTGAGGATGCTGTGCGTCGCTGGGAGCTCGAAGAGCGACGCAGCGAGTAGAAGCGTGTCGCCGCATCAGTTGCCATTGCATCATTGAAGAAGCGGGTCACCGCCGCAATTGTTCGCCGTCGCATCATTGATGAAGCGTGTCGCATCCATGGAGAAGCGTGTGGCCGCCGCAGAGGTCGCCGTCACATCACCGGAGAAGCGTGTTACAGGGCCTGTCAGGGCTCAGAAGTTACTGAGTTCACCGCACGGCTGTTGGGGTGCACGCATCGCATCCACATTGTCGCATCGCCTCAAAGACACTATTTTGTCGCATCGCACCGGATCATCGCATCGAGGCGCCATCTTGTTGCATCGTCACCGGGCCGCAGTAAAAAACAACGCATCAACTCCCAACACAGTAAGGAAGCGAGCCTTTAACTCCCCCGCGCAGCAGTAAGGAACCGATGCATCCACTCCCCTGAGTGTAAGGAACGGCCAACAACTTCCCTGCAACACTTTTGTTTGTTTGTGTGACGCATCTAATAGGTACTTTGAGAGTAAAGTGTCACATTTACCATCTACATTGAACTAAGCTATTTTCTACCATTTTAAAGTCTATTTTTGATTACAGTATTGTGGATTTTTGTTGTTTGGTCTTGTGCTAAGTCTAGTAAAGATTACTTATTTTTCTAAACTGGTGTGATGTCCATTTGTAGTGTTTTCACTGTATTACTGTAAGTGTTCACAAATGCTTTACACACTGCCTCTGAGATAAGCCTGCCAGCTCGTGCCAAGCTATCAAGGGGGTGAGCAGGGGTTATTTAGGAGTGTAGCCCCTTACCCTGACTGGAGGCAAGGGTCCCTATTTGGACAAAGGTACCTACCTCTGCCAACTAGAGCCCCCCAGTTCTAACAGTGTCCATGGTGAGTCCAAGTGACATAGTATTTAGTGAATGTTGAGTTTCAAATCCATCAAGGTTCATGTCATTTAGCCAAGTTTGTACTGTATCCTATTTATTGTTCTTGGCAAATACCAAAAAGTGTTTGAGGTTTTGGATGTTTGAAGCAGAGGAGACTTTCAAGAAAAGTTATGTATCATCAGCATATTGGTAAATCTTGATGCTATTATCTGTGAGTAGTGCACAAAGCGACTTCATATACAGTTTGATGGTGCCAAGAGACAGTAACCTGGGTGTGTCCATGTGAACGAACTGGTGTTGGTTGGAAAGGTAGGAGGAGAATCAATAAAAGACATTTCCTGTGAATACTTTTCAAGACTCCAAAGTACATATCAGGTTGGGATGGCCGACTGTTGCAGCTGAGAGGTCCAGCCACTTCAGTGAGGGGTCATCTTCATCTGTGGGTATTGCAAGCGATGTGTAAAGTAACTGTTCCCATGCTGCATCGTGATCTGAAAGCAGACAGGTATTAATGTAGGAGATGGTTAGCATTAATGTGGTCTTGGAGTTGAACATAGACTTGTTTTTCCAATGATCTTACAGGTGAATGCAAGGGCTGGGTGGAAACCTCCATTCTGCCCATAAAATTTGGGCCTCCCAGCGTTACTCTTTAACACAGAGTTCCGGCCAAATTCCATCAATCACCACGTGGCGGAATACTTCTCCCGCGATGCTCCAGAAAATGGAAGCCGGCGAGTGTGAGCAAAATTTGGCATATGCGGGCTGTCGCAAGCGGTCAGAGGGCTGCCACTCGAGTAAATTTGCTGCTCGAGTAGATTTCCTACTTGAGCGGCAGCAAAATCAACTTGAATGGCTGCGTGCTCTTGACGATGCATAGTGCTGTTCGTGCTGTTTCTTCAGCACTTCTTGCTTTACTCTCACTAAATTGCAGCACAAGCAGCCTGAGCTGCATATTTTCCACCAGTTGCAAAACTCAGCAGAATCTCGCAGAGTTTTTCTGTAAGTTCAAGGAACTCTTTGGAGTGAAACTCTGCGTTTTCACCCACTCCTAATGTATGCTAGGTGAATGATATGCCAGTAGTTAGCAAGGCCATTAGGGATTACTGTAGGTTTATTTAGGAATGGGAGGATCTAGCCTGTTTTAAGAGCTTCTGGGAAGATTCCTTTAGTGAGGGAGGCATTGACAATGGTATGTCAGGGAGATCTCCAAGACATAGGGCACTGAAGGCTGACCATTGCGGGTTTCTACAAGAAGCGACAGGGATATGGTGTTGTTGATGTGCTGTTGAATCTTCGGTAATTTTTCATTGAAGAAGAGGTTGATGGATTGCACTTTTCTGTGAAGTGAGGAATAGGTGGGACCGGCTAGTGTTTGATGCAATGCTTGTCTAGAAAAACATTCTGCTTCTGTTGGTGTCTTCATTGATGGTGTTGGTAGAGTACTTTGCTTTGTTTGATTTGATGAACTGTCTGCTCCCGTTCATACTAGTAGCGCTCTACACTTGTCTAACCAAAAGATGGTGTACCACCTCTTTATGTTACCTTCCCAATATTCTGTGGGAGGCTCTATGACACTGGCACACCCAAGTGTGCCCACATTTACTGAATGTTTTAATCTTGGATGTCTACTTCAACCTAGGGAGCAATTCAGCCAATCTAATTGTTGGTGGGGCATCATCAATGAGAGTGAGCGGGTTGCAGGCTGTGTGGAGGCTAGTCTCCAAAATAGTTCTTTTCCAGGTATGGAGGAAGAGCTTTGCACTGTTTATTTCATCTAGGGCCATCTGTGATGCACACACTGTGTCCCAGATGACAACCCTATATATAAATTAAGCAAGTAGTTATTTTTGGGGAAAAATCTATACCAAGACTGCACAGAAGTGGAGCAATCTTCGACTAACTCATAATAGGCTAATGAAAATGCTTTCCCGAACAAATACACAGGCGTTCCTGTTCTTGGACGCAGAAAAGGAGTTCGACACCGTAGACTGGAAATTTCTAGATGCTGCTTTGACTAAATTTGGGTTCAGACCGAAATTTCGAAGCTGGATGACACCTCTATAATCAACCGGTGGCCGCGGTGCATGTTAATGGTACGGGCTTGGCGTCTTTCCCAATTGAGAGAGGGACAAGACAGGTTTGCCCCCTCTCACCCTTACTCTTTGCGCTGACCCTCGAATACCTGGCATGTAAAATCAGATCCCATCCCTCCATTAGGGGATTCCACAGTACTCCCACAAACACCGAAGAAGAAAACATTTCTTTGTACTCCGACAACATTTTATTATACATCTCTCACCCGTTCACGACCATGCTGGACTTGTTTGAAACAATAGTTGAATATGGCTGCTGCTCGTGCTACAAAATCAACTGGAACAAGTCGACATTCTATTGCCCAAATAACTCCCAGATGGACTGGCCCCTGTTTTGGGAGTGATGCTACGCATGGAGCCCCGTGTTGTGATTTTGGGGAAACCAAACGACATAGATATCACCAGAGCACAACTGATTTTCACTTTCTTGGGGTTGGTGGTTGCTAAATGGGACATAGCGCGAAAATGGGGGGTGGCAGACCAACCTACCACACAGGAATGGACAAGGGGAATGGACTTATATATGGCGGCTGAACGTGTCACATATCACAGCAGGGGATGTCCAAAATATTTTCATAGGATCAGGGACCCATGGAGACGTTACTTTGGGCTCAATATTGGGGACGACACACAACGGTCAGCAACGCATTCCACACAAGGAACTCCCATGGCGGGGTCAGGATGAGAACTAATGTTAGGCACATCAGAAATGGACATATGACGCCACCTCTAGATCTCTAATGCACTGGCATGGTGGTCAGTTGGAAACAAGGGTGGTGTTTATACTTTTACATGTATCAGCAAGGGGAAGGGAGAGTGGCTATGTTATGATTGTTTCCTGTCAAAGACGTTTAATTTGTGTGGACATATCCTGCAATGACTGTATTTTGCCAATTGTTCAGTTGAAAAAAAAAGACTGCACAGAAGTCTCATGGATTGTGCCCATTGCTGTGGAAATCCGGGCCATTTCTCCTGAGATAGTCTGTAGGAGCTGTATTAATAAAAGATAGACTATTTCAATTTACAGCTACGGCCTGTGAGGTGCTATCAAATTAACATGGTTAATTATTATAAATATCTGTTTAATAAATGCACTTTCAGAAAACCAAAAGGCAACTCATGTGGCTGTCTTTCTGCTGGTCACAAAATATGTATTCATGTACAGAGATCTTACATGCACAGAAGTATTTTGTCAGAGAGATGGCAGTAGAAGGATTGAACCTGAAGCCTGTGGCAGTACAAGTATAAACAGACTGCACATATTTAGGGACATCCAAAAGGACGATCTTTGGCAAGGAAGACACGTTGCTCTGCAGGTAGACCCCTCACTCTAACCCATGCCAAAATTCACCAACAGACTCAACCTCGGTAGCGTCTCATACTGGCAGCCAGTCATTCAGGCAGGCACTCGTCAACCCCCCCAGGCAGACATTTATCCACACAAAGGCAGAGACTCACCCAGACCAATGGAGACCAACACCAAGCAGATGCTCATTGACACGTAAGCAAACACTCATACCGAGGCACACACTAAATTGTACTCATGATAACTTACCAAGGGCAAGTACATGCTGGGGAGCACATGCAGTATGCACTGTGAAGATGCCCGCAAAGTGCACCTTGACCCTTCAAACATGGATGTAGGTCTAGCAGACATAGACATGAATAGTCACCAACATTATTGACACAGTATACCACACCAGAAGCTTCACTAGCTTGTAGGCTGTGGAAGCAGGCAGCCTTGCTAAGTGTATTCAGATAGGGTCCAGGAAATAATGAAAACACTAGCCTGTGTATATGTCCCATGTCACTGGAAAAACAGTACCTCCATCCTTATCCTGCTATATGCGGGATCTATGCACAGCTTATCATATTCAATAGCTAGGGCGTAGGACTGCAATGCCCGGTTACATAGAAGCAGACCTGACCTGCCCACAGAGCATCCAGTTCCCAGCTTTGATCACACAATAACAGCCAGCCAGGATCTATTCTTCCTCATTCATGTGAACAATACTTACTCATGGATAATCTGCAATCACGATACATCTACAGCATAGTGTCCTTGGCAGCTCCCTTGTATTGCCTTATAATGGTGACATGCTGTGACACTTTCTGAAATCAGCAAATAGTTGGAAAGGTAAAACATAAACAAAAAGCATAGTGGCCCTCCTCCATGTAAACTATCTCTCTAATAGACCTATGAAATGGCTATATGTAGTGCCTTTTGCTAATAGTGCAAGATGAAAACACCATGTCATGAAAGGTAGAGCAACTAATGGATAAAAAGGCTGCCCAATGTTTGAATACCACTTACATTACCCAATTGCTGTAAGGGTGGTCGTTTGCGTTAGCTTTGTGAAATAATTAAAACTGTCTTCAGCCATACCTACAAAGGGCCTGGATGACACAGCTACTCACACACTGTAAGTACTTTCCTTTCCTGAACATTCCCATTTCATGATCAAAAAACGGGGGAGGTAGAGGGATATGCTAGGTCCACCCTCCTGTTCTAGTTATAGAGCTACAAAATCCAAAATCTCGGATAGAGAACATAGCAGTGAAAAACGTTTTTCGCTCAGTGTGAGGCAGAAAATCTGGCACAAAAGGAAAAATGTCCTTTCTTGAGTCCCCTCACTCACCGGGGTTTCCCCACAGTGACATGCTTCATCATAGGGGCCATCTCAACCCACTGCGGGTTGAGGCATGCTACGACTTGTGGAATTACGTAGGAGCACTGTTGTGAGGAGCTATGTGTGGTACAGTGGTGTATATGGAGTGTAGTGAGTTAAAAATAGCTAACTAGTGGGCGAAATAACTTTCTTCTTGCTCCTAGTTGATATGTTAAAAACTGGGTGGGTCTCTAGGGTGCCTGGTTTCAATGAGTCAGGAGTCCCTAGTAGAGGTCAACATTTTTCGAGCTTCCCCATTGCTCTTCTTCAGGACAACACAGGGTCCAGCCCTGTGAGTACCACTCCAAGGTGAGGTGAAATGTGATACAAAAATGCTACCTAATAAGCATAAGTGTAACAATACATACAACACTTATAAGTCATATTGGATTTTTAAAGAAGCAGAACTTTGCCTCATGGTCAAGGGGGGCTTAAGAGGGTTCCAACTGGAACTTTCGTAATTACTCCTCTCCGTCGGTGTACCTGAAAGGTGCCCTCAAGATCGCATATTCAATTACATTAACCAATTGCTGAAAGGGTGGTCATTTGTGTTAGCTTTGTGAGATACTTAAAACTGACTTCAGCCAGACCTACAAAGGGTCTGGATGGCACAGCTACTCACACACTGTGAGTACTTTACTTTCCTGAACATTCCCATTCCATGACAGTAACTACAGAGCAATATTGCTGCCTAGCTAAGCATGGACATCAATTACGGATAGCGGAATTGCCTTTTGGTTCCCCAGGCACTGCCTGTGCAACAGAGACAAGGAAAGCAACATCAGAAACAGAATGTAAAGTAGGCTACAGGAGCTCTGTTGTCTTTTTCCTAAATCATCATAAGCGATTCTACTTGTTATCAGATAAAAAAATTAAATAAAGATATGTAAAAAAAAAAATCAAAATCAAACAGAAAGTTGATGAAGGACAAAGGATGAGCTAAAGATTCAACCCTGCGATGTCATCAGGTGTCAAAGTTATTATGACATCACTTCTGCTCTTCCTGGCATTTTGGTGAATGGACGATGTAGCTAGGTTTGTGCAACGTTAGTACAATATAATTTTTAGAAAGACTAAGCAAACATAACTATTTTGTGTGTTCCTTGTCTACTCTGTTTTAAAGAAGTACTGCTCTCTGAAGTGTTATTCCTGCATAATTCCCCTTCCTTAGCTATGGCAGCTTGTTCCATACACAAAATCATTCCCGGATGCAGGCTGAATACGGCGCAGAGAAATACTTTCTCTGTTCCACTATAAAGTTGATCTGTAACTCAGAAATGAATCTCCTGTTTTAATAATCTTTGGCGTGCTCTATGATGCCTGGCTCTGGGGATGACTTACACACCATTCCACGACTGTTTTCATAACCCACAGGTACATTTTCAGGGATATTTGCACTTATCTCAACACTCATCATTTTATGGAATGCAGATATGCGTCACTTCACGACCTCCTTCCAACATTCCACAGCAAAGCTACAGAATACACCAGATGAAAGGAGCAGGTACCAGTGAACGATTAAAATGGAATTGCAGCTGAAACAAATTATTGTGTGCAGTTCACGAGCCTAAGCAAAAATCAAATCGATAACTATGGTATAAACGACACAATTGAGGGTGACGGGTATTCTAGCACTGTAGCCTGAAGCAAGCTCAGACATTTACAAAATGGCTTGGCCTGGCTCACACAGGTATTAGGAGAAAAGAACACATACTAGCCCTGTGACCTATATGGAATTAAGCTATGAGCTGGCTGATAACCCATTCATAGAATATGGAAAAGTTTACATCCAACAAGTAGAAGAGCAGCCCATTTGTGGTTAAAGTGCCGCCCTTGAAAAAAAATTATGGACTGGGATAAGGCCAGAGTAATTACCAATGGTTGAGATTAATTCAAACAATCCACCCATTACCTTTTTGCATACTTCAGTGTGATGCCCTAAGGGAAACGGGTATGCCCCAATGTGGGTCTCCTGCTCAGTGTGGCACTGCAACCAAACTCCGTCTGACTAAATAGCACCTACCGGGGTGAAAGCGGTCCAAATTGCCTTGTGTTCCGGTTAAGGAAGGACCTGGCCTGGCATTTCGGGCTGGACTACTCCTTTTGGAGCAGGGTAGAGACACTTTGCATGCCACTGGGCCCAGACTAAGGCAGCATGGTGTGCAAAATCATGATGGACTGGATTGTGACCCAAGTAATTAACAGTGGATAAGATTAATCCAAACAATCAAACCATCATTTTTTTTGTACACATCAGTGTGACGCCCTTGCTCATTCAACCTTATTGAAACTCCCCAGCTTTGAAAGTTTTGCTAAAATGTGGACATTTATTATAAAAATTACCAGGCTGCATTTTCAGGAAAATATCCCAAACATTTTTCACTTGAAGTAGAATATTCCTATGTCTAGCCCCAACAGCTTCAACTGGATCCAGCAAGCAGCAGCCTTACAATGAACTGCTATGATGGAATTGTCTGTTGCACCTTAAAACTGGATTGTCAGGGTCTGTTGCTTTGATATTTTGTGTTTTTTAAGCAACGTGAAATATTTGTTTTTTCTGACTGATACATACACTTCAATGTCAAAAATGTAATTTCCACCACGGAAGGCATTTGGTGCACGACTAATTTCAATTACATAACAGTAAAGTTAGTCAAAGCAACCCAACATTTATATAACAATAATTGTATTCAAAGCAACCCAACATAAAAACGCCTCGTTTCACTTGCAGTGAGTGTACTGGAGCCTGAAAGGCACTGCCTTACCTAGAATCCATTTTTCCGAGACACATATCAAATCAGCAGATTTCTTTCCGCTGTAAGGTCCGACACAGATAGCTGCTTGTCTCAAGGCTTTGCACACTTTTCCTCCACAAAGCTGCACCAGTTCTATAAGATTATCGCATGGGGGCTGCGAGGTCGCCGATATGAACATGGCAGGCTGACTTGAAAAGAGGCCTAGCTGGTACTCGTCTGTTGAAAGTTGTCGTTGTAACCTGCAAATCTGTTTTCAAAAAGCACAAAAGAGATTCATCTTCTAGAGAAATACAATCTGTGGCTTTAAATACTTCTAACAGAAACCTGGAATTTATAACAAAGTGAGGTTGCCCATATCATGTACATGGCAGATAAGGTTGTAACAATGTCAACCGTGGTGAAATTTTCAGTTGCCCGATTATAAATGGCTTCTCCTGATTATATTTGCGAAAAATAGGTCAATACATATTCAGCTACACAAATAAAGGACATTCTACTACCTACTAGATAAAAAATACCAACTGGAACCTACAGAAATCATTCGATGCTAAACAACTACTCGCAGATGGAAAAGGAATACATAGTGTTTTTTCATCCTAGCAAGTCATTTTGATGTGTATGGATGAAATTTCAATTTTTACTTGCAGGAAACCCACCCGTAACATATTTGTGTTCAATGACAAGTATTCAGAGGACAGTATGTAAAGTTTGTGTTCAGCACAGTTTGACCAAAATACTGCTTTTAGTCACTGTAAATCAAAAATCACCATCATTCAAAAAATTTCGAACAGTGTTTGATGCATGATAACATTTATCTAATTTTGTATTCTACAATTAAACAACTTTAAATCCTAATTTTCTTTTTGTACATTAGGTTTTTAAATAAAGCCGGACTATGCTGCAGAAGGTTTCTTAATAATTTATTATAGATTTACATCTGAGTATATTGAAACTAAAATAAACAGAACTAAGAAAAAATACACTAAAAAGAACACAATACCCAGTATTTCTCAGAACATTTGTTTCTAAAATATATTGAACACACTACATTTTGAATTATTTGTTGTGTCTTTTACGAACTACCCTTTTCAGCGCCTTGAGACAATCACGCATGAGTAGCACGCTTTACAAATGTTTGATTGATTGGTTGGTTGATCTATGTTCATTGTTAAGCTATGCTATGTTTTGTTGTGTTTTGCTATGTTTGGTTATGCTATGCTATGTTTTGTTATGCTATGATATGTTTTGTTGTGTTTTGCTATGCTATGTTTTGTTATGCTATGCTGTTTTGTTGCGTTTTATTATGCTATGCTTTGTTTTGCTATGCTATGTTTTGTTATGTTATGTTTTGTTATGCTATGCTATGCTATGTTATGCTATGTTTTATGCTGTGCTATGTTTTGTTTTGCTATCCTATGCTTTGTTTTGTTATGCTACGATATGTTTTGTTTTGCTATCCTATGCTTTGTTTTGTTATGCTATGCTATGTGTTGTTGTGTTTTGTTATGCAATGCTTTGTTATGCTATGTTTTGTTATGCTATGCTATGTTTTGTAGTGTTTTATTATGCTATGCTGTGGTTTGCTATGCTATGTTTTGTTATGCTATGTTTTGTTATGCTATGCTTTGTTATGCTATGTGTTGTTATGCTATACTATGCTGTGTTATGCTATGCTATGTTTTGTTGTGTTTTGTTATGCTATGCTATGTTTTGCTATGCTATATGTTTTGTTTTGTTATATTATGATTTGCTATGCTATGTTTTGTTGTGTTTTGCTATGCTATGTTTTGTTGTGTTTTATATGCTATGCTATGTTTTGTTGTGTTTAAATGTTTTCTTATGCTATGCTTTGTTTTGTTATGTTATGCTATGTTTTGTTCTGTTATGTTTTGTTCCTCTATGTTTTGTTGTGTTTTGTTATGCTATGCTATGTTTTGTTATACTATGCTATGTTTTGTTTTGCTATGCTTTGTTATGTTATGCCATGCTTTGTTTTGTTATGCTATGTTTTGTTATGTTATGCTATGTTTTGTTATGTTATGCTATACTTTGCTGTGTTTTGCTATGCTATGTTTTGTGTTTTGCTATGCTATGTTTTGTTTTGTTATGCTATGCTGTTTTGTTTTGCTATTCTATGCTTTGTTTTGTTATGCTATGCTATGTTTTGCTATCCTATGCTTTGTTTTGTTATGCTATGCTATGCTGTGTTTTGTTATGCTATGCTATGGTTTGCTGTGTTTTGCTATGCTATGCTTTGTTATGCTATGCTATGTTTTGTTGTGTTTCGTTATGTTATGCTTTGTTTTGCTATGCTATGTTTTCTTATGCTATGTTTTGTCATGCTATAGCACCTTAGCTGTGGCGCAAATATCCCTCCCCAGTGCTGCGCTGTCCATTGGAACTAGTGCTAAATGGACGTCCAATGGTCGTGCGCAGCACTGGGGAGGTAGCGCTCATGACGACCGTTGGCCGTCGGCAGCGCTTAAGAGGATAGTATGCTTTCTTATGCTATGTTTTGTTATGCTATGCTATGTTTTGTTGTGTTTGGTATGCTATGCTATATGTTTTTTTGTTATGCTATGCTTTGCTATGCTATGTTTTGGTGTGTTTTTTTATGCTATGTTTTATTATGATATGCTTTGTTTTGCAAGGCTATGGTACGCTATTCTATGTTTTTTCGTGCTATGTTTTGTTGTGCTATGTTTTGTTGTGTTTTTTAAGCTATGCTGTTTTGTTTTGTTGTGTTTTGCTATGCTATTCTATGCTATGTTTTGTTGTGTTTTGTTAAGCTATGCTTTGTTATGCTAGGTTTTGTTTTGTTATGCTATGTTTTGTTATGCTATGCTATGCTTTGTTATGTTATGCTATGCTATGTTTTGTTATGCTATCCTATGTTTTTTGTTATGCTATGCTATGTTTTGTTATGCTTTGCTTTGTTTTGTTATGCTATGCTTTGTGATGCTATGCTTTGTGATGCTATGCTATGTTTTGTTGTTTTTTTATGCTATGCTATGCTTTGTTATGCTATGCTATGCTTTGTTGTGTTATGCTATGCTATGTTTTGTTATGCTATGTTTTGTTGTGTTTTGTTATGATATGCCATGCTGTGCTTTGTTTTGTTATTCTTTACTATGCTATGTTTTGCTGTGTTTGGTATGATATGCTATATGTTTTTTTCGTTATGCTATGCTTTGTTTAGCTATGTTTTGTTGTGTTTTGGTATGCTATGCTATGTTTTGTTATGCTATGCTTGTTTTGCTATGCTACGTTTTGTTTTGCTGGGCTATGTTATGCTATGCTATGTTTTTTTATTTTATTTCTTTTATTTTTTTATTTGGCAACAAATAATTGCAGAAACAGATTAGAAATCCACATTAACATAATCCATCATACTCAGCGGATACACAGACAAGAAGCAAAAATAAAATACATACCAAATTACATACAAATAGAATGGCCAAGGCAATTTTTTACCTTAGTAAACACGATTCAATTGAAAACACTATTATTATTATTACTCCAATTCTCAATTGATTTCCAGATCTTGATGCCTCGGACTCTCGCCTTCTTTCCTTTACAGGTGAAAATCACCTTCTCTTGGTTGTACATACCTAACAACCGAGCAAGCCAAATCTGAAAGTTAGGGGGACCTACATCTTTCCAACGGGCTGTTAAAATAATCCTATATACAGCTGTCCCCAAAAAGAGAGAAGTTTCTTCCTCCTTGGTATGCCTCAGTGCAATATCATAACCCAAGATGTAGAGGGTAGGAGATTCAGCTACTGAGTGCCCAAACACTTCCCGCCAAAAACCTGCTATCATACCTCTCAAACCTGCTAAATTGTCACACTCGTAAAACATATGGAGTAAGTGTGCCATGGTTTTTCCACATCTCGGACATTCTGAGGTAGGCCTTTTCCCCCCAAGAGAAGAGTTTAACAGGTGTAAAATATAAATCATAAATAGTCTTACACAGTTGAGCTTTCAAATTAGAAGAGATAAACAGCTTTGTTAAGAGGGTTAATGACATATCGATGTCCACATCAGGATTATTTAGTTTCCTCGACCAGCTTGCTTCAATAACCTCTACGTCATCTTGTTGGTTTTCGATTAAAATATCGTATATAGTACCAATCCTAGTTGAAGGTCTAGCCATACAATCTAATAGGGGAATACTATCCAATGAAATAAAAACACTTTTTACATTAAGAAACGTATTAATTTGAATAAATTTAAATACACTGTTATTAGGAATAGAAAATTTGCTTTGAAGTTGTTGGAATCTATTGCCGTAGGGAGAGAGTAGGAAATCTCCTATTGATAACACTCCTAAAGTTTCCCATCTTCTAGAGATAACATCATATAATTGTGGTGGTAGTGTTCTAGAATGCCATAATGAAATATACTTATTATATTTAGGAATATTAAGGTGCCTCACAGTTTTTCTCCAAATTCCCCAGACGCTCGATATGGTTTTGAACTTCACTTTCTTAAAGTATGATGGTTCTAGCTGCTTTAATAGGAGGCCATTAGCCTTATCTCCAATAACCAATTCATATATTGAGGGTATATAATTAGCCCCTACCACTATTTCCGATGTTTTAATAAAAAATAATGACATCATCTGCTGGAGCAGAGCGGCCAACAAATAGAATCCTAAATTAGGAATTGCCAAACCCCCTGTTATAGCTGGTAAAGAGAGGAACCGGATGGATCTCCTTATCTTCCCATATCCCCATACAAATTTGCTCATCTGGGATTCCAGGGACTTGATAGTTTTATCATCCACTAGTAGCGGAATCGCACTGAACAAATATAGGACCATAGGTAGAATATTCATTTTGAGGAAATTCCCTCTTCCAAAAATCGAGAGATGCAGGCCATCTATCCTTTTTAAATCCTTCTTAACCTTTTGAATAGGAGGATCATAATTTATTTTAATGATCTCATCAATTTAGGGGGATATGCAGATTCCCAAATATACTTCTAGGGTCCTCAAATCGAGTATTCTGAGTGCAAATAACCTTTGTTTTATCCTTATTTAGGGAATACCCCGAGAACTGGCCAAAGACTTGAGTAATCTGTTCAATTTCAATTATTGCCTCCATGGGGTGAGATGTTACTACCGCCACATCATCGGCATATGCTAAGATTTTAGTATCAAAGGGGCCCACTATGATTGGTTTGATTGCCTCAGTGTCTAACAGTTTTAAAATAAGAGGATTTATATATAGGGCAAAGAGAATCGGAGAGCATGGGCACCCCTGCCTAGTCCCACGAGATATATCAAAAAGGATAGACTCCTGACCCATTACCAATACTCTAGCCTTAGGTAAATAATACATTGCTTTAATAGACTTCACAAAACAGGGTCCCATATTATTTCGATCTAAAACCGCCCACAAGAATGCCCATGAAACCCTGTCAAAAGCCTTCTCGGCGCCAGGAGGACCATCGACATCCGGCCCCCCGCGACACTCATGGCATCAAACAGTGCAATAACCCGACGGGTATGATCCGTAGTGCCCTTTCCCGGAATGAAGCTATGTTGCCACGGTGAGACCAGATGTTCGACGATCCCCCTGAGCCGATTAGCTAAGATCTTAGAGTATAATTTCGAATCAGAGTTTATAAGAGAAATAGGGCGATAAGATGAGGGTAGGTTAGGGGCCTTGTCTTTTTTTTGAAAAATCACTATATTAGTTTCCATCCATGAGCTAGGAGGGATGCCACTCACTTGAATCCATATAAATAAATCAAGAAGTAAAGGTGTTATAATACTGCAGAGAATTTTATAGAGCTCAAGTGGTATTCTGTCTGGACTGCGGCTTTCCCCGAGGCTAGCTCTGCAAGGGCTTTTTGCACCTCCCTCTGAGTTATGTCTCTTTCAAAATCTTGCCTAGTAACCATATCCATTCCTAGACTACCTTCAAACTCAGTTGCCCATCTAGCAAGTGCTTCTTTAATTACTACACGGTCTAAAGTATCCTCGTTTTGGTATAGTTTTTCATAATAATTTTTTTAAGACTTCTAAAATAGTCTCAGGTGTTGTATATTCTTGGCCATCTGATTCAATGCAAGTAATTAAGTTAAGAGATTGTTTTTGGTGAGTACGGAGTGCCAGCTGCTTGCCAACCCTCTCCCCCGTTTCATAGATCTTATTACGATGAGATTGATACGTCTCAGCCGCCCTTTGAGTAAGCTTACTATTTATCTCGGCTTTTAAGATCGCCATTTCTCTTAGAGTTGGACCAACATTCCCGCCCTGCATGATTAGAGTAGTGTGCTTCTCCTCTATTCTCGCTTGTTCTTGAAGCTGTAATTTGTTTATCCTAGCAGCCTCTTTCCTCTCCCTGGCCACATAACTAATTGTCTCCCCACAAATTGATGCCTTGAAGCAGTCCCAGACAATATTTCTAGACGCGCTATAACGATTAAAGTCAATAAATCCTTGCGCCCATACCTTCATATACTCTATATATTCTATATTGACAAGCAATTTCCTATCAAAGGACCAGCTTGAGCGAGGTCTAGTCATGTTATTAATACATACAGTGAGTAGTAGAGGGTTGTGGTCCGAGATAATCTTTGGCAGTTTATTAATTTGTGTCCGACTAGCACAGTTACTTGACATCCAAATATAGTTGATACAGACATATTTGTTGTGGGGGTATGAGAAGCACGTATACCCGGGATCCTGATGCTGCTTCAGATCCCATATATCAGCCAGGCCTAGACTTTCTTTGAGATGTGAAATAGCGCTATATACTTTCGGCTTACGACCAACGTATTTATATTGACCTTGGTTGTGTGCTAATCCAGTTTGGGTCAACGAGATATTAAAGTCTCCACAAAATATCAGTGCCTGAGGCCAGGATGCAAATTCCATTTCAAGATCAGTAAGGATAGAGGGATCATCCTAGTTGGGAGCGTAAATAGAGCCTATTGTAATTCCAATCTTAAGCTCCGCAATCACCCACCTACCCATAGGATCAGCAGCTTTACGTGTGGCCTGCCCCAAAAAAGATTTCGTTAGAATAGCAACACCTCTTGTCCTTGTGGTGTGACTTGTACATACCAATAAATTAAACCCCGGAACCCTCAATACTTCCCTTTCTGCCCATGGAATATGTGTCTCTTGGAGACATAATATGTCGAATGCATTTTGGCTAATTATCCCACACATTTGATCCCTTTTCCCCCTATCGTTAGCCCTGCAACATTCCAGGAACAGAGTTTTAACCTAGCCATATTGTGCTGTATTTGTTTTCCCATCCAATTCTGCTATGTAACCAAGCTTAACATTAACATCACACTTTCTATTTCTGTTTCCGTCTCTACAATTACGATTGCCATTTTTATGAACTTTTTCCCCCCTTATCCTTCCCCATCCCATCCCCTTAACCCTTCAACCCCGACCCACCCCCGCCCTCCCACAGTTGAGGCAAATAGACTCCATAAGAGTTGTTAGTGATGAGCGTGCAGTGCCACTCCAGTGCTCCCGAATCACACCATGAAACGTGTACATAAATTTCTCTTATTCGTATTTTTGTTTTTTCCCCCTTTTTCTCTCCCTTTTAACCCTTTTTTTTAAAAGTACTCCAGACACAAGAAAAAGTAAATCTCACTAAAAAGAGATGGCAACCAAAAAGAAATTTCATGGGTTCACATATTTTTCTATATGGCATTCTATTCTATACCAAAAGAGAAAAAAGCATTTTTTAACTTGAAAGGCTATCCAAATATTCTTTTGCCTTAACTTCGGAGGTAAAGAACTTTATCTGTTCTCCATTAATAACTTTGAGCCGAGCTGGATTATTTAGAAATGCCTGAAGCTTCTTATCTTGAAATGGTTTGATGAGTTGACGCAAGCACCACCTCCTCTCAACCGTTGCGTGACAAAAGTCAGGACGTACAAAGTACGTTATAAGCCCACTTGATTTTTTAGCCTCTGGTCTCGCTTTCTCCCAGACTGCCTGCCTCAGTATAAAATTGCCGAAATACACTAATAGGGCCCTCGGATATGCTCCTGGATTAGGTGTATTTCTCATAGTGAAAGGTACTCGATGTGCACACTGCACGTCTAGGTCCCAGTTCCAGGTTGACAGTTCAGGGAGGGAATCTTGAAATAACTTAACCACAAAGGAGCGAGCGTCCCCCCTTCCGCTCCTTCAGGGACTCCCAGGACCCATAGATTACTTCGACGTAAGCGATTTCCATGTCCTCGAGTTTCCACATCATATCCGAGAGCTCTACCTCGTGGGCATCGATCTGTTCATGATTTGAGGCAGTTTCTGACTCATTCACCAACACTCTCGGCTCCATCTCAGTCATTCGGTCATTGAAGGAACTAATTTTCCTCGAGAGTTTGTGGACCACCCCCTGCACTTTACGTAGTTCAGCTTGGGTCTTACGGCCATCATGGGATGTCTCTTCTCTGTGTGCGGCTATGGCTAGCAACACAGTTTCAATCGTTGGTGCGAACATGTCTTGGGAGGTTCCGGGCTCCGAATGCTGAGTTGGGCCAGAGGTTAGCCCATGTGAACGTGTTGGAGTGACTACTGGAAGAAGATTACTGGTAGGTGTGTAGTCCCAAGCCAACTCAGTAGAGTCTCAATGGCTCTTTCTGTGTCTCAGTGCGGTTTTCTGAGCAGTTCTAATCTCCTTGGTGCTGGTTTCATCATCACTAGAATCGCTCAAGTGAGATCCTGTATCTGTTGACCAACACAGCTCATCAGAAAAAGAATAAAAATCGCTAGGGTCCTTGTCCTTATCTTTGTCTTTGTCGGGATCATCCTCGCTAACAATTTCAGACCCCTGTTGCGGAGGCTGTGAGCCGTCGAGAAGTGTTACCGCCTTTTGCCTTATCTGTGAAGTGGGTGGCCCCCCCGACTTTCTACTTGGGTTTCTGTGCTCCCAGACACACACGGGAGTGATTGCGGGTGGTTACCTACAGAGATAGCACTCCTGGGGGTTAGAGCAGGTACAGCGGGTCCATTGGCATTTTCACCTATTTTATCCGTCTGATCCTGCATTTCCATATCACATGCGACATCATTCCTTAAATTTTTAGTAATGCCCCCGCTGACTTGGGAGGTGCCCCCTCCACTCACCGTATTGTCCTGTCCCCCTGCATCTTCAGCCAGTCCACCTCTGTCCACGACAGTTTTAACAATTTCAACAGCCGGCACAGTTTCTACCACAATCATTACCTCGTGCGTGTGCTGAGCTCCCGGCTGGCTCTTCACTCCCTGAACCGGAAGGAGCCTCACCGGAGTCTTGCATAGGAGCTCCACTACAGAGGGAGCGCTCTGGCCGCCTTTCCGGGCAACACCGCACTGGTTAGGAGCCTTGCCGGGGAACTTCTCCACGGGTCCCGCCGCTGTCGTTGGAGGCCCTGCACCTACGCCTGCATTTTTCCCGGATGCCTCCGCAGCCTCTCGGATGGCCAGCCTCGCCGCTCTTGCCTCCCTTTCTTTCGCAGCCGCCGCTGCAGCCGCGGCGGCATTCTTCGGAGCCATGTCGTCCAGACCAGAACTCTGCTCCTGCTCTCCAACGCCGCCCAGGTAGGTCTGGCAACAGTTCTTATGTTTCTTGACAATATAGCATAAATACTGAATCAGGGAGAGGCCAATTACTGTGGCCAGCGCCGGTACTTGACTCTTTACCAGCGCTCCATGTCTCTCTGTTATCTCGCCCTCCCAGCATTATACTCCGCAATTGCTCGGCTCATATCAGCCATTTAGACGTAGTTTCTTTCAAATCTTCATCTGTCTTGAGCTGCCTTTTTTTCCCCACGTTACATGCTCAGTTTAATCCAAACTTTCTACCATGAGCACCGGACGGCCCACACTGCGGTCTCAAGCGGCCGCCATCTTCCCCATCAGGAGTGTGCCCCGCTATGCTATGTTTTGTTGTGTTATGTTTTGTTGTGTTTTTATACTATGCTTTGTTTGGCTATGCTATGCTTTGTTATTCTATGCTATGTTTTGTTATGCTATGTTTTGTTGTGTTTTGTTAAGCTATGCTTTGTTATGCTATGTTTTGTTTTGTTATGCTGTGTTTTGTTATGCTATGCTTTGTTTTGTTATGCTATGCTATGCTATGTTTTGTTATGATATGCTGTGTTTTATTGTGTTTTGTTATGCTATGCTATGGTTTGTTATTCTTTGCTTTGTTTTGTAATTCTATGCTATGTTTTGTGATGCTATGCTATGTTTTGTGATGCTATGCTATGTTTTGTTGTGGTTTGTTATGCTATGTTTTGTTGTGTTTTGCTATGCTATGTTTTGTTATACTATGCTATATTTTGTTTTGCTATGCTTTGTTATGGTATGCTATGTTTTGTTTTGCTATGCTTTGTTATGGTATGCTATGTTTTGTTGTGTTTTGTTATGTTATGTTTTGTTATGCTATGCTTTCTTATGCTATGTTTTGTTATGCCTTGCTATGCTATGTTTTGTTGTGTTTGGTATGCTATGCTATATGTTTTTTTGTTATGCTATGCTTTGCTATGTTTTGTTATGCTATGCTATGTTTTGTTGTGTTTGGTATGCTATGCTATGTTTTGCTATGCTATGCTATATTATGTTTTGTTATGATATGCTTTGCTATGCTATGTGTTGCTATTTTTTGTTGTGTTTTGGTATGCTATGCTTTGTTGTGTGTTGCTAGGTTTTGTTATGCTAGGTGTTGTGTTTTGTTATGCTATGCTTTGTTTTGTTATGCTATGTTTTACTATCCTACGTTTTGTTATGCTATGCTATGTTTTGCGATCCTATGCTACGTTGTGTTATGCTATGATGTTTTGTTGTGTTTTGCTATGCTATCTTTTGTTACGCTATGCTGTTTTATTATGCTATGCTTTGTTTTGCTATGCTATTTTTTTATGCTATGCTATGCTTTGTTATGCTATGTTTTGTAATGATATGCTATGTTTTGTTATGCTTTGCTATGTTTTGTTGTGTTTTGTTATGCTATGCTATGTTTTGTTATACTATGCTGTTCCGTTGTGTTTTGTTACGCTATGCTTTGTTTTGCTATGCTACGTTTTGCTATGCTATGTTTTGTTATGCTATGCTTTGTTATGTTATGTTTAGTTATGCTATGCTGTTTTGTTCTGTTTTGTTATGCAATGCTATGCTGTTTTGCTATGCTATATGTTTGTTTTGTTATACTATGCTTTGCTATGCTATGTTTTATTATGCTATGCTTTGTTTTGTTATGTTATGCTATGTTTTGTTATGCTGTTTTGTTGTGTTTTGTTATGCTATGCTATGTTTTGTCATGCTATGCTATGTTTTGTTATGCTAAGCTTTGTTGTGTTCTGTTATGCTGTGCTATGCTTTGTTATGTTGTTCTGTTTTGTTCTATTTTGTTATGCTATGCTTTGTTGTCTTTTGTTATGCTATGCTATGTATTATGTTATGCTATGTTTTGTTATGCTGTGCTTTGTCATGTGTTGGGGGGTTGTGTGTGTGGAGTTGTGTGTGTGGGGTTGGGTGTGGTTGCGTGTGGGGGGTTGTGGGGGGTTGTGTGTGGTTGTGTGTGGGTGTGTGTGTGTGTGGGGCTGTGTGTGTTGGTGGGATTGTGGTTGTGCTTCTGTGTGGGGTTGTGGTTGTGTGTGGGGGGGTTGTTGTGTGTGTTGGGAGGTTGTGTGTATGGGGTTGTGTGTGTCTGTTGTGTGGTTGTGTGTGTGTGGTTGTGTGTGTGGAGCGGTTGTGTGTGGAGGGGTTTGTGTGTGGTTGTGTGTGTTTTGTTACACTATGCTATGTGTTGTTTTTTGCTATGCTATGCTATGTTTTGTTATGCTATGCTATATTTTGTTATGCTATGTTTTGTTATACTATGCTATGTTTTGTTATGCTATGTTTTGTTATGCTGTGCTTTGTTATGTGTGGGGTTGTGTGTGTGGGGGGGTTGTGTGTGTGGAGTTGTGTGTGTGGGGTTGTGTGTGGTTGTGTATGGGGGGTTGTGTGTGGTTGTGTGTGGGGGTGTGTGGGGTGTGTGTGTTGGTGGGATTGTAGTTGTGCTTGTGCGTGGGGTTGTGGTTGTGTGTGGGGGGTTGTTGTGTATGTTGGGAGGTTGTGTGTGTGGGGTTGTGTGTGTCTGTTGTGTGGTTGTGTGTGTGTGGTTGTGTGTGTGGAGCGGTTGTGTGTGGGGGGTTTGTGTGTGGTTGTGTGTGTGGGGGGGGTTCTGTGTGTGTGGGGATGTGTGTGTGTGGGGTTGTGTGTGTGGGGTTGTGTGTGTGTGTGGGTGGGGGGGTTGTGTGTGTGTGGGGTTGGGTGTGTGTGTAGGGGTTGTGTGTGGGGTTGTGTAGTTGTGGGTGTGTGTGTGTGTGGGGGGGGATGTGTGTGTGTCTGGGGTTGTGTGTGTGGGGGGTTGTGTGTGTGGGGGGTTGTGTGTGTGTGGGGGGGGTTGTGTGTGTGGGGTTGTGTGTGTGTGGGGGGGGGTTGTGTGTATGTGGGGCTGTGTGTGTGTGGGGTTGTGTGTGTGGGGGGGTTTGTGTGTGGGGGGGGTTGTGTGTGGGGGCGGTTGTGTGTAGGGTTGTGTGTAGTTGTGTGTGGGGGGTTGTGTGTGTGTGTGGGGTTGTGCATGTGGGTTTGTGTGTGGGGTTGTGGTTGTGTGTGTGTGTGTGGGAGTTGTGTGTGGGGGGCTTGTGTGTGTGGGGGGGTTGTGTGTGTGTGTCTGGGGTTGTGTGTGTGGGGGGGTTGTGTGTGTGGGGGGTTGTGTGTGTGGGGGGGGGTTGTGTGTGTGGGGTTGTGTGTGTGTGGGGTTGTGTGTGTGGGGGGTTGTATGTGTGGGGTTGTGTGTGTGGGGGGGTTTGTGTGTGGGGGGGTTTGTGTGTGTGTGGGGGGTTGTGTGTGTGGGGGCGGTTGTGTGTAGGGTTGTGTGTAGTTGTGTGTGGGGGGGTTGTGTGTGTGTGGGGTTGTGCATGTGGGTTTGTGTGTGGGGTTGTGGTTGTGTGTGTGTGTGTGTGGGGGGGGGGTTGTGGTTGTGTGTGGGGGTTGTGTGGTGTGGGGTTGTGTGTGTGGGGGGTTGTGGTTGTGTGTGTGTGGGGTGGTTGTGCATGTGTGGGGGGTTGTGTGTGTGGGGTTGTGTGGTTGTGTGTGTGGGGTTGTGTGTGTGGAGGGGTTGTTTGTGGGGGGTTGTGTGTGTATGTGTGGGGATGTTTGTGTGACATTAATACGAAAAGCATCTCAAAATAAAGGAACACAAACATCCAGTTTGTGGAAAGAGAAAGCACATTGTAAGTCAAACGGGCACAGCAAAGCATTAACATATCAAAGTTCTTTGATGTTTGATGTTCTTTGAACGAGAAAGTCAAAGGGGCGCTGCTAAAGTTTTCGCGGGCGAAAGTGACACATGTCCTTTGATGTTTGATGTTCTTTGAAGGAGAACATCAAAGGGGCGCTGCTAAAGTGATTGCCGGCAAAAGTAATCACAGGCACTTAATGAGGCTGACAAATGGTGCGTGCGCCCGGGGCACATGCACTGTACCCGATCCGCACTTTGGGAGCATTTTTTAAAGCCCCTACTTAATTTCTCGCCTAAGCCTCACTAACGCGATGGCTTATACAAGACCTAAAAAGGGAGGATTTAACCTCTTGCATTCATACTCTAGATAGCTCAGACATTTCATTGAGCCCCGAGTGTACGCTATTGAATTTCAATATCAAATATGCTTCTTTTGTCAAAAGCACTGAATCAATGACTATCAATCTTTTAGACATAATAAGCGACACCAATACTGTCCACTTGAACTCTTTTTCTGTGTGTGCAGCAGTCACGAAGTGGTCAACCATAGGGGCAGTGAGCACTTTCTTTTTAGGGCTCGCCTGCTGATGCACTTCTGCGCATCGCTGGCGAAGCTCTATTACGGCTTATCCAGTGTTGATCCACCACTGGCGATTCCACTGGCGATTTCTTCAAGTGCATGTGCTTTTTAGGTCATTGCGCAAGCGCAAGCCCTAAAAAGCGCGTGCACAATGCCACCATCCCCCTGCCTGCCTGCCTCGCATTACCAGATCAAAGGCAGCCCAGCCCCCCTCCCACAAGCTTCTCAGCGTGTGCTCTGCCTCAGGCCTGCATTTCTCCTCCCCTCGGGCAAACAGATAGCCGCAATAACACCCTCCCTGCTCAGCTTTTTTTTCTCAATTTCTCCCCGTCTACACTTCCCATTAGGAGCCCTTCCTCCCCCCAGATAATCTATCTCCATAAGAGATAAGCAGCTCTTCCACCATCTCAAACCCGTATTAGTGCTCCTCACTATGCATGTTTTTACTTAGAAAATCAGCACAATGCAGCAGTGTGACATCAAGCCAGGTTCATCGACATCACTGCAAAAGTAAAGTTTTTATTCCCCATTTCCTCTTCAAGAAAGTGACTGCGCATCAGCCTCTACGGATCAGAAAGCGGAGCCCCTCCACTGACCGGGCTGCGAGTCAAATGGCCATGTTTCACAAATTATGGTTTTCGTGGTCTTATTCTGGAGTAGCCCTGTTGGCAAGAGAGGAAAGAGCAAGGCTCTGACAGTCAGTCCTCCTCTGCTTCATAGTATGCCGCGCCACTATAGTAAGTTGAACAAGGGATATTATTTGACAGAAAGAGGCAACCTGCATCTATTCACGGAAATACATTGAGCAGTCTACATTTTTATTTTTTAAAGCTACATACAATGCACCATAACTATTCTAGGTCTACAAATAGAAATACATAACAAGCAATATTTTTATTTATTTTTTAAGAGGTGCATACTTAAAAAAATGATTACAAAAATTAAACATCAACTAGTAATTAAAAAACCTAGCAATTAAGATATGCCACGTCAAATAATAACTTTTGTCGCCAATTAATATCAGTGTCTGGAATGGATATGGTCACACCCTCACTCACCCTCAACCCCTCACCCTCACTCACCCTCAACCCTCACCCACACCTCACCTCACCCTCAACACCTCACCCTCAACCCCTCCCTCACGCTCACCCACCCTCACCCTCACTCACCCTCAACACCTCACCCTCACTCACCCTCAACCCCTCACCCTCACTCACCCTCAACCCCTCACCCTCACCCTCACTCACCCTCAACCCCTCACCCTCACTCACCCTCAACTCCCTCACCCTCAACACCTCACTCACCCCCACGCTCACCCTCACGCTCCCTCACCCTCAACCCCTCACCCTCACTCACCCTCAACCCCTCACCCTCACTCACCCTCAACCCCTCACCCTCAACCCCTCACTCACCCTCACTCTCACTCATCCTCTATCACCCTCAACCCCTCACCCTCAACCTCTCACCCTCACTCACCCTCAACCCCTCACTCTCAACCCCTCACCCTCACTCACCCTCAGCCCCTCACCCTCACCCTCACTCACCCTCAACCCCTCACCCTCACTCACCCTCACTCACCCACCCTCACCCACCCTCACTCACCCTCAACACCTCACCCTCACCCTCACTCACCCTCACTCACCCTCAACACCTCACCCTCACTCACCCTCAACCCTCACCCTCACCCACCCTCACTCACCCCTCAACCCCTCACCCACACCCTCACTCACCCTCAACACCTCACCCTCAACCCCTCCCTCACGCTCACCCACCCTCACCCTCACTCACCCTCAACACCTCACCCTCACTCACCCTCAACCCCTCACCCTCACTCATCCTCAACCCCTCACCCACACCCTCACTCACCCTCAACCCCTCACCCTCACTCACCCTCAACCCCTCACCCTCACTCACCCTCAACCCCTCACCCTCAACCCCTCACTCACCCTCACTCTCACTCATCCTCTATCACCCTCAACCCCTCACCCTCAACCTCTCACCCTCACTCACCCTCAACCCCTCACCCTCACTCACCCTCAACCCCTCACTCACCCTCAGCCCCTCACCCTCAACCCCTCACCCTCACTCTCACCCACCCTCAACCCCTCACCCTCACTCACCCTCACTCACCCACCCTCACTCACCCTCAACACCTCACCCTCACCCTCACTCACCCTCACTCACCCTCAACACCTCACCCTCACTCACCCTCAACCCCTCACCCTCACCCACCCTCACTCACCCTCACTCACCCTCAACCCCTCACCCTCAACCCCTCACCCACACCCTCACTCACCCTCAACACCTCACCCTCAACCCCTCCCTCACGCTCACCCACCCTCACCCTCACTCACCCTCAACACCTCACCCTCACTCACCCTCAACCACCCCTCACCCTCAACCCCTCACCCTCACCCTCACTCACCCTCAACCCCTCACCCTCACTCACCCTCACCCCTCACCCTCACTCACCCTCAACCCCTCACTCACCCTCACTCTCACTCATCCTCTATCACCCTCAACCCCTCACCCTCACTCACCTCAACCTCTCACCCTCACTCACCCTCAACCCCTCACCCTCACTCACCCTCACTCCTCACCCTCACTCACCCTCAGCCCCTCACCCTCAACCCCTCACTCACCCTCACCCTCACCCTCACTCACCCTCACTCACCCTCACCCACCCTCACTCACCCTCAACACCTCACCCTCACCCTCACTCACCCTCAACCCCTCACCCTCACTCACCCTCAACCCCTCACCCTCAACACCTCACTCACCCCCACGCTCACCCTCACGCTCACCCACCCTCACCCTCAACACCTCACCCTCACTCACCCTCAACCCTCACCCTCACTCACCCTCAACCCCTCACCCTCAACCCCTCACTCACCCTCACTCTCACTCATCCTCTATCACCCTCAACCCCTCACCCTCAACCTCTCACCCTCACTCACCCTCAACCCCTCACTCACCCTCAACCCCTCACCCTCACTCACCCTCAGCCCCTCACCCTCAACCCCTCACCCTCACTCACCCTCACCCTCACTCACCCTCAACCCCTCACCCACCCTCACTCACCCACCCTCACTCACCCTCAACACCTCACCCTCACCCTCACTCACCCTCACTCACCCTCAACACCTCACCCTCACTCACCCTCAACCCCTCACCCTCACTCACCCTCAACCCCCTCACCCTCACTCACCCTCAACCCCTCACCCACACCATCACTCACCCTCACTCACCCTCACTCGCCCTCACTCACCCTCACCCTCATCACCCTCAACACCTCACCCTCACTCACCCTCAATGCCTCACCCTCACTCACCCTCAACACCTCACCCTCAACCCTCACTCACCCTCACTCTAACTCACCCTCACTCACCCTCAACACCTCACCCACCCTCACCCACCCTCAACCCCTCACCCTAACTCACCCTCACCCTCACTCACCCTCAACCCCTCACCCTCACTCACCCTCAACCCCTCACCCTCACTCACCCTCAACCCCTCATCCTCACCCTCACTCACCCTCACTCACACTCACCCTCACTCACCCTCACTCACCCTCACCCTCACTCACCCTCACCCTCACTCACCCTCAACCTCACTCACCCTCAACCTCACTCACCCTCACCCACCCTCAACCCCTCATCCTCACTCACCCTCACCCTCACCCTCACTCACCCTCACTCACCCTCAACCCCTCACCCTCACTCACCCTCAACCCCTCACACTCACTCACCCTCAACCCCTCATCCTCGCCCTCACTCACCCTCACTCACATTCACCCTCACCCTCACTCACCCTCACTCACCCTCACCCTCACCCTCACTCACCCTCACTCACCCTCACCCTCACCCTCACTCACCCTCACCCTCACTCACCCTCACCCTCACTCACCCTCAACCCCTCATCCTCACTCACCCTCATCCTCACTCACCCTCAACCCCTCACCCTCACTCACCCTCAACACCTCACCCTCAACCCCTCACCCTCACCCTCAACCCCTCACCCTCAACCCCTCACCTTCAATCCCTCACCCTCACTCACCCTCAACCCCTCACCCTCACTCACCCTCAACCCCTCACTCACTCTCACTCACCCTCACTCACCCTCACCCTCTCACCCTCAACACCTCACCCTCACTCACCCTCACTCACCCTCAACCCCTCAGCCTCACCCTCACCCTCACCCTCACCCTCACCCTCACTCACCCTCAACACCTTACCCTCACTCACCCTCACCCTCACTCTCAACCCCTCACCCTCACTCACCCTCACCCTCTCTCACCCTCAACACCTCACCCTCACTCACCCTCAACCCCTCACCCTCACTCACCCTCAACCCCTCACTCACCCTCACTCACCCTCACTCAACCTCAACCCCTCAGCCTCACCCTCACCCACCCTCAACACCTCACCTCACCCTCACTCACCCTCACTCACTCTCAACCCCTCACCCACCCTCACCCTCTCACCCACCCTCACCCTCACTCACCCTCAACACCTCACCCTCACTCACCCTCAACCCCTCACCCTCCCTCACCCTCAACCCCTCCCCCTCCCTCACCCTCAACCCCTCCCCCTCGACCCCTCCCCCTTAACCCCTCACCCAGCCTCACTCACCCTCAACAACTCACCCTCACTCACCCTCAACACCTCACCCTCACTCACCCTCAACACCTCACCCTCAACCCCTCACCCTCACCCACCCTCACAACACATATTGTGTTACAATAGGTGTCACATTTGCAAAAGATAAAACTATTGGCATTGTAAATAACAAAGCTATTAATTCGCTATTTTCAAAACAAGCACATAAATAAAAAATGTGTCCTTTACAATACCAATAGCTCAAACTTTCCTAATGCAAGACCTATTGCATTGCTGTGCTTCTCTCCCCTGCTGCACTCTCCTGCTCTCTAGAGATGTGGCCTAACGACAAGAGCTGCCATCTAAGTCACGTAAATACAAAATATGTTGCATTCCAAATGCTATAGGTGTCACATTCGCAAAAGTTATTTCTATTGGCATTGTAAATGACAAAGCCATCAATTTAGCAATTTTAAAAACCAACAAATAAATAACATATGTCATTTACAATACCAATAACTCCAACTTTTCTAATGCGAGACCTATTGCATTTCCAATGCTTGTTAATTCTTGACCTGTGCTGTGTGATTCGCTGGTTAATCTGTTGATTGTTTTTCCCTATATAGATCTTTCCACAGGGACATATAACTGCATAAACCACATTTTTTGATTTACAATTTGTAAACATAGAGTGTCTCCATTTTAATCTCTTGGTGGATAAACTCTGTGCCCTCAATAGTGGAATCGCAAGCGGCACAGTTTTCACATTTATGGTGGCCATCCAAAGGTTTCATGTTCCACTGCGCTCGCAGGTTGCCTTTCTGCTGCGGTTGGAAAATGTCTGTTTGAACAATTTCTTGGCAATCGTTCTAGGTTAGTATGTGTTTCTACGTTTGGGCCAGATACAAATAAATTCAGACAAATCTTGTTACCTAATTGGCATTTGTTACAAAATTTGCAATGTCCCTTTCCACGGCCATTATTTGCAATGAAAAAGAACAGAAGTATTCCCTCTATTAACGATTGATAATGGCCATCTAGGTTACTTCTTTGTGGCTCTTTTAGATATTTCTTAACAATATATGTACCCACGGGTCTCACAATAATTCATTGATAACAGTGGGTTCTAAATACTCATAATACATTTATTTGACATTGTAAGCCAGTCCTATCGTTTTCTAGAAGCAATTATAAAGAATCTTGTTTGTGAGCAAACTACTATCTGCAATGATTATTTGCTATAGGCATGGTATAAACCTTTTTCCCTTAACCATACGATTTAGACACTCTGGCCCACATGCATCAATATCGGCTTTTGCAATTTCTAAATTGCGATAAATAGCGAGTCGCAATTTAGAAATCGCAAAAGCCTATGCATGATTATTTTGTTCATTTTTGATGGAATTCGGTAGAAATCGCTATTTTTACCGAATTGCATAAAAAATGCGATTTTCAAATTGCGAATTCGCAATTCCCATTCATTCCTATGGGCCAAAAGTAGGAATGAATGGGAATTGCGAATTCGCAATTTGAAAATCGCAAATCCTGATTGCATTTCAAGGGTGGTGAGGGGGGTTCAAATGAACCCCCCTGCACCCATGAAATGTTGTTTTCGCATCATGTTGCACATACACATGTCCTAAGGACATGTGTGTCCGTAACATGAATGTTTAAAAAATGCATTTTCAGCGTTATTTTCACTTTTTGCAAATTTACCGAGTAGTTCAACTACTCAGTAAATGTATCCCTCTAATTGCGAATTCGCAATTTAAAAAGTATTTATGCATTGCTTTTAAGAAATCGCAAATTTGCGATTTCTTAAAAGCAATCGCAATTTTAGAAATCGCAAAAATGTTGCGATTTCTAAAATTGCTTAATGCATCCAAAAAAGCATTTTTGGAATCGCAAACGGCCGATTTTAAGGAATCGCACCGTTTGCGACTCCAAAAATGCTTGATGCATGTGGGCTTCTGTATTATGAGCAATGCTAATTAAGTATAATCATTCTCTTTCTATAATTTGCTACCTCGTTGTTGGTCCTGATGATGACCCTTTCAATTAAATTAGGATCGAAACTTTGACAAGTATACTAGTGGACTGTTGGAATCATGATTTTCTGTATAACTGACTCTAAACAAGCTCTTTATTAAGTCCTGTTCTATATCTGCCCTAGTATTTTGTATATACTTTGTATATATCACTTGCACTGCGCCATTTTCTTTGGAGCACCTTTGGTTCATTATACAATGTATCTGTGTACTTATGAGATGTTTATACAGTAAATACATGTAATTGTACTCTCTACATAAAGTACTATATTTAATTTGCCAAGGAAGTTGAGGCGTACACTTCCCCGAGGGGACGTGTGTTTGATTTTATTAGAGAGGACGGAGCACAGCAGCTGAAGCGTCAGTCAGGATGGCTGTAGTGGCCGCTTGCGTAAGGGAGCGGAGTGAGAGAACCAGGCCACTGTGATGAGCACATCACGACTGGAGACAGTGAGTGAGCGTCAGGCGCTGACTGCGACCCGGGCAACCTAGCTGAGACGAGTCAGAAAAGAGAAGCGCCAGCCTGCTCATGTACAGCGCATACATATGGGATGAAAGCGAGAGACAGCAGGAAAGATCAATAATGCTGAGAAATTACTTCGACGAAGGAAAAAAGAAGAGTTTGAGACACGTGTGTGGAACAGAGAGACAGCTAGGCAAGAGTATGCAGTAAAACATTAGGAAAGGAGCTATTCAATACAAACTGAGAAGGAGAGCGCGAGAGGAGGAATAAAATGTGTAGGGGGTTGAAGAGCAGGAAGGAGAAACAATAAAGCAATGACATGATAGAACAAGCATGGAAGGGAATGCATAAAATGGTGGAAGACGTGAATACAGATGGAGCGAGACAATCAGCTACAGAAAACCGGGCAGTGAGGGATGCAGATACAGAAAAAGAGCGAGTGAAAAGGTAAAAAGAGGAACCGGTGTAATGTACGGAGATTGGGGGAAATAAATGAAAGACAGAGAGCAGCATTGGCACAGTCTTTTTTTAAAACCAGTATTAAGTCATTACTTGGTTGTAGACTGTGTATGCGTGGTTGTGAATACGGGTGAGTAACAAAGTGAAAATTAGTTGAGTGTATAAATAAATGAATAATAGATGAGTGAAGGATGGAGTGCAGAGATTAATTAATTAGTGAGTGATCCACTGCAGGGAATAATCGATGGGTGAATAATTGTGTGCTTTAATACATTAATGCAAGAATGAGTGAGTGCATAGGTGGAAAAATGTGTAAGTGAATACATAGGTGGTTGGATGGATAAAATAGATAAGTGCAACGATTAATGAATGTCCAAGTGAAAGCACGGATGGAGGAAAGACTTTTGAATGAGAGTACATGGATAAATTGCAGGATGATGAATTAGCCCATGTATGGCCAAGTCGGGGTACTGATGGCCCCATCACAGCTCTAGTCCCACCACATCACAAATCTAGACCTCCACAGGGTGACTCCGCCATCATGCCGGAGAGAGAACGCCAACCAAGAACTCCCCACATTACCCACCGACTCAATGCAGCCACTGCAGTAGGTGGTTCAAGGACATTGTTTAATATGAGTACGCTGGCACATTTCAGTACAGAGAATGGGAAAGCAGTTGTCTGGTCATATTCCATTCTTATGTTCGGGAGGTGGAAACCCTGTCAGATCATAGTATTCTCTGGATCTGTGCCCTGTCTATGCTCTACGTGGATGTCTGCAGGAGTAAGGCTCGCCAAAGACGAGATAAGCTCCTTGTTTACCATGGGACCATCCTCTTGGACCAATAAATGCTGAGTTCGACAATGTAAAGTTCCTGTTAAATGTAGCACCCCTGACCCTTGCGCTGAAGTCCTGGGCACGTTCAAAATGCATGTATGCTTGATAGATGTGTGGCACATGTACAGTAGCAAGACTGGTTACCATGAGAGTCTGTATGCTGGGGCCAGCAGGTTTCAAAGGTGATGGCTCCACGTTAGGTTGGCACAAGACAAACTGTGGATAGAATTTCCATAGGGAGTCGAAGTTTACTTACAGTATTCCTTAAGCTATGGGGTGGAGACCCAGACACTATTCGGAGGCAAGATGGAGACATGGCTACTCTTAGATCAAAATCCCCTGTCTGGAGAATGAGCAAAAATTATATTCCGAAGATCTTGTAAAGCGCATGGCTACCAGAAGGTTTCCCAGCGCTAGAACCTTCATCATACGGACATAATCGTCAGAAGTTTAGTTACCAGAGAGCCAGGTTTTCAATGACTTGCAAAAAGAGAGCAAGCATGATAGCTCAAACCAAACCACTTTGGTTCCAGATCCAAGCTGCTTCACTGCATTGTCAACACTATGACAGACTCCATTTTAGGTAGGCTACAATAGTTTGTTTTTCCATTTTCATTTGCATAACTTTAACTGAATGTGTGATGGACGTGTTCACAGCTGCTCACTTCTTATGTGTTATCTTCATTGACAGATGCCACAATTCTGATTCCAACATGGCCACTTACTGCATAGATCGCAAGGTTTTAGTAATTACGCGGGACCCGAATACCTCAACAAAATCCTCTCGTTCTATGTCCCGACCCGCCAACTCCGCTCAGCCAGCCTCGCCCTCGCCACCGTACCACGCACCAGAAGTACAACAACAGGTGGCAGATCTTTCTCCTATCTGGCCGCCAAGACCTGGAACTCCCTCCCCACCTTCTCACCTTCAGGAGACACCTCAAGACCTGGCTGTTCAAGCAGTAGCAGCATCCCCCCCCCCATCCTCAGCACCTTGTAACCCTCGCAGTTGAGTAGTGCGCTCTATAAATGTACTGATTGATTGATTGATTGATTACCGCTTAAAATCCATAAGTTGATAGAGTGGGAGGCATTTGATGTCTCTTAAAAAAAATCAGGTCTCCGAGCCTTATTTTATTCTGTAAATAAATAAAATCAGTGGTCAAACCCAATATAATGTCCAAGATTTGATCATAATTAGGAGGGGTTGTGAAGCAAAGATTTTCACCCGAGGTGGTGCCAGATTACTTTCTAATCAGCCACTCTCGGTCGTGGAGTTTGGGCTGGTAGCCTAGCAGAAGATGCTCTTTCACCTAGAACACATTTCCTCAGCGGGAGAACCCTGATAAAAGACAACAGCTTTAGTTGTTTGTAGGTATGGTGTGCAATCACTTTTGAGAAAGTCTACGGGCAAGTTTGCTATTAAATACTACCACTAAAATATAGTGTAGAGGTTAGAAATAGCTAGAGGGTTCTTAGATGCTAGAAACTTTCTAAACATGTTAGAAATGTTCAAGTTTTTCTCACGGTTTACGACATGCATAATTGCTTTCATATTTTCATGCTGTGTGGTTGTTGTGCACATTTTATGTGCTAGATTAAGACTTTTTAAATAGACATTTTCAACAGAGCCCTGTTGCTCCTTGTTGTTAGTTAAGAATCTATCGCCAATAATAATCAAATCACAATCCTTGCCAAGGTGAACCACAAGAGTCACTAAATAAAACAGTTCTCATCCCTCTGGTAGCTTGCCACAAAGCCGTAAGGCTTAACTTAGAGGAAATATGTAAAGAATGTATGCACACTCAAACAATAATAAAGTGAAAACACAAATCTTGAAAAATCACAAAACAATTTAGAAAAGAAGAGTTAATAATAATAAATAAAATTACACCAAAATGATAAAAATCTAATAGGTAGAACTGGAGTAATATCTTTTTAAAATTTGAATTGAGAATAGTGCCAAAAAAGCACAAAGTGCCAACCGTGATAATCTAGTGGCGCTAGACCGGATCAAAGAAAAAAGGTTAAGGCTGACTGCAATAGTCAAAAGTTAAGGCCGACTACATTTGAGTGTGAGTTAGATACAGAGACCAGGTTTGTCCTGGTAGAAAATTTACCTCCTCGATTTACCTTGATGACAGCAGGTCACTGAAGAGCGGGGTCCTCAGTTCACAGTTCCCGTCCTGTGTAGCTGAAACACGATCAGGCAACTGAAACCTGGAGTCAATTCTGGAATCCTAGGTTCAAGGCAAGCAGGTCCAGTTTGCCTCAGGTTTCAGATGCCAGGCCTGATCATCTTCTGATCTTCACGGGTACAGGAGAGTACTGAGGAGAATAGAGTTCTGTGGGGTCCACTGTTATGTCCAGTGCCAGCCTGTGGGTGGAAGGCAAGTCTTTGTCCACCACCTAAACTAGTTCTGGTCAGTTACTCTAACCCCCACTGGGTATGGTGCCAACCTTAATAGAGTGGCAAAGGGAATGCAGGCCTAGGTGTGAGTTTCCTCTTCCAGTGAAATGGTAGGCATTCTATGAAGCTAAGGAAGGTGCTTGGTGCACCCCCCCAAGCTATCCTCTTAAAGAAAGAGTCCCCAAGGCACTCCGAGGGTTCTTTGTCCACTGTCGGGGAGCACCACACATCTCTCCACATGGGAGCCATTAAAGGTCAGGTGACAGCTGGACACTGGCAGGAAAACTTATCAATCAATCAATCAATCAATCAATCAATCAAAGACATTTATAAAGCGCACTACTTACCCGGAGGGTCTCAAGGCGCTTGGGGGGGGGGGGGGTGCTGCTACTGCTCGAACAGCCAGGTCTTGAGCTTCTTCCTGAAGGAGAGGTGGTCTTGGGTCAGGCGCAGGTCGGTCGGGAGGAAGTTCCAGGTCTTGGCGGCCAGGTAGGAGAGGGACCTTCCTCCTGTTGTCGTTCTTCGGATGCGGGGGACGGCGGCGAGGGTGTGACTGGTTGATCGGAGATGGCGTTTGGGAGCGTAGAAGTTGATGCGGTTGTTGAGGTAGCTCGGGCCTTGATCGTGTAGGGCTTTGTGTGCGTGGGTGAGGAGACGGAAGGTGATTCTCTTGTTGACGGGGAGCCAATGCAGGTCTCTCAGATGTCCGGAGATGTGGCTGTGTCGTGGGATGTCGAGGATGAGTCTGGCTGAGGTGTTCTGGATCCGCTGGAGTCTCTTCTGGAGCTTGGCGGTGGTTCCGGCGTAGAGCGCGTTGCCGTAGTCCAGTCGGCTGGTGACGAGGGCCTGGGTGACCGTCTTCCTGGTCTCGGTGGGGATCCACCGGAAGATCTTCCGTAGCATGCGCAGGATGTTGAAGCACGACGAGGAGACGGCGTTGACTTGTCTGGTCATGGAGAGGGAGGAGTCCAGGATGAAGCCCAGGTTGCGTGCGTGGTCTGTCGGTTTGGGTGCGGTGCCCAGGGCAGGGGGCCACCAGGAGTCGTCCCAGGCGGAGGGCGAGGAGCCCAGGATGAGGACTTCCGTCTTATCTGAGTTCAGTTTCAGGCGGCTGGTCGTCATCCACTCGGCTACGTCTTTCATCCCTTCGTGAAGGTTGGCTTTGGCGGCGGCGGGGTCGTTGGTCAGGGAGAGGATCAGCTGGGTGTCGTCAGCGTAGGAGATGATGTTGAGGTTGTGTTGGCGTGCGATGGCCGCGAGGGGGCTCATGTAGACGTTGAAGAGGGTGGGGCTCAGCGAGGATCCTTGAGGGACGCCGCAGATGACTTCGGTGGCCTCTGACTTGTACGGTGGTAGGCGGACTCTCTGTGTTCTTCCGTCGAGGAAGGAGATGATCCATTCCAGTGCCCTCTCCTGGATTCCGACGTTGCTGAGGCGCTGCACTAGGGTGCGGTGGCAGACAGTGTCGAATGCCGCGGAGAAGTCTAGGAGGATGAGGGCCGCTGTTTCTCCGTTGTCCATCAGGGCTCGGATGTCATCGGTGGCAGCGATGAGGGCGGTCTCGGTGCTGTGGTTGGCTCGGAAGCCAGACTGTGAGGGGTCGAGGGATCCATTCGTCTCGAGGAAGGCGGCCAGCTGTTTGTTGACGGTCTTCTCGATGACTTTGGCTGGAAACGGGAGGAGCGAGATGGGGCGGTAATTCTTGAGTTCGGTGGGGTCCGCTGTTGGTTTCTTTAGTAGAGTGCTGAGTTCGGCGTGCTTCCAGCTCTCAGGGAAGGTGGCGGTGTTGAAGGAGGTGTTGATGATGTCCCGCAGGTGGGGTGCGATGACAGCGTCGGCCTTGTTGAAGACGTGGTGAGGGCAGGGGTCGGTCGGAGATCCGGAGTGGATGGAGTTCATCGTGCGGACGGTGTCTTCAGTGCTGATCGGAGTCCAGGCGTGGAGGGTGGTGGTGGGGGGCGGTGGTTCGGTCGTGGCGTGCGTCGGTTGAGTGCTGAAGCTGTTGTGTATGTCCGCGATCTTGTTGTGGAAGTAGGAGGCGAGGGAGTTGCAGAGGTCTTGCGATGGGGTGATGTCGTTGTTTCCGGCGATGGGGTTGGAGAGCTCTTTCACGATGTTGAAGAGTTCCTTGCAGTCGTGTGCGTTGTTGTCCAGCCGGTCCTTGAATGCTGTTTTCTTGGTGGCGCGGATCAGTTGATGGTGCTTCCGGGTGGCGAGCTTGAGGGTGGTCATGTTGTCCGGTGTTGGCTCCCTTCTCCAGGCTTTCTCGAGGGCTCGGCAGTTCTTCTTGGAGCTCTTGAGTTCGTCGGTGAACCATGGGGCCTTCTTGCTGCCGGGTCTGCTGGGCGGGGTCCTCAGTGGGGCGAGTTCGTCCGCGCAGTTGCTGATCCACTTCGTGAGGTTGTCGGCGGCCTGGCTGGGGTTCGCTGAGCTGGCGGGAGGGTGCTGGCTCAGGGAAGCGGCGAGCTGGTCGGCTGTGATCTTGTTCCAGCTTCTTCGAGCAACCTGTTGCTGGTGGTGGTGGATCCTGGTTCTTCTGAAGGTGAAGTGGACGCAGCTGTGGTCCGTCCAGTGGAGTCCAGTGGCGTGGCTGAAGGCGATGTCTTTGCTGGATGAGAAGACGGCGTCGAGTGTGTGTCCGGCGAGGTGGGTGGGGGTAGACACCAGCTGCTTGAGTCCGAGGTTGGCAAGGTTGTCAAGCAGGGTGGTGGTGTTGCGGTCGTTGTTGTTCTCCAGGTGAAAGTTGATGTCCCCCAGGAGGATGTAGTCAGCGGAGGGGAGGGCATGCGGGCTGACGAAGTCGGCGACGTCCTCGCTGAATTGTGTGCGTGGTCCCGGGGGTCGGTAGATCAGGGTGCCTCTGAGGGTGGTCTTCGGGTCGGTGTGGATCTGGAAGTGTAGGTGTTCGGCGGTAGTCAGGGTGTCGTCGGTGTTGGTCGTGATGTGGATGGTGTCCCTGTGGATGATGGCGATGCCTCCTCCAGTCTGGATGTCGCAATCTCTCCGGGTGATCTTGTATCCCTCTGGGATGGCGATGGCGATGTCGGGCGCTGAGGTGTCGTTCATCCAGGTTTCCGTGAAGAAGGCAACATCAGGAGCTGTGGTGTCGAGGAGGTTCCAGAGTTCGATGGCGTGTCTGTGGACGGAGCGGGTGTTGAGCAGGATGCACTTGAGGTGGTTGCTGCTGGTGTTCGGCTTGGCGGGTGCTGGTGCGGGGCAGGTCCGGATGCAGGTGAACTTGCAGGCGTGGCAGCTGAAGGGTCCGTGGGTGCGTCTCGGGGTGGCTCGGTAGCATCCCGGGACTCGGCCGGTGTTGAGTGCGTTGAGGGTGGCGGCGTTGTACGTCCGGCGGGTGGGCTGGGGTCCTCGGGGGCCAGGGGTTCGGGCGATGGGCGCGGTCCAGGCGCGGACGGGCGCAGACGAGCTTACCTTTGGCGCACCTTCGGCACGCTTAGGGCGCGCCCGCTGCGCGTACACGCTGCGCGTTGGCCACTCTGCCATATGAGGAGAGTGGGGGGGGGGGGGGGTGGAGCGAGGGAGGGGCCGCTGGGAGGGGGAGCGGGGTGGCGAATGGGGATGGCGAGCGAGGGAAGGGGGAGGGGCCGCAGGGGGGCAGCGGCGGGGAGGTGGCGGGAAACGCGGCCGGGGCTGGGCGAGGAGGGAGGAGCACTGGGGGCTAGGGCAAAACGGCGGGGAAGATAAACGAAAAGGCGGCGAAGCAAGCTGGTGGCAGGGGGCACAGGAGATCCGCGGACCAAGCAGATCCGGCGGTCGGGCACAGCCGAGGGCACTGCTGGTGGCAGGAGGCACTAGAGATCCGTGGAACAAGCGGATCTGGCAGAGATGCACAGGGCACAGCTCAGGGCAGAGGCGGCACCAGGGGACGGGCTCACTCACGGGGAGTGTGCTCCGGGGGTGACCTGCCCGGAGGGACAGAGGTCACTGCACCTCACTGGCCACAGAGGACTATAAGTAGTCTCGTGGGAGGGAGGGGCCGCTGGGAGGGGGAGCGGGGTGGCGAATGGGGATGGCGAGCGAGGGAAGGGGGCGGGGCCGCAGGGGGGCAGCGGCGGGGAGGTGGCGGGATACGCGGCCGGGGCTGGGCGAGGAGGGGGGAGCACTGGGGGCTAGGGCAAAACGGCGGGGAAGATAAACGAAAAGGCGGCGAAGCAAGCTGGTGGCAGGGGGCACAGGAGATCCGCAGACCAAGCGGATCCGGCGGTCGGGCACAGCTGAGGGCACAGCTGGTGGCAGGAGGCACTGGAGATCCGTGGAACAAGCGGATCTGGCAGAGATGCACAGGGCACAGCTCAGGGCACAGGCAGCACCAGGGGACGGGCTCACTCACGGGGAGTGTGCTCGGCGGGTGACCTGCCTTACTGGCTTTAGGCAGGAAAATGGCTTTCCAAAAGGGTCATTTCCAATATAGCAATATAAAATTAGACTTGATCCTTATGTTGGATTCTAAATTTCTATTAAATGGAGTCCCTGAACCATATTTCTAGCTATTCCAAAAATGAACGTAGCACTTATTAAAGGTAGTAGTAAAAAAAGTGTTAACCTATGGGAGGGCTAGCCTTGGCAAAAAAAAATCAACTTTAGAGGCTTTTCATTGCCAGGGCATGTAAAACATGAAATATCCATGTCCTACATTTTAAGTACCATACACCCTGCCCTATACGCATACAGGGCCTACATTAGGGGTGACTTATAATTATAAATAGGACAGCCTTAAGCCAGGCAAAACATGTAATTTCCTATGTTGAAATGGCAGTTTAAAACTGCACACCCAGGCTGCAATGGCAGGCCTTGAGACATGTTTTAAGGTACTACAATAGTGGGTTTACACTAGTTGTATTTAATTTACAGGCCCTTTGTAGATACTGTACTATATCCTAAGGACTTGCAAGTAAATTAAATATATGCCAATTTGGGATATGCAATTTTAACATGTTTAGAGAGGACAGCACAAGTGCTTTACCACTGATCATTTCCAACACTAGCACTATGCTTGATTGTGTTGTTCAAGAATAAAAGATTGTTTGAATTACCACTGTATCCCGGAAACGGGACTGATAAGTAACCGGACGTCACTGCCCACACAGGACTGCTTAGTGTGCTAGTGACAGAGCTGCAGTCCAAAAGGTATTTCCTCCTCAGTGTGTAACATTGAACTAAATCCCTGTGGGCTAGAAAACCAACCCATGCAGATCTGGCAAATCCCAGAATCGACCAAGAAAAGGAGTTCTACCTGAGCACCCGGAGAGCTGCTGTGAGACCAGGGCTGGTGTTTGCATGACAAACAGTCTCTCGGTGATGTTTATGTTTATTTGCTTGTAAAGCGCTCGAATGCCGAAGCGTCTTGGCGCTGGAGTGTGAGAGCAGAATAGGAGAGGTGGCCAGAGCCTACGTGGCTGTGAAAAGCTAGGTTTTCATCAGTGCTTAATTTGTAAAATATGAAGTGCAGGTGCTCAAATATTTTTTAGGAGGCCACACCCTCTTCCCTTGGCTCCACCCACTTCCACAAGTGGACCCACCCACTTACTCTAGTTGCCCCACCCACATCCTCAACTGGCACTGCTGACTCTCAAGTACCAGAAAACTAGCACATGGTGGCAAAGGCTCATTTAGTGGACCCTGGGCGCAGATGCAATATGGGTGCCTCCATGCAAAATGGTGGATGAAGTGAAGCAGCATGACAGTAGCAAGTATTGGGTGTTCTGCAGTCCCTATCCCAAAGGAATGCAAGAGAGCCAATGTTGAAAAGAGAAGCCTTTTTACTTTTTTAGGTCAGGATTACATGTGATCCCCACTTGACAGATCTATCTCTTTGTTTCACAAAATGTCAGCACTCCATTGAGCAGTATATTTCCCCAAGGGTTCGCACCATTCTAGTCAGCTGGCCATTTGTCGTATATGATGTGGAAAGTCTGGTATGTCGCAGTTAACTAAATGAAGTCAAGTGTGTGTATTGGTGTTCTTAGCTTTGTGGTCGGCATGCATTCTATAGTTGCAAGGACGAGCAGGGTTCAACAAATCAACACGTACATCTCAATTGCTTCTTATTTGAGCAAGAAAAATGGAAGAGATGAAAGAACCAAAAAATGAATGAATACTCATTTTAGAAGGGTTCTATTAACAAAAAGTGTGCGTCCATGCGCTAGAGATGGAGGAGGAAGGAAGTGGAAAGTGATTGAACAAGAACATTGGGAAAAGGAATGAGAGCAGTGCAAATCCAAATGAGAGCAATTAAAACAAAAATATGCAGTTTAGTTTGACTATTAGTGTTATTATCAGTTTATAATATAGCTTTAAAAAAAGAAACATTGCACTTAGTAACATCATGCTTCGAGGCCCTGAGCTGCTCCCGTACCTCCCCCTCTTCTGTGAGGCACCCCTTTTTCACAGCGTCTTTCGGTCATCATTTTAAAAGACATCCATGAAAATTTGTGGCTAGAACTCTGGATTCAAAACAGTGCAAACCACCTTCCAAAGCATGTGCGTTGGGGGAGGCATCCTTAGAACACGTGGTTTGTAACTCTGCATGTGTTTAATGCATGAACCTGCTGTTCACTGGTCTGTGACAGATGCACGCACCTGAGAGCATTTTGCATTTGGGTGATAAATGATGATGTATTTTAGCAACTGTAGCTCAGAGCTATGACCAGGCACATGCACTGGGCAGGCCTCTGGTGGTTTCACGCTCTGGCTTCATAGTGCAGACATGCTCTGCTTCCTGTCACCTCTCTGTGCCCTCTCACCCCTGAAACATCAGCACTCACCATCAGTATCAGCCCTCAATGGCCTCCAGCGTGAAGCTGATTTTCGTACCACAGGTGTAGGGAAGCAGCACATTAGGGATGTACAGCTTGGGGGGCTAGTCGGTTCCAAGAAGAGCAGCGGCAGCATTTACAGAGTAAACCAGTGATATGGAGTGCTGCATGGCGGACCATGAAGCTCTCAACATGGGAGTCTTGCAGTCCTCTCAGCATGGACCTGTCCTAGGCTGCTGAACCTATGACCCTCACTACCCTCAGATCTCTTGGAGTTGTACTTGTGGGGCGTGGCAATAAATGAACCTGCGCAGTGCGCACACGTTGCCTACTGCGCACAACCCCAACACTATAGAACTAAAATCCAGCCCAAATAAAATCACTGTGTCCCGCCCGACCCGCCCACTGGGCCGGCAACACTAAAATTAAAGGCTGTGGCCACCATATCGATTTCGAGAGGAACTTAATTGAGATTCATTCAGCATCTCATGAATCTCTGCATTCTTCTCTTGGCAATGGCATAATTACTGATAAGAGGCGCAACTAGAGCCAAATTTCCAGGGTGGGGGGGGCTAAGAAAAAATTTCGGGGGGGCTGAATCTTTAAGCTTCACAGCTGTACGAAAGCCAGTCACATGGTGGGATCGAATCCCAAAATTGAAAAGAAAAAAAATCATGTCTGCATCATTCCTGAAGCATGTTTATGTGTAAGATGCATGCACGCACCTATGTTGTATGCATGTGCTTGCATCGGAAATGACACAACCACGATAAACGGCTGCGTCAATGAAACTTTTTTGTTGTTGATTTTTTACTAATGTTGCACAGCTTTGGCAAAAAGCATTTGCAAAGTCGGTGTATTAAAAAGCGGAACTGTTTCCTTTCCGAATGAATGCCGGTTCAGGCTTGGCATCTGACACTTACATCCTGAGGATTGGAAGTAGGAGAGGTGCGATAAACAAAAATTCAACTTTCTCTAAGGGGATCCACAAATCTTGCCTTAGAACGCATGCATCCAGATACACATGCAAAATACCTGTGAAGTGCTCGTCTGTGTGTGTGCCCGGGAAGCTGTTTCATCCCGGGCTGACACACACGACGGGAGGGAGGGGGGCTGAAGCCTTTTGATGATCATGGAATGTGGCTAGCACATGGGGGCTCCTACACTAGTACTAGTTACAGTGTTTACTGTTTGTGTGCTTAAATCACAGGCTGCTTAAGCCTTACTAAGCGTGGACAGGGGCGGCCAGTAACTGTTGGCGGTGGTTCGGGCCCGGGACACACACTGACTGCAGACAGAGAGTCAGTTAGTGCACTGCCTGGCTTTATTAACTGATTAGGGGGCGGCGGGGCCTGCCTGGTGCGCCATGATCTTCTTTGCCTGCCTCACCTGGGTGCTGTTGGCCTCCGGGCAATACTGGCTACTGCTGGTAACTACTTCTCTGCTGCTGCCAGTCCCTTAACACCAACGTCGCCGTCGTCGTGGGGGGGGGGGGGGGGGGGTCACACTGGCTGTCACTCAGAGTGTGTAGTGACCAAGGCGAGTTGAAAGGCCTCCTTGGCCGTGGAACCATGATGAAGGTGGTGTGGTGTGCTGGGCCGTGCGCGGGTATGATAGGACGTGGCAATGCGCAATCAAATCTGCGCACGTTGCCTTCTGCCGCCCAACCTCCGCAGAACTAAAATGCAGCCCAATTCAGTGTCCCGACCCGCCCACTGGGCCGGGACTACTGTTAAGGGCCCGGCCTCCTCCCCAATATATGATCGACATCAGCAGTACAGTGGGCCAGACACTGACTGCAGATTGCGTCTTTACTCTTTAAGAAGATTGAGATTGGTCAAATCTTCATTTTTTCCCCATGTTGGATCAGGCAGGGCAGAGGGCAAGCCAGGCTCTCAGCTGCCGTTGGGCCGATGCAACAGAGTTTGCGCTGCCGCTGGGACTGTGACACTGTCACCCCGGACACCTAACTCTCGGCATCGCATCCAGGTACCAGCGCAGCATGTCACGTGCAGTCTGCACTCTGCAGACAGTAACTGCTTGTGTACCTGACTGGCGTGATGCTTCCCGCCTGGCGCCTTCTCGGACGTTTTTAAAATTTTCCAAGCCAGCAGCACTGAACACTGCTCGCCATCAGCCCGTCCTCCCCTTCTCCCCCCCAGCAGTGTCACACAATCCGGTGAGGTGTCCAGCATTGTTTCAACAAGTTGTTAACTCAAGCACATTGACTTTTGCCGAGTCATTATGCATAGCTAGGGCTGCCGTCCTAGTGTGAAGTGTTACTTCAAGTTCCATGACAAAAGCAACCAGAGTAACACTGTACAGCGGCGCGTTATTTAAATAATTGACATGTTCTTTGTAGACCCGGCCCTGATAATTAAGTGCCGGTGCTAAGCACCGGAAAGCACCGGCACAAATTAAGCACTGGTTTTCATATGTTTTCTGAATAGCTGGAGATTTGACTGCGTCTCAAGGACAGAGGCAGTTTATTCCACAGCTTTGCCGCACAATGTGTAATGGCTCGCCTCCCATAGCTCGTCTAAATTTTGCCATTTTTATAAGGCCTTCAGTGGCCGATCTCAGAGCTCGTGAGGGAACATATGATGTAAAAAGTTTTTGGAGATCAGCTGCACTCCCACCATTTATTGCTTTGTGTACCAGTGTCAGGGATTTAAATTCAATGCGCTGTTTAATGGGTAGCCAGTGGAGTGATCTAATTCCAGCTGAGGTTGTCTGTCCTCTGCGCAACCCCAGAAGAAGTCTGGCTGCCACATTTTGTAGGGATTGCAATTTTTGTAATTGAAATGTATTGATTCCCAAAAACAATGCATTAGAATAATCAAGCTTTGACAAAAAGAGCGCTACTGTCACTGTTTTTGAAGCTCTTGAGGTATGAAGGGGAACATTTTTCTCAGGGTTTTTAGAAGTAAGTAGCCTGAGGAAGTGAGATTGTTCACCTGTGCGCCGAAGTTTAATTTATTAACGAAAATGACCCCCAGGTTTCTGACTTTTTCGACCGGATGGGGGGACTCTCCCTCCTCTGGTGGCCACCAGGTCTGATTCCAGGGGGGTGGACCTGGCCCCAACTCCATCACCTCCGTTTTTTCTGTGTTGCTCTTCAGGTAGTTCTGTCCCATCCATGTCATAATGTCCGTAAGACAGGCATGAAACCTAGCTGCTGTGTTCTTTGGCTGATTTGTGTTGGAACTGATAAATTGGGAGTCATCTGCGTACGAGACTAGCCCGAAGCTGTGTCTCCTTACTAGATTGGCCAGGGGAGTGACATAGAGATTAAACAATATTGGCGATAACGCTGATCCCTGTGGTACTCCACAGGAAAGATGGAAATTCTCTGACTGCATGCCATCCCAAAACAGCTTTTACTCCCTTGCCTCCAAAAAGGAGGATAATAGGGACAGGACGGTCCCTTCGACCCCTATATCCATCAGCCGCTGCACCAAGACGGTGTGGTTTATGATGTCAAAAGCGGCTGATAGGTCAAGGAGTATGAGGACTGCCCTCCCCCCCTCATCCACCGCCCTACGGATCCCTTCAGCTGCAAGAATTAGTGCTGACTCAGTAGAGTGGCGCGGACGAAATCCATGCTGTGAAGTACCCAGCAGGTTATTTGCATCAAGGTAGTCTGTCAGCACTCTACAGAGTTATTTTTCTCGCACTTTTGCGGTGATTGGTAAGTTAGCTATAGGTCGGTAGTTTTTAGGCTCGTTGGGATCTAAGTTTGGTTTATTTAGTAGGGGCGTAATAGCCGCCATTTTCCAAATGGTAGGGTAACTGCCGGTAGCTATGATTGATTCAAAATAAGGGCAGATTTTCATGGATTTTATGTGCCATTTGATGCATAATCGAAGGAGTACAGGGGTCAGTAGGTGCACCAGATTTTATGGTGAGTAGCAATTTTTGGACATCATGAGGGGACATCATCAGAAGTCTGTGCAACATGCTGGAAGAGCTGAGCGTCTGCCTAGCATCTAGAAGCCTGCCTGTCAGCCTGCTCAGGAAGAGAAGACCAGCCGTGTTCATTGCATGTGCGACATCCAAAAAGAGTCAACTACCATTGGAAGCACAACCAGTGCCAACCAAGACATGAAAGGTCACCTGGTTCTCTGTATGTGGTTCATATGGGAAACTCAGTGAAGAACAATTGCAACTTAAATCCACCAAGTGCTGTCTGACATCCCGGTTATGTATTCAGATGGACTCGCATTGCTTTGTCTTGTGACATACTCGGGAGATCCCTGTCATCACCAAAATGTGTCCCCCACACAGCTGGAGGTAGCTACTGTCACGGAAAAAAAAATCAGCCAAGCAGGATTTGATGCCTTGTTCATTCATGTGGATTCAGCGAGGAGTGAGGCTGCTGCACATGGCCCTACGCTTCTTCTGAGGACCTTGTTGATGTGAACCAGAGAAATACACTAAAAGCAGCTCTTACAAACGTGCTGCCGGCCAGCAATTAACATAGAGCCTGGAAATAAAAGACAAACTGTATCTTTAAAGACCAGCCTGTATCTAGAAACATAAGGTTACCAATGTGAACTCATTTTGCTCAAATTCACATGGACTGACCGGCAAGATGATGACTCATGATGGTTGCTATGTCAAAGATGCACCTCTGCCTATTGTTGGCCTATGTTCTTTTATCTCCATTAAACACTGCAGACCCAGGAAGAGGCAATAGAGGTGGAGGATTATCTGGCAGGGTGTTATACTTGGGAACATTAAATCCTTTATGAACCCCATTAGTGAATGTAGTATTTTTTTTGTTGTTGTAACAATAAAGTATTTGTCTTTTCTTACGATAACCACTGTGCTGGATAGTAAATTATTGTGACTTTTGGTTCACTGTTGAGTTCTGAATAACTACACGGCCACCTCCCCAACAATACCATGGTCGTAGCCTAGTAACCTGCCTTCCACAGAACGGGGTCTGGCAAATTACGTGATGCAACTCTATTATAAAACACATACCTAGACCCATGTAGGATTATACCTGCTGTCCATATCACGCGCCAGGATACTCGCGAGTAATAGAGCGCGCTACAAAACATTCTATAACATAACATAACTTATCAGAGACCTCTTCAGGGCCAAAGTCTAATGGATGAAGAGGGAGGCCCACCACAATTTGCGGCACTTACAAAAGAGAAATTGTTTCATGTGATTCTCAAAGGAAAAAGTGGAGACTTACAAGTGGTCAGAACAAGAACACAGAAGGCCTACAACTTTTTTTATGTTGGGAGTTAGATCTTGTCTGTCATAAAGTGCAAGGTCAGACTGGCCTATAGGGCAATCAAGCAGTGTCTGAGGGGCTGGATTTTGGCTTTGTGTGGGCCTGTTTTATGGTCTGCTGGGCAGTTTTCGGTATTTTCCCTGAAAGTAAAACAATAATTACCTGAAGCAAGCTGAACTGCAAGCAGTCTTCCATAACTTTCAAAATATCATTATAGGGTGTGTGCATAAGTTCAACATTGCCCCAATTTTTAAACATTGGCCACTTTTGTAGCTATTAGATTTACTAATGAGGGCACTTTTATTTTGGCGCCCGGGTCTATTTTCTGTCCCAGTTCGACCCTTAAAAAGTGGAGTGAAATGCTACAAAGAGCTTAGGTTATAAGCCATACGGACTTGAAGTGGATCATGACACTGACTTTGAGTCAGTGGCGAGTTGAAAGCAGTAAAATGCATGGTCCAGTAGGTGAGCTCAAAAGATCAGGCACACTGTCCCATTCTGGAACGAACATCTTGAACATTGAAGAATATATCTTGAGTGTAAGAGTTACAATGCACTGCAATTGCCCAGCACTCTACCCTATCAATACCACCAATGAAGAAATACCAATGGCAGGAAACATGCACTGGAATATGCCCTGGAGAAGGAACATCGGGTCAAATGCATTGACGACACTGCTGCGCTCTGCAAGCCTATAGATAGCTCAGAGGTCGACTTGGTCGCCCCTTTTACAAAAGAGGGTTAAAGTCATGGACAAGTGACCTGATGCAAACATGTGGCTACTTAAAGCTCTCTCCAATGAAAAAATTCCAGAACTGTGGGACTCAGTGATGTAATGGATAATTACATCGATCAGGCAGGCCAACACATGCTGACAGACAATTTCAGCACAAGGATGATGGAATATCTTTTATATGAACAGATTTTTTTTTTAAAGGGGAGTGGATTTTAGGAAACCTTGCTTAAATTGTTTATCCTGGGGCACATTCCTTGCTAATTCTAAGGCAATTTAATCAACAACCACTGATAGGCTCACTTTGGCGATCTCATGGCCGAATTACACATACGTTCTTAGAAAAAAGGGAGTGGTGCTGTTTTCTCTTGTGTTTGCCCAATTATAAAGGAGGGACCAAATTCTGCTGTCAATTTTTGCGCTGGTAAAGTTAGTGTGTGTTATTGCAAATGAAATCTCCACCGACCCTTCCAGCTCCATTTATAACATCGGCAAAAACCTTTCATGACTACAGAAAAAAAAGTTCAAGTAATACGGCCCCAGATATATTCCTTGGTGAAAAAATCTTGCAGCTGCACCATTAAAAAGGCAGGATGGAGTGTGCTGAGCCTGTATGTTGTAATGTAAGGAAGTGCAGGTAGCGGTAGAGTAGATTATATGAAGATTTATTAGGACTTCGTTATAGGTAAATTAGGATGGTAAATTTCAGGTAAGTAGTTAATACGTACATAGGAGATAGCACCGCCAGGAGCAGCCTCCCTGCTGCTCAGCCTACACACTCCAACTGATACTCTATACCTTAGCAGACACCCAGGCATTCCATTACATCACCAAGCACTCCATCACTCATCCTGGCTGAGCAGCAAGGAATAGAGCACTGGGGCAAAACGTATTGCAGCAACACAAGATACCACTCATGGAGACACATTATACCTGCCTCACATACGCAATCTTTTTCCTTTAAAGCAGAGGCATTTAAGGCATGGGCAAATTGGGCACTGGCCCAGGGCCCAAGCCTTTAAGGGGGCCCTCTGATGGAGCCGGTTCTCTCCAGCATAGTCTTGCCTTATGACCTTGAATAATTCTTCAACAAATACTTTCACTGTTTCCCTTCGATTTTTTTTTAAATATGGGTGATGTGTGAAAGTCTATTACAGAATTTGAACAGAAAAATGTTGTTTATGTTTCATGCAACATCAATAATTAACGTTGCTACTAGATCAAAACAGGACCGCATATGTGAGAAATGGGAGGGTGTCACAGAGATTATTTGCAGTAATATTAGTGAGCTGCTCCTGTGGTACAATATTGAAAACACACATCACTATTCCTGAATATTAGATGTTAGAGCTTTAGAATTTGAAGGAATGTGTCTGAGCACTGTCAGTGACCTGGCCAAAGAAGGCATGAAAGAGCTGAAATGGGATCATAAACCAAAGCTGTTCTGAACACGGGCCCCCAAAATCCGTTTGGCCCAGGGCCCCCAAAATCCTTGAGATGTCCCTGCCTTAAAGGGAAACACAACGGCACCCAAGATTCTGATGCTAAAGCCTGTGGCCGCAGTGCATCACAGTGACGTCAAGGATACCCAAGGAAGCTGCAGACTTTTAACTCCCGTGCCTCGAGGAGAGTATATTTGCATATCAGGACATAACCTTTTTTTTCTTCTCTGTGTCCTGGTGATATGCAAGAGCGCACAGTGCATGACTCTTCTCACACACTTTGATTCCACAAAATAAATAACGGGTCCAAAGTGGTTACGGGCTCGTGAACATTTTTTTGCAGTTTGAAAACTCAGTTTGGTTTTGTTACTCAAAAAACAAAACAATAAAAGCTGATAGAGTGTAAGTGAGGGCGGCGTGAATCTAACAGACATATTTAAGAGGTCATTTTTTGTTACCACTTCATACTTAGTTTTTTCTTCTGTGTAGTTTGCCCCGTACCCCTAATCTCACCAAAAAGCAGAACATGAAAGGAAATACAGGGAATTTCTACAAATAATGTTTCTTCGCGCCATTTGCTGGCAGCCCAGCCCTACTTCTTTCAAATCATACAGTGTGATAAGAAAAGCTAATTGCAACGATGTATTTGCAAGGAAGCAAAATTCCAGTGGGAATAGAGCATACAAATATTTGGCAAATCTGTCCACTTCTTGGCTGATGTTCAATGCATGTTTTAAAAAGTTTAATCAAGTTATTTATACTATTTAAAAAGGGCCCCTTGCGGATTTGGGAGACTTGAAATATGAGCAGCAAAGTTAAAGAATAGTTGGCTTGCACAATGCTGATCATACTTAACAATTTTACAGCTCTTAAAGACAAAGACCTCCTCCCCAGCCCCTGCCACATGCATTTAGAATGCTCTTGCAATTACACAGTCGTCTTTTGCTCGCCCACCATCAATTACATATCTGAATGAGTAAGCCAAAACAACCTAGACAAATAAAGTACTTCATTTATAAACCTCTGCATGGGTGGCTATACTTGAATAACAAAACTCAATTAAAAGAAAACAAATTAAAAGAAAAAAACTAAAGAAGTGAAAATTCAGTCACATAAAACAGAAAATATTTTATATTTTTTTAAATAGTTGTTCAACGTACCTTAGCAATCCATTTTGTGTGCTCTACTCTGCTAAATGATACGTCCTCGCTTAATATAGAAAAGCTATGATGGATCTATAATAGTAGACCTTGATCCTCAGTCGACAAAGCTTCTTGACTGTTTGATAAGTAAAACTGGGGAGACCTACCTTTACTTTGTCCCCTTTATTTTAACCTCCTGATACCCTGACCTAATGACAACCCCTTTTTTCGTGTGCACAATTCAAAATGGAGAGCCCACTTAACCCTTTCATACTTCCCTATTTTCATTTCCTTTTTCATATTTTCTCGGGGAGTGGGGGGGATTGGCAGCTAGGTCCCCCATCTATAATGTATTGCAGTTTTTCCAATCACATTGCCATATTCATTTTCCTATTTAAACAATAGCTAGCCTCCTCTCCTTCAGCACACACTCCCTCTGTGGCACCCTTCCTCCTTTTCTAGGTGTCGCCTACAGCCTGCTTTAGCAGGCCTCTATCGCCACTGTACCACTTAGCGAAAGTAAAATACGGCCAAGTACACCAGTCCATATTAAATATTCTTTAAATGAGGGCTACACATCAATTTCAACAGTTCAAAGTAACTTTTTTTGACTGACCCATTCAACAAGCGGAAATTTTCTGGCCGCCATATTGGGGGTGCTGTTCCTTCAGCGCGCCACTTGCCTGAGCGCTCTAGTGCTCCGTTAGGAGACCAGGTGAGTCTCTACTTAAGGCGAGCACTGTGAGCAGCTCGACCTTAGGAAAGGTTTACCTTCATTTGCAACACGCGTTACTGCTAGTGTGTTAGTAGGCGTGCTGCGCTTTTGCCATTTTAAATTTACCGCTTTTTCTATCTTGGTTTAAAATTATTTTATTAGCCCCTGTTTTTAAGTATATCGCCGCGCCCACAGACTTGCACTATAATTGTGCCCCCACCGATTGTAGAGCGGAGTTTATCGCCTTTGTTACTGCCTACTTGTGGCGCCTGGCCGCCATATTGGGGGTGCTGTTCCTTCAGTGCGCCACTTGCCTGAGCGCTCTAGTGCTCCGTTAGGAGACCAGGTGAGTCTCTACTTAAAGCTCACACTTCCCGCGCAGCGGTGACGCGCAGCGGTAGCGCCTGACTCGCGCCTGAGTCAAGCCAGAGTCTGCCCGTCTGCGCCCGTCAGCGCTAAGGAAGTGCGGGGTGCGGCAGAACTCTATCATCCTCGTCTCAACGCCATGGCCTCTTCTACCATCAGGTATCGCAGAGTAGATTTACTGGCCATTCGAGAACGGCTCCCCATTTGTTCCCTACCACTAGTAGCACCGCTAAGTGGCCCTTACCGCTGCACTTGTTGTTGCTGGCGACTGCCTTCCGCATCCGCTCCTTAGAAATACCATCCCGGCAGATTTGCATGTCTGGGGTGAGCGCTATTAGTATATATAGCTTAAATGTGGTCAAACATCATGCGGAGATCTTTGATATTCTTACTAATGACTCCCCGGATGTGTTTTTCATGACCGAGACCTGGCTACAGGATGCAGATACCTCGATACAAAACCTTGCTTTCCCCCCTGATTATGCCGTGGCCACCCTTAATCGCGGCTCGAGAGGGGGTGGAATTGCCATGGCAGTGAAACGCCGCTTCCCCTGCGAATGGAAAGAACTAAAACTCCCAGGATGTGAATGTGCCCGGTTCAGAATTTCCTTCTCGCACTGCTATAGCCTTACTGGTCTTTTAATATATCGGCCTCCGGGTTGCGATGCCGCCTTTAGGGCCGCTCTCCCGGACGTCATCAGCTCAGAGGCTCTTGGCTGTGCTAATTTTAATGTGCTAGGCGACCTCAACCTGCACTTTGATTGCACATCTCAACCCTCCATCCGGAGCTGTCTAGCCGACTTAGAAGCCTTGCAGCTTTCTCAGAGAGTGTCCTCCCCCACCCATCAGGGCGGGCATATACTAGATCCGTTTTTCACCAATTTAGAGGACATATCTATATGTCCACCTACCCAGCTGATATGGACGGACCATATGCTGGTGAAGGCATCTATTCCCATGTTGGAACCTCTCTTCTTGACGCAGAACAAAACCACTCTCATACGTCAGTGGAATAAATTAAAGTTAGAAGACTTCTATCTTCTACTAGAGAAGACACCCTTGCCTCCCTTCTCGGATGTTAATTGTGGCTACGAATCATTCTGCAACTGGATTGCCATGGCCCTGGACTCTTTAATTCCTCTGGTTCGATCCAACTGCCGAACTAAAGTTCATAGTCCTTGGTATGATGAGACCTTAGCATCTCTTAAGAGAGACTGTAGGCAAGCAGAAAGGCGATGGAGAAAATCTTATGACCCCGCGCTTAAAACCTGCTATCTTACTCAAACTAAGGCATACCATAGAGCGGTCTGTCGAGCCCGTGCCGCCTATTATGCGCACCCCTCTAAACTGATTTTTAAGGTCTCATGACTAAGAGGGCCACCGCAGCGGAAATATGTACAGACTCCCACTGCGAAAGTCTGGCTTCTTTCTTTATTCAAAAGGTGCAAGCAATCTACCGCACCTTTCCAACTAATCTGCAATATTCGGACTCAGCTGGTTGTTCGATGGGCGATGACGTGATCCTGGACCTGCTGGCCCCCCTCTCTGAGGAGGGGTTTGATTTATTGAGCCAAAAAATCAAATCTGGCTCCCCTGTGGACCCACTTAAACCGGCCCAGTTTAAGAACATGCAGGCGACATGTCGCTCACCCATGCTAGCTCTCATCAACCTGTCGCTGGCTTCAGGGACCGTGCCCACCAGGTGGAAGCAAGCGGTAGTAACACCTATTTTAAAAAAGCCTACCCTAGATCCGGTTAAACCTGAGAACTATCGCCCCATCTCACTGCTGCCATTGGCTGCCAAAGTCACCGAGGCCCACGTGAATGGGATCCTGGCTGACCATCTCGCCAAAGCCAACATCTTGGATCCCACTCAAAATGGATTTTGTGCAGGCCACAGCACGGAGACTGCCTTGTTGTTTATGGTTGAACATCTGCGCTCCGTGCTGGATACCGGACGAACAGCGGCACTCCTGTTATTAGATCTGAGTGCCGCGTTCGACACGGTGTCCCACGAGATCCTGTTGCGGCGGTTAGAGGAAGCAGGCGTTAGGGGGTCTGCTTTGTGTTTGTTCCGTTCCTTCCTCTCTGACAGATCATTCCAGGTCGCGATCCCACCCGGTAAATCTAACTCTTACCCGCTTACACTGGGGGTCCCACAGGGATCATCTTTGAGCCCCACTTAATTTAATCTATACGTCAGACCGCTGGCTGCGGTAGTCAAACGCTGGGGCCTGACAATGGTTTCCTATGCGGATGACACGCAGCTGGCGGTCACATTAAGTGGGGACTCAGCTGTGGAGACCCTCAAGTTTTGCGAGGGGCTTCGTCCGGTGGCCAATTGGATGAATCAGAACTGTCTCCAATTGAACACTAAGAAGACAGAGGTCATGGTGGTCGGAAATCAGCCAGGATGGTGGAATGATAACTGGTGGCCTCCCGAGTTAGGAATGACCCCTTCTCCTGTAATGGAGATAAAAAATCCTGGGGTCTGGCTGGACCCTACCCTCAGTTTCACCTGCCATACTAAGAGGGTGGCAGCCTTTTGTTTTGGCATTATCAGGGGCATCAGACCTGTACTTAAATTCTTCGATGCCCCCACTAGACAGCTTGTGGTCCAAGCCTCTGTACTATCTAGGATAGACTATGCCAGTGCACTGCTAGCAGGAACGAATCAGGCGGAACTCATGCGGCTGCAGCGAGTGCAGAACGCCGCAGCAAGAGCGGTGGTAGGACTGCCTAGGCGTTGTTCGGTCTCAAGAACACTGCAGGCGCTCCACTGGCTGCCTGTTGCTCAGAGGATCGAGTTTAAGGTGCTTTGCCTGGCTTTTAAAATTCTAAAAGGCACGGCCCCCCCCATATTGATGAACTTACTGACCCCTTATGTCCCTTCTCGATCCCTGAGATCGATGGGTCAGAACCTGTCTGTTGTCCCACGTTTCTTGCTGAGTAGGACTGGCGGCCGCTCCTTCCGAGTAGTAGCCGCAAAACTGTGGAACTCTCTTCCTGCTGAAATTCGGGCACCGGAAGATTTATTCCAGTTCAGACGTGCCATTAAAACCTTTCTTTTTAATAAAAATCTCTGATTCTGCGGCTTTATTGCGATGTTGTGTATACCTTCTTTTGGCGCCAGGACGCCCCTTTGCTGGGGCAGCTGTGCGCGGTACAAAAACAGCTAACATAACATAACATAACATAACATAACATCTCCGTCCAGCTGACCGGGATATCTGAGATCGTCTTAGACTACTGCAATATTGCGTCTGGAAGGGCAGTCCAGCAACTCCTCTATCAATGCCTCCCTTACCCCATGCCTCCAGCAGCTGCCCTCCTTGGCCTGTTTCTCTCCATCTGTAGCATCTCATTGCTACACTAATACAACACAAAATAGTAGAGGTTGAATGTTACCAGAAGCGAGTGTCCCAGCCACAACCTTCTGCAAATGCTACTCTACTGCCTGTGAACCAGAAACAGAATATTGCTAGAATGCCGAAATTACTGACTAGACATTTAGACAAGGAAATCCACTCCAGCTCATTAATTGTTTCTGCAGCAACAAGCACAATACACAGTGAACATGGTCTATAATATAATAGCTAGAACGAGTTGTGTGCGCATAAGAAATGCGTGTACATCCCTGGGAGAGGCACTCCGGGGTGGATCAAAGTAACTGATTCCAATGTTCATAGAAAAAATCCTTTTATTTTTAGATGATTATCATTGGTAGTTTCTTCGTGATATTGTCGTCATATCAACAAAGTTAGTAGGTTAGATCAAGATTTTAGCTGTTGGATGAGAACTCCGATGCATTTCGGGCAGAACGCCCTTTGTCAAGGAGAGCTGAAAGAAGGGGAGACAAGACGAAATTAGGGTGAGGGAGATACAGAGGGTGAAGCTAATGTACACCATATTAGTACGGGGGTGTAAAAAAACGTGAAAAGATAGTGCCAGAGGATTAAATGTGGACTGTGAACGGTAAATCGCATGGTGGGTTAAGAAGATAAACACGGGTGAGGGGAGAGTTACAGGATCATGGGGTAGTGCGGGAGCGTGATTGACAGGATATGCCGAGTGTGAAAGACGTGTCCAAGTTACATAGCGTGACTAAGAGTAACAAAGTTACACACGGTGCGAAGTTGGCAACCTACTCGGTAAAAGAAAAAGAAAAACTTACTTCAGAGTTAAAGCGCCAAGGTGCGCTGGGTCAGTCAACGAGTAGTTCGGTTCCGAGTGAGGAAACCCGGAAGAGAGCGTGAATATCAATAAGTGGGCGTGGAGGTTAAGGACGGACTCACGGATGGTGTGTGGGATGAACATAGAAAAGGGGTGTGAGGCGGGATGGAAAGGCGGCCATGTTGGAAAGGTCGGAGAGTGAAAGACCACAGTTGAAAAAAATAAAAACATAAATACAAGAAAACATAAAGAGCAATGCAGTATGTTTGTCAGTAGATGTATGGTACAAAATCAGCTTTATAAATAACAACTAAATTCAACACGATCGTTGAGTCCGTGTGGCTTCAGTGTCTGTAGACGATTCACCCTGGAGTGCCTCTCCCAGGGATGTACACGCATTTCTTATGCGCACACAACTCGTTCTAGATATTCATAGGCGTCAGACGGTAACGCCACCTGAGAGTGCACCCATCCCTTCAAAACGTCAAACCATCTTTAAACAACCTGTAAGGATTTCATACAATCTAGCAGTGCACCCCCACCCTTCTTGTGCTATAATATAATAGACCACCAATGACTAACAAACTGAAGCAAAGAAACATTGCTGAATGTCATTCTTGGAGCAACATGATTTGTGCTCCTTTTCGCCATGTGTTCTATGCCTGGTCCATAAGCAGCCACAAATGTAAGAGACTAAGGAGTGTGGCCTGGCAAACCACAGGAAACTGGGCAAACTATACATTGACCAGAAAAATGGCTGTTTTGGATGAATTTTGCTTATGTGTAGAGGCGAGCCATAAAAGCCCACTCCTGTGTATGTTTCACATACATCTATATATTTTACAATAAGTTTACCTTATAATAAAGGCCACAATACACAAATGCGTTTTTGTTTAAAAAAGTACCCGAGCCAAACAAAATTTGCCCAAAAACATGATGTATAATGTTGTCTTTTTTGTACTTTTTTCATCCAAAGTGAAAAATGACGTGGTTCAAATGATCAGTGAAAGTGAGGAGACGGTGCACAGCAGATAGACTGTATAGAGCAAAAAAGTGTTTTGGTTATTCCATCATATATTTTAGCAGAAAGAAGAGACCTCACTGCATTATGCACTATCTATGACTCAGTCTTTCATAAACGCTTAAAATCGATGTTTTAAACACCAATAACAATAAGAACCATTGTTTCTGTTCACATTTCAGCAGTCACAGCAGCATTAATGTCAAACAATTAGTTGAAAGCCCTCAGTATATAGAGCTCTGTTACTCCTGTGCCCCAGATTGACGTGAGCAGAGTCCAGGAAGTGGCAAGGAGGCAGACTAGTGCTGTCTCTTCCCCAAAACAAAAGTTGTTAAAAAAAGATTTTTCCTTTCTGTGATTACTGTCTTTGCCTGTGGTTGTTACAGTTGAAAATTTTATTTTTAACCTACCTGTGATTGCCTATTTTATCACCTGTCTTGTGTTTTAAACTTGTGGTTTTTCCTGCCCATGATTGCTTCCATTTAACATGTTGAAGTGTGGGATTTGCAGTCCAAACTCTGTTGTTTATCCGTCTCATTCCTGGTGACAATTCAGTTTTCCCTCCAAATTCCGCCTTTGCTCTGTGCTAAGACCTGTATGTTAAAACAGTGCACCCCCGCCACCATTTTGTGTTCACAGGCCAGTATTACCAGCCCCCCTGCCTTCCCCACCCAGCAACAGGGATATTCTACATCAGATGGTGCTTCTGTGAGCTGTTTAAACTGTGTTTACTAGGAACTGTGCACTTCGTTTTTTATCCAGGAGAGGGAGGAAAGTTTTATTCAAACAGTATTGTTAGATTACAAGTTAATGAGGCCTTTACCTACAATAGTCCAAAGTGTGGATTGAGGCTGTCTGTCTCCTAGGAGATTCTGAACAAGAGAAGCAGCTTCCAACTCCCTGGCCAGCAAACCTTGTCTGAGGTCGCTGGGACCTTATATGGCCTGCTGGTGGTTGGTACATGTGTACACTGATTGGTGGTTGTATCTGGTGTTTCTTTTGGATTAGGGTTGGTGGCCTCATTGGTTGGGTATTTGAGAGTTCTGATTGGTTTCTGGGTCTGTAATTCAATCAATGTAGGGTTGGGACTGGGCTAGGGTTAGGATTTCTATTGGAAGTAGGGACTAGGGCTTCATATGTTATTGGTTGTTGGGAGTAGGGTGGGACTAGGACTAGGGTTAGACCTTTAATTGGAAATAGCGACTAGGGCTTCTGGTGTGATTGGTTGCTAGACTAGTTGTGAGACTAAGAGTAGGGTTAAGCTTTCTATTGGAAGTAGGGACTAGGGTTTCCTGTGCCATTGGTTGCTTGGACTTAGATTGGTACTACTGGTAGGGCTAGGGCCTCTATTGGACGTAGAGGTCAGGGTTTTTTTAACTGATTGGGTGCTTGGACTAGGGCTAAGATTGGCTGTCAGGTCCTGGTCTCCTGGGGCTAATGTTGTGATTGGATAGTATTAGGGCTAGGGTTCCCATTGGTGGTAGGGGTCACCTGATTACTAGGGCCATAAAAAGCCAGGGTTAGAAAGTCTCAGCCAGGGTGTTGAGGCTAAGAACAAAGAGGACAAGAGCAGTTACCTGTTTGTGCCTGTTAAGGGCAGAGAGGACAAGTTGCCTGTTTGAGCCTGTTCGAGACTGGTCGGAACCAGGGCCAGAAATGTTGCCCAGTATACTTACCTCCTTTATGCATCTATATACTTTCAATGTACTAATGGATCTATATATTTATCACTTTCTTCTAATTTAGCATTTCCAAAGCACTACCCTATCTACCCACTACCTTATCTCTCACCCTATACATCTATCAATACATCCTCTACATCCCAAACCCCATACCACTACTATGATCCCCAAAATAACCCTTTCTAGACTCTCTCCTACTCTACCCCTCCTTGCATCATCTGACACCTCTTTTACTATACTGATCCCCTAAAACAAACCTTTCTAAACTCTTCCCTCTTTTCTACCCCTCCCCAACCCTTCTCAATCCAACTAACTGACTAACATATACACCACTAAAACTACTTTCATGTTTCACCATAATAATTCAACACTAATCCTGATGGGTTCCAGAGTAGCGTGCTACCTGCGCTTCACACCCCCATCAGGGGTAGAAAGCGCTATATAAATACAAACCTCTTTCCCTCTTCTGTTCCCGCCACCTACCTTCTCTACCCAAAAAACTGAATAACATATTCACTACTCAAATGACTTCATATTTTACTATACTAATTTTCAACACTAATCCTTTATGAGTTCCGGAGTGGCGTGCTACTCACCAGAAAATCGCTTCAACACCCATCAGGGGTAAAAAGTGCTATATGAATGCAAACCTTTCCTCCCCTTTTATTCCTCCGCTATCCTTCTCACTCCAAATAATGGACTAATATCCACCACTGGAATTACTTCATATTTGACCATATGATTTCACCACTACTCCTTTATGGACTTCCTGAATAGCGTGCGTCAACACCCCATCAGGGGAAACAAGCGCTATATACATACAAACCTTTTTCCTCCTCTATCCTTCTGCTATCATTCCAAATCCAAATAACTGACTAACCTATTCACCACTTAAAATGTACTTGCATGTTTCACTATACTAAATCAACAATAATCCTCCATGGGTCCCGGAGTAGCGTGCTACTCGCCGAAAAAGGGCTTTGACACCTCATCAGGGGTAGTAAGCGCTATATAAATGCAATTACAATACAATGCAATACAATGTTGTTAAGCAAACCATTAACAACCTGTTATTTTTTTTAGAGGGAACCTGATCACAAACATTTTGACCCTAAATGGCCTAATTCCCCTTTATTGCACAAATGCCTAGATTTTTCAACAGTAGTGGACAAAATTGACAAATACCCATCACTCTGGGGCCTATTCATCGTTTTTTTAAACATTTGTTTTATTGATTTTGCCTCAAAAAACAAAACATAGATAATACAATTGCTACTTGCTTTGAGGTCTTGTATATCATTAATCCACAATGAGACAAAGGAAAATACATAAAATAGAACATTGGAATGTGGAGCACTCCCTTGAAGGCAATAGAGTGCTCTGTGCTTCTACGATCCGGGAAAGGCCCGCAAAGCAACAGGGGATTTAACCCCCCTCGGGCTCCAAGAAGCCTATGTTTTATTTGGTAGAACATTCTGCCCTCTAGTAGCAGAATGTTCTAATAGCCTTATAGCCCTTCATAGCTGGGCTATACCGGCTATTAAAGTCCCCCTTTCTTGTTAAAGGCCCGAGCCTTTGGCTCGGGCCATTAACGCTGGAGCAGGCCTCTAATAGCCAGTATTGGCCGCTACGGCGGGCTATAAGGCTATATTAGAGCTTTGGAATTTTGAGAGCTTCACTGAAGAAAATGCAGCTCCAAAGATCTGTATTCACTGGTAAAGGCCCTCTCAACTGAGTGTTCTTATTTCCGCAAGCTGTCATTAGCAATCCATTCTATTGTTTAAAAGTGCAGTTAGCTCAACAGTCATAGCAAGGCGAGGAGCTGAGCAGTAGCTATGGCAAACCCTCCAAGATATGGTCAGTTTTGTGAAAAGACAAATTTCTTTCAATTTATTTCCATTGATGAGTGGGTAAATAAATCTGCTGGAGAACAAAGGAAGATGCCTGAAAATAACTTTTCTGCACATGACCTGGATGCACTTGAAGTGCAGAGGGCTGAAACCAAGATTAGTACAACAACCAAATGGGCTACTCAACTGGTTGGTAGAAAATGGGCATGTACCAGACTTTGAGATGAAACCACTGACTGAACTCTGCAGTCTTCTGAGACTTTTTCTGCAGAGATAAAAAATGCTAAGGGGGAATGTTAAAGTAATCAATGCCGAATATCAGTATGGGCTGGACTAAATAGTCAAATTAATAATTCTCCTTTTAGCAGAGCTGATAATATCATTCCTGATGCTGTTTTTGCACCCGCCAACAATGTGTTAGCAGCAATTTAAAAAAAACAACATAGAGAAGGCAAAGATATCGGTATGAGAAAATAATTTATATGAGCACCGGGCTTATCACTGATAGAAAACTGTGGTATCTTTAACTGCGATTAACATATTTCATTGAAGTACAAAGCTTTTTTTGATACCCAACTGCACCTCAAGGACGTGGCAGGGAAGGATTATGGGAATTGCCTAAAAATGTTTTCACCTTTCAAGTAGACGAAAACAACCAAGGTTATGCAACCTTAACTTTAAATAAACAAACAAAAAAACACAAACAAGTACATGAGAACCTAAGACACCAAAATAGAGGTCGAATTTATGACCAGACAGGCACTGGTTTGTGTCCCGTGAAATCTTTAAAAAAATGTATATTTCCAAATTGCTCTGTTGTGTAGTTCCTAAACATACATAGGATCTGCACGTTTACCCAACAAAAACTAAAGGATTGGTGTGCAGACTGATTTTAGACACCCCCAAAGGATATGTTAGCCTTTAGACCAGCTAGATCACAGTACCACCATAAGCCCCCTAATCTTACCAAGGAGCGAATAGTTTCTGGCAACTATCACACATGACAACCCTTGATCCTTCAGGGATCGTGGAAACAGTTCAGTACTTTTCGCTCAGTTAGTCTCAGAGACGTACACAGAATAAACGGTGGGGACATTTTCAATAAGCAATTATTGAACCAGCATCATTCTAGTATAAAACATGTTTGCTGAGACAATCAATAGACAGAAGCAAATGTATAAGATTACATGCACCAACAGAGTAAATAAAAGGTAGAATTCTACAAAGGTGTTAAAACAGTGAATATATGCAGGCATATACAGCTAGATTCATGAAGCCAAATTGCGATCGCAATAGCTGCGAATAAGCAATTGCGATTGCAATTTGGTTAAAAGGAATTCATAACAGTGTAATCCCTAAAAATGCGAATTCGCTAAATAAAAAATTGCGATTTCGCAAATAAATTCGCGGAATCCTGGAAGAAGCCCATTTGCAATTCTGAAATAGCGAGAAAACATGGAATCTGCAAATTAATCTGCGAATTCGCAAAACAATCGTAATCGCAATTCATGAAAAATCGCAGAATGCGAAAATCCCAATTTGCGACGTGCAATTTAAGGAGAACCCAAACCAGGTGGTAACCAGTAAGGAAAAAAAAAACTTTAAAAAAAACGTTTACAAACCACCAACAGGTGCAGGCCTGACCAAACACACTTAAGGACATGCAGCTGGAGCATGAGGACTCTCACAATGTCAGGACTCTACATGGTGGCCAGGCGGCGAAGGCTACAGCGAGCAGCACGGAACAGACGTAGGATCCAGGAGCGGATAATCCGCCTGCAGGTCACCCTTCTGGGCCAAACCAGGGAGCAAATTTACGCTAAGTACCGCCTGAATGGGGCATTGATCATCAAGCTGATCCGGGACCTAGACCCCCTGATGCAGCACCCAACAAGGAGGACCAATGCCGTGCCCACACATGTCTTAGGTATTGTGCAGCCTGCACCTTCTGGCCTCCGGAAGCTTCCAGGGGATAGTCGCTGTTGCAGGGGTGATATCCCATCCCACCATGTCCCGCTGCCTAAGGAGTTTCCTGGAGGCTATGCTGACCCGGCTACACCACTACATCTCATTCCCCACCAGCCAACAGGACTTGAATGACACCAAGCTACAATTTTACAACGTAGCACAATTTCCACATGTAATAGGATGCATTGACTGTACCCACATCCACATCTGCCCACCAGCACAAACGGAATACATGTATCGCAACCGCAAGTCCTACCACTCTCTCAATATCCAGATGGTGTGCAATGCTAAGACAATCATCACGGACATAGTGGCACAGTACCCGGGGAGCACACATGACTCCTTCATATTCCGTCACTGCGGCATTCACACACGACTAGCCAGGGGAGACTTTGGTGAAGGACACCTACTAGGTAAGTACACATGCCCCACAATTGTACACTGTGATAATGTAGCTGCGCAGAACAGGCACTCACCCTCTGCTCCTATCATTCAGGTGACAGCGGCTACGCTCTCCGTGAGTACCTCCTCACCCCATACCTCAACCCTGCAACACCACAGCAATGGAAATACAATGCTGCACACATACGCACAAGAAATTGCATTGAGAGGACATTTGGCCTTTTGAAGAGCAAATTCCACATACTGCACAAGACTGGTGGGGCCATCAAATACGAGCCAGAGGTCTGCTGCCGCATCGTGGCTGTGTGTGCCATCCTCCACAACATTGCTACCAAGTGCAGGATACCTGTAGACATCTCTGGCAGTGAGTCGGAAGGGGACAACCAACCACCTCCACATGTGCGTCACGCACGCGTGGAGAATCCTGCAGAAGGACACAGGCGCCGTAACCAAATCAGCATGAACTATTTCTAGTGCACCCACTTCCCACGCCCATTACTTCACTCATGCATGACAATAGTAATAATGACATGAGTCAGATTGAGTTAGACAGAATATTTGTTATTGTTACAGCACAATAAAGAGGGGATTCCCCAAACTGTTACATGATTGACATATTGCGTCATATGTCCCATGTTCTTTAGGAGGGCATGCTTGTAGCAGCAGCATGGCCCCTCATGGTAATGTTCAAATGTTCAATGCCGCCTCCGGGCAGATGCTCCCAACCTCCTTTCCACATCCTCCTCCTGATTTGGCCGTGAGGCAGCAGAGGGCCTGCTGCTGCGGCGGGGTGCTACCACCGGTGGCACGGACTGGCTACTATGGCTGGAAGTAGCCTCACTACGGTCGTCACCCCCCCGCCTGGCCTTGGCCAGTTGCCTGCATGCCCTGTACTGCTGTTGTTTAGTTTAGTTTAAAGGAGTTTGTAGAGCGCATGGTAACACCTCCCGGCGTGTCCCCGCGCTATAGAGAAAGAGAGCAGCAGCAGAGGAAAAAAAAGAAGCGAACCAGTTCACACAGCAAAAGAGGCAGGTTTTCAGCTTCTTCCTGAATACGATTTCATTACTCTCCAGCCTGATATCTAGGGGCAGGAGGTTCCATTGCTTGGCAGCTAAGGTGCGGAATGATCTGCCACCCATTTTAGCTTTTTTGGGGCAGGTAGTTTTAAGTAGACCCATTCCTTTGGATCTAAGAGATCTGTTAGGTTCATACACAGACACCAAATCAGACATATATGCCGGAGCTCTGTGATGAATGATTTTATGGCACCAGAGCATGGCTTTAAAAACAATCCTCTTACTGATCGGTAACCAGTGGAGGGCTGCTAGAGAGGGACGTGAGGGAGCTCGGCGGGGAAGCCTTAGTACCAGGCGAGCTGCCGAGTTTTGTAGAACCTGTAGCTTTTTTATGTTTTTCACTGAAGTCCCCATGAGTAGTACATTACCGTAATCAATACGGGACGTTATAAGTGCCTGCGTCATAGTACGTCTGGAGTTAATGGGTAACAGGTCGAGGGTGCGGTTGAGGGTTTTCATCACCCCAAAACATTTGCCAACAGTCTTCTTTACGTGGCTGTCAAATGACAGTTTATTATCCACCCATACACCTAAGTTCTTTGCCTCTTGTGCAGGCGAGGGCAGGGGTCCCAGGCAACTGGGCCACCACTCTGTCGTCCATTTGACCTCATTGCCTCCCATAATGAGGACCTCTGTTTTTGTCCCATTCAGTTTCAAACAGTGTTCATTCATCCACATAGCCAGTTTGGACATGCACGCGTTGAAGTTATCAGCTTCCTTAGAAGGGGCCTGGGTCAGAGATATGAGTAGTTGCGTGTCGTCGGCGTAGGAGACAAGCTCTACGCCGAACGATTGCACCACTTCTGCCAGAGGGGCCATGTAGAGATTGAACAGGGTGGGACTCAGGGCAGAGCCCTGAGGAACCCCCTGTTCCAGCATCACCCTGTCAGAGAGGAAAGTACCTCTTTGAACCTGGAAGGTCCTGTTAATTAAGAAAGATTTCAGCCAACCCAGTGCCTTGTTGGTAACTCCCGCTTTATTTAGACACTGTAGCAAGATGGAATGTGCTACAGTGTCAAAAGCGGCACTGAGATCAAGCATGATAAGGGCCATTGTCTTTCCCTTATCTGCTCCTTCACGTAAGGTTTCAGTGGCCCTCAGGAGAGCTGTCTCCGTAGAGAAGCCAGTTCTAAAACCCGACTGAGATTTGTGGAAAACATTATGGGTCTCAAGATGTTCCATAAGTTGACTGTTAGCGATTTTCTCAGCTAACTTGGCCACGTAAGGTAGCAGGGATATGGGTCGTAGGTTGTCCATTATGTCCATGCTGATGTTAGATTTTTTCTTAATGGGTAGTACTATTGCTTGTTTCCATTCCTCCGGAAGGCAAGAGGTAATAAAGGAGGCGTGTAATAAGTGCCTGAAGTGAGGCTCTAATACAGGAAAGGCTTCAGCTAAAATTTTCGGGGGTGCCGGATCCCTAGGAGATCCTGATTTAATTTTATTGCACATTTTGGACAGGATTTCATAAGAAGGGACTATAAAAGAGTTTAAGCATACAGGTGTATTTACAAGTTTGTCATTTTCTATAAAGTCCGTGGCCGAGTCTATCTGGTTAGAGAAACTAGTATAGATTTTATGTATTTTGCCTGCAAAATACTGTGCAATATTGTTGCACGCCTCCACCGAGTCATTGTGAGCGGGGGAAGTCATGTCCACTATGGATATCTCTTTGTATATCAGAAACAGTTCCTTGGAGGAATTGCCTGCTTCCAAAATACAGGTGTGATAATGCTTTGCTTTGGCCAAACAAACTGATTTATAATATTCTCTCTGCGTTGTTTTATATTGTATTTTAATATCTGCACAGAGATTCTGGCGCCAAGCTCTCTCAAGTTTCTTACAAGCCGTTTTCATGGCTTGCAATTCTTGGCTAAACCAAGGAGCAGTTTTCTTAAGTCTCCTGGCATTGGACATGGAACGACTTGGGGCTGTGATGTCCAGGGCCTTGGTGACGATGTTATTTAGGTTGTCATTAGCTGCCTCACAGTCTATCCCTTTGGGAGAGCCTTCGTCGTGTACAATTTGCTTAAAAGAGTCAAGGGAGAAGTTCTTCCATTTCCTGCGTTTGTATCGCAGGGATTGATGACGAACAATCTCCGTTCTGTCAAGCTGTATTGTGATGGGAATAATATAATGGTCCGACCAAGGTATAGGTATAGGATCGGAAGTATGTACTCCCTGCCAGTTACCAAAAACGGGGTCTAATAGGTGTCCTAATTGATGAGAAGGCTCTTTATTTTTTAGATCAAGCTGTACAGATTGCAATTCCATTCGGATATCATCAGCGTTTTTATCTAAATGATCTTCGAAATGAGCATTGAGATCCCCTAGCACTAACAGTCTGGATTTCCTCAGTGCTAAATGAGTGACCGCTTCCATTAGGGTCGGTGTAAACTCATATAGTGTACCTGGCGGTCGGTATATCAAGATGCCAGAGATCGAATGATTGGGGCCAGTGTTAATTGTGAAGGTACCGGCTTCACTATGATCAACCTGAGTGTGTACTAGAGAGCAGACTAGAGGAGCTTTCGTGGCTATGGCGATGCCACCTCCTCTGCCGTCCTTCCTGTCCAGTCTAGATAGGGAATAGCCGTTGGGCATGGCCTGGATAATATCCGGGTCCGAGTGGTCATCTAGCCAGGTTTCAGTTAGAAAAAGAATATTAAGATTTTGGTCCTCTAGTAGATGGTAGATTTCTAGAGCATGCTTCCGTAGGGATCTGCAATTCAATAGTGCAGCTTTGATGATAGGGCCCGAGTTAGTGTCTGGGATTTGAGGAAGGGGTTCAAAGCGGCACCTTGTGCATTTTATAAGTGACTGGGCAGACATGGCGTGTTTGCAGTCGACAGGTGTGTCGGGTTGTAGAGCAAGTAGTGCGTGTCTGCCATACCTTATGGGGTTTTGAGCTGAAGTGCCAGGGTTTGTGGCCCCGTGCCCCGTCCGGCCGCGGACGGGCGCAGACGGGCTGGACTTTGGCTCGACTTCGGCGCGCTTCCGGCGCGCCCGCTGCGCCAGCCCGCTGCGCCGTCTGGTTGGGTGACACATGATATAGGGAAGAGGAGGGTGGGAGGCCGGCCCGACTTGAGCGCTGACCTCGCCTTCCTCACCCAAGATGGCGCCCACCGCCGAGTGAAATCACGAACAAAGCGGATTTAAGTACAATATTTAGGAGGTACGAGTGTGTAAAGTGTCAGTGTGCCTGCTAATTCAATTCCCAATTTCTAAAAACAGCCCCCAGAATAAAAACGGTATAATTTTCATAAACACTAAAAACGCTCCAAATTGATTTTCTAAGTAGCCTGTGAGCAGTGCGCAAAGGTTAGCGCTTCCTCTTGTTTTTACAGCAGCTCGCAGCCCCAATAACCTCTCTAGGGAGAGCTACTGTAGGGCAGAGAGCGCTGGGTAGGGCGCGCCTAAATACTATGGGAGGGCGGGAGGCCGGCCCGACTTGAGCGCTGACCTCGCCTTCCTCACCCAAGATGGCGCCCACCGCCGAGTGAAATCACGAACAAAGCGGATTTAAGTACAATATTTAGGAGGTACGAGTGTGTAAAGTGTCAGTGTGCCTGCTAATTCAATTCCCAATTTCTAAAAACAGCCCCCAGAATAAAAACGGTATAGTTTTCATAAACACTAAAAACGCTCCAAATTGATTTTCTAAGTAGCCTGTGAGCAGTGCGCAAAGGTTAGCGCTTCCTCTTGTTTTTACAGCAGCTCGCAGCCCCAATAACCTCTCTAGGGAGAGCTACTGTAGGGCAGAGAGCGCTGGGTAGGGCGCGCCTAAATACTATGGGAGGGCGGGAGGCCGGCCCGACTTGAGCGCTGACCTCGCATTCCTCACCCAAGATGGCGCCCACCGCCGAGTGAAATCACGAACAAAGCGGATTTAAGTACAATATTTAGGAGGTACGAGTGTGTAAAGTGTCAGTGTGCCTGCTAATTCAATTCCCAATTTCTAAAAACAGCCCCCAGAATAAAAACGGTATAATTTTCATAAACACTAAAAACGCTCCAAATTGATTTTCTAAGTAGCCTGTGAGCAGTGCGCAAAGGTTAGCGCTTCCTCTTGTTTTTACAGCAGCTCGCAGTCCCAATAACCTCTCTAAGGAGAGCTACTGTAGGGCAGAGAGCGCTGGGTAGGGCGCGCCTAAATACTATGGGAGGGCGGGAGGCCGGCCCGACTTGAGCGCTGACCTCGCCTTCCTCACCCAAGATGGCGCCCACCGCCGAGTGAAATCACGAACAAAGCGGATTTAAGTACATTATTTAGGAGGTACGAGTGTGTAAAGTGTCAGTGTGCCTGCTAATTCAATTCCCAATTTCTAAAAACAGCCCCTGCTCCAGAGCTCTCGTGATGTCCTGACAGCACTGGACCATTTGGACCTGCATGGCCGAGGAGCTCAATAGAGAGCCCACCTGGCCGCACGTTTGGTCCCCTGCCAGCGCGGGAAGTGTTATTGCGCTGCTCCCTCACCAGTCCGCTTCACTGGCTCCTCACAGCCGCAGGGCAGCGGGTTTGTCGGCGTGATGCTGCTGGTGTTGTCAGCCCCACTCGTGGTTGAGTCACGCGCTGTGGTACTGCTGCGCCTGTTGGCGCAGAGGTGGCACTGTCCAAAGGGGCAGGTGGTGGAATGACCGCTGGTGCGGCAGCTTGCCCGAATGGTCCTGGGTGTGGGGATAGATGTAAGTCTCCCTCAGTGTCCTCTGTGATATCCTCAATTTGCAGGGCATCGCTGTCTGTACTTGGGACTTCTGCCCCACCTGTGATGTAAAGTGGACGTTGATTAGTGACATGTTTCTTCCACATTTAACCTTCCTACATTCATGCAGGCTACCATTCCCTGACTCGCTTCAGGATTGACTCTCACTAAACAGGTCTGGCTTCATGGGGCTAGATGGTAATTGTGGTCAGACTACATGTCCCACAATGCAATAGCACTTTTGTGGTGTGCATTGGCTGCATTACTGGGGTTTGAAATTGGATGATCTGGAGTCATGGACATTGTTAGAGGACAGGGGGTCGCAGTCGCATGGCACTTACCTTGTGTATCTTGGGTTGGTCGGGAGGAGTCCAGCTGGATCACCCCCACGCATGCCTGCGGATTAATGGTGTCCTCTACTCGGTCCTCGAGTGGTGTGTTTGGTGGGACAGTGGGCTCCCCTCCACCTGTCGCAACACGCTCCCCCAGCCTCTCTGTGATCTTCTCCTTTGCCCGCCCTCTGAGGTCGTACCAACGTTTTTTCAGCTCATCCACAGAGCGCTGTGTCACCCCCACAGAGTTCACTTTTGCGCGGATGCGCACCCAAATCCTCCTCTTATCAGCCTCAGGCACCCTTCTGGAGTCTTTACCAAAGAGGCGATTGTGGTCCTTGCAGACTCCCTCTATCAAATATTCGAGCTCTTGCTCTGAAAATTTAATTTTCCTTTTTCTTCCGGAGGAAGTGTCACCTGCAGCTTCCTGTGACATGCTGTGCACTGGGGTGTCTCTTGGTTTTCTCCTGTAGGCACTCTGGAGGGGAGCTCTGGCAATGCTGCTTCCACTTCAGGCTCTCACTGCTGAATGAGGGTGGAACCTGCCTACTTCCTGGTTGTGATGTCATCACTGTGCTCAGAATGCGACTTCCCGTTTTTGCGATCTCGCAATTAGCTCCTCAAGCTCCAGAGGGGATTGTAAATCCCCTCTGGAGTTTGAGGAAGGAATGGCGAAAAAGCGATCGGACTGCGGTTTGTTGAGTGTTACCTCGTTGAACCCCGTTCTCGCTATTCGTGGGACTATACACTGCTAATGCAGATTTCACAACCTATTTTTGTATATATTGTGACGAACACGCTGAGACCAGGGAGTCATTTTTTTCACAATTCAGGTACCCCTGACGAAGGGACCTTTTGAGTCCCGAAATGCATTGGGTGCTCAGGAAATGTAACCACTGGTTGAATTGATGTATAATAAAATATAATACTGATTTATGTTCAAGAATATCATAGAGAGAAATATGTGAATAGAAGTAACATATTAAATGTGATGATGAAAATCAGTGAAATATTGTGTTAATTGTTCGATAATTTCATTTAGAGTTGATGCATGCTGTAGTCCTAGTTGCCATACTTGGGGTTAGGCCACTTTCACTTGCAGGTTAGGATAGGGCAAAAAGATCGTTTTTTTTCACAACATTAGCTGGACAGGGGAGCGGTAGCTGTTTTACGTGCACATCTACCACTGGTGTGTTTCCCTGTGCTGTTTTTACCTGCATGGCTTGTGTCAATCAACTGACTACTCGCCGTTGTGTTCTTCCAGTTTCTTCTGTGCGATGTCTGCTATTGTTTGGGCATAAGGAGTTACTTAAGACACGAAAGCCTGGGCATATTGTAAGGAATGAGGCCTGGCCTACCTTGCAAGTTGGAAATTGGTTGTGAAAATTATTCTAAGTAGAACTCTTAATATTATTTAATTCTGTAATACAGTCGCTGACCACTTGAGTGGACCACTGACCACAGGTTAAGAACTACTGGTCTGCAATAGTCTAAAAAGTAGAGAAACCCATGTTACAGGAAAGACTGGCATCATGTACAATATAGTACAATGAAAGGTGGCAGTATGGAAAGTGCTTTGTACATTACATCCGCAGCAGACTTTTAAAGGTACATATCCCCGTCCCAGATCAGAGCAGAGAAAGTGTAAACAGGTTTTGTACGAGGCTGCAAAAGCATAACCAGTTTTCCCGCAATTGCTTGTACGTGAAGCTTCTAACGTGACAACAAGGAAAGCTTATTACTAAAGACAGTGGTCCCTAGTACTGTTGTGTGTTTGTGTATGTAAATTGAATACAGACAGTGTCCCACTTGCAACTGTACGTGATTTCATCTGAATGCACTTACTTGATTGATTAAAGCTCTGTCTGGCTGGACAAAGAACATAGACTTATGTTCATTATTTGCTTGAACTCTGTAACTGTCTAGGGACCACTGTCTTTAGTAATAGCTTATGCACCCAAGGTCCCTGACTTATTGCCTATTGGTTCCCTTGTTGTTTAAAATAACAAGGAAAGAGTGGGATATCATACTCTCTGTTTTTGCTGACAAGGAAGAACAAGCATTGGAAATGCAATAGGTCTCGCATTAGGAAAGTTTGAGCTATTGGTCTTATAAATTAATTTTTTTTAATTTATGTTTTGTTTTTTAAAATAGCTAAATTAATAGCTTTGTCATTTACAATGCCAATAGTTATAACTTTCGCAAATGTGACACCTATAGCATTTGTAATGCAACATGTTTGTATTTACGTGACTTAGATGTATTAATATTACAAATAACAATGCTGAGACTCCAACCCGGTTCCCATCTCCAAAGTCGAAAGATCTGTTCCTTATGCCACATTCTGTGTCACTGCAAAGCAAATTAACCTGTGAAATAAAACGTGTAGTGAGGTTTCGTTGAATTCAAAAGTATTTGCTTCCAAGGGCATTCCTGCACAAAGTAACAAGATGCATTTCCTCACCCAAGAGCAAGGTGGGTGAGTGAGCCTTTCCTTCCATTGCCAAGGCTCATGGGTGTGAGCCAGGGTGGAGGACGCGTTTCAGCAAATGCTGTTGCCTCCGGGGTCGTGACACCGAGGAGTGCCATGGGTTTGAGCCCAGCTGTGAGGACACGGTTTCACTGATCCAACTGGGGCCGGATGTGACGGTTCTAACGCTTAGCCGTGTTGAGGCGAGGGGCGGTGATTGGCGGCCTCGGACACCATGCTAATGGAGCCAACCGTCCCACAGGCCCACGCGAACCCTCCGGAAATGAGAGCAGAATAAATCATGAAATACCGAGACTCCGAAAAGGCGAAGCCTTCCAGCGGGAGACTTACACACCAAGCCGAGATCCGCACAGTCACCACGTCATGGTTTCAAAACAGAAACGAGACGTCAAATGAACCTGCTGTTACCCCATTTAAAAAGACATTTAAAAAAAAGAAACTGCTTTTATCATGGTAGACGCTATACACGCACATAAATGCATCTTGTATACACACATAAAGCATGTGCGTGTGAATAGACATAAATGTACAAAACTCACAAGCAATGTACTATGTATGTACTGAAATGGCAGACAAGTTTCTGTCACCTGCACTATAAACCAGAAGCATGGCTACCTGCTTCGAAAAATAATAAAAGAACGCAAACATCTTTATAATTGACACTTGACGGGCTGCAAGGGGCTGACGGGCTGCAAGGGGCTGGGGCTGCGAAAGCCCGCGCAGAGCCCCTTTGAAGGAAGCATTTATCATCCTGATGGTCACAAAGTGGCAGGTGGCGCCATCAGTGACCCCCACCAACAATGATTTTACTATGCTAATGACTTTGTTTTGTGGATAGACTTGGAGCCTGCTTGCTATGACATTAAAAACAAACAACCGGATGTGTTTTTTAATGTCGCACAGCGCACAAAACATACACACAAAACCGAAATTGGGGTTGTAAAGAAGGAGAAAAAAAACAGGAACTTTTCTTACATTGTTGCTGGAGGCAGGAACAGGAAGCATCGGGAATCAGATGTTGCAATTCTGCAGCCAAGACATTGCAAATCAGGGTTGCCCGGCATTTCCGAATAGTTAATTTACAACTGCAGCGGCGTTTCCGCTTTTTTTTCTCCAGGCTCAGACCAGATCAACCGCTCTGCCAAGCGTGATGCAAATGCACGGGGCAGCGTAATTATACGTTTAAGTCACGTAAAAAGCCAGCGGTAATTGTGAATAATGTAATATTAATCCGGGACGGAAGGGCTAACTTCCCCATAAACAATATGTGCCCACTGAAAATACGTTTTTTTATTATTTCGTAAAACAATTTACCTGCGGGAAATACTGTAAATACGTTTTGGGAGTTCAAATAAAAAATATTCATCGAACATCAAGTAAATGTGTGAGTAGAGGTTTTTTTTTTTAAAAAACCAATGCGAGGATTAGGAATTCTTCAGCCCACTGAGGGTGCATGGGAAGGGGGGAGGAGGGAGGAGAAATGCGTCTCGGCCGGAGCAGGGGGCGGAGCAGGGAGAGCGGGCTTTGAAATGCACTTCACACGGCCGGCCTGTCGTGAAACTGAAAGCATGGCCGGCCGGCCGTGAAAGCCTTTGATGCCGCAGGGGGTGGAGCGGCACCAGCTGGGAGAGTAGGCAAGGCAGGCGGCTGGGGGCATGTGCACGCGCTTTTAAGCTCAATGCGCATGCGCATTGAGCTTAAAAGTCACGGGCACTGCAAGGAATCGCCACGATTCCTTGCAAGTTGGTTCAAGAGTGGATAAGCCCCCATAGTCTCGCTTGCTCGATGCGCATGCGCATCGACAGGTGAGACCTAAAAAATCATCCAGAGGGTGAGGGCAAAAATGTAGAGCCTGATAGGGAGCCCTCTCAGCACCTGCTTTTTAGAACTGTGAATGCTGAGCACAGACAGGACCTGGCCCACTTGAAGCGCTGGTACAGGCTATGCACGAGCACACAGAAACACACAACCACACGTGCATGCATCCAGCCCACAACAAACTTACATAAATACCACAACGCAAATGCTAGTGGAGTACACGTGCCTGCAGGCACTACCTAGGCACCACTGACACAAGCAAAACATCATACAAGATCAACGCGTGTACATTCAATCAGCCTAAACCTATATTCGTCCACAACATATACATAAACAAGAACAAGAAGGGAGGAGGACTTGAAGCAGCTACAACATAAGCAGGCACACATAATAGTGGTGCACACTTCTAGGCACTCACGACATATGTGCCCCCATAGGTAATTAAACACATACAGGCAATCAGGCTGCAGGTATATGAAGCCACACACTGTCCATAATCATGTATGCACCATCAACATGATCACACAATCAGACAGTGTTCACTGATATGCAGACAACATTTGCCGAAGGTTCCCAATAGCGAGAGCGCAGTGTTTCGAGTCATACCCCTCTCTGTAACGCAGGCGGTTTTGTTTCCAGTCAGTCACAATAGTAAACCATAGAAGCATGTTGAGCCCGAGCCTCATACACTATTAGTTCAGGAATTATGGGGCACTCATCAAATTGTTGACGCCACCGCAGAGCTGGATACGGCTTCCAACACGGGGAAGTTTACAAGAGGCAGGTGCTGTGTGTAGGAAGAGGGGAGTGTCATATTCGCGTTATATAGATGCAATTACAAATTACAAATATCCACACCCTACTACCCAGGCGTTGGCATTGAAATCTACTTTCAGATGCTCTGTGCAACGGAAAGATAATGTCGGCTGTAGCAGACAAAGACAACATTGTGATCGGTACACCTGCATTGAACAGCCTCTGCGTTTGTGTACCCGGTAAGCAGCTTATCCACGCCTAGTGGGACGAGTGCCGCTGTTTTCATACACCTACGGTCACACGGCGGTTCGAATCTTGTCCTGGGACCAAAGGTGAACCGCCGGGTTTCCTCGCCACTGACAGATCAAATAGTCGTTCATAGACGTGCAGCTCAACTGCCAATCAACAATATATAAACATTTCACAACGTTGACCTTTTTCACAATCGCGTTGGTGACATTTACGGTGATTGTGTGTGCACTAGACAAAGAAGGCACCTGTGGACATTTAAAAGACACAAAAACAAATCTGAGGTGTGTATTGCAACACGATGCCTGCTATGTGTAGTCTGTTCCTAATTTTGCAAGGGTGTGTCCGGCCTCCTCTGGCACTCAGTGCGTGAAGCGACAGGGGGACCTTGACTCCGCTGCAATCAACCACTTTGGGTCCTCTCAGTATGGACTGTGCATACCCCCAGTGCACACGGAACTTTACTAGTGAGACGAAAGGTGATTACATTGAAAACAAGTAATTTGCCCGCAATCCCAAGTTACCGGTCTAGGCTGCTGCACGCTTTCAGGAAGCAGAGTTGATGGCGGGGGCGAAACCAGGAAGTCAGGCATCCTTGCCCGTGACATGGGCGGGGCCTGTGACGCGGCCGGAAGAGGCCGGTGTTGCGCGTTGATGCGGGCTCCCATCATGGAGGGAGAGCGCCGAGGTAGCGTGAAGATCCACAGAAGTGCCCCGCGTGTGGAGAAAAGGAGCTCAGCGAGGCGACTCGAGCACGGTGAGTGGAGGGGGGATATGTGTATATGTGTGTGTGCGCGAGCGTGCGTGTGTGTGCGTGTGAGCCCCGTGAGGAGTGGTGGTGGTGGTGGTGGGGGTGCGTGTGTGTGTGTGTGCGTGCCTGCCTGCCTGCCTGTGTGTATGCCTGAGGGGGGAGGGGGGGGGGAGTGTGTGCGTGTGGGAATGTGTGAGCACATGCGTGACTGTGTGTGATTGAGTCTGTGTATGCGCATGTGTGTGTGGTGCCGTGCGCGCCCCCGAAGAGGAATCTGAGACTGCGACGCTCGTGCGTGAGCTCCGTCTCAGATTCCTTCTAACACGCCAGCAACAGATGTCTCGCAGACAGCAGGCTTACGCCTGCTTTTTACGTCTGCGAGACCTAAAAAATATAAGTTACCTGTTTCTCTGGGGACCTTCAGACACGCAACCCCTTTTTCATTCAGCCCTAAGTCCCACCTCCTATGTTCGGCTCCCATGGCAGCGCACTCTATAGAAACTGTTACCATGGAGGCGTTTCAAAGCCTGGACACTACTACATGGGCTAGAGGCAGGGTCTTAGTCCCCCACGAAGTGTCCAATGGACACTTCCGCTGTACTGTAGTTTACCTCACAGAGGAGGGGGAGGAGGGTCCGGTAAATGAAGCTTTAAAGGTTGCACTGACAAGTTTTCCTTACCTTGAGCGCATTTTATCCCACTGTTTAACTTGGAGACATCTCCACCCACAGAAGGTCACTTACATGAGTTACATTTCAAGCATTGTCCTCCACTAATATTCCCGGAGGAACCGGAAAAGTGTAACAGCAACAGTGTAAATACAAGCCACCAAAGAAAATGACTGTGCACCGAAACCTACGCCAAAACAGCAGCAGAACAACCAATAGAAAGGGTGCACCCACCTCCAGAGTGAATGACTTCAAAACCTCAAAAGAAAATACATTTAAAACAAGAAGCAGCCACCATTGTTGAAGCCGGGGCCCCAAGTGCTCTGTGGGGCAGGATGTAGAAGAAAGTGAAAGCGCACCATGCGCGCGCTGTTCCTGAAACGCTGTCGGGATGACAGAATACCATACGAAAGTGGAAGCGCGCCATGCGAGCGCACCATACGGGTGCACATCGCCTGTCTGGGCAGGCACAGCGAGCAGGAGACAGGGAGGGAACAGAATATGCCTCCCTGCCAATGAAATGCACACATTTTTTACCCTCGCCAATCAGAAGCATGGGTGGAGCTTCCACCTGCTTCTGAAGCAAAATCAACGACAATAATCTCGCAAACAAGCAGCGCATGCGATGCATCGCTAGGCGAGACATAAAATGCATCTAACAAATACATACATGGGTCAGAAACCTGTGTAGAAATAGGCGACAATCCTTCTTTAAGGATACCAGGGAGCAGCACAGATCACAATAAGAAATAAAGAAATTCCGATGTTTTTTCACACTGTAGCATCACTTTTAATGGCAAAATACAATGTTTAATGAAATGAAAGCTTACTGTAACAAAATATTTTTGATGGTTGTCATGTTTTGCAAAGTTGTGCAAAGTTCCTTCTTTCCCAAACGTATTAGTGTGCCTTTCTAAATTTGTAACTTGTTATTCTATGATTTGGTACTGTAATAGTAGCACAAAGCACATGGTGGTATTATTAATGTAATAAAGAATATTTTCCTACATAGACAGCGGTCTGCTTTTGTTTTTTATTCTCCCTGTCTGTATACAGTTTCATACCACTGTTCAAGTCCTTAACCACTTCACTGCGGCGGCTATTCCGCCGCAGTGCTAAGGGGGCGGGGCGGAAGAGCGGCGGGCGCATGCTGGTGACGGAACCGCTCCGTCACCAGCCGCGGTTGCGCTGTGCTCATGACGGAGCGGTTCCGTCACGGCCCCGCCCGCTCAATAGAACGTTCAGCGCAGGCGCGGAATCCGCGCCGCGCAGGCGTTCCGAGCGGGCCGTGATGGAACCGCTCCGCCGTCAGCACAGCGCGACCGCGGCTGATGACGGAGTGGTTCCGTCACCAGCAGGGAAGGGGTTAATGTTCAAGTAGGGTTGTGAACTATCTGGGCTTTTTCTTGTCATGGACTATTTTTTTAAAGTGTGGTTTTAAAGTACTGCGTTGGAAGGAGTTCCTATCACTCTAATTTTCTTACTTGAAACAGCCATTCTCTGTCTCATCTTCTACCAGTGATGAATGTGGAAAATAGGATCTTGACCCTTTCACTATTAATAAATTCGTGGCAGCTTCAGAGTACAAACCAGTCTTACAAAGTACCAACTGTTTTAAGGGTCATTTAAAACCAGTCTTTTAACACAGATGCCCGAAGTAATCTGCTTCTTTTTGGTCTATGAGAAGGACAACTCCAAAAATGAAAGTGAAAGGTTAGAAGTGTTGTTTGTTTTAAATGCTTATGAAAGGCATATTATGCAGAAAGCACTGTGCCTCATACTGGCAAATTCATGAGCATGTTTAACCTGATATCAGAATAGCCATTGGGTTGAATGGGAAAACTAACTCGTATGACCAGTGCTGTCAGTTTGTGGCTAAACTGAACATAATTTCTAGGCTTATAAAGCTGAAATATAACGCTGGCAACTAGCTGCACATTTGGCATTGAGAAATCACTGATGCTTGGCCTTTCCTAATTTAGGCCAAACATTTTTTTTTTTTAAAGCAGATCGAAACCAAAACAAATGATGTTGTTTACCTGGTGAAGATTTCTACATTTGGACTCAGTCGCTCTTTTGGAGCACAGATTCCTCATGCAGGGCCAGACTGCAAGCTGTAGTCAAATAGGGCTCCACAAGGCTAGATAGCCTCTCTGTACAACTCGTGGAAATGGATTTGCTAGTGCAGAAATATTCAGTGCAGCAGTAACCTGAATCTTTGGCCCAGTGGCAATACAGCTTTGTCAAATGGACTTGGTGTGTTTGACCCAGTCATCCGGAGATTTTTGGAGCCAAAACTTTTGTAAGACGCAGGTTTTTCAGGATGTTAGTAGGAGTACACTTTGATGCACCCAAGAGTCACAGGACTTCAGGAATAGCACTTGGGGATCAAGACTCACTTCTGCAGAAGCCACCACCAGGGTTTAGGACGGGTCCATTTGGAACTGGTCAGCTGGGCTCTTCAGTAAGCTTCCAGCAGCTTTTTGTGTCTCTGTAGTTTAACAGAAGGTCAGTCAACTGACCCTTGGAGTCCACTTCTTGTCATGTTTACAAGTGGGAGCAAGTCCAACCTTTCAGGTCTCCTCACAGTTTTCAACAGCAGGTGCAGTCCTTCTACTGCCTTCCACGGATCAAGTAGTGCTTGAAGAGGGTGCTTGATTTTTGCCTGTCTCTAGCCTGTGGGTGGGGGTAACTCCTGGCCCCTTTTCAACCAACAGGGAAATATTCCCAGTCCTAACTCTACCCAGCTCCTGTGTGTACAACTGCGATCGCACAAAGCCCCTCTCTACCTTAATCCAACCTAGCAGAATATTTCTTCAACTGAGCACAGCTCCTATGTCCATCCACAAATGTGGCCAGGGAAATTAGCAACCCCTCCTATGTGGTCACCAAAAACCGGTTCTGGGAGCTGCTCCTCTCCCACTGGGAATTGGTGCCTGACAAAGTCAAGGAACAAAAGAGGGGGCATGCTCAGGTGTTAGCTAAATTTGCCCATGACATGGTAGGTCTCTTTGAAGTTAATTATGTACCTGGGCACTGTCCAGTAGGTCATCCTGTCAGAGGAACAGAATACCTCCCAATACCTAAGGCCTTTGTCTCAGTTCTAGGAAGTGTACACCTCAGTAAGGGAGCATTCAGCTAATGAGTGACAATTGGAAGTTCATGCACATGGGATTATAGAGCCTTTAGGCAGGTAAACTGACTTTTAAAAGCACCTTTCATAATATAGTACAAATCCAACATTACCAGTAAATTGGTGTGTATTAAATATTTTAAGAAGTTCAAAATGAACTGTGCAGCTGTTTCCTATGCAGAGATATCATTATTTCATTTTAATATTATATCCAAATGTTTTTCCTACGGAACAGCTAATGATGCTACAGTGAAAATACTTTTGGGGCCATGTCACTGTAAGGCAGAGTTATTCAAACTATGGGGCGCGCCCCCCTGGGGGGGGGGGAGACACCATCTCAGGGGGGGTGCGCACTCCACCAGCACCATAAAATTTCACCTTTCATTGTTTCCCACGACGGCAAGGCAGAGTGGAGCTGCAGGGGCCCTAAGAAGGGGTAAAGACTATCAACACCTCATTAACATGTCAAAAGGTCTTTAAAAGACGGGAAACACCCATTACATCGATGTCAAAAGATCGCGGTGCCATCACACCACGACTTTTACATCGCAGTATTGTTTGAATCGCATGCATTCACTATGCATGCGACAATGGCGCGATGCCGTTAACATCGCATGCGATTACAACGCTTACCACGACTGTCAACTTATTGTAATGCGGTAACTTATTGTAATGCGGTGTCAAATGCCAAACACAAGTACGAGGCTAGGTTCCTGCAGTGTCAACTTATTGTAATGCACAAGAGGTTCCTGCTCTGGTCGAGGCTTTGGAAACATGCAAATACGGCATGAAAAACAAAACACAAGCACGAGGCTTTGTGAAATAACTATAAGTATGCATGAAATAAGTATAATTCTGCATTACATTATTGTGTGCCAAGAGGTTGGTGGTGGATGTATGGGTGATGGGATGGATGGATGGCTGGATGCCTGATGGATGGATGGGTGCATGATGGATGCATGGATGGATAATGGATGGGTGGATGGTGTATGGGGGGATCGGTGTATGGTGTATGGGGGGATGGGTGGATGGATGGATGAATGATGGAATATATGGATGGATGGATGGATGATGAGTGGATGGATGAATGATGGATGGATGCATGATGGGTGGAGGGATGGGTGGGTGCATGATGGATGCATGGATGGGTGGATGTATGGGTGCATGGATGCATGATGTGTGGCTGGTGGATGTATGGGGGGATGGATGGATGGATGGGTGCATGATGGGTAGATGGGTGAATGATGGATGGATGCATGATGGATGGATGGATGGGTGCATGTGGATGTATGGGGGATGGATGGATGCATGATGGGTGGATGGATGAATGATGGGTGGATGGATGGATGGATGGATGGGTGGGTGGGTGCATGATGGATGCATGGATGGTGGATGTATGGGTGCATGGATGCATGATGTGTGGGTGGTGGATGGATGGGGGGATGGATGGAAGGGTGCATGATGGGTGGATGGGTGAATGATGGATGGATGGGTGCATGTGGATGTATGGGGGGATGGATGGATGCATGATGGGTGGGTGGATGGATGAATGATGGGTGGATGCATGATGGATGGATGCATGGATTGGTGCATGTGGATGTATGGGGGGATGGATGGATGGATGCATGATGAGTGGATGGATGAATGATGGATAGATGCATGATGGATGGGTGCATGATGGATGGATGATGGATGGATGCATAGATGGATGATGGATGGATGGGTGGAAGGATGGGTGCATGGATGCATGATGTGTGGGTGGTGGATGTATGGGGGATGGATGGATGCATGATGGATGGATGGATGAATGATGGATGGTTGGATGGATGGGGGCATAATGGATGGGTGGATGGGTGGGTGCATGATGGATTGATGGATGGATGGGTGCATGGATGCTGCGATGCCAAACACAAGCACAAGGCTTTGAAAACATGCAAGTACGGTATGAAAAACTAAACACAAACACGAGGCTTTGTTCCTGAGGTTCCTGCGATGCCAAACTCAAGCACGAGGCTTTGGAAACATGCAAGTACGGCCTGAATAAATGCGGTGAAATAAAAAATGCGGTGAAATAAATGTAACTCTACAGTGCTTCTCAGTGGAGAGCATAGTCTTTGAATGGTACTCATTTTATTGACCACAGACGTTTCTTTGAGGAGGCTTTGCAAGAATTAAGTGGAGAACCCGTTACAATTTGCACACATTTTATCTTGAAAAATGTAGTTTTGGACTGTGTAGTAAGCCTCTGTCATTTCACCGCACCAACTCGCAAACCTGCAGTTTTCTAAACACTCTTACTGTGTTTAACATTATTAGCCAGATATGGACTAGGAAATGCGGATGACGGTCGAATATGTAGAATACCAGGTTCCAGAATTTTTTGTCAAGTGGTGGAGGGGCCCGACATCTAAATAAATTCAGCTGGGAGGTCTCACCCTAAAAAAGTTGGAAGACCTCTGCTGTAAGGACACGTTTTACATTAAAATTTAACATGTTCTACTATTTAACAGAATGCAACATGCCCTGTTGGTAATTAAGGCCTATTTAAGTGTACAAATTAATATTTAAAAGGAGGGGTTTAGCTCTGTCAAAGGAGTTATGACTGGTCGAAATTGTAGTTTTAAAACTGCATAGATAGGTTTCAGTGGTAGCGTGCACTGTCACTTTAGTGGTGGCACAATGTGTGCTGCAGTCCACTAGTGGTATTCAACTTACTAGTCATGGGTACACATTGTACCTTATACTAGGGAAGTATAAGTAGATTCATGCATGGTATTTAATATTAGGACATGTAAAAGTTGAATGTAAAACATGTCTATACAGTGATAAGGCCCCAAAAGTTATTTTCGCTGTATCAGGGTTAGTTGTTCATTCAATAGGAAAAGATTACAATACCACATTAAAATAAAATAATGTTATTTCTTCTTGGCTGGCAGCTGCAAAGTTAAATTTTGGACTTCTTAAAATAGTGAAATATTAGCCATGGCTAACCTTATGCATGCATATTTTCTACAAAGCAGAAGATGTTGTAAAAAACTAGAGTATGTAAGAAATGCATGCGAATATCAGACACTTACCTACGTAAATTGCCTGTAGATATTTACAACTTTTGTATTAATTAGGTACATAAAATTAGACAACCTTAAATATTTGCTTTAGCCAGTGAATGGATTCCTCGATGCATTGTCTTGTGCAACAAAATAGCCATTATCTTACATTTATTGTGTAATCTTACATTCTTACAGTAGATGTTATAGAGAGTGCTTCAAGGCTTGCTGTTGTGGGTGGTGATAACTTTCGAATTGGAGATAATTGTGATGCTTATAGCATAGCTATCAACACAAGCAACAAAGGCTTCATGATTCTTTCTATCAAGTCCCTTTAGCGCAAATACCGTTATATTAAATCTTTTTCCTGTGGTGCGTTTTCCCAAATACACACCGTGTTCCGTACACAACATGGTGGCACTCTATTTTCATATCGCTAAAATATTTTAAAATGTATCAGAAGTAGACGTTTGATACTCATCAGCAATCTGCTTAAAATATTTCAATGAGGGCATGTGAGAAAATATATGTTTATGTTCTAAGGTAATAATAACATGGTAATACTGGTACGCTTGTTTTCTTAAATAACTCTTGCTTGTAAGCTCTAGAATAAAAAAAAAAGAAAATAAACCTTCTCTCTAAAGCGTATGTAAAAATGGATAAACGTTTTTCGGTAGCCATTGGCTTTCTGTGGTTGCATTTTTGAGATTCCTGGTCGCCAAAGGAGAACACTCTGACTTTCAGCATCAGCCAGGCCTAACCCTTCTTCGCCTTTTCAACAGCTTTCAAGTCCTGTCACTGGATAACACTACTGGCTCTGTGTTCTTTCTTTTTGTGACAAATTGCTGCAGCATGACAGGACAGACTATTTATTTCATCGTCCTGTTGACAGCAAAGGCCTCAACGTGCTTTCACTCTTTCCCCTTCACCTATGGAGGCTTAGTCACAGATTCTGTCCCTTTTCTTTGTATTCAAGCCATCAGGCATCCTACACTGACTGCAAGGTTGGGTCACTCCCCCCACCCTTCCACTCCATCAACAAAAATTGAAAGAAGCCTTTTGATGCCCATACAAGAGCTTTCCGAGCCAGCTGTGTGGCATGGAACCAAACGTCACAAAACAAGCAGAACTAGTCTTACATACAATAGACTCGCTGCTTTTTTTCCCAATGTTAAGAACATGTATAATATACAGCGTAAAGTTTAATTAATAAAGCCCATTGAAAACTGATAAAGAACTGATACATCATGTTGCTGTGATATGTTTATGACAGTGATCGCACTTTAAAATGCAAAAGTATGACAGTTGTGACTGAATTTTCAGTTGTAGTGGACCTTGTGTTTCACTTTCAGCCCTCTGCTCCAGTTGTAAGATGCATTACCTATCAACGGCATCTTTTTTTCAAATGGTCTATACCTGTATAGCTCCATCACATCGCACCTTTGGAAGTAGAATTAAAAGGGAAAGTGTATGTATTGGGGTTTATGTAGCGGAACATAGCTGCAAGGCAATGGAGCCTGCAAACAAGGACAAAGGTCCGGGGACAGAAAATGGGGTCAAAGAATAGTGGAAAGGTAGTGTCAGTGTCCAAAATGGGCATCAGCAGGTATAAACAAGCATTTGCAATGCAATAGGTCTCGCGTTAGGAAAGTTTGAGCTATTGGTATTGTAAATGACAAATATGTTTTATTTATGTGTTGGTTTTGAAAATAGTGAAATTAATAGCTTTGTCATTTACAGTGCCAATACTTGTAACTTTCGCAAATGTGACACCTATAGCATTTGTAATGCAATATGTGTTGTATTTACGTGACTTAGATGTATTGATATTACAAATAACAATTGCTTTTAATTTGTTTTTAATAATTAATACTTAAATAAAAGTTATTGTAATTAGAACAGGCATGTCCCTAGAAAGAGGTACTGCTGGCACAAATGTAAGTGAATGTTACGTTTATTATTCACACAGCTTTAGAAAAATAAATATATGACTGACTGTATTCAATGTTCAAGTATAACACAGCCCAATATTAGGTCACATCAATGAATAGACACAGTGACATTCAAATAGCTCACAGCGGAATTTGATTATACCGATTTTACATTTATTAGCAAACGCAGGTGTTCTATTTTACGTTACGGGTACGTTGATTTGCTTTGCTTTTTGGAAAAATCTTTTAGGGGGTCTATGCGATGGACGTCTGAAGGCAGGGCCTTTGACTGAAATGAGAGGGTCTCTCAATTTTGAATCATTCACATTTTAGCAACCAGTGGAAAGGTCTTGTCCATATGGGACTCTGTAGTTAAGTTTTGCGGCTGTGCAGGGCCAGTGTACTTTGGTATCAATTAAATACTGCGTTGAACGCTACCCTTTTCTGTGGAGGGGTTTTCAGTCCACACAAAGCAATCAGTCTTTAAGTCTTTCTGGGAGCTTCCCTATACTTATCTGTTTTTAGGTGCGAGTTCGTTATCCAAGGGGAAAACAGCAGTCGTTGCCAGTTAGTTTTTATGTGGGGATAGGTTTCACCTCTGTGGGAAACACGATCGAGAGGAAGTGTCAGCCAGCTTTTCAAAATAGTTTTGACTAGATCTTGGTCGAAGACAAAGTGCCCACTGTGCCTCATTCACATTATATAGTTTCGTTTTCTTGGCAGTGCATCTTCACTTAGAGTTAAGTGCTCACAGTGAGCAGTTCTCCCATGTTTCTGTGGAAATTCTGTTAGTCTTGGAGTCTGATTCTAGCACTTATTTCACAGATCGTAGTGTTAACTGAACTAGAAGTCAACACACTTGTAGAGCGTACCGTGATGCCCTCAATGTAGGAATGAAACCATATTCTAAAACCAGTTAGTGTTTTGGGAGAACACAGAAAGGACAACAGCAGAGTTCAGACACATTGAAACTCGTGTACTCTGGAATTCGGGAAATACGTAATTTTGTCACTGGTAGAGAAAGAAGACATTTTCAATAACCTTGGCTTTAAAAGTGTTAGATGCGTGCTAGAATTGCAGGTATTTTGTTGCGAAGGGAATATTGAGTGAGCACCTCAGCGTTGCTTGCGGCCACAGGACAGTTCTCCTGATGGGCACAGCCTTGCTAAAAGCAGTGTTGAAAATTAAAAGTCGTCTATCTGCTTCTCTTAGGCAGCTAATGTTGTTTCTTCTTTGATGTCTGATGCACTCTAGCCTCGGGTTGGTAATCGTTTGCCGGACAACCAGGCACTTCACACAGTTCTGACGTGACACATCTGTCTCTTTATCTCCAACAATAAACGCCGGGAAGAGGTTAAGGGGGCTGGGAAGGCAGCTGATATAAAAGAAGCAAGGCTGGTCTAGGGCAAGCGGTAATACAGAGCTGCCTGAGGTGCCGCCTGTGCAGGGGTAGTTTCTCGCCATTAAGCACATTGCCCCGTTGCCTACAGACGACTGTTAAACAGATCACGCTAGCATGTTATCTCTCAATACACATTTGTGAAAAATAGTGTTTCCTTTTATACGTATACTTCGAAATATTCTTCCTTATTTTTATCACTTCTGTGCTATCCAAATAGACCTCAAAGAGCATATGTGCACCCAGGAACCTGGAAGAGCATTACTGTATCTATCATTACTGCACTTACATTTAGAACCCGCATAGACCTCAATTTCAAAATAGAACCGATAGCGCAGAAACAAGCAGGCCCTGCCACGACAGTCATAAAACTCTCAGAATGGCTTGTATTTTAAGTAGAACTTCACCACTGTGTCTTTGTGGCGGGCCACGTGGGACAAAAAGACCTTGTTTCCTTTGCCGCACCTGTGAGAGGCCGACGTGTAAATTCATCTATGCTGGCCATAAAACCGCGATTTTAAAAGTGCAAGTAATATTTTATATGCTGATGTTTATAATGAACAGTATTTAGCATGGGTCTGGGAGATTAGCGCTGCCGTGTGGTACGGATACCAGTTAAAGTTATGGTGAACAGATGTGCATACAAACTAACAAAAAAAAGTTGCCTCATGCGCTGTCCCTGGATCTGAGGCTAGTGCCCACATCCGGGCCGGGGAGGAGACTGGGGTTGGGGGTGCGAGGGCTGCTTGCGCATGCGCTGTCCCTGGATCTGTCGCCGTAATTAAGGGAAAACTGCGAGAGTCGTGCGGCGTGTGGAGGGGGCTACTAACTCGTGCAGCCGCCACAGGCGCTCCAGAAATGATTGTCCCCAACAGCAGTGAGGAGCAGCTATCGTAAGCAGGTAAGAGGGAGGCACCGGGGGGCCTGTGCAGGAGCGGACTCCCATACACGCAGACTACACCCTCCCCCCGCGCGCGTGTGTGCGTGTGTGTGTGTGTGCATGCATGAGTGGGGCTGTTGCGTGTGTGTGTGTGCATGCGTGAGTGGGGCTGTGTGTGCGTCTGCGCAAGCGCGTCTCAGAGGCGCCCTCCCGCGGTCAAAACTGAGAATGGAAAAGCGCGCGTCTGACTCGTGTCTCCATTCCCAGAAACGGGTGACAATAGTTGTCGATCTCGACAATCAATGCTTCGCATTGATTACGTCGAGCTCGACCTAAAAATGAATGTCGAGTTGGACTCAGAGGCATATAAAAAGCTCCCTGAGAAACAGGGAAGCTTACACTGATGCAGGCCAACTGGTTCTATTGCTCACACGTGTCTACCCGTTTTCAGTTATCTCTTATTTCTCTCAAAAAATGCTTTCTGTTTTTCTGGCAACTATTATTTTAAAAAACGCTAGGTTGGTCCTTGCGCTGCCAATTTCTTTAGCTATAGCTGTCTTTTTGTTACTGAAGTCCTGTCACCCTTGCTCCATCTACTACCAAGACAATTGCCAGTCTTTAAAGGAAAATACCTGTATTTTCCTCAGAGCAATAAGCCACATAAATATAAGTAAAATCATTCTTAGTTAATTCAGATATCCCGAAACGGCCAACCAATTTTAGAATGGAAGACATGGAAAGATGGATTTAAAGCATATGCAGAGGCAGTTTGTGTCTGTGTGTGTACGGGGGGGACATGTAAAATGCAAATTGTCAATGTTGAAACATTGTTTAGGCACAGAGGGAAAGAGATATTAAGGAATCTTCCCAATCCCCCTGCAGATGTTGAAGAAGATCTTCATGAATATGGGTTTTCCTTAAGATGTAAAATGCAAATTGTCAATGTTGAAACATTGTTTAGGCACAGAGGGAAAGAGATATTAAGGCATCTTCCCAATCCCCCTGAAGATGTTGAAGAAGATCTTCATGAATATGGGTGTTCCTTATGATGTAAAATGCAAACTGTCAATGTTGAAACATTGTTTAGGCACAGAGAGAAAGAGATATTAAGGCATCATCCCAATCCCCCTGAAGATGTTGAAGAAGATCTTCATGAATATGGGTGTTCCATAAGGAAGTTGGACACTAAATATGTCAAAAAGAATAGTGAGGTGCTAAAAGGTTCCATTTCCTGGTCAGGGCTAGTTACTTGGAAAATATGGATGATTCTGTAGCCACATTTGTTTACTTCCTGTAGCATGTAACTATAGGTCGAACCATGGTAAGATGGTGTAGGACCAATTAGTGCAGAATATCGCCAGAAAGACGGCGCAAGAAAAGGTATTAATAGCTAACAAGTTGACTTTAGTCAAGGTCATGGATATTGTCAAACATTTAGATTACATGTATCAAGATACAATGCAATGGGGGGATAGGGGAAAGGATTTGGAAAATGTATAAGGGGCCAGATTCAATAATAAAAAGGAATCTGTTCTAGGCCCACATATGACACCCACTGGTAGAGGGTGGAAAGATAATGAAGCAAATTCAAGGGATAGAATTTGTAGTAGATGTGGTTTCCAAGATCGTGTGTCAACTGACCTTATCCACTGATATTTAGAGTGTACACAAAATGTAAACAAATGCACAAAAACAAATAAAGAATTGATGCTTGTAAACAAGTGGCCATTATGCGTGCATGTGTAGGGGAGGTATCAGTGCTAGGAACCAAATGCATAATGGCATCATAAGTGAGTTTGAGGCAGAAGAGGTTTTTTGGAGATGTCAGCAAAGAGACCTTGCTGAAAGAATTCATTTTGTTGGTGTGCAGGATCACAGGTGACCAGGACACCTTGTATTGCAAAGTGAAAGTAAATGCCAAGTAAATACTTATCCCAATTTTAACTAAATGTGCAGGAACCTCATGTGTGCATCTGTGTTTTTGATTCTTTATCTCTCATTAGGCTATAACCAGAATTAATTGGTAAAATGTTGGTATAATGTTTCTACTTTATGTACTATGATTATTATTATCATTCATGCACTATCCTTGGGTGCATGTTTTGGCTTACATGCTGTATTTATGGTTTGTTTCATAACGTATGATTAGAATGTGTCTCTATGTTGATCTTACATTATTTGACACATTCTGTGAGCCATGACATCTTTTGTGTGCATCAACTGGAGTCTCACTTGGTGTTTCTCTTCTGAGCTAAGTTTCATCTGTTAGATGAGCGAGCTAATGAAAAGGGGGACAGAGTCTGAAACCTTTCATATGTCCACTTGCTGGACACACTTCTACCTGGACCCCGTGCATGTCACTCCCCATTCCTTAGTTTCTCTCTGGCAAAATAGACCTTACATAGTCGTCTAATAAAATTCATGTTTTTAAGTGGTTCTTTTATGAAATTACTTATCTGATCTCCTGACGAAATCCTCTTTATCCAACTCAAAAAATCTCTTTCTTGGGGATCTAAACCTCCATTGGAATGATACCAATGACCCTACTATCTCCCTACTCACTACTCTTCTTGAGAAAAGTGAACTCAAACAACTGTGCCTACCCCAACACACACTAAAGGAGCCATCCTTGATGTCATTCTGTCTAACGATGATCTGACCTTCGTGACCAATATCATCCCCATTGACTGGTCTGACCATCACCTTATACTGTTCTCCAATGCGACCTCAGCAAAAAAGTATCCCCACAGATGTTCTCGAATCTAAACTCCAAGTACAACTTCTTCGCATTCCCCCCTCACAAAATGCGAATGAGCTCACTGAACTCTTTAATAATACTGTCACTGGTATTCTTGACCAACTGGCCCGCCTAAACTTAAAATCCAAAGAAACACGCCCTCAAACTCTTGGTTTAATACAGAGATAAATAATGAAAGACGGGCTCTCAGACTGTCGGAAAGAACCTGGAGACACCATCCCTCACCCTCCAATCTTGCACTTCTCAGACGTGCTAGATCCATATACAAAAAACACATCCTCAAAGGAAAAGGCATCCTTTTTCCGCACTCAACATGATCGTTCCAAAAACGGACCTAGGGAACTCTTAAAAATCATTCGAAACCAAACTTCCCCCGCACCTCCAAACATGACAGCCTCCTCAGCTAGATGTGAAGAAATTGCCCACTTCTTCTCAGATCCTTCCTTCCCACTCCACTACCCTCCAACTCGCTCCCTAACGACCCTTCATACCAACCCATTTCCCTACCCCCCAACCACTCCACTGGCCTTTCCCCCACCACTTCACCGATTACCAATTCCCCTAACTCACATCTAAAGAACAATGCCTCTTTGCTCAACTTCCTCCCCATCACTGAGCGTAAAGTCCTTAAAATAATTGACAATCTTAAACTGTCCTCCCACTCAAAAGACCCTGTTCCCTCCAACCTTGTCCCTACCCTTAAGCACATCATCGCCCCATTCTGGACCACAATCATTAACACCACTCTCTCCACGGGCTGTGTCCCCACCTCCGTTCAACGGGGACAAATCTCACCCATAATCAAAAACCCCAATGCTGACCCAAATGACCTAAATAATATCCGCCCCATTACTAACCTCCCCCTGCTGTCGAAGGTCCTTGAAAAATGTGTCTTACTACAACTAGAGAAATACATCGAAAACTTCAACCTACTCGACCCCCTTCAATCTGGCTTCAGGAAAGGCTGCAGCACCGAAACTGCAATGCTCAATGTCATAGATGACATCCATCAGTCGCTTGATAATGGCAAGACCTGCCTTCTTATCCATCTTGACCTCTCCGCAGCGTTCAATACAGTCCACCATACAGCCCTACTTAATGTTCTTAAGACCCGTTTCGGTCTAAATGGTACCGCCCAGAAATGGTTCATCTCTTACCTACAACACCGAACTCAGCAAATCAAAATTCTAAATTGTCTCTCTAACCCCGCTCCTGTCTCCCTTGGATTCCCCCAAGGATCTATTCTCTCTCCCTCCCTCTTTAACGTCTTTATGGAACCCCTCACCCTGATTCTTCAACAAGCAGGTATCAACTACCACCTCTACGCCGATGACACCCAAATCTAATACAAGATTAAAACTCATGCTGACATATTACACCTGAGCAACGCCCTCACCAAGATTCAAACCTGGTTCCACTCAAATCATCTCAAACTTTACCCTAATAAAAGCGAAATCATTCTCTTCTCTCCGAAAAATAACCCTCTCCCCGTTCAATCATGGATCTCTGACCTTAACGCACTCAACTGCTCACTCACACTGTCCAACTCCGTCAAATCTCTTGGCATTTCTATCGACAACACCCTTACCCTTAATGTTCACATCAAAAACTCTGCCAAAGGAGCCCTCTTCACTCTCCGTCACCTCAAGAAAATCAAACAATTCATACCCACCGATGACTTTAAACTTGTTGTTCAGTCACTTGTTCCTTCATGTATTGATTATGGTAACGCCATTCTCAACGTAATCCCCAAGGTCCACCTTGCTCCAATCAAAGCTGTGCTCAACATTGCAGCGAGGCTCATCACAGACTGCAAACGCTTCAATCATAATCTCCCCAGCACTCAAATCTCTTAAATGGCTCCCTATCGAAGGCAGGCCTGCTTACAAAACTGCCTGCATTACTTGCAAAGCCCTTCACCAAAACACTCCGAAGTACCTCTCTAAGAAACTCCTTATTGCTGGCACCACTCATACCTTGAGAAGCACCAACACCCTCCTCCTAATCCCACCTCTGCATAAAAAGAAAGCCACACAATCTCGCTCCTTCTCTGGCAATGCCCCTACTATCTGGAATGCCCTCCCAAAAAACTTGCGCTGTAACCCCTCCTATTACAGTTTCAAAAAAGACCTCAAAACCCACTTCCTCAATTACTATTGGGGATCCTAACCTGCGCCTTACTCCTGTGCCTTACACCGGATCTCCTATCACCATACCTTTATTTGTTCCGTAATATCTGCCCTTATTCTTGTACACCATTCTACCTAATTACTTGAATTGTGTCACTTGAAGTATATTGCTCCAGCTCCTGTTTATCTATCTTGATTTTTATAATGCTTATGTTGTTCTTACTTTGTATATTCTCACATTGCTGTTTTCCTTACCTCTTATATGCTTTTATACCATGTTTGCCTTATACTATCCTAATCATGTAAAGCAGTCTGATACCTCTGGGTCTAACCAGCGCTATATAAAACTTTTAAAATAAATAAATAATTAAAAACTATTATTACTGAAAAGATAATTTCAATCACTAACCGGGTGCTTCTCTGTTAAAATGCAAATTGTATAAAGGAATATTTCTGCTCTGTGTTTCTACTCTAACTGTTGCACAACTCTGCAAGATGGATGATGGTACAGTATGGAATATAGAGAGTGAATGATTAAAAAAAAGAAAATGCTACTGAATATACAAGTTGGACGGAGTTGTCCAACTCACCATATTTCTGTAAGGTGCACACTTATTAATTTTCCGATTCAAGCAATGGCATCATCAAAGCAGCAATTTAGCAGAGTTCTAGTTTACTTTTCCAGGATATTACTTTGCCAGTTACACTATTTGAGATTGTTATGCTCTTTTGATTGGAAGAGTTGGAGTCATGATAAATTATACATATGCAGAAACAGACAATTAATGATTAATCAGGTACTGAGTCCTCTTATCTTAGATCATTTATGAGCTGTTCTCGCATCCTTAATTGTAACAAGTGCGTGATATAACTCTTCATCAACACTCGTGAGTACAAAGCATGTAAGAAAATTCTCAAACTCTTTTCTTAATAATGAAATCTAACCAAGACTTGGATCAATTCCTCTTTGAATTTACAAGTGAATTAAGTCAGTCATGACCAGTGGAGGTTAGAGGCCATTTTCAACAGCATTTGAACCACGAAAATACTCCAAACGTGCAATACTCTCATCTACTTGCCCAAGAAATTAAGGCCAGCTGGCCCTCCAAGTCATGGCACGCCTGGCATTCTTTTTTTTTTTTCAGATACAAATTCTAAACTCGCATTCGTTTTTAAAAAACAAAAAATATCAAGTGCTGTGCCAAGTAGGGCGGACTTCCCGATGCCAAGTAGGGCGGACCTCCCGATGCAAATAAATGTGGCAGTCCTGTAGTGGATGGGCCACCACCTCTTACTGTAACACAGTTGAGGCTCCACTAGTGCCCAATCAGTGGTTCCCCAATCTTTAAAAGGGGTGGGGGAACCTCTGATTTGAGATGGGGCACCCACACTGCCAAGGGCTAAATGAGGAATATTAATAACCTGGCTTGACTTCAGCATACAGGTCCTCCTTTTCTCATTGCAGAAGGGAAGCAGGTGTGCCTGGAAAGGCCTCCATTATGAATGTGGCGCCTTCTTCCATCATGGCTTTGAGTCAGCAGAAAACCACCCACTGCACTCTGTACCTATGAATATTCAATGCCTAGTTCTCTGGACTGTAAAGAAGGAGAGATAACAGTGGGGCTAAGGGGTTTTCCAACACCCAATACGTATAATATGCACCCATTTATAACATCGTGGCCCCTGCTCTTTCAAAACAGGTAAGGACACCCTCACACCCCCTCACCCTCACACACCCTCACTCACCCTCAAACCCTCACCCTCACACCCCCACACCCTCACACCCACCCTCACACCCCCTCACCCTCACACACCCCCTCACCCTCACACACACCCTCACCCTCAAACCCATTCACCCTCACCCCCTCATACACCCTCACCCTCACACCCCCTCACACCCCCTCACCCTCACACACCCTCACTCACCCTCAAACCCTCACCCTCACACCCCCACACCCTCACCCTCACACCCCCTCACCCTCACACACCCCCTCACCCTCACACCCCCTCACCCTCACACACACACACACCCTCACCCTCACACCCCCCTCACACACACCCTCACCCTCACACACCCTCAAACCCATTCACCCTCAGACCCCCTCACCACCCTCACCCTCACACCCCCTCATACACCCTCACCCTCACACACCCTCACACCCCCTCACCCTCACACACCCTCACTCACCCTCACCCTCACACCCCCTCACACACCCTCACGCACCCTTACAACCTCACACCCCCTCACCCTCACAACCCTCTGACACTCACACACCCTCACTCACCCCCACACCCCCTCACCCTCACACACCCTCACACTCACACCCTCTTACCCTCACACACCCTCACACCCTCACACCCCCTCACCCTCACACCCTTACCCTCACACTCACACCCTCACACCCCCTCACCCTCACACACCCTCACTCACCCTCCCTCACACACCCTCACACACCCTCACCAGCATAGCATAACAAAACATAGCATAGCATAAAAAAACACAGCATAGCATAGCATAACAACAAAAAAGCATAGGATAGCAAAACATAGTATAGCATAACAAAACATAGCATAGGGTAGCAAAACAAAACATAGCATAACAAAACAAAACATAGCATAGCAAAATACAACATAGCATAGCATAACAAAACACAACAAAACATAGCATAGCGTAACAAAACATAGCATAATAAAACAAAGCATAGCATAACATAACAAAGCATAGCAAAACAAAACATAGAATAGTATAACAAAACATAGCATAGTATAACAAAACATAGCATAGAATAATAAAACATAGCATAGCATAACAAAACAGAACAAAACATAGCATTACATAACAAAACATAGCATAACATAAAACAAAGCATAGCATAACAAAACAGAGCATAACACATAGAACAACAAAAAATAGCAAAACACAACAAAACATAGCGTAGCACAACAAAACATAGCATACATAAAACATAGCATAGCAAAGCATAGCAAAACATAGCACAGCATAACAAAACACAACAAAACATAGCATAACAAAACACAACATAGCATAGCATAGCGTAACAAAACAAAGCTTAGCATAGCATAGCATAACAAAGCATAGCATAGCATAACAAAACATAGCAAAACAAAGCATAGCATAATAAAACACAAGAAAAAATAGCATAGCATAACAAAGCATCGCATAGCAAAACACAATAAAACATAGCATATCATGACAAAACCCAACAAAACATAGCATAGGATAACAAAACAAAGCATAGGATAACAAAACTAAACAAAGCATAGCATAACAAAACATAGCATAACATAATAAAACATAGCATAACATAATAAAACATAGTATAACAAAACATAACACATAGCATAACAAAACATAGCAAAACACAACAAAACATAGCATAGCAAAACAAAACATATAATAGCATAGCAAAACATAGCATAGCATACCAAACACAAGAAAACATACCAAAACATAGCATAACAAAACATAGCATAGCATAACATAACAAAACACAGCATAGCATAACAAAACACAGCATAACAAATCAAAGCATAGGATAGCAAAACATAGCATAGCATAACAAAACACAGCATATCATAGCAAAACAAAACTTAGCATAGCATACAGCATCATTCAGCACCACCACAGCATCACTCAGGGGCACCACAACATCACTATGCGCTACCACAGCATCACTGAACGCCAAAGTATCACTCGGTCGCCATCACAACATCACTCAGCGCCACCACAGCATCAATCTGTGCAACCATTCAACAACAACTGGTTCAAATATGTTCTCTCAATGTTTCAAGCTTTATTACAAATGTAACAAAAAGATGTTAATATTTCACTTCTGTTCTTGGATTTTCGTCACAATAAAATACACTGAACATAATCTTCACAAAAGTTATTTATAAATGTTTATTGCCATTATAAATTACAGTAACTTTAATTAAGTATTAATTATTTACAAAAATTAAAAGCCATTGTTATTTGTAATATCAATGCAGGTAAGTCACGTAAATACAACACATATTGCATTGCAAATGCTATAGGTGTCACATTTGCGAAAGTTATAACTATTGGCATTGTAAATGACAAAGCTATTAATTTTGCTATTTTCAAAAACAAAACATAAATAAAAAATGTGTCATTTACAATACCAATAGCTCAAACTTTCCTAATGCGAGACCTATTGCATTGCAAATGCTTGTTAAAATAGGGCTGGTGCCAGACACGCGCTGAGTCAAGTGCTCTTCACCTCAAGCTTCTTTCATAAACCTCGCATGGGATTGTCTAAAGGCGGCGGGGCTCTGGGAGGATGTGTTCTCCAAAATACACACTATCACAGAGTATCTCTCCCCTCGTACACCTCTATTTGGCTTCTTAGGCTACATTAGAGATTAGCCTGCAATGGACTGCCTGCTCATTGCTATGCTCCTTCTCCTGCACATGCGCAGAGCGGCGGTGCATTGGGGGCAGCGGCCTGCCCCTACTCCAGAGACGTGGTTACGTGATGTTGTATATTTTCAAGAACACCTATCCCACTTCTGGGAGCTAATGCCCTGGCGCTCCCGACATAAGGACATTTGGGAACCTCTGTTGACATTTATGCGTCACAGGGGCTTTTTATCACCTTCAACGGGGGAGGCCACTTCTGGAGAGGAATCCACAGCCGCTGGACTCTGTTATGGGCTCCCGCACTTGGGCCAAGGGGGAAAGCCTGTCACCGCGCTCACATACTTGATGGACATGGTCCTGGTGCCCTGGCAAAACCTGATACCCTACTCTAAGGCACATTGGTTGGACATACTCAAGGAGGGGAAGAGTCAGCCGAACTTGTTTTGTTTTAATATACAGATGGGGAACTAATGGTCATTGTAACCGTTCATGCGATCGATTTGATGCTGTGCATCCCGTCCCTTCTCCTTCCTTTGTGTTCCCTTCCCTCCCCCTGCAGCCCAGTGCCTTTTCCGTCCCATTCCCAGCTGTTGAAGCAGTTGAACTGTTGTTTGATCTAAATGCCAAAGATATATTTTTATTTTTTAAATAGCAGTTATACCTAAAGAGGCAGAAGACCATTTGGATCCCAAGAACTAAAGACCCAACCCCTTACTAAATATCTATGAAAAATCTATGCGAAAACTCTAGCCAAACAATTAGAATGACTAATTCCTAAATCGACTCATCCCTCCCAATCTGGTTTTGTTAAGGCAAGTTAGCGTGCGATAATACCCGTATTTATTGCCACAAAATTAAAAGAGCCTCGTGTAATAAATAGGGTTTCTGGTTGGCTAAGGTGTACACCCTGCCCAGACAGAACCCATCCCCTCTAGTCATGTAAGCTAGATGCACAAGCTAGATACACAACTGAGATCCTGTGTGCGTACACACACACACACACGTACACACACAGACACACACACACACACTAACACAATGAATACACCACAAAAAGACTCCACACAGGGTTATAAAAATAGCTTAGCATATTAAAAACACATCAAGGCCAAAATGACAAAAATACAATATATACATTTCAAGCTATGCTCTTTTAGGAATAGCCCATTTTACCCTGAAGAAAACAAGATTATAATGATAAAAATCACATCTATACTTCTTGAGTAATGCAGGGTTGAAAGAATAGTAAATAATGAACAAGTTACTTACCTTGGTAAGAATATATCTGTAAGAAACATAGGTTAGTTATAGATTCCTTACCCCCAGGGGTCAGACTGGATCCGCAGAGTTTTTCGTCAGCAGTACCTTGGCACGTTGGAAGGTGGCGTAGGTCGGCTCTGCGTCTGTTGTTAGCGTCGTGGTCACAGGGATGAAGTCACGGTAGCTACTTAGACGCCACTCGCACGCACCGACATCAGTTCTGTACATGACTTTTTTGCACGCCAGAAACGCAGAGCCATACAAGACACTGACCACTGGTGCACAGAACTACGGCCCTGAAAGGATGTCCTTAACCCTAGAAATCAGTTCGCAGAACGGAGAGAATGGGTGGGGCCATAAGGAATCTATAACTAACCTATGTTTCTTACAGATATATTGTTACCGAAGGTAAGTAACTTGTTCATCTGAAAGAAAAGTTAGTTATAGATTCCTTACCTTAGAATAGATACCCCAGCAATACCAGCCCCGTAGGTGGGTCTGCGAATCAAGATCACACCAGAAAGTCCTGGGGAACAGAACGGCCAAAGAGGCCGTCTCTCCGGACTTGGCTGTCCAGGCAGTAGTGTTTTGTAAACGTGTGCAGTGATGCCCACCTAGCTGCCTGGCGGATGTCATTCAGAGGGACTCCTCGTCCCAAAGCAGAAGTGGCTGCTGTCGCCCTGGTGGAATTGGCACGTAGCCCCACTGGAGGCTCCTTTTTAGCTACAGAACAGCAGGCTTTGATACAAAAAACGACCCATCTAGAGATTGTCCACTTGTGTAAGGCCCGACTTTTCTTGGCGCCCACATAGCCAACAAAGAGTTGGTCATCCACCCACAACTGTTTGTACGATCCAGATAGAAGGAAAGCGGACGTGTGGGTTCTGATGGTGGAGCCTCTCTTCCTCTTTAGAAGGATGAGGAGGCAGAAAGAAGGGGGGCTAAGTGATGGTTTGCCCGATGTGAAAGGAGGTGACCACCTTGGGCAGAGAGGATGGATGAGTTCATAGGACAACCTTGTCCGCATGTACAGCAAGAAAAGGAGGTTTGCATGAAAGAACCTGGAGCTCACTCACTCTACTGGCAGATGGGATGGCTACCAGGAGTGCAGTCTTAAGAGTTAAAAGTCGTAAAGGACAGTTGTGAAGCGGCTCAAAGGAAGCACACATCAGATAGGTCAAGACCAAATTCAAGTCCCACTGAGGCATTATGAAGGGGATAGGAGATAAAAGATGAGTAATGCCTTCTAAGAAACGATTTACAACTGAGGACTTGAAGAGAGAAGGCTGATCAGGAAGCCTTAGAAAGGCAGAAATGGCCGAGAGATAGCCCTTGATAGTGCCCAGAGAAGAGCCCTGCTGGGCCAAAGAAAGGAGGAACTAGAAAACCTCAGAAAGAGGGGCAGAAATGGGATCCACAGCCTTTGCTGCACACTATGCCACAAATGTGTTCCATCGACAGGCATATACTGTCTTAGTGGAGGGACGCCTGGCTGCCAAGATTACATCACAGAATTCGGGAGGCAAGTCAAACGACGTCAACTGCCGCCGCTCAATCTCCACGCAAGGAGGTGGAGGCTGGGCAGGTTTGGGTGGAGGACGGTCCCCTGCTGCTGCAACAGAAGATCCTCTAGAAGAGGCAGGCGAATCGGAGGATCAATGGCCATGTTGAGTAGCTTAGGCTACCAGACTCTTCGTGCCCAATCTGGATCCACCAAAATGACTTGGGCCAGGTCGCGCTTGATCTTCTTCAGCACTCTCGGCAGAAGTGGTATAGGCAAAAAGGCGTTCAACAGACCGCAGCTCCACTCATGCCGAAAAGCGTCGCCTAGCAAGTGCCGCCTTGGAAATTCCAACGAGCAGCATTGCTGACATTCGCGTTCTCTTCAGTGGCAAATAGATCTAACCAAGGCTCTCCCCACTGTTGAAAGAGACCTTGCACAAGCTCCGAGTGAAGTCGCCATTCGTGATCCATCACGCACCTATGGCTAAGTTCATCCGCCCTGGCGTTCAAGGAACCTGCTAGGTTTTGAATCACCAGGGATATGCCTGATGTTTCAGCCATGTCCAGAGGCGGAGGGCCTCCTGATATAGGGTCCACGACCACACCTCACCTTGTCTGTTGCAGTACCACATGGTGGTGGTGTCCGTGAACATCTGCACTACTCTTCCCCAGACAGAAGGAAGGAATGCTTCCATGCAAGCCGGATCACCCGCAGCTCCTGAAGGTTGATATGGAGCGCGTATTCCGCCGGAGACCAGAGGCCTCTGATCTCAGCCTCTCCCATGTGGCTGCCCCCTCCCAGTAATGATGCATCGGTCACCACTGTAAACTCTGGTTGAGGAAGGGAAAGGGATCTGCCATTGACCCAATGCTGGTTCGTGAGCCACCATTGCAATTGATGTGCAGTGCCCTCTAAGATCTGGATGCAATTGGACAGATTCCCCTGATGTTGCACCCACTGGAAGTTCAGATCCCACTGCAGAGCCCGTATATACCACCTGGGAGGATCCACCAGCAAGATGCAAGAGGCCATCAGGCCCAGAACCCAGGATAAGAGCTGAAAGATCGGAATCATAGCCCAAATATCCCGGACTCGCTGCTCGGGAGGATAGACCCGAGACTCTGTAGTGTCCAGAACCGCTCCAATGAAGAGGAGATTCTGAGAGGGAATCAGGTGTGACTTCAGCACGTTGATGGAGAACCCCAGCGAATGCAGGAGGTCGGCCATAGTCTGGAGGTGGGAGACGACTGCCTGGGGCGAGCCTGCCTTCAACAACCAGTCGTCGAGATAGAGGAAGACTGGAACCCCTGATCTGCGCAGATGAGCTGCGACCACCACCATCACTTTCGTGAACACCCTTGGGGCGCTGGTAAGGCCGAAGGGGGGCACAGTAACCTGAAAATGCTTGTGGCCTACCATTAACCGCAAGTAGCGCCGGTGGGCCGGCAGGACGGGGATGTGCAAATAGGCGTCCTGCAGGTCCAAAGGTACCATCCAGTCTCCGGGGTTGGGGGCAGACAAGACCTGAGCTAACGTCAACATTTTGAACTTCTCCTTCCGGAGTAAGCTATTGACTCTCCTGAGGTCCATGATAGGACGCAGGCCCTTGTCCTTCTTGGGTATCAGAAAGTAGTGGGAATAGCAAGCACAACCTACTTCTGGGACAGGAACGCGCTTGATAGCTCTCTTGGCTAAGAAATCCGAAACTTCCTGTTGGGTAAGGACCAGGTGATCCTCCGACATGCAATGGTACTGAGGTGGCATGGCTAGAGGAGTAGTCTCGAAGGGGAGGAAGTAGCCCCTTAGGACTATCTGCAGAACCCACCTGTCCGACGTGATGGTGCACCAGTGGGGGAGGTGATGGCGGATCCTGCTGCCCCCTGGCGATTGATGGGCCTGAAATGTCAAACTAGGAAGGTTTGGAGGCTGCTACAGAGGGGGGTATTGGTGGACTGGCCCCCCCGCTGACCCCCAGAACTACGGCAGTGGTTCCCACGTCCCCGGCCGCGCAAAGTTTGGGGAACTTGCATTGGCCTGTGGCTCTGGGCGGAACGTAGTGGGGCTCCCATTCTGTAGCCACGAAAGGGGCAAAAAGCAGACTGCGCAGGGTGGGTGGAGAGGCCCATGGACTTAGCCATAGCTCGTGAGTCCTTGAAACACTCTAGAGCGTTGTCTGCGTTATTGCCAAAAAGGCGATGGCCATTAAAGGGCATATCCATAAGGGTGTTCTGGACATCCCCAGAAAAGCCAGTCGATTTCATCCAGGCATAGAGCCGAAGGACTACCGACATGGAAATCGTCCTGCCTAGAGAGTCAGCGGTATCCATCCCACAACGGATAGTAAACTTTGCTGCATCCCTCCTGGCAGCAACAGCCTGGGAGAGTACTGTCTGGGCCTCCTACGGACACGGAGCCAGCACTTGTGCAACCATGTCCCACTCTGAATAACAGCCCAATAGACATGCAGTGTTTACCGACTGCAGCCCGAAGCTGGCGGAAGAAAAAATCTCCTTCCCAAGATGATCCAGCTTCTTGGATTTCCTATCTGGTGGAGCGTTAGAGAATGCGCCCTTGGAAGTAAAGGCCTGGCCCACTAATCTCTCAGGTGGGGGGTGAGGGGGGGTGTTGGGAGAGGAAAGTGGGGTCACCTAGGGCCAGGCGGTGGCGTCGGGAAATCATCTTATCCATGGGAGCCCTGGTGTTGGGCCTGGATCTGGTGTCCAAAAGGATGTCGGTGAGGGCTTCATTGAACGGCTAAAGGGGCTCCGAAGAGCTTGAAGCATCTCCTACAGGAGGTTAGTCCTGACAGCCACTGTAGGGAGCTCGAGGTAGAGAGACTCAGCCGCCCTACGCAACACCCCTGTGTATGACGCTCCCTCCTCCTAGCCACGGCCGGAGGAGGCAACATGCCAAGGTCAGGGGAGGTATCAAGACCACTGGAATCCCCCAGGTCCTCTCTCTATTCCGGATCATACTCAAACTGGTTGGTTAAAGGGTCACCTGACCCCTTCCAGTCCTCCTCCTCATCCTATGGGGGTCAATCTGGCCAGAAAGTTACCCCAGGAGTGAACAGGGGCACGAAAACCCCAATCGGCACCGGATCCGGTGTTGGTTGACGCCGGTCCGGCTCTGTGTCTACATCAGGATGGAGGCCGGGGTCAACTCCGGCCATGGGCACGACTGGCATCGAATGCTGATGCGGTGCCACAGGAAGCGACGCTGGTGGAAGGGTAATGAGGTCAACCAGCACCTATCTGGATCCAGGCCTGGATCCATGGGGGACCTGTGGGACCGGAGCAGCCGGCAGAGAAGGCCTAGGACCCTCAAACGGTTCTGCAGGGCCCAAAGGCGCTCCGGCGGGTTCAGGCTGCCCAAAGATGGCATGCATCGCCTTGTAAAATTGACGTTGAAAAAAGTAGCTCAAAATATTAAATCAAAAAGTGACTGGAGGTACCGCCCTCCCAGGATCTGCACTAGCTGGTGCGGAAAAAGAAAGAACTGACATCAGCGCATGAGGGCGGCGTCTAAGTAGCTACCACGACGTCATCCCAGCGACCACAATGCCAATGACGGACGAGGAGCCAACCGACGCCACCTTCCGACGCGCAGAGGTAGTGCTGATGAAAAACTTTCCGGCTCCAGTCTGACCCCTGGGGGCAATTCTTAAGTAAGGAATCTGTAACTAACTGTTTCTTTCTGTGCTTCTACTTCGAAATATACAAACCCAATGAAAACTCTGTCCACAAGGACAGGAAACAACAGAGGCTACTGATAGTTGTCAGTGTCAAGAACCAGGCCCCAGGCCATTTAGGGGTCTCTGTCCTCTGTGGTTTCTCATAGTGCGGGGCAGTAGGCCCCGCTGCCTTGCATCCTTTTTTCACTCTCCCTCCCACTAGGTATGGGGTAATATTCTGAAACTGATCCTTCAAAACAGGGTCTGTACCCGTGGCCACACAAATGTGCCTGGCAGGCAAAGACTTCCATGGTAGTGCAACCGACCCCCCAGGGGAAACATTTTATACATGTGTTGTAGAAGAGTTTACCTGGTGAAGGTCTCCAAACTCTAATCCATGTGAGAGAGCATGGAGCCCCCCCCTAGGCCAGACATGGTCTCACTAGGGTCAGTCTTGGGGTGCTCTGATCTCACAGCTGGCAACCCCGACTCATTAGTCGTCTCACTGGGGACTGTATCTCCCTCTAACACCTCTATCTGGGCTTCTACACCTTCCTCTGATGAGTGATAATGCCAGAAACCAGAACTGGTTGGACACTTGTGGCAGCTGTCCCCCGAATTCTCCTGACACTTGGGGACCACCCTCAGTGGACGCTCTCCTGTACAGATTAGGCTCCCCTGCTAGTGCTCACTCTGGGAATTATCCAAGCTCTGTGGCTGGAAATAAGGGTGCCCGGGGTCTCTGCCTACCACCACCTCTCCTTCTACTCTGAGAAGGGACATGGGACCCTTTACGCCCACCCCCTCCACTATCATGGGACCTTTCTGGGTTATTGTGAACCTCCCAAGGACATGGTTGGGGGGACCTTGAGCCAATCCCCTTAGGATCACTCCCAAATGCCTTTTCATACACTCTGGTACTCACCCAGAGATCTGCTTCCTTTGCATGTTCCCTGGGGTCAGAGAACTCACATTCAACCAGGTGTTGGTGTAACCCTGGAAAACAATATTTGACCATGTGCTCTGATTCAAAGGCCTTGCTCGCTGCACGACCTCCTCAGCTCAGCCTTGAGGTAGCTCTCAATGTTGTTGATGTCCATCACTATATATGTCAGGTCCCTGGTACTGCAACCTCCCCTCAGCTCAGGGTTCTCATCCTCTGTTGTTGATTGCAGCCTCCTGACTTTCTCATAGGCTCTCAGGGCCATCAGTGAGTCTGCTGTGGAAGTTTTCCTGCCCGCATTCAGCCCCCTCTCCTTGCAGAACTCCCTCAACTCACTCCCAGTGCGGTATGCTAAGCAGATAGGATCCACATACACCCTGGCAAGGTATCACAAGTGCAACAACAAAAAGGTTCCCAAATTGATTAAGCAGTAGTACATTTAGAAAAATAACCAATTGAGAGAACAGGAGAAACATATAAAAATGATAATGGTCTTTATATAGAGTTGTAGTGAACACTGAATTACTATATGGTATTGCCCAAACACAAGTCCTATCCTCACTGATGATCACCAATTTTAGAAATGGGGTTTCTGGTTGGCTAAGATATACACCAGAAGGAACCCACCCCTCTAGTCAGGGTAAGCTAGATTCACAATTGAGATAACCTGTGCTCACGTTCTGGTAACTTGGTGCAGAGTAAGTAGACTTATCAAAAGTGGAAGTGTATAAAGTATTTGTGCAACACACGAACACAGTAACATAATGAATACACCACAAAAAGACTCCACACATGTTTGTAAAAATGGCTTAGTATATTATACACACATGTAGGCCAAAACTACAGAAATACAATATATACTTTTCAAGACATGCTCTTTTAGAGTAATCCTGAAGAAACCAAGATCATAATGATAAAAATTACATCTATACTTTTTAAGTTATACAGCTTTGTAAGAAAACTAAATAATCACAGTATTTTAAGAGCCCTTGTGCTTCTATTCGAAGGTATTTGGTCATACTAGGGACACGGCTATGCTCCCCATGGTGGATGGACAGTAAAGTTAAATAGTGCTTTCACAGTCCATGATGGACACGTTTACAACTGGGCCCTTCAGACCAGTATTTCCTGGGTAAGCCCGAAACCCAGTGAGGCTCCATAGAGGCGGCTTCCATGGCCTTGAGGGTCTAAGATATGCACAGTACCTTCCGTGTAGAAAGAAAAGGGGCAGACACAGCGGTCTCTCACTGCAGGGAGCCACGCCGTGTTGGTACTCCTTCTTTCGGTGTCGTTAGCAAGAGGTATCGAGATGCGCCAGTGGCAAGGGGACTATGGAACTAAAAGGGGGTCAGCCCATCAAAGCGATCTCACAACAAAGGGGTAGTCACGGAAAGCCCAATCAGTGCACCGCAAAGGCAGGTGCGTCTGGTGAGAGAGTACATCTGTGCACATAATGATCTCATGGAAAGGACAGACACGGTTGCTCGTTCTGTACACCTTGAAGGTGGGTGCGTCTGGTGAACCTAATCAGCTGTGCACGCAATGATCTCATAGAAAGGGCAGATATGGTAGCCCGATCGGAGCAAGAGAAGTCTTTTATGGCCCTGAGACTTCTGCGAACAGGGGGCAAGCCAAAAAGCCCTTGGAGAACACTTAAGAAAAGCACAACAGTAGGAAGCAGGCAGCAGTTCAGAAACACAAGGAAAGTAGTAAAGGGGCACTTCCTCCTGCAGCACAGCAGTCAGCAAGCAGCAGGCCAACACAGCAGAGCAGTTAGCAGATTGGCAATGCCTCCCGGCAGCATAGTGGTTCCTTCTGGCAATGTGCAAATGTAGAGCAAGTAATGTCTGGTTACAGTTCTAAAAAGTGTCTGATTTTAGGGTATCAGAGACCCAGTACTAATACACAAAAGTGCCTTTCATGTAGGGGGTGACTTCAGAGGACCTCTCTGTAGTGCACAAGAATCCCTTTCAACCGAGTCCTGTCTGCCAGGCTACCTGTGGGGTTAAACCAGTGCTTTCTGTTTGGACAGGACACTGCCTATTGATGTGTAAGTGTCAGCCCCTCCCATTCCTCCGTGCCCAGGAAGACCCATCAGAATGCAGATGAATGCTCGGAATGCAGATAAGCTTCACCTTCCTGTGTTTGAGGCAGTCTAGACAGGATTCACAACGTGTAGCACGAAGTGCGTTTTGGAGACAGGCTACAGGAACACAGAGCAAGGTTTAGAGCAGAGAAATGTCACCTTTTCAAAAGGGGAATTTTTTTAAAAAGTAATGTCAAATCCAACTTTACTACTAATAAGGATTTATCACCACCATTCCAAAGATATGAAACATTATTTAGCTACGCCTTTTTAATCAGGAATTACAGTTTAAAAGGTGTTTTAAGGAATTCCCAATGCTAACCTAAGAGAAGAATAGGCTTCACAGTAGTGAAAAAAATAATCTAGCTGTTTCTCACTACCAGGACATGTAGAATTTAAAAAGTACATCTCTTACCTTTTAGTTACACAGCAACCTGCCCATACGGCTACCTAGGGCCTGCCTCAGGGGTGACCCATGTGTAATGTAAGGGGAGTTTAAGGCTTAGAAAGTGGTTGAAAATGGCAAGTCAAAGTGGGAGAAAACTGCACACACAGGCCTTTCAATGGCAGGCCTGAGTTAGGTTGGAATGTTTACTTGTGTGGGTGGCACAATCAATGCTGCAGGCCGATGAGTAGCATTTAGATTACAGGCCTGGGGTACATGGTATACAACTTTACAGGGGACTTACAGGCTAACTAAATATGTCAATCAGGTATATACCAATGTCACCATGTTTTATGGGAGAAGCACATGCACTTTAGCACTGGTCAGCAGTGGGCAAGTGCTCAGAGTCTTAAAGCCAACAAAAACAAGTTCAGAAAATTAGGAGGAAGGAAAAAAGTTTGGGGTGACGTTTAAGAGAAGGCTATTTTCCAACACCTCCCTTCTCCTTTCCTGGGCCACTGCAGCCATTGCGCTAGATGATGAAAAGGCATATGATAAAGTATACTGGCTCTTTCCTGACGCGACACTGGACAGATCCAACTTGGGTGACTTCTTCTCCTCCAAGGTCATGGGTCTGTAAGCAGAACCCAGAGCTAGAATTAGAATCAACGGATCACTCTCTACGCCCTTCTTCCTACATCAGGTCACTCACCAAGGCTGTCCCATATCTCCCCTTGTATTCCTCCTAGCGAGAGACCCTTTACCGGTCATGATTAATGATAAAGCTGATATTAAACGTGCCAATTTTGCTCCTTAACTTTTAATCCTGCTGCCTATGCAGACAATATACTTATCTTCTCTGAAAAACCCTATATGACGATTTCCAAAATGTTCTCCTTGATTCAGTCCTTTACAGAGTTCTCTGGCCACACCTTAAATGGAGAGAAGATGGAAATAATGCTGTATAATGTTATTTGCCACCCTTCCTGCATTGGAAAGTCCTGTCTTCAATGGCAGCCAAAAATAATAAAATATTTAGGCATCTGGTTCTCTAATAATCTAGCATAATCAACCTTATATAACAAACAGAAAACCCTGACCAAAATCAAAGACCTACTATCCTCCTGGCCCCCAGGGTTTATCTAGTGGTGGGGGTGAGGTTCCGTGACAATTGTAAGTGGTGCATTCGACTCGCACGAATATAGTCGAGTCTAGTATCTAGGAACCGCAAATGACGAGTTTAGTGAGTGTGCGCAGTTCCGCTGTGCTAACCTAAACGATTCGTCTGTTACGTGGGTATTTTTTTATCTGTACCCACGGGTTCCATCTTAGATACGGCATCCATTTTGTCTCTTGCCCTCAAGTAGCCAGCGAACGGACGTTGTCCGCTTCGCGACCCTGGGACTCCCAAGATATTGCGGAAGACACATGTCCTTTGTAAATGTCTTTATGATGAGGGGGTTGCTACTGTAAAGCAAATGGCGCCGCTCGAGGCTCATCTTGCTGCACGGACTTATTGTCTCAGCCGTGCATCTCATTAGGCACGTCCCTTTGATGCCTGTATCTCGTGTTCCTCGATGCCTCCCCTTTTACACCCTTTCCGATCTCCCCACTGTTCCCCTCTTCCTCTGCACCTGTCCTTGTTCTTATTTCGATCTGTTTTACTGCTGTTTGGAATTTCCTAATGGTGGGAAGATGGGTTTTTGCAGTTGGGAACCGCCAAATGTTTCGGCACTTATGTTCCGGACCTCATGTGTTTTAAAGTGACCAAAGCGACCCCTTTGGGGGATAATGGTGGGAACCGGGTTGTAAACCTTTATGTACCATGTTGTTCTATGGGTAAAAACTGTATAAAAGGAGCGATCCACAGAACCAATTTGAAGCAGTCTCCCCGAACTACATTCGATGTACTTCTGTGATTCCTGTGTTTCCCTGCAGCAAATAAACCTTGAATCTTTGACGCCGAAGGAAGTGTCCCGTGTCTCTGTCATTCGTACGCCGGGACAGGTTACCCACGAAGGTTTCAGGTGTTGTGCCCTGGCACCGCTGGGTCTTAAAGAACCCAGTCCTTCAGTTGGCGCCCAACGTGGGGCTGCATCAGTGGTACCGGTCCAAGCCCGACGATCGTGAGGAACTTCGTGTGAAATCTCCGAGGGAAGGTGCACCCCGCTTCATCGATCTTGTTGTCGAAATAAGTGGCCCGAAGACTTTTCCCGCGAAGATTCCCGCCTCCTGACGGCTGCGACGGACTGCTGCCCTGACTGTAGACCTGTTTTGGCGCCTGGCGTAGACCTTGGTAGAGCGAGACGATAGACGGGCCTTCCTGGTGACTCCATCGATCTTTGAGTTAAGTATTTGTGGGTCGCTCCCAGAGTCCTTGGTTGTTGACACTCTAGCGAGTGTTTTTGTTGTTGACGCTGTGAGAGTGTTTTTTTTTCGATGACACTTTTCTAGCGTTTTTGTTGTTGTTGTGTTGTTTGACGACTGCAGCCGCCAAAAACCGAGGGTTTTTGTTCTTTGCTGGGACTTGGTAAATCCCGTAACCCTTGAAGTTTGTGAAACTCGGCTAGTGTGCAAGATGCCTGGTCGCAGTACTTTGTTTAGTTGTTTCAGACCTTGTGGTACGGATTCCCGACTGGAGGACTCGTGTCCGATACCTCCGGTTGGGACTCCCACTTATGAACTATACAGTAAGCATGGGCTAGGCCCGATTACCTTTAATGATTATTGGATTAAATACACGAAGAAGGACGGCGACCTTCGTTGGCCACCTCATGGTAGCTTCGAGGCCCCGATCTTAGATAATCTAGAAATTAAATTGTTCGAAAGAAAATCAAGGCCGGCCATGTTTGATGCCTTTCGGTTGTGGCGTAAAGAAGCCAAACAGAAAGAAATCAGACAGACTAAACGTAATCAGCGAGATAATGTTGCTACCATAGTGAAGAAAGCAGAGCAATTTCAGCGCGACAAGGAGGTTAAGGATAAGGAAGTGTTTGATAGACTACAGCGTATGACCATTGATAAATGTTATCCCGCATTGCCTACGGAGTCGGAAAAGAAGGAAGAGCCAGTTGAGGATCCTTTAATGTCTTATCTTATGAAGTCGCCACCTCCGTACGTACAGGGTACCGCAACTCCTGTGGTTCCTGCCGTACCTATTCTTCCGCCTATTCTTCCCCCGCCTGTTCCTCAACCCGCACCGCTCTTCCGACTGTTCCTGCTCCTTTGCCTGTTGCTATCCCTACTGCTCCTCCGCTTCCACATACTCCTGCTCCTGCTGCTGCTCCTGTTCTGTTAACTCCTGCTGTTGCTACTGTTTCTACCCCTTCACTTGTTAGTCCTGTGTCCTATACTTCTCCTTCGACTCGTTCTCGTAATTCTCCTCTTGCGGCTAGCTTCTTTCATTCGCTCGGACCTGTTCATGGGTCCGCTGGTTCCGATGGTCCTCAGAGACGTAGTCAGCTTCCTGGTAACAGAGAACGTGTTGCGCTATATAATATGGCGATGGGTTGGATGGTAAACCCTCTTAGAAATCCGCCACGTGTTGTACTCGACACGTTTTGTCAATTCAATATACCAACCCAAAGATACGTGTTTGATGAAATGTGTAAGTTTCTCCACGATCAGATATCGGCCGATGCACCTGACGAGGTGCTGACCGCTTTGTCTGATCTTCAGCTTCAGTTCTCTAACGGACTGATAGTGGATACCAACGTTCGACGTGCTGTTGAGCGGTTGCTATCTTTCCGTCCCGCTCCTATACCTCAAGCCTTGTTTGTTGAGGATGTTGAAAGACTGCCAGATGAGTCTGGTCAATTTCCTATGCGAGAAGTGCCACCGGTTTGGATACCAGCTAACCCTAATGCTCAACCTCCGACATTGGCGCATTTCCAGAGAGTGTGGATACATCTCCCGTGGAAACGCTCGGAAGTGTTACAGGTGAAGCAGTCTTTGCCTGACCCTCGCAAAAATCCTACAGGATATTACAAAGAATTATCGCAGCTCGTAGATGCTACGGTAATGAATCTTGCCGATATCGATATGTTGTTCGGCAATGTCGTACCGCAACCGGTATGGGCTAAGATTCGCCACGAAAACCACCCGAATGAATTAGGTGGTGCTTGGGCTGCCATTGTAGCGGCAGATGCCGGACAAACGGCTGCTGCTAAACCCGACCAGCTGATTGTTGATCTTCCTCAAAGAATAATAACGTTAATGAAAACTCTTATGCCAGCTATGAGGGTGAATTGGGACAAATTATCAGCTTGTAAGCAAAAGAAGGATGAGAGTGTCTCCGACTTCTTTACGAGGTTCGAGGAGGCATTCATTGACCATAGTGGTCAGGATATGGGCACTGAGGGTGGTCAAAGGTTATTCGTGGATAAATTTGTCTCTAACTTATTGCCCGATTTGAGCAATAAATTAAAGAATTCAGAGAGTGCGTGGGCCGTTTCTACCTCAGCTCAGATATTGGCTACAGCACAATATTATGAGAATAGGGAGAAAGAGGAGAACGACCGTGCTGACAAAAAGACGAAAGAACTAAAGACTAAAGTGTTGTTGCAACAAGCGTATCCTCCGCGTTCAAACCAGAATGCATCTCAACAGAATAGATCGCAGTCGCAATCGAATCGAGTACAGCCGCGTAATGATTCCTCCTCCCAAAGATCGTCGTTAGGGTACAATCAATGTGCTTATTGTAGACAGGAGGGACACATTAAATTTAATTGCCCTGTTCTAAATGACCGAAATTGTGGTAATTCGTCCAAAGGAGGTCGTGGTGGTTCTCATCAGGTATCACGTGGCAGGGGTCGTGGTGCTCAGAATGATCGTTCCGATAACACTTCTAATTCTAATAATTGTTTTGATCAACGTGGATCACCGCAAGGACGATCTGCGCAGTACAATGTAGACGATTATTACGTCGATCAGGGAACTGACGACAGTAATTATTAGGACAGCCAAAGACAAGGAGAGGGAGTGGTATCAGTTCCGGTTGATCAGAGAGGGCCTTACGTCGCAGTTGCTACATCGGGCGTCGTTGAGCCTTTTCTGTTGGACACTGGTGCAGCGAAAAGTTCCATCAAGCATTCGAAACTCCCTGGCGCACCTTTGTCTGGCTTAACAAATGTTTCCGTTGGATTCTCTGGCGCCCCTGTTAGCAATCCAGTTTCGCGCCCTTTGTCCCTTACAATTGGGCCACGTGAGCTTCAAGCCCCGTTAATTTTGACTACTGGTTGTGGTGAAAATCTTTTGGGCCTGGATTTGCTTAAACGTTTGTATGCAACTTTGTATTGTTCTCCTGCGGGTGTAAAGCTTACGTTAGGAGAGAGAGTTGTCTCTCCTATGTATTTGTCTCTCGATAAGCTTCCACCGGAATTGAGTTCTCTTCCTGCGTCTTTGTGGGCAACAGGTCCCAACGATGTGGGCCTGCTTGACATCTCCCCTTATGTTGTTCAGTTGAAGTCTAATGTGCGATTGCCGCGTATTCCCCAGTATCGTATCTCTCTTGATGGTGAACGAGCATTGTTAGCGATCATTTATGATTTGATCGAGAAAGATGTTATTGAAGAGACTCGGGGAAACGTGTGCAACAGCCCTGTGTTGCCCATTCTTAAACGTACTGATCCTTCGAAACCGCCTGTTTATCGTTTTGTTATCGATTTACGGGAGGTGAATAAAATAGTGGTTCCTCAATTCCCTGTTGTGCCTGACATCACGGCGCTACTGACTCTGATTCCAGCCTCTGCATCGTGGTTTTCGGTGATTGACTTAAAGAATGCGTTCTTTAGCATCCCGATTGCCGAGGAGAGCAGAGACCTTTTCGGTTTCACTCTCGGTGGACGCAGCTTCCGGTTCAAACGCGCTCCTCAGGGCTACTGTGAAAGTCCATCGATTTACAGTCAAGCCTTGAAGGGTCAGCTGGATGCGTTTAGGTTGCCGGTTGGTGCGGCTTTAATCCAATACGTCGACGACTTGTTGGTGGCCGCCGATACTCAGGACATTTGCAAAATTGCTACGGTGTCATTGCTGCAACATCTCTGTGAGTTGAATCATAAGGTGTCCCCTTCTAAACTCCAATATTGTTGTCAAGAAGTAACCTACCTAGGTCACTTATTGTCAAAGGAGGGAAGGAGGCTGACCCCAGAGAGGATTGCAGCGATTGCGCGAATGGCTGTGCCACAAACCCAAAGAGATGTGCGTGCCTTTCTAGGTATCACGTCGTACTGCAGGCAATGGATTCCAAATTTTTCATTGCTAGCGAAACCATTGGTGGCTCTTACGTGCAAGGATGTTACAACTCCTTTACCATGGACGGAAGAATGTCAGAAAAGTTTTTCTGAACTGCGTGATTCATTGTGTTCGGCTCCTGTGTTGGGTACCCCCGACTACAGTAAGCCGTTTACATTATATGTTCACGAGAGGGAAGGTTGTGCTTTGAGTGTCTTAACGCAACCTTTTGGTGGTAAACAGCGTCCATGTGCATATTTTTCCTCGACCTTGGACCCAGTAGCTAGAGCATTGCCGAGTTGTTTGAGAGCAACTGCGGCAGCTGCGGTCTCCATCCGACAATCAGCAGGACTGGTCATGGATAATATGCTTACGGTGATGGTTCCGCACGCAGTCGATACTCTTTTGAATCGTACAAAAACTCCGCACTTGACGAGTGCGAGGTTATCTGGGTACGAGTTAACGTTGTTGGCAAGCCACATTCAAATAAAACGTTGTAATGTTCTGAACCCGGCAACTTTGTTACCAATTAGCGCAGAGTCAGATGAAGTGGCAGAACATGATTGCTACTTGAGGACAGAGGAAGAAACAAAAGGTCGAGTGGACCTTAAAAACACCCCATTGGAAGACCCGGACGGTACACTGTATGTGGATGGGTCATGTTTTAAGTTGTCGAATGGCGATGTGACTACCGCCTATGCTGTTGTAACGTTGAATACTGTTGTTGAGACTGCAAGGTTGAATCAGAATTCTGCCCAAGCTGCAGAATTGATCGCTCTCACTAGAGCGTGCGTGTTAGCAAAAGGGAAACGTGTGAATGTGTTTACCGACAGCCAATATGCGTTTGGCGTCGCACATAGTTTGGTCGATTGTGGAGAGAGAGAGGTTTCTTGACGTCGCACGGTACGAAGATTCAGCATGGCCAACTTGTGAATGATCTTTTGGATGCACTGACGTTGCCTAAGCAAGTAGCGATTGTTAAATGTAGTGCGCATCGTAAGGTGACGGATGATGTTGGTCATGGTAATGCGTTTGCAGACGAGATTGCTAAGGAGACTGCCCGGAACCTTAGCACTCGGATGTATGTGACGAGTTCGGTTAGGTGGCCTACAGAATCGAGCATGTGTGAGGACACTATCGAAAGTGTGAAAGAAATTCAGAATGAGGCCACCGAGATTGAAAAGGCGAAGTGGAAAGAAAGCACGGGAAAGTTGGATGTGAATGGTTGCTGGATTGATTTGTCGGATCAGAAAAGATGGTTGTTGCCCGATGCGTATGTGCTGGCCGTTGTGACAATGGCGCATGGGTTAGCACATATTAGCGCGAAAGGTATTTGTAAGTTGCTGTCCCCTGTATGGAAGAATGATGGTATCACGAAATGTGCTGAACGTCTGGTGAAGAATTGTATGGTGTGTATGATGTACAATCCTGGCAAAGGAACCCCAACTCCTCCTGGCAGTTTTGCTCCCCCTTCATGTCCCTTTGAGGTGATCCAATTGGACTTCATCCATATGGAGAGATGCAATAACCTGAAATATGTTTTAGTTGTGGTTTGCGCATTCTCCCGATGGATCGAGGCCTATCCTCTCAAAGACAATACTGCTTTGTCTACTGCGAAAATCCTACTGAAGGAATATTTTCCTCGGTACGGAATGCCTAGAGTCGTATGGTCAGATAACGGAAGTGAGTTTGTGGGTAGTGTGATGAAGAGTGTGTGTAAGGGCCTTGGAATTAATCAGAAATTCCACAGTGCCAATCATCCCCAGTCAGCTGGTTTGGTTGAAGGGTATAACGGCACCCTTAAATTAAAGCTAGCGAAGATTCAGGCTACGACTGGTCTTACGTGGCCTGACGCTTTACCTTTAGCATTACTGTCAACTAGGGCGACTGTACACTCCCGAGTAGGGCTTAGTCCCTATGAAATAGTGTTCGGCCGTCCTGCAAATGTGTGGGGGGTTCCCAGGCCAGGAATTTTCTGTGATCTTGAGTACCCAATGTTGATCGATTATCTTCATGACTTGACTGCTAAACTGAGGTTAATTCACCAACAGGTTCACGAAGCATTGCCGACGCAGACGGAGGGTCCAGGCCATCAGCTCCAGCCCGGAGATTGGGTGGTGACGAGAAATTTTTCACGCAAGAATAACCTGGACCCGAGGTTTACTGGACCCTACCAGGTGCTCCTGGCCACGAGGACTGCTGTTCGTCTCGAGGGACGTAAGAATTGGGTGCATGCCACCCATACCAAAAAGGTCCCTATCCCTTTGCCGGCAGACCCGTGGGTAAGGAGAGGCATTGCATCAACTGAAACCGAAGGATTGCCGGCGTTTGTACCTTTCAGCGACGCGCAGCCTGTTGGAGAATCCTCGGCGCAGCAGAAAGACACTGTTGAACAATTATCATCAAAAGACTCAAGACCAGAACACTCAACTGATCAGCAGGACGCTGTCTCTTCAACGGATCCTTTGTTCGACGAGCAGACACGTCCTGGGAAAACCCGATACTTTCTGCGATCTCGTACTAAAGACTAATAAAAGATCCTGTTTTGCTGTATTGACAACTGCATTATCCCGTTTTCCGTGATCAGTTTTGAACATTTATATTACTGTAAATTATTCCTGTACATATATATATATATTGAGCTTCATTCCTTATACACTTTTACTTCCATAGCCGAGAGACTTTGTTTTTGCATACATACATATTGTGCATTGAAGGCCGTAGGGCCGCGCGCGTACTTCCTTCTGGATAGTAGGTCTTGACGCTAGGTTAAAGGCCGTCGGTTCCTGGGAACTCCTGGGGATTGACTATTGCTGCACAGAACGAAGTGCGTCAAGAAACGTTGCGGACGGTCGTAGGGAATGGCATTCTCGAAGCTGAACGATGTGGAAGGAGCTCAGGCTCATAGATTCAAGTTGCAGCAACTCAGTCGTACCAAATGTTTTATATTCCAACTGTTTGTATTGTTTTTGACGTTTTCTGCATTATTGGCGGGTGGGGTGTATTACACGGTGTCTTACTTCTTACCTTCTGCTACACCTACTCCTACTTCTGACCCTACACTTACCTCTACTGTTTTTCCTCATTCCTTTCACATGTTACCCGAACACGAACAGGCTAGACGTGTAGAATTCCGCAACAATTCCTTTATTCAGCTCCTTCATCAGCATCAGTTAGTGGTTAACACTACTAATTGTTGGGTGTGTGGGTTGATGCCACATACTACGGATAAGGGAATTCCATATCTGGTGTTACCGTATAGTTCCCAAGGGTCTGCTCGAGCATTTCAGACAATGTTTCGAAGCGCACTGGGTTTCCACCCCATTCGAGAACCACGTTCCCCCTACTCTGGTCCTACCTCATATCAAAAACCTTTGTCGATAGCAATAGAGGATTTGGATAGCGATATCTATGATCCCTCGCTTATTCCCGAAGAAGAGGTACAAGCCTATAGGGTCCTAAGTAGAGGCGAATATAGTGTGTTCACCAGTGAAAAGAAGCTTAAAAGCTCGCCTCCAATATGGGTCGTTCCCCACACTGGTAATTTTTGTCTCATGGGTCGTGGCCGAAGATCGCAAGCCCGACTTGGAGCAAGTGCTTGCACTGAAAATTACATCCTGCCGATGTTCTCGTCCCCTGTGTTTCTGGCTGCCAAGGGTACATACTTTATCTGCTATGATCGTGCATATGCATGGTTGCCCGCTGACTTCATGGGCTCATGCTTCATTGCAAATCTGTTGCCCCCGACGTTCACTGTAGATGCCGATTATCATAAGACTAGAGTTGTGCGAGGCGTAATTAGCGAAGAGGATACTGCCGGTCAAGAGGCAGGAGACTTTTTCAAGGGTTTCCTCCCGTTTTGGGGTCCTATGGTTAATAGTAGGAACCTGAGACAGTTGACTCGAGTGGTAGAATCGACAGCTAATATTACTGCCAGTGCCCTTGGTAATATCACCACAGAACTTCAGGCGGATAGACTTATGACGTTACAAAACCGTATGGTTTTAGATGTCATCTTAGCAGATCGAGGTGGGGTATGTAAGGTGATCCATTCGAGCTGCTGCATTTTTATTCCAGATAACGCTCCGACTGTTTATCAAGCCATCTCGAGGTTGCATAAAATCTCCGAATCCATACACGTGGAAGTAGGGGATTGGACGCTACTTGGATGGTTTTGGGGCCTGATGTCGACTTGGGGTTGGAAGATTCTGATGATCGTCGGAATTGTTGTGGTGTTCCTGTTCACGTGTTGCCTTTGTGTGCAGTGCGGTCCTGCCTTATGTGGCCTCTGTGCTACAACGTGTATGAGACAGCCACCTGTTACCAATGGGACTCGGTTGGACAGAGTTATGCTACAGCAACATCTCGATGGCCTGATGAATATCGAATATGATTCCGACTAGTGCTTGCCTACATGAGGGCAAAAGGAGCGTCTGAGGTTCCGTGACAATTGTAAGTGGTGCATTCGACTCGCACGAATATAGTCGAGTCTAGTATCTATGAACCGCAAATGACGAGTTTAGTGAGTGTGCGCAGTTCCGCTGTGCTAACCTAAACGATTCGTCTGTTACGTGGGTATTTTTTTATCTGTACCCACGGGTTCCATCTTAGATACGGCATCCATTTTGTCTCTTGCCCTCAAGTAGCCAGCGAACGGACGTTGTCCGCTTCGCGACCCTGGGACTCCCAAGATATTGCGGAAGACACATGTCCTTTGTAAATGTCTTTATGATGAGGGGGTTGCTACTGTAAAGCAAATGGCGCCGCTCGAGGCTCATCTTGCTGCACGGACTTATTGTCTCAGCCGTGCATCTCATTAGGCACGTCCCTTTGATGCCTGTATCTCGTGTTCCTCGATGCCTCCCCTTTTACACCCTTTCCGATCTCCCCACTGTTCCCCTCTTCCTCTGCACCTGTCCTTGTTCTTATTTCGATCTGTTTTACTGCTGATTGGAATTTGCTAATGGTGGGAAGATGGGTTTTTGCAGTTGGGAACCGCCAAATGTTTCCGCACTTATGTTCCGGACCTCATGTGTTTTAAAGTGACCAAAGCGACCCCTTTGGGGGATAATGGTGGGAACCGGGTTGTAAACCTTTATGTACCATGTTGTTCTATGGGTAAAAACTGTATAAAAGGAGCGATCCACAGAACCAATTTGAAGCAGTCTCCCCGAACTACATTCGATGTACTTCTGTGATTCCTGTGTTTCCCTGCAGCAAATAAACCTTGAATCTTTGACGCGGAAGGAAGTGTCCCGTGTCTCTGTCATTCGTACGCCGGGACAGGTTACCCACGAAGGTTTCAGGTGTTGTGCCCTGGCACCGCTGGGTCTTAAAGAACCCAGTCCTTCAGGGGAAACTAGAGAATTTGAAAATGATGATTACACCCTAAGTGAACTTTATGTCCAATATGCTTCCAATACGTCTATCTCAATCCTTCTTCACTACAGTTTACAAGCTAGCCTCTGACTTTCTCTGGTCAAACAATAAACAAACCTAGATTAGGTCAAAAGAAGCTCATGTCACCATGTTTGCTCGGAGGGTGTGGCCTCCCCAAATGGCATAACTGCTAAAAGGCTTTTCTGCTGCACATGGTGCACGCTGGTTTGAACATAACTCCACTACAACAGTTCCATGGCATATGATTGAACTCCACCTTATTTCCGCTTACTTGCTGCCCGTGACGTTGACAATGCCTAACTTAGTATTACCATACTCCAACCATATTTTTCTTGATACGATTTGTGATCTTAAGATGACTGATACATTTTTAGCTCTATTTTTAGCAAATATACAGCTCTATCTTCGTGGGGGGGGGGGGGGGGGGAAACAGGAACAATTAACTCAACCATGATTGGTACTATTTAGCCGACAAAAGGCATCAACTTACTATCCAACCTATCCTCTGACGGTTTCCCTCTTACTTTTGCTTCACTACTAGATAAATACTCTCTTTCCAACATGGACTTCTATAACTTTTAACTTTAAAATGATGGTGAAACTCTCTAAACAGTCCCCCCCTCCCCTTCAGGTCTGTTTCAGATTATTCAGCAATCTAGTAGAGGTGGCCACTTAGTGTCACAAATCTACAAACTATTACACAATTTGCAAGTCACTCCTAGACCGTTCGTCCTTAAACGTTGCTCTAAGCACCTTCAAGCCTTAAATGCACCTCTCATACGAGATTCTAGTTGACCCCAAATATCCACCAATCTCCTCAGAAATAAATTGATCTTCATTAACCCAGACACGATACTATGTTGCACACTTCTTATACTGGACCCCAACTAGACTGTTCAAATTGAAATCAGTTGAGTCAGATATTTGATGGTCTAGTAAGAAGGCATCTAGGGACTCTGAGCACATATTTTTGTTGTGCAAATACCTATCGTCATACTGGGTCGAGGTTCACATAACGGCTCAATGCTGTTTTCAATGTGAACGTCCCATTAACCACAACTCTTTTAGGCCCACATGCACTCAGCCCCCCACTGGACATACCTGATAAAGATCTGGCATTGTTGGATCTACTGCTGAAGATGGCAATTAAGGTCCTCTTAGTGCAGAGGAAAGCACTAAATAAGGTTTCATTTCACACGTAGTGGGCATGGGTCATAGATCTCAGAAGCACACAAAAACGTGACCCTCTCTTCGGAAAACACTGCCCTTAACCAATCTATTTGATGTACACTGGATAGTAGTATGCCCACCATCTATCAGACTTTCACAATGCATCTTCCTTACACACAAGCTGGCTTAATCACTCCTACCATATTACTTATCCCCCCATGGTGTACAATACCTGTCCCCCTCTCTCCTCTCTCACCATTCACTTCTCGTCCTACTGTTCATTAGTCTCATTAATTTGGCGCACCAGAACCTTTACCAACACCCATAAATGACGGGGCTTCACTTCCTGTCACCCTATACCATTTATTAGTCAATATTATCCTTACAATGGCTGATTATTTTCATATATTTCTATCCTATAGGTACCAGCTAATGAAAATAGTAACAGATATTTTCCCTGTCACATCTGTAGAATATTGGGCGTCAGACGTATGCTAATTTTGTATGTTTATTGTCTTACTTGATCTTTTATAAAATAATAAAATATTTGAAACAAAAAAGATAGAAACCCGTTGCAGTGTCTGTTGCACCGAGACTGGCCACTAAAATGCATATAAGTCAAAACCTGGTAGTCATACCTTCTAAAGCAGATGACCGTTGCCCCGCTGACCCCTGTGTTAGGCCTTGCGGGGAGGCGGGAGATTGGGTAGGAAATGGCTTCTCCTCAGCATTGATCACTTCAAACTCCTCTGATCAATGCCACGAGTGCATTTTACACATAAGTTCCGAAAAATGGATCAAATCATTATTTTCAAGCAACTTGCTACAATGGTAGAGAATACCAATATCCGATGGCAAAACGACTTCCTAATGTGCGCATTTTCATGAAAACGAATACACTGATCCTTATCTGACAGCCTGTGGATTGATACAGTTTTTTTTGGAAATCGTTCCTGAATGCAGCAAAAAAGTAAATGCTCTTGTTGAAAGACAGAGCATGTTAAATGTTAAGAGCTGCTCTGCAACTGCGCCCGGCAGGATCATTTCCCAAGACACATTCCAGGACAAACACACGATTCAGTTTTCATTGTAAACCTTTAGTACCTGGACTTGAATCCCTTGACTGCAGAATGACACCAAAGCACCCAGAAATGTTCAACCTTCCTTTCCTCTCAACGTTTCGCTTTGGTCCTGGAAGTTGCAAAGGGCGGTGGGAAAGCAGTGCCCCGGGAATCCACAAATAACTTGAAGAAGTCTCATAAATCTGGCCTCCCAATCCCATAACTTGAAAATGCTTCCAGTGCTTGGCATGTAAAGCTTGGGGGAAGGATCTTTCTGCCTCTTTTGCTCATCAACACTGCTGGCAGAATTATACAAAGTAGTATTGAAAAGCAGCTTCTCCTCTAGGGGACCATAGCGTGCTGCTAAAAGTACGGGTGAGGCAAGAGGGTAGGCCCTCTCCAAATGTCACATCTGACACTCCACCGCAACAACTCAGAGCTGCAAGAAGGTCAGAAACTTGGGAGAGGTTAGATTTTCCTGCCCCGGTCCAGGGAGCTGATGGAAGGAAGGGTCAAGGGAGCATGGGGAAAATCTGACTGTAGGGGGGATAAACACATAGAATAAGAGGTAGGGCACAAGCTCCCTGCTTACGTGACGGAATGTAACGGAACTGGTGCTATGTAAAGCGCTCTGATAACCTAATCGGTTCAAGTTTGCGGTATATAAAACTCTAAAAATAAATAAATAAATAGATGAGCTACTAACATTCAGAATCTAACATAGTAGACAAAGCTCCGAATATTGCGGTCTTTGAAACACAGAATTCGACTGTTGAAGGAGTGAGGTAGCCAGGGCACAAGTCCTAAACAAAGATGTGGGGGGTCTAACCTAGTTAATCAGTATGCAAGTGACATCATGGTGCGTGAGATCACAGGAAGTGGCATCAGATCTTAAGCCCTCACATATATCTTTAACATGTCTATCATGAGTACACTGGAGCACATTTCGAGTATACAGGGAAACCCTCCTGATTTAGGCAGAAGATTCACACTTTTGTAAGCTACACATTAAACAATGTTGCCTTTTTTCCAGCATAAAATTCCTTTACCCATAGTGCTTTACAAGAAAAAATTGTGATATTTCAATTATTCTGCCTCCTCAGCGGTAGTAAGTGCTATATAAATGCTATTTTTGTGTGTAAATACTCGAAAAGACCAACACATCTCACATTCTTACAGTGCACACATATGTCCTAAACAGGGCCTGAACAAAGAGAAAAGCTACCTCTTCAAAGTATGTTTAAGTACTAACAAGGTGTGACCCTTTGTTTCACCTCTGCTGCACTTGCATCTAGGTGTGAGGCTCCTGACTGCTGCCAGCCAGGAGACTCGAAAAAATAGGCCCGATGACCCCTCAGATTCGGGCTTTGTTATGGGTCAGCAGGAGTCTGAACTAAGAAAGCCCCCTTCCCACCTGCATGTTGTTGCGGATAACGTGCAGGTTTAAAGCAGACAGCGTGCAGGTGCTGCTGAATGTGTCGAGGTGTTTGCTAATTACACCAAGACGCATTCAACATATTTTTCAGTGGGGCCCAACTTCTTGGCAGGGTGGACGGTGTCTCCCCTGTGAAAATAGTGGGTGGAAGCCCGCGTGTACCCCCGACTTGTGCCCTGGATGTAGCTAGACCTCTTACCGCCCATGGTTTTTCCCGCATTTGCCGCCCCTAGACAGCCGCAGGTAGGAGCGAAGAGCAGTGGCGGTAATTTGGGGAGGGGAGTCAACAGACAACGACCAGGGTAAAAGTGCCTCGACCACCAAAACTCGTGCCGCCCGGGGAGGACGGCCCTGCCCATCCTTGCTACGCCATTGTGTTGAAGTAGGAGTTCTGCTCATAATAGTCTACTAACTTGTCTGTTTTTGCCACAATATTTATTATTGACCATGAAAATCACAAAGCAAAAATCAAATACATCTAAGAGTGTACAATATATAACAATATTATTTAGACAATCATCCTCGTTACTTAATGTATCAACACGTGGGGAATTTGGATATCATATATAACAATGGCTGCAGGCTGCTGACGTAATTTCACATATAACGTAATGCCATTTTCGAGCTAGAAGGTGGGACAACGGCCACAGACTATGTGTCCTTCAGCCTTTCATTGTGCTTCTGATCGGAGTACACTAATGAATCCAGGAAAATGCTCCAGTCTGGAGTGATATCATTTTGAACACTGCATATCCAAAGTTTGCAACTTTTCAAATCTGCCTAGCATTATTGCAGCCAATGTATTTTTTTTTTGCTAGGTTAGTGGTATTTGACTAGGTTCTGGCGCCACAGGGGGATGTTCACCTTTCCTAATTCTAGGTAACTGATAAGCTTACATAAATACGGTGCTACAAGGAGAAGAGAACCACTTAACCTCTTCTAGTTCGGCAAAAGCCACAAAATGCTTAATACCCCTTGGCACACGTTTAGTATTACAGTTTCATCAATATACATGTGTTTCCACCATACAACAGTCATACATTCAAAAGAATATTTTCAGTTCCTTTTTATTCAGGGTTGTCGTTGGTGTTTTATTTCTAGAGACGTCACAGCCGACACGTGTTTCGTCGTTTAGGGAATGTAACCCACGACTTTCTCAAGGCTCTTCTCCGAAATGTAGTACACTATTATTTGAGGTGATAATTCCAACCCTCAAAGGGGTTCTGTATGGGGATTTGGCTCGTATTTGGTCCGTTCATCTGTGTTGTAACCGGAGTATCGGTTAGCAGTAAAGCAGCTTTTCGCTGCTGTATTCGAATTTAAGCTTCCGTCCCCTATGCCGATTCTATAGTACGGCTGTGACGTCTTCAGAAATAAAACACCAACGACAACCCTGAATAAAAAGGAACTGAAAATATTTTTTGGAATGTATGACTGTTGTATGGTGGAAACACATGTATATTGATGAAACTGTAATACTTAACGTGTGCTAAGGAGTATTAAGCCTATTGCAGCCAATGTACCACTTTTTGCTCAGCTGACACATTTCTATCATTCCCAATAGAGATAACTCCTTCTTAATCCTGAGCACCAATGTTTGGTGCTATAATATGGAGAGTCACAGTGTGGCCTCACAAACACACTGCTGCAGGTGCAAGACTAAGGACCTGATTCACAAAGGGCCTCCACACTCGTGGTGGAGGCCCCGCTGTCGTGGGGTCGTCTCCACACTCTGGGCAGAATCTCCGCAATGACAATTCTCGTTGCAAAGATTGAGCACCGAGGGAAGAGACTTCCCCACAAGTGTAGGGCCTCCGCCATCAGTGCGGGGCCTCTGCCATAAGTGCGGGCCTGCACCATGAGTGCAGAGACTTCCCTGTGAGTGCGGGCCCCCGCCATGAGTGTGGGGCCTCTGCCAAGAGTGTGGGGCCTCTGCCAAGAGTGTGGGACCTCTGCCAAGAGTGTGGGGCCTCTGCCAAGAGTGCGGGGCCTCCGCCAAGAGTGCGGGGCCTCCGCCAAGAGTGCGGGGCCTCCGCCAAGAGTGCGGGGCCTCTGCCAAGAGTGTGGGGCCTCTGTCAAGTGTGAAGAGACTTCCCCGTGAGTGCGGGCCTCCGCCATGAGTGTGGGGCCTCCGCCAAGAGAGCGGGGCCTCCGCCAAGAGAGCGGGGCCTCCGCCAAGAGAGCGGGGCCTCTGCCAAGAGAGCGGGGCCTCTGCCAAGAGAGCGGGGCCTCTGCCAAGAGAGCGGGGCCTCTGCCAAGAGAGCGGGGCCTCTGCCAAGAGAGCGGGGCCTCTGCCAAGAGAGTGGGGCCTCTGCCAAGAGAGTGGGGCCTCTGCCAAGAGAGTGGGGCCTCTGCCAAGAGAGTGGGGCCTCCGCCAAGAGTGTGGGGCCTCCGCCAAGAGTGTGGGGCCTCCGCCAAGAGTGTGGGGCCTCCGCCAAGAGTGTGGGGCCTCTGCCAAGAGAGTGGGGCCTCCGCCAAGAGTGTGGGGCCTCCGCCAAGAGTGTGGGGCCTCCGCCAAGAGAGTGGGGCCTCTGCCAAGAGAGTGGGGCCTCTGCCAAGAGAGTGGGGCCTCTGCCAAGAGAGTGGGGCCTCTGCCAAGAGAGTGGGGCCTCTGCCAAGAGAGTGGGGCCTCTGCCAAGAGAGTGGGGCCTCCGCCAAGAGAGTGGGGCCTCCGCCAAGAGAGTGGGGCCTCTGCCAGGAGTGTGGGGCCTCCGCCATGAGTGCAGAGACTTCCCCGTCAGTGCGGAGGCCCTTTGTGAATCAGGCCCTAAGTGTGTAACTATCGCAGAAGGAGCATGCCTTATTGTACGTTGCATATATCTGATGGTATGGGCACCGGTATGGTAGATCTTACTGACCCCAAAGCTGGGCAAGACCTTTCAATGCGCTAATTCTCTTTTTAACCGCATCAACGCGGTGCAGATTTCCGCGGTGCGCTGAAGTTTTTAAAAACCCGCGGTTCATGACGAGCTCAGCTCGTCATGAGTGTACGAGAGGTGTACCTCATGACGAGCTGAGCTCGTCATGAGCGTCGAAGGGGTTAAACCCTGTCTTAGAATAAAACCTTGTGTCTTGCTTGGACTTACACCAGTATATTTTCTTTGTGTAAGTAGCTACCACATGTCCACTGTAAACAACCTGACATTACAAATTGCCCACTGTAAATTACCTGGCACATGCCATCAGAAGAAGGAAACCCCACCTAGAACTCTTTTAGTCCTATTTAGAAACAAAGACAGGCTAAGATGCTTCTCTATAATACAAGCATGCAACTGATTGATATCAGGAGCAGCTCAAGATGTCCCCTTCGCAGGCAATTAAGTGAAATGACAAGCATTTAGAAGGCCAGGGATACAAAGGGATTCATGGCTTCTTATCGAAGCCATTTTAGCCAAGGTAAAATACGAAACCCTGTCCTGTCATTATGATGGGCACTCTGTAGAAAACACATATGCAACAATATTCAAAATGGCTCCAATTTCTATCCATTTTTATGAAAACCTGTGATAGTTCTAAACCTACTTTGCTCGTGAAAATGTAAATATCTGAATTTCTTTGGAGATGCATAGTTGACTGTTTCTAGGGGCACTGAAAAGAGCGAAGATGTTTAGGTGTGGCTCAAAATACCGCAATCTTGAAGACAGAACTACTGCATTAAGGGAAAATAACACCAAAAAAGCGGTGTGTGGTCAAAAGAAAACCACCTGATGCCAAAGACTAGTAAACCATATTTTTACTGATGGTAGATTTTATGCATTTTAATCACTGATAACGGTGTGCGCCTTCCCCTAGCATGGCAAATAATTCCCAGCCTAGCACAAACCAGAACAGATTCTTCTTAACATTGTGTGCTCAGCCTCCTTTGGGTGCCACACACAGCTGTGGGGAGGCACACACCAACAACCACGGCTATAACTGGGTGACAAAAATGCAGAATTGTCAAGATACATATATTCAATGTAGATTTAACCGTTTTATTAAACTATTTAAGTGAGAGAATACAAAAGTGTTTCGCTTGTCAGCAGTGGATTCGGAGCAGGTCAAGCCTTCATTGCGCTACAGTAATAAGAAGGAATATGTACAAAACTCTGTCTTGCCTGGAGGGATTGTGGGTATGCACAAATCCTACTTGAGCTGGCTTGACCCTGCAGGAGAGGTTGCACTGATCAGGCACTGCAGCTCTTTCCCCACATGACCCACGTTCTTGCTCCCGTGTGATGTTACTTCAGTGGCAGCAGAGCACAGATCTGGGCGAGAGGCAGAAAGCAAAGGGAGTGGCAAGCCCTGGGTTCAAATGCCAAAGTAGAGCAAGACTTTAGCACATACGAGGAATCACCGCAAGCAAAGGCTAGAAGATCGGTAAAACGAAAGATCTAAAACGGTGAGGAAAATGTAAGCGTCATTGACCTTTTGAGTAGGCATAGGCAGTGCTTAATTTGTGCTGGTGGTGGACACTGGCACTCCTTTTTTGAGAACGGAACTAATTTTTTTCATTCGATTTTTGACTGACAACATGCAAAAGGCAGAAAAGATAACGAGAAAAAACAACAACGGAGGGAGAAAGCAGGGATGAAAACGAACCTGCAAAAGAGAGGCAAAGAGACAAGAAGAGTGGAGTGGTGCAAGAAAGAAGCACAAAGTGCAACAAAGACTAGGCAGCCCTAAACGCCAACATTCAGCTGCGAGGGTGGTGGATCCTAAGAAAAACTGTGTGTCCGGGGACTTATTTTATTGTGTAACTTACTTACACGGGACGACGTGCTCATTGATTCTCCGCAGTCACTTGAGAACGACCAGCTCTGATGCATTCTTTGACGAAGAATGTTGTGCATACGCAGATTGAGCATGACAATAATCTATAACTGCATGTCATTTCCTTCCCTTCCATTGGAAAGGAGAGGAAAACTACCGAACATTTCTTTGTAACAAAAGATGACTCAGCCGGCACCTGACCGTGTGTCCGACTTCTGCCCGGCGGGTTTCCGAACTTCCTGCTCCCGTCAAATACACACAAGCTGCGTTTCCTTCACAAATAAGTTATTACATCAAACCTTGTTCCGACAACCTCGGGCTTTTGTCTGGGATCCAGCACATTTTCTGGCAGCTGCAAGGCTTTCTAATTACAGCACGAAGGTAAACACGTGTAATTCATCGTGTGCTAATGGGCGCGCGCACACACCAATCACACAGCAGTTGACGTGCAGCTACTGTGCAGGACATGAAACACTAGGTGCTCAATAAACATTCATACGGCATCAATAAAACCCATGGAGAATTCAAACAAATACTTCTTGGCCATCAGCAGTGCAGCGAAAGCGTAGCTTCCTACGGGACATTTTAGAGTCCTTTTAGTGACATCCAGTTAAAAAGAATAACCACTCACTACAATGTATACAGTTTTTCTCCAGGGAGGCTTGCAGTTATGGTGTCGCCTTTGCTGCTAAAAAGAGCAACGCAGAATAGTTTTTGTTGGGGCGACTCACTGAACCTAATCTCTGGGACTGGTACGAACCTGCCATGCACACAAGAGCCCACAGAATAAATGCAATGCTCATGACATCAGCCTTGACGTAATAAATGACATAAATGATCTCACAAATGCCATGATATGCTGCCTTCACATAACACTACGAAAGGCGCGCAATGGATACAGTGTGATCTTTGTGCACGTGTCGCAAGTTAAAGATATCCTCTTATTTCGTTGTTCAGTATTGTGACGTCATAAGCCCTGCATTAGGTGTGCAAGCTATGGTTTGCATGGTAAGTTAACAGAGGTTCGCTAACCATAACTGTAGCACTTCAATGGCATTTTGGCATTTTTTCGTAACCATAAATGCACCTTAACTGCGAATGAAGGGATTTCTGTTTCTTTTATAATATATTGCATCCAACCTCTATAACAGCCCTTCCACAGGCGAATAACCTTCGCGCAAGAAATCACTGTCCACGCTTCTTCAAGGAGCAAGAAAGGCCACTTTAATTTAAGACAGGTGCATAATACATTTCTTGAACACATTCATTATTTATTTATTTCATGACATTTCAATCTACACAGTATGCCTAAACTCCCTACCTAACAGAACCCGAAACTAACTCTTGCCTAATACCCCCAGGATTACCCAACGAGCTACCCTTCAGGATGGCCAACCCGCTCCAGGCTGCCCACCCCACTAGCAAAAACCGCCTCCTACAAGAACAGAGACACCTGTCTTAACAGTGGCAAAGCCAGAAGACCAGAGCAGCGCCTAGAGCACCGCCAGGAACACCTAACTAAAGGAATACAGGGAGGGTGGGTGGGGCAAAAAAGGAAACCTCCCTTCCCCTGCCTCGCTACGCACTTCCCAATCCGCTGCCTGCCTTCCCTTTATGCCCTCCCCTAATCACCCCCACCTGCTCCCAGATCCCTCGCGCGAACGCACCCAGGGAAAGACCAGCTCGCGCCTGGCTCTCCCTGGGTCCCCCCTCGCGCAAGAAATCACTGTCCACGCTTCTTCAAGGAGCAAGAAAGGCCACTTTAATTTAAGACAGGTGCATAATACATTTCTTGAACACATTCATTATTTATTTATTTCATGACATTTCAATCTACACAGTATGCCTAAACTCCCTAACAGAACCCGAAACTAACTCTTGCCTAATACCCCCAGGATTACCAAACGAGCTACCCTTCAGGATGGCCAACCCGCTCCAGGCTGCCCACCCCACTAGCAAAAACCGTCACCCAGGAAAACCTTTAGCGTTTTCCTGCCCCACCCAAAGAAGGAAGGGAAGGAGCACACCATAACTGCACCTGAAGAACTTTAGCAATCAAATCTCTGAGCTCCAGAAGGTAAAAAGAAATGCCTAACGTAGACAGATGGACCCCGTCCTCACAGAATAAATGAGTCTCTGAAACTTTCAAATGATGATGAGCCAAATTGTATAAACATAACTGGTTACAAAAGAGTCGCATTGTTCTATTCACTTTGCGTCTTGCCTTCTCCACGGCGGAATAGCTCCTCGCCCCATTCCATTGTAGTCGAGGAACGAACTCAGTCCATATCACCATGGTGCTCACCCATGTGGTCTTGATGACTTCTAGATCTTGTTTCATTAACTTTAACAGAGTCAAACCAGAGAGAGAAACTAAGTCGTTTTCCCCAAGATGCAACACCAGTAGATCCGGAGGGCCCCCCAAACCCTTTGAAACCAGAGAAGCCAAGGCGGGAAAGAGACCGCCCCAGCGCATGCCCCCTGTGCCATGCCAGGAGACTTCGTGCGTCAGACTGCTTAAACCAAGAGATCTCCCACAAAGCTGACGTGCAGCGGCCACAGCGGCCCGTTTAACAAAAGAGTGCCCCAGGATCCACACCCTCCTTTTGCATCCAGCGACTGAGGGCCAAGGACCTAGGAGAAAAAGAAATGTTAGGCACAGCAAAGGAGGACTACTTTCTCACATACTTCTCACAACATCTAGAGCGCCAGCGCCCAATGCGACGAATCTGAGACCAATCCCACCCCAACCTGGCGGCCTCTGTCGCCGCCCCAATCCTGAAGGAATGAGTGCCGAACTGAGAAGGGTCCCTCCGCAGGCCCAACAAAACCTTGCGGAGGACAGCTAACAACTGAGAAACAAGGATGGGGCTCCCATCAGCATGACAAAAAATTGCCCCCGGAGCAAAATGAGGAGAAGACACAAAAACCTCCCATTCCCCCACAGGGCAGCAAGCAGACACACCACTCCTACCCAGAAACACCCACTTACCCCTCCCCATCTGATCAGTTTTGGACATCCTCAGCCACAAACGCACCCTATCATGCTCCACCACCACCTCGCTGCTGGTCATACCCACTCTACCCCTCAAACCCAGCAGTTCAGAGGCCCGGAATGCACCAAAGAATAACCACACAAAACACAAACGAAATTTGTGGCACTCAAAAGCATCATAGCAGCACACCTCCAACTGCGATAAAAGCAGCTGAAGCAAATCAAATGTCACCGGCTGCCGTAGCTTCTGACCACCGGCTTGGAGCCTACCCAACCCTTTTAGAACCTTACAAACCAACACCCCCCCAACAGGATCCCTCCCCCACCAAAGCTGACCATAAAAAGACACCCCGGCTAACTTGCCCGAAATGGTCGTGTGAGAGAAGCCTCTGTCCGCTAAATGTAAAACAAACTGCAATAAGAATTGTTCATCAGATAACCCAGCCCAGACCGTACCCCTCATCTCCTCACCAAACTGCAAAAACTCATGCCAGGCCTTCAAATAACTCCGCCGTGTAGAGACAGCCACTGAATGCTCAACCAACTGGTGTACCCTCAATCCCCCAAGTCCCATACGTACTGTGGGATCGCCGTCGGTTCCAGGTCCGCCCCAGGAGCCAATTTGCGGAATTCGGACCACTGAAAGCGAGATAAAGAATCAGCGATGCAATTAGTGGCCGCAGGAACATGCCTAGCCTTAAAGACAATATTCAGTTGTAGACACCGCAACATGAAGGCGCGCAGGAGCCTCAAGACACACAAATCGCGGGCCCTCTGTCTATTAACCAAGTCCACTACTGCCATATTATCCACATGGAACAATACGGAGCGATTCTGAAATTCCTTTCCCCAGATAAACAGAGCATCCAACAACGGGAAGAGTTCCAAGAACGCAATGCTGCGACCCTGTTCCTTCCAATGCTTTGGCCAGCCGGCCGCGCACCAACGACCTTCCCAAAAGATGCCGAAGCCGTGAGCTCCCAATGCATCCGTGAAAAGCTGCACCTGCCACACAATGTCCTCATCCGCAAAAAACAAGGACACGCCATTGAAATTTTGCAGGAAACTCAACCAGATAGTCAAATCAGCACGGACAGCAGTGGTAATGCGCACCCGATGATGAGGAAGGCTGGCGCCGGACATCGAGAGGCCCAGACGTCGACAAAACGTCCTACCCGCCCGTACAACCCGACAAGCAAAATTGAGGTACCCCAAAAGCTTCTGGACTTTACGCAGTTCTAATTTGCGTTCACCCAACACCCATCTGAGGAAATCAGACATCTCCTGCACTTTAGCAGCAGGCAATCGCGCCATCATAGTCGTAGTATCAATTTCAATCCCTAGGAAAGTCAGGGATGTACAAGGACCTTCGGTTTTATCCGGCGCCAAAGGAACGCCCAATTCCGTAGTCATAGCCTGAAAAATTGCCAAAGCCGACTGACACTGCCCAGAATGACCCTCACCAATGAAAAGAAAGTCATCAAGGTAATGGCAGACCAAAACGTGGCCGCTGACAAAAGTGAAGCGCCACTGCAGAAATGTACTGAAGGTCTCAAAGAGGGAACATGACACCGAGCAGCCCATGGGTAACACTTTATCGACATAAAAATAGCCACCAAAATGCATGCCCAAGAGACCAAAATCCCAAGGATGAATGGGCAGGAGCCGGAAAGCTGACTGAATGTCACTCTTTGCCAGCAAAGCCCCAACTCCTGCCGTGCGAACGAGCCACAAGGCGTCATCCACGGAAGCATATGTCACGGTTGAGTCAGTTGGGTCAATGAAATCGTTGATGGATGCACCCTCAGGCCAAGACAGATGATGTATAAGGCGAAATTCCCCAACTGCCTTTTTTGGTACCACACCCAGCGGGGAGACGATCAAATCCGGGAGGGGACAACCCAGAAAAGGACCAGCAATCCGACCCGCTGCAAGCTCAGCATCCAGCTTCTTCTGCACAACCTGAGGGCACTCCTTCGCAGACTTCAGATTGTCAGACCACCGGCCCACCCGGGGACCCTGGTACCCAATCCGAAACCCAACTCTGAAGCCCCAGGACAAAGTCTTAGCAGCCTCAACATCAGGGTAGTCCTCCAACCACAAATCCAAAACGTCCTGCTTAATAGGAGTAGGAGCCCTTATGTACAAATTGCGGAGGTTGTCCCCTGCCCCCTGAACCCCTCCCCTGGTCTCCAAAACGCTGTCCGGGAAAACACTGCGTGAGATCATGCCGCCCTCCGCACTGTGCAAACTCATGTTTATATCTGCATGCTGGCCGGTTGCATGAACCCCTGTTAAAATGCCAGCACGCTCCAGAGGAGGAGGACTGCCCTCTGCCCCAACCCTCCGCCCCAGGGAGAGCGGGGCGAAACTGAAAGGGCCGATAATGCACCGGCTGCCCGCTAGCCGTGTGGGTCGTAGCAGGCAGTTGAGCAGACGCCATCCACTGCAGCCACAACTCCGCATCGACCTCACCCCAGGAACGCTCTGGGAAAACACTCATACGAGCCCGGAACTCCTCGTCGTACGACAACCATGCAAAGCCCCCAAAATAACTAAGTGCCTTACGGATGACGTCAGCATATTTGAACATGTCCACTGCCTTACTCGGATGACGCTGGCTATACACGCTGGCATAAATTAAAAAGGCCGAAGTCCAGTTCTCAATAGACCTCGGAACTCGAGGCCTCCGAGCCAACTCCAACTCCTCCTCTTTCGACCCCTCCTTAGCTTGTACATCTCTATGGAGAAGCCGAAAAACATCCACAAATTCACCATTCCAGATGCGAGTTTTGGTTTTGTCAGACAAGTGAGACCCCAAAGGCATCCCCACTCCAGAATAAGGCAACTTCTTCGGCAGGATACTATCCTCCGTAACTGGCTTGGGAACAGCCACCCCATCCCCAACCTTAGAAACTTCCCCTGTAATTTGCACATCAGAAACATTCAGACTCACCGGCCGCTCAAGCCGCGGTGCCAGAGCGACTCGCTCATTAACAACCCCATCACCCGTACCGATTGATCTGGTACGCTTAGCCGGGAGACTCTCCCCTGGTTGCCACACAGTCCACCAACCATCCTTACCTCTTGGCAAGTGTGCTGACTTCTGCTGAACATCAACATGATCCCCTCGAGAAGGTCTACTCCTTGCTGTCTCCCGTACCGCTGCATGGCCCGCACATGACTCCTGCAAAATACGAGAAACAGGGAGTTGCCCCGTCCCACCCCTCTGGGCCCGTGCTGCCAAAAGCCCAACCTCCTTGTCACGCAATTCCCCTTCTTCCAAGTCATCATCTTGTACATTCATATGTAAAACATCCCCAGAAAATGAAACTTCTGCACTGCCACTTGGCAGCGCCCCATCACCAATTCCCCCATCATAAAACTGCCAGTCAATGTCATGAAAGCTCCGCGCGTGCAACGCTGCAGAAGAGAGATCCGCTCCAGATGACTCTCCCGTGATCCCACTACTGGAAACAGCCGTAGAGACAGTTCCCAAGCCCGCAGAACCAGCCAACAGCCGCCCAGCTGGAGACGCAACATGAAAGCTGCGGCCACTCAAGCCAGATTGTGAAGAACCTGCAAGAATGCCGCCCCCCAGGGAGCCAAGGGAAACAGTCCCCAATGAACCAGCCACCGACGCAAACCCAGAGGCACCACCTAACCCGGAGGCCAAGCTACCCTGTGGGACACCGGGCATCTCTCGAGAAGCCGGGTACAAAACCTGACTGGGGGCAGTGGACACCCCCCAAAGGTCCGAATCCATCCCACCAGACACCTGATACTGCTGCGGGGCAGGGCGGGGGCCAGCAAGACCGGGAGTCGTGGACCCAGGGGACAGGGGGGGAGGGGGGGGGGGGGGAACCACATCATTTAACAGTACAGCCCCGGAGGCCACAGGAGCCCCCCGGGAGGGGGCACTGCCAGGCGAAACAGCAAGAGGCGCCCCAACATCAGTGCAACCTAGAGCCCCACCACCAGGCAAAGGGGGTTGGGCCAGCCCCAACCCAGCAGGCGCAGGGGACAGCAAATAACATTGGCCATTCACCCATAAGCAGGGTGAGGCCCCCTCAAGCAGCCCAGAGCCCGGGGTGGGGGGGCCCCCGGGCACCTTAGCATGAGCATTGACCCGGGGGAGGCTCCTAGGTTCGAGACTCCTCCCCCGTCGATTACCAGGTCCCACCGAAGGCTTCCTAGCTTTCCCCGGGGGGGCCCCGCCCAAGCGCTGTGTTTGCCGGCCCACGGAGTGCCCCCGCCTCCCCCCGGGCGCCCCACGCAAGCCAGCACACTGTAAAGGCACAAGACATGCCTGCTGGTGGGCGCCCGGGTCAGCCGGCGGGGGCTCCAACACTGCGGGGGCCAGGGCCGGCATGGGCTGCGCCGCCGGCATGGCAGCTTCTCCGTCTTCGTCCTCCTCCGGGCCGGGTGACTGACAAGCAGTCACCGCCCGCGGCACACCCAGAGAAGCCTTGCGAGGCGGGGGGTGGGCCAACCCTACCCACGCCTCCGCCGGCACTCCCGGCCGCAGCAGGTCCTCGCGTCCCGCCGCACACAGGGTCTGGACAGCCCGTCGGACCTCCGCCGCCTCCTCCATTTCCCCGCTAAGGTAACGCGACGCCAGCAAAAAAGGAAACCTCCCTTCCCCTGCCTCGCTACGCACTTCCCAATCCGCTGCATGCCTTCCCTTTATGCCCTCCCCTAATCACCCCCACCTGCTCCCAGATCCCTCGCGCGAACGCACCCAGGGAAAGAACAGCTCGCGCCTGGCTCTCCCTGGGTCCCCCCTTGCTGTGCCTGGCCTTCAGCGAAGCCTAGGAGGGGTTGGTTGTGTGGTCTGCCTTTGTCAAGGACCTGCACCCAAACCTTATCTGGTACCTAACTCTAGCACTGCAAATAGCCTTTGGTTGTTTGCAATAGTGGACTGCCACAGACAGCCAACCGCCCATGCGGTCAAACAGCATCTGCACATGTAGGTTGATAGTTAAAGCCAAAGGTGGTACCCCAACTTTTGTATAAATACATCAAATGGTGGCAACCTGTCCCCCCTTTAACATTGACCTCCTAGTTAGATCTGCATAAAAACTGTGATCCTAGCTGAATGTGGACACTAACATTTTCGCCAAGGTCCTTGCGAATTGATTGGCTCCCATTATTTCGCCCTTGGTTGGCCCCGAACAGGCAGGATTCATCCCTGGGCGTACATTAACCCACAATTTACGCACAGTGCTTGAAGCTATCCAACACACTAGACCAGATATAAAAGCGGCGGCTATCTTCCTAGAGTCTGTAATAGCTTTCAACTCAGTTGAGTGGAGTTTTGTGCTGCTGGTGAGGTGTGGGTACCTTTTTATCAGTCTGGTAGAAGTCCTCTATTCCTCCCCAATGGCCCGAGTGAGAGTAGGAAACATTGGGACCTCCCCTTTATCAATTTCCAGGGTCACCCATCAGGGGTGCCCGCTATACCTGCTACTCTATGCGCTAGTCGCGGAGCGAAGGGCGTGTGCCCTCAAGGAATACCATAGTCACAGGGGGATTTGTTTCCACAATTATAATTTGATAATCTCCTCATATGCGGACGATACACTCCTCTACATTTGTGACCCGGAGTCTAACCTTTCCCCAGTGTTAACCCCTCCCATGCTCGTGACGGAACCGTTCCGTCACGAGCCTCGGGTGGGCTGGGCTGGTGACGGAACGGTTCCGTCACGGCCCTCTCGCCGCGCGTGCGCGGCGCGAATTCCGCGCCTGCGCTAACATTCAGTAGCGCGGGCGGGGCCGTGACGCAACCGTTCAGTCACAAGCACAGCTCACCCGCGTGCCATGACGGAGCGGTTCCGTCACGAGCACGGGACCGCCGCGCTGCCCCCCACCCCCTTAGCACTGCGGCAGAATAGCCGCCCCAGTGAAGGGGTAAAGGAAGTAGTAAAATTTGAGGAATTTTCTGGGCTTAAAATCAACTTGTCAAAGTCTACTATATTTCCCCTCACCCCTGCGATGTCTCCGGTAGATCAGGAATTCCCCTTAGCTTGATCCATATACCTGGGGATCCGAGTGCATATGTGCTCGGATACAGTATTTAAGGAGAATTACGGCACATCGATTGCTAGGCTAGAAGAAGATATAAATAGATGGATTCGGCTCCCCTTATCGCTTCTAAGATGCATATCCCTTATGAAGATGGTAATGTTAACTAGGCTTCTTTTCTTGTTTATAAATATATGTCCTCCCAGCTCACTTTTTCCAAAAAGTTCCTTCAGGTAAAATTAGCTTGGGCCGGTAAACAACCACAGGCTAGATGGGATATTACTCTCCCCTACTCTATGGGTGGGCTGGGAGCCCCGGATATAGATCTCTCTTATCGGGCGGGTCAATGCTCGCACGCCTTTTACTGGTTACACCAACACCCCCCCTTCCCATCTTCACATAGAAAAGGTAGCAGTATCTCTTAGACTGTTTCTCTCTTTCTCTCTTTCTTCCTCTCTCTCTCACTCTTTCTCTCTTTCTCTGTCTTCCCCTCTCTCTCTCTCTCTTTCTTTCTCTCTCACTCTTTCTCTCTACCTCTCTCTCTTCCTCTCTCACTCTTTCTTTCTTTCTCTCTCTCTCTCTCTCCTTTGATGGGCGCATGACGCACAATCTTGTTTTGCTTTTTGTCTTGCAGGTTGTGATTCACAGATTGTCGAGGGATGATACGCCATGGCTGTACCTAATTTTATTTGTAGTTGTTTTGTTTAAATAAAATGTTTTATAAGTAAATCCATAGATGACTGTGATTCTCATTTGTCCAACCTCACATGCGTCTTTTTTATTATAATTGTGCAACATCAGCCAATTTGTTATGTTCCAGATTTCAGAAGGTTGCTGTCACATTTGTTTGTCGGGGGGGGGGGGGGAGGTAAGGGGAAATGCCGGACCAGGGGATGGTGGTGGTGGTGTCTGGGCACTGTTGGGTGTCCGAGCGGCATGATCGTTGGCTCCATTGCATCTGTTGTCGTTTAGGTGTGGCTGTGGGCTGGGCTCCCTTTCATGTTGCAGTCCGACTTTACACCAGGTCAGAGCAGGTGTAAACTTCCTGGTGCTAACGCACCTTATCCCCTGTATTGTATTCTTTTTGCCGATCTTGCTGGTGGTTGAGAAAGTTGCAAAGTGGTGTGTTCGCTCGTTTTTGCATGGGAATGCCTACTCTGCATCTCATTAGCAATATTTGCCAGGGTCATCCGTGACAATGCTTTTTGAGGCTGCTATCGCTGGTAAACTGGTGATATGGGCTGTTTGCACTAGATTGTGAATGGTGCGTTAAATTTATCACCATTCTGGCTGTGGTAAGGTGCTGATAACTTGACGATGTGTCCTTGAGAACATGCCCCTCGGTGTTTTAAAGACCTGAGAATTACTCGAGTGCAGCGCTGAGAAACGTGCACCCAACGCGTTCACACTAGACTAGGTGGCCTCGCTGAGAGCTGCGCACCCTTTGTATTCACACCAGGGAGCCACGCACCCTTCGTGTTCATACTAGGAGGCCGCTCTAGGGTCGCGACTCCAAACTTTTAAAAAAAATAAAAAGCTTTAAGTTTCATGGATTTACATTTGCCTCGGGACCCCCTCCCCCGAGGCATGCACACATCTACAAAAAAATGTTTCCTTCAAATGGTAGGGGGCAGAGTGGCCCCCCTTCCAGGCCACTTCTGAACCAGCGCCCCATCCCCCTGGGCCTGGCCTCTCTGTTGGGGACCATGGGGGAAGCCCCAATGCCCCCACAGTCCCGCTGGCTCCCTGCCTCCTGCGGGAGCCGGTATTACTTTCGGGAAACGGGAGCTGCTAACATGCAGTTTCCCTTGCCCAAAAGCAATTCTCCTTTCATTTATTGAAACAAGTGGTTTTCCTCCTCTCTCTTCAGCAAAGCAAACCAGGGTTTGCTATCACAAGATGGAAGCAATGCTCCCGCCCTGTCAAAGCAAACAGCAATGTCCCGGGGCATTGCAGGACCCCGCTCTGGGCGGAACGGTCCCCAGGGCCATCCTCCAGGAGGGGGCCGCACAGGCCCCCTCCCTCTATTTTCAAAGCCCCAGGGAGGCGGGAGGGCTATGTGCCTCTTGCAACTAATTTACATAGCCCCGAGGAGGTGGCGGTATGAAATTGGAACACAAAATAAAATTAAACATTGGTCAAACCAGGAGAAATTGATTAATTGTGGTTTATGGTGAGAAAAAGCAGCTTGCTCAAGGGCTATGCAACTGAGTGATGCGAGAGGTCATGTCACACAAACTTCATAGATTATACCCGTGGTTCTCAAGGACAGACCACAACATCAGTTTGCATGCCAGAAACAACTTTTGAAAATTTGAAAAGTAAACACATTATAAAGGGGGTGCATTCTACCACGATATTCAATGGAAGGAAGTATAGTAATCCTGCATCTGGGCTAGAGTCGCACCAGCTACAAGGAAAACAGAGAGGCGTAGGGTGGACTCTTGAGGCGACTTCTCAGCCAGAGGCTGGGAGAAGGCGTCGGAAATGCAGGGCCTACATGGCAAAGTCGGGGGTGCAGCACCTTTGACCGCTTGCACTTTGGTAAGTTATCCTTCAATGTCGAGGAAGTTTTGCCAGTGAAATCGGCTTCTGGACCAGTCTCACAATCGCTCCCGGGACCTCGAACGAGACGGACGACGATGTGGGCCTCCGCCAGTAGTGCCGCCAGGATCTTCATGTGTGGTTCTCGCAATGCTTTGGTCCGAAAACGACAGCAGGAGTCACAATCCTCTCAGTTGTGGTGCTCCCCGAGGCACCTCATTCAAATATTATGAGGGTCTGTGGCCAAAATCTGCCTTCCACAGTACCCACAAGGTTTGAACCGTGAAGACATGAAAGAAAAAGAAATGGGAACACTGTTCCTTTGACAAAAAAATGACGTAACAGGTCAAAAAATTGCCTGAGGAACCGCTCTAGAGCCACACTGGAAGCTCGGAAAAGCAGGAACTGACATCAGCCCATCAGAAGGGGGATTATATGGACCCCGTCACATCCTGTTGACGACTTTAGTGTGGAGTCGCACAACGCCCCCTACTGACGTGCAGTCCCTGCTGAAAATTTTCCCAGATCAAGTCTGGCGCTTGTGGAGAATTCAAAGGTAAAGAATCTACTGCTAGATGTCTTTATCAGATTGGCATATTTAGTCTACTCTTAAGTACCTTGTACATTGATGTTAGACCTGGCATCTTTCGGTGTGGTTTCCCCAGTCTTTTTGATTCTGACCTCCTGTTTTTGATTGTGTGCTGGTCTTTGTTTTTGCTGGTGTTTGGACCCTTGGCACTTGCGGACCAGTGCTAAAGCCATATGCTTTGTGTCTAAAATGTAATGGCATTTGGTTTCTCTATGATTGACATATTTGATTTACTAGTCCCTCATACATTGAACTACATGTGCCCAGGGCCTGTAAACCAAATCCTACTAGTGGGCCTGCAGCACTGATTGGGCCACCCGCATGAGTAGCCAACCAAATGTGTCTCAGGCCTTCCACTCAGAACCTGTGTGTGAAGTTTTTAACTGCCATATCGACCTGGCAATTACACCTATTTACCGGGCCCAAGCCTTCCTTTTCACTAAATGTAAGGCAACCCTAAGGTGGGCACTAGTTAGACCCAGGGCCCAGTTGCTGTGTATTTAAAAGTTGGAACATGCACTTTTAAGTTTTACATGTTTCTGGTCGTGAAAAGCCGCTAAATTCACCTTTCACTACAGTGAGGCTTATCTCTTCGATAGGTTAGTATTGGAGTTGCCCTGTAGCATCTTACACAGGTAACTCCAAGTTTGGTGTCTCTGGACTCACAATTTAAAAACACATCTTTTATTGAAGTTGGTTTTTAAATTGCAGGTCTGAAAATGCCACATTTAGAAAGTAGTACAAAAGGGGGTGGTGATGGACGGAGCATCTGAACCAATCAAACACTCACACCCAGTCAACAGATCTGGATTTAATCCCTCACCGTTCTTTAGCCCACTCTGCCACCCCAGTTCAGACATGGCCATATGCAAATCCGTCTGAACCTGTGCCTCATGGGAACAGTCCAGCCAGAACTGCCAAGCCATGCCTTCCCTGGACCAGAAACAAGCTTCAGAGGACCGGTTTCTGGCATTTAGAAAGTATGCATTTTCTTACTTTAACCATTGGGTGCCTCTGCCTGTCCCTAGAATATACGTCTGGATTGTATGACAGATGGGCTTGTGAATTCGCTCTAGACAGTCACACACAAAGGGAGCTGAGGTGTGCTCTTTCATATACCGATGGCCCATCACCAGGCTCATCGGTCTTCCTGAGCAAGAGTGGTGGGGGGTTTTGACACTTGCAACTGAATAGGGCTGTGTCTGTCCCCACACAAAGAGCTGGATACCCCCCTGTAGTGTGTCTGGAGCCAGGGCCAGGAAGGGCAAAGTCTTGTGCAATACAAAGACCTTTCTTTGAAGTCTCCCTATTTCAAAGGCCAAAATTGGTATACGTACTGGACCTCGGACACCATAACAGTAGAAACACTTCTGGACTGGAGATATTCTGCCAGGAAGAATTGCTGTTGGACTGCCAGCAGGGAGCGGCACTTTGTTGTGTTGGCCTTCCTCCTTCTGCGTCTTGCATGGGAGTGAGAGGACTGGACTTTGCTCTCTGCATCCTGCTTACTAAGGTTTTTCCAAGGGTTTGAGATGAGCTTGCCACCCGTTGGAAGTCCTGACCAGGAAAGTGGTGCCAAACTCAGTCTTGGACCATCGGAGATGATTCAAGTATTGCAGTTAAGAAATCGGCGCATAGACTCCAAGTGGCACTTTGGACCTGTCCCATCCCTGCGAAATCGCCGCATCGCTGCTGCCTGCACCAAAGCCGAGGACCCTGCGCGCTAAGTGCACAACACAATGACCGCGACTAACAACACAAGCCACCGTGCCTCCAAAGTACCCCTGATGTGTGAGCTTGAGCACCGCTTCACCGAAGTCTGTGACACACCGCTCCGACTCCGACACAGTGCTTGCAGCCTGGCAGCCTGGTGGTTCGACCTCGATACTGTGAAATGACACCCTGCGCTGTCATACTGACACATCATTGACACTGCATTACCTTCAGGACCTGAAGTCTCTCACCTGCAACTAATGTATCACCGTCCCTGCACTCCGCATCGTCCTTAGGTGTTAGCGGCTCAACGACCGTGCACCACCTCCATGAACAGACACATCACTTTGCTGCAGTGATGTCTCACCTCCTCTGCACATTGCATAGTCCCCGAGAGCCAACGTGCCAATGACCTGCATAGCAGTAAGGAACTGATGCATCACCAGCCTTCACAACGCCTCATCTCCTCTGTGCGTTGCACCGTATTTGACTTTGTGATGCATCCAAGGTACTGTACTGGAGTCTCTGCGACATCAGTAGCTGGCCCACGCTCCATCACTGTCGGACTGAACTTGAGGATTTGTCTAAATCAAGCAAGACAAAATAGCGCCAGTTGGAGCTATTGTTTCCTAAATGATATAACTGCATTTAATATTAAAGGATTCATATCTTGACTTGTGTATGTTAGATATTTATTGTCCTGGTCTTGTTTTACTCGGATACATATTAGCTGTTTTTATAAAGTGGTGCGTAGTACTTTTGAGGTGTTGTTACTGTGTGTGTACAGATACTTTACACATTGCCTCTTTAGCTTAGCCTGACTGCTCTGTGCTAAGGTACCTAGGGTGAGCATAGGTAAATTTAGTGTGTACTGCACATACCCTAACTAGAGTGTGGGTTCCTACTTGAAAGGCTGCAAACTACTGCCAACTAGAGATCCCATTTCTAACAAGTGGCATACTATATACCCAGGGCCTGTAATCTAAATGCTACTTGTGGGCCTGCAGCATTGGTTGTACCACCCACACAAGTAGCCTTTCAAACCTGTCTCAGGCCTGCCTCCATTTTGACTTGGCATTTAATACCACTTGCCAAGCCTTACACTCTCCTTTCATTATACACAAGTCACCCCTGTGGTAGGCCCTGGTCGCCCTCAGCAGGGTGCTGTGTAAATAAAGGGTAGTGTTATGAAATCAATGAAAGGGGTGGTATGCACACCATTATTTTTCTTAATACTCCGTATTTTCAGCTTTGTCAATTGCGTGCGAAACTGGGCGTGTGCCTTGCCAGTGGCACCTTATGATAAACAGTCAATGTTTCATCCATTTTAGCAGTGCGTCTGGGAGTGGAGCGTCACCACGCTCCCCACATTGACTAAATAAAGGGTAGGACATATACTGTTAAGTTTTTCATGTCTTGGTAGTGACAAGCAGCCAAGTTTGTTTTTCACTACTGTGAGGCATACTCCTCTCATAGGTTAACAATTGGAATTCCCTAATCAATCAATCAATCAATCAATCATTACATTTGTAAAGAGCACTACATACCTGTGAGGGTCTCAAAGCTCTGGGGGGGGCGGAGCTGCTACTTTTCGAAGAGCCAGGTCTTGAGGAGTCTTCTGAAGGTTAGAAGGTCTTCGGTCTGCCGAAGGTGGATGAGGAGGGTGTTCCACGTCTTGGCAGCGAGGTGGGAGAATGATCTGCCGCCGGCGGTCACTCTACGGATGCGGGGAATGGTGGCGAGGGTGTGGTCTGCAGAGCGGAGCTGGGGGGCGGGGGTGTAGAGGCTGAGTCGTCTGTTGAGGTACGCTGGTTCGGTGTCGTGAAGTGCCTTTTGTGCGTGGGTGAGGATCTTGAAGGTTATCCTCTTGTTGACGGGGAGCCAGTGCAGCTCTTTCAGCTGGGGTGTGATGTGGCTGCGGTGGGGGATGTCGAGGATCAGGCGTGCGGAGGCGTTCTGGATGCGTTGGAGTCGTTTCAGGAGTTTGACCGGGTCTCCTGCATAGAGTGCGTTGTCGTAGTCCAGTCTGAAACTGACGAGGGCCTGGGTGACCGTCCTTCTAGTTTTGTTGAAGATCAACTGGAAGATCCTCCGAAGCATGCGGAGGGTGTTGAAGCAGGAGGAGGAGGCGGCGTTGATTTGCTTTGTCATGGAGAGTTTGGAGTCGAGGATGACCCCTAGGTTTCGTGCGTGGTTGGTGTGTGTAGGGGGTGCTCCTAGTGCTGTCGGCCACCAGGAGTCATCCCAGGCCGAGGGGGGTGGAGCCGAGGATGAGGACCTCCGTCTTGTCCGAGTTTAGCTCAGTCGGCTGTTCCTCATCCTGTTGGCGATGGCTTTAATTCCTGATCAGAAAGGAGTATCTGCATCATGTCTTATATCTTTGGAATGATAACGGTAAATCCTCTTTACTGGTAAGGTTGGATTTAGCATTGCTATTTTAGAAATATCACTTTTAGAAAGTAGGCATTTCTCTGCTCTTACTGCCATGTGTGCCTTGCAGCCTATCTCCAATACATGTCTGGGTTGGGGGATAGCTTCACTTTGTGCATTCCTCCCAAACAGCCACAAGCACAGGAAGGGCAGGTGTGACTGACAACTCATCTGCATTAATCTGCACTCTGATAGCTTTTTCAAGACTGATAAGAATGGGGACCTGTGCACTTCAAGGGCCTGCTTTGAAGTCACCCCCACTTAAAACAAGGCACAACTGGGTATAATTACTAGGCCTCTTACCCTCTCAAGACAGTACATATCTGGACCTGTGAAGAACTCTGCCAGGAATAAAGACTGCTGTGCTACAAGGATTTCCACTCTGCTTGACTGCTACTCTGGAAGAACTCTTTTCTCTTTTAATGTGCTGCCCTGCTGCCTGCTGATCTCTGCCCTGCTCAGGACAAGGACGCGATCCTTCTCACTTGAACCCAGAGTGACTTCAAGGGCTTGCTGGCTTTCCTCCTGTTCTGATGTCTCAGGGCTACCAAAGACTTCATTCAACCCTGCAAGAGCACCTAGACTGCCATCTGTGAGTCCTGCTCTGCCAAGTGGTGCCCTTTAAAGGTAACTTCTGCTGTACAGAACCATCAAAATTGACGCACAGATGACTTTATACCGATTGTCCTTCGACACCGATGCCAGGTACGATCGACAACATCGCTTCAACGGAATGTGTGGGCCTACGACGATGGACAATGCCTCCCGATGATGACGCATCACCTGCATCGTAAAGGGATTTGTTGACAAATCCTTTATCGCCCGCCGGATCAGAACCGGAGCATCAAGTCTTCGACGTCGCCGCTGGCTCCGCTCCGCCGACCTCGCCCTCGCCATAGTCCCCCGCTTCCGAAGAGCGACCTCCGGTGGCAGATCGTTCTCCCACCTTGCCGCCAAGACCTGGAACACCCTCCCCATCCACCTAAGGCAGACCCAAGACCTGCTGACCTTCAGAAAACGCCTCAAGCCCTGGCTTTTCGAGCAGTAGTAGCATTTCCCACCCCAGCGCCTTGAGACCCTCACGGGTGAGTAGTGCACTTTACAAATGATATGATTGATTGATTAATTTTTTATTTTTTTTTAATAAAACAGTTTTTATTGCAGGTGGGTTAGCATACACAGCTGGTCATTGCCTACAACCCTGAGGCCGGCAGCGTGCGACAAGCGAAAAAAAGTAAAGGAATACACGGGCTTCGTGCCGACATCCCGGGGGCTCGGCGACGATTGTATATCATAATAAAATGCTAAGACCCGGTACATGACCATAGTAAATGTAAACAGACTGTTTGGTATTTTCTCGATTTTATAAACAATGACAATCTTATAACAAGAACACATAACTGAAAAGAAAAGCAGAGTCAAATAATAGTCACAGTTAGTGCAGCATATAGAAATCAACATCTAGCTCAAGCATAGCACAAGTTAGCACAAGATTCGTCCTATAGGTCCAATACGCGACATAGTTATTTCCTCAGTAGGAGAGTCACAAAGGTCCCCCCTATAAGCATTCCAGTGACCCCACTTTTTGTCCCATACCTTAGGGCAGCCACGCACTTTGTACACTGTCTTTTCTGCAATCATACAGCGGTCCATCTCGGCCACCCAGCCCACCACCAGCGGTCTGTCTTGGGAGCCCCATTTCATTGCGATGGAGCGTTTGGCCAGTAGAAATCCCAGTGTTGCCCACTGTAGTTCCTGGACATTCAGGTCCTTGGCCCCCCATATATCAAGGACACATGGCCTAGGCAATGAGGAGCGCGGTTTACCCAAGGAGTCACTCATTTTCCTGATAACGCTCCCCCCTAATTGCTGCACCCTCGGGCAATCCCACAGCATGTGAAAGAAGGTGCCAGGTAAACCACAGCCCTGAAGGCACAATGGATCAGGGCGTCGTCCAATTTTCGCCAGGGTGATAACGGACATATATGCCCTATGCAAAATCTTCAGTTGTATCAGTCGGAACCTGTGGCAGATAGCCGACTGCCTAGGGGACATAAGGGCCGAACGCCAATCTTCCTCATCTAAGGGGCCCAAGTCTGTCTCCCATTTGATCCGTAATGACTGGAAGGTGTCGGGGAGGTTATTACATAGTTTCCAATAGGTGTAGGAGATGGCCTTTTCAGGAAGTGGCTCTGAAAGTAATCTATCCTCTAGGGGGGAGATAACAGGAATGGAGGAAAGGTCTGGAATGGCGGTCTGGATGGCGTGTGTAATTTGTAGGCATCGGAAAAATTCTGTGGATGCAAGGGAATATTTAGCCCGAAGACAAGATGGCACCCTTGTGAACAAGATCCCCTACCTCCAAAATCCCGATCATGTCCCACTTGTCAAAAGCTTGGGAGAAGCAGAGGAAGCCCAGTTGTTGTGACGACTTTAGTGATTGTGCCTGCCCATCCCAGACTCTTGTTGGCTCTGTGCCACAGTGTAACCGTGTGAGCCGTGGGACTAACATATCCGTGTTTAGTGGGTCTACCGTAGAGGGCCCCCAGATATCCCTCCCGCCCAGTTTGGCTTCTATCAAGAAGGAAGGCCGGATTGAGGGGCGAACCATGTATCCAGTGGTTAACCGCCACTAACTGCGACGCCCAGTAATAGAGGCGGAGGTTAGGTAGGGCAATGCCTCCATCGTACCAGCCTTGAAAGAGTTTACACAGGGCAATCCGAGCGGCCCCTCCGTCCCACAATAAGAGACGAAGCTCGCTCTCTACTGTCCGAAAGTAGGAGTCAGAGATTAGGAAAGGACAGTTTTGTACGGTATACAGAAAACGCGGGAGAGCCAGCATTTTGAAAAGTGCTGCCCTGCCTGGGAGGGAGCGCCAATGGGCAACGTCGGCATGAAGTCTGCGCAGGGGGCCCAACAAATTACGATCGTAAAAGATCTTCGAATCAGGTGTAACATAAATACTGAGGTATTGAAAGCCGTCAGTAGCAATTGCGATGGAAAACCCTCGGGGCAGCCGGGGAGGGGGGCCATGCAACATAAACAGTGTAGATTTAGTCCAACTGCTCGAATAGCCCGAGTATTTTCCAAAATTAGTGAGGACATGGAACAAACTGTTAATGGAGGACCGGGGGGAGGATACATAAATCAGGATATCATCGGCGTAGAGGGAGATCTTGTCCGACACATCGTCATTCCACTGGAGACCTCTGATAGAGACGTCTGTGCAGATCCAGTGGGCGAGGGGCTCAAGAGTAAGGGCAAAGAGCAGCGGGGATAGGGGGCAGCCCTGTCTAGTAACCCGGTGGAGGCGAAATCGTCGAGATGTGTGGTCATTGACCCTGACTTGGGCAAAGAGGTCAGTGTACAGCAGTCTCACCCAGCTAATAAATTGGGGCCCAAAGCCAAAGCGGGTTAGAACCTAGAAGAGGTAAGGCCATTCGATCGAGTCGAACGCCATCGTGGCATCAAGTGATAGGATGGCCGCGTCTTCTGAATAATGGATTGGCGGCTCATGACATTGTGGACAATTCGCAGATTCAACGCCGTGTTGCGACCCGGAAGGAAACCGGATTGGTCTGTATGTATTAGGGAGGGAAGGACGAGAAGAAGATGGTTAGCCAGCAATTTAGCCAGGACCTTTGCCTCCGCGCTGATCAGAGAGATTGGTCGATAGGAGCCGCAGTCAGTGGGCGGCTTAGTCGGCTTGAGGATTACCGCAATGGAGGCTAGCCGCTGTGCAAGCGGGAGTATACCATCGTCGCAGCTTCGTAGAAACATATTCCGAAGATGTGGGACAATCTCTCTGGCCATGCCTTTGAGGAATTCAACAGGGACTCCATCTGGGCCCATAGCCTTGCCAGAGTTGACGGCGAAGAGCGCTGTGGTGAGCTCCTCCACCGTAATGTCAGCATCCAGGGCCGCCCGATCAGCGTCCGATATGACAGGGAGACGCATCTCCGCTAGGAGTTGCCTAGATTCCTCAGACGTATAGCAGGAGCCAGCGGTGTACACGCGCTCTAAGTGATCAGCAAAGGCCTCTGCAATATCTTGCGGGTCTACAACCGTGGAGCCATCCGGTCTAAGGATGGAGGGTACCCATCTGGATCCCTGGTCTCGTCGCTCCAGCATCTTGCCTGCAGCATCGCCGAATTCGTACACACGGTGGCGTGTGTGGAGCAGTCGGACCTGAGCTTTTTCCTGAGTCAGCGCCTTATATGCTAATTGCTGAGTGCGGAGGCGGTGAGCAGTGTCGTCGGTGGGGGCGGCGTTGTGTATCGTTTCAAGGTGAATGAGGTCTGATTCTGCCTGGAGGATCCGTTCTCGATGTGCACGCAAATAGCCCGTTTTTAGTGTCATCGCCTCACCTTTCATGACCGCCAGGTACGCCTCCAAAAGCGTCACCGCCGAGTCTACAGAGCCAACGTTTTCAGCGAAGTAGAATTCAGTACCTTCAAGGAGGCCATCCTTAATATGAGGGATCTGCATGAGCCATGGGCTAATAATAATAGGGCCGCGTGTGTACGGACGATGATAGGTCAAATCTACACTGAGGGATGAGTGGTCGAATATGCCCCATGGAAGACCCATTGGGCGAACAAAGCAGCCGAGATCAGCGGTGGGACAGAATAAATAATCAATACGGGACATGCTTTTGTGAGCATATGAGTAGTGTGTGAAATATGGTGTTGTCGGATAACGGTGGCGCCAAATGTCTACCAGCCCCATGGCTTGCGTAAAGTCAGATAGGTCTGAGCGCGACCAATGTGAACTGCGCTTGGGACTGCGGTCCAGGTGGTCACACATCGTGCTATTAAAGTCTCCGCCGATTAGAAGTGTACCAACAGGCAGGCCCAACATGCGAGTGCCTCGCTCCTTAAAGGAGTTCTGGACCAGTGCCGGCGGAATGTATACTGAGAGTATGTTCAACAGGTGGCCCTCCCAAGAAGCCTCAACTAGCGCAAAGCGGCCCAAGGGGTCAGCCCATGTCTGGGAGGGAATAAGTGCAAGATTCTTCTTAACCAGGATCCCGGTACCGCGGGAACCAGAGGTGAAACCCGCGAGGAGCAATAGGGTATAGCCACCCCGTTGGAGAGCTCAACAAGAATTACCCACTAAGTGCGTCTCTTGTAACAGAACGATGTCCGGGGAGTGGCGCCGGAGGTAGTGAAGGACCACACTCCTCTTAATTTTGTGTCCTAGACCATTAACATTCCAGGATAGGATCGTGAGGGTCGTAGAGAGGGGATGTGACCTAGTCAGAGACTAGCAGGACTATATGGAAGGAGGAGTGGAAGTGGGGCTGCCCAAGGCGCCGGAACAGCAGGTCAAAACAGTGAACTGGAGCAGGAAGCCAGCAAATCTCTAGAGGACCAGGCCATCTCTGGGGTAGACAGCTCGACAAATTGGAACCTACAAGGGGCCGAAGGCTACAACCAGTGTGACAAGAAAGGACTCCGCGTAAAAACAAAAAAGACAAGAAAATCAATGCAATAATAACACAAGAAACCCATAGTTCCCCACCCCCCATTCCCACCCCCCTCCCTGCTTCCCTGCCCGCGGACTTCAAACTATCCACACCCCAACTAGGCAGAGTGCCTGTTGCCCTCCCAACCATGATATGGGTACTCGGTAAACCGATGCCTCCACCCGCCTGAAATTAACAGTAAAGTGACCAATATGTACATGAATATGCAAAACGTAAGACAGTTCCCAGTGCAATATTCACATGGTAGAAAGAGTACCTGGCAAGCAGTCTGTGCGCCCCCGCCTGGGGCCGAGGGGTGCACCTTCGGGAATCAAGAATGAGCGAGGCGGGGAGACCCGCCACGTAGAGCCGTCCCGTCAAAGAAGACCCAATAAGAGGAGCAGGTCTATAGAAGAACAGCCAAGGGCTGCGTACGAGGAAGTCCTCACGGCCAAGGGATATCAGTTACCATCGGTGTTGAGTCCGGTAAAGAGTTCTTGGCTGCCTGGCATCTGATCATCTCGCATGTGAACATTGCGGTCCTCATGGGTGTCGCGGTCTCTCGGAGATCTCCCAACTCGGCGCCAGCCTTCCATCCAGTCCCACACCTCATCTGGCGACAGGAAGAACCACGCCTTGCCGTCGTGTTCCACACGCAATTTTGCTGGGAAGAGCATTGAGTATTTGATTTGTTTCTCACGTAGGGCCTTCTTGACTTCCAGGAAGCTACGTCGTCTGGCCTGTAGCTTCATGGTGAAGTCCGGGAAAAACGTGATGCGGGCATTGTCCAAGAGGAGGGGCGGTCCCGAAGGTTGAAGACCCTCGCAATAATAGGTCGGGGAGCTCCTGGTTTGGGCCTACCCCCCGGGAGTCTGTGCGCCCGCTCAATGGAAAAGTAACCGGAGAGTTGCTTCGGCCGAAGATGTTTCGTAATCAGCTTTTCCACAAAAAGGTCCGCAGCGGGCTCTTCCATTCGTTCAGGAATGCCTAAAATGCGGACATTGTTGCGTCGCGCCCTTCCTTCATAGTCGTCCAGGAGGTCGCTCATTTGTTTTTGCTGCTTCTGGAGTTGCGCCACTTGTTGCTGAAGGGTAGAGGTGTCATCAATAAGAGCAGCAGGTTTGACTTCTACATCTTTGACTTTGGAGGCCATTTTCCTCAGGTCCGCCCGCAGCCGTGTCACCTCTATATTAACTGAGTCAATCCGCGTCTCCAAAGAGGACCTGACTCCCGCTATTGCCTGCATGACGTCCTCCAGGGTAGGGGTATTCGATCCTGGCGAGGGGGATGCAAGGTTCGGGGTCTCAGGGGAGGCCACAGTTTTACTGCCTCCCTTGTTGCCCCAGGAGTTCTTGTTAAGCTGCCTCTGGGAGGAGGGTTTGGACCCCTTGTTTGTCGACATGAGGAGCGTTAGCGTGGGGGTGGCGGCGTGTGGAGTACAAAGTGAAGTGAAGTACAGCAGTAGATCAGCCTGAAATCACGGCTCAGGCAGCACACACTCGTCGTGGCAGGCCCAAAGAAGGAGGCAGGGCAGCATCCAGGGAGCAACAGGTGACAGAGGACACAGCGTGTGAGGGTACCCTGTGAGGCTCAGGAGTGGTACTGAGGGGCGAAGACCACCCGTAGGGTCAAAACGGGCGCCAGGACTCACCACAAATCAGCTATGGCTGAGGACCTCCACGTCCTAGGCAGGCACAATGGCAGAAGGGCGGGTCTGACCCCAGCAAGGGAAGCAGGAGGCTCTTGGGGTGCCCAGGAGGATTAGGCCGCAGTCAGGGCTCAAGATAGAAGAATATTGGCAAAGGCCGCTTAGCATGGGGGCCCAGTGCAGGGAGCTACAGCGCTGATTCAATGGCAGACACGCCTCACAGGATGTATAGGGCACTGAGGCTGTGGCGCTCGGACCCCCGCCGCAGACAAGAGCCAAGTTGTGCAGGTCCGGGGCTCGTCAGCCAGATGACGAAAAATTTAAGCGGAGCAGTCTCGGGACCGCAGCCAGTCCAACAAGGCAGGTAGCGGCAGGGTCGCGGCTAAGTAGAGAGGCGAGCGGGGAGAGTTACGGTGTGTCAGTAGCCACAGGCACAAAGCCGGGGTGTTGCGTGGGCGGCACTTTGGCAACACAGCGGCCGCGGTCAGCTCCCCCAGGGCAGTGCAGCTTGCGGAGAAAGCCGGCCAAAGCAGTCGTCGGCACCCAGGGAGGTCTTCAGCTGGGCTCCGGTTGGGCAACACAGGGTCCGCCTCTTAGTCCCGGTCTCGGACAGGTCACCAGCAGCGCGGATAATCAGTGACGGAGCCGGAGCTCCGATGCAGGCGCCATCTTGGCCGCAGCGGGACCTCCGCTACACAGGACGTTATCTCCCCGTGGGGCAGCAGGAACCAGGGTAGATGCAGCACCAAGGCAGCACTGGGATCCGCAACGAGGCCCCCCCGATAACGAGGGGGTCCCAGGTCTAGAAACGGATGGAATTAGGCGGATGAGCAGGCGGTGGACGGGAGCCGCTTTAGTGAGCGACCATTCCCGCCGGCTGCCTGCCACGCCCCTCGATTGATTGATTAATTGATTGATATTCATCAGCACCTGCGTGTTTCCTGTAACCAGCCTGGCGTCCATCACCGTTGGCCTGAACTTTGGATTCACCCCGGTCCAGCACAATCTCAAGAAAACCCTTAAGGGCTATTTGCTTCTAAGCACTATCTTTTGGTTTAATCTTTAAAAATTCATAACTCGGGTTCTACTTATTGGAGTTTTGTAGTTGTGGTCTTGTCTTACTCATAAAAATATATTCTATTTGTGTAACCCTGTGTGGAGTATGTTTGTGGTGTTTTCATTGTGTTACTGTATGTGTGTTACACAAATTATTAACAAATTGTCTCTTTAGATAAGCTTGACTACTCTGTGCGAAGCTATTAGAGAGTGAGCACAGGTTATATTTTAGTGTGTATCTAGCTTACCCTGATTAAAGTGGTGCCTCCTGTTTGGACAGGGTGCATATCTCTGCCAACCAGACACCCCAGGTCTAAGAGAGCTGCCTTTAATTAATGTTATTCTGATTTGACAAAGTTGTCGAAGGGGGTTGAGTTGAGGAAGTCTGTTGGTTTACGGAGCCTCAGCTCTGTGGACCAGTAACTTCTGTTCACATCTTCCTTGGACTAGAGCGAAGGGTGAGAGGAAGTATTAGTGGTGCTCTGTAGCAAGCCCAGCCACGCGACAGACTTTAAACTGAATTATTAAAAGCAGACTTTAACAACCTTTTGAAAATGGATTATTTAGGCATATAAAGTAAAAATCTATGTTCGTGAATAATGTTTTCTAAGCTATATGTTGCAAGAAAGGAGTGCTTAGCTTCTCCCAAGTCAGAGTAAGATAAGAAGCTTTCACACCTGAACCAGCTAGCAATAGTGTAAGTAGCTGTTGGTTTTAGTGGCACCATATCATTGTTAGTCCAAGTTACTGTTTCTAAACATGCAAGTAAGTACGTTCACGTTTTAAAGCTGGATACCAGGGTGTAGCAGCAATTAATACTGATGTTTGGATTGGGGGTGCTTTAAGCAACCTGTAACTATGAGACATGGTATGTACACAACTAATTGATAATTGGCTATGCTTCCTGTTGACTTCTCCTGCTAAACCTATGAGAACATTTATTCACTGGCAAGGGATATTGGTCAGCAAAAGTTTCCAAATTCACAGGTAAGCAATCTGCAACTAGAAGTTTTTTTCAGGTCTAATGCGTAATACTTAAAGTATTAAACAAGTTGTCTGTACTACTGACAGAATGCTGCCCCAATTTAATGTCATCAGATCATCACTTCAGTATAATTTAATGAAAACTGACACATCAAACATGTAAAGTAAATGGCTCAAGGAGAAAAGATTTCATCAGTAATAATTATCTCAAGTAACAATAACTCGTGCCTTAAAGTAACTATAATACACGCCCCAGCAATAAACAGTATTGTCTACAATGATGGCAGTTTAGATGTGATTAGAGATTATATAAATGTAGTCAATGAATATGCCACAAGTAACTTAATATGTGAGGGTATAAGCAGTGCTCGGGGAGGGTGCAAGTTATAACTATAACTGATGAATTTCAGTGTTTTTCTTAGTTTCAAATTATATGTTTTATGCGACAATTTCACCGAACCATAACATCCATTTAACCCTTGTTCTTTTTCCAGTGAATTTCTAAGGTTTTTTTAAATGCAAAGTTAGATATCCATTGTTAAAGTCTGTACCTCTGCCCCCTCACTCTGGCCCTGTGTGGCTGTTGTTCTGCCACTCCCCTTCATACATGCCCAGCATGTTTTGCTCTACCAACTGTAACCGGTGATTTCTGTGGGTTTTCTTGTTGTTCAAAATGTTAATGTTGTTACTAACATATGCAGCGAACTATAGGTTTACTTTAAAATTTGTATTTTAAGTGAACTTCTAAGGTTTTTATTTTAACAAAAACATATTTTTATCACACCCAACTATAACGTTACTTTAACCTTTGTTTTTTCATTGAGTTTCTAGGTTTAGAAAAAATGTAAAGTAATATTTTATTACCATACGTGAAGTCAACTCCCTCCTGCGCACATCCTTTAGCTGTGCTTAGCAGGGGTTGGCCCCAGGGCTCACCTGTCGCCAGACCCTATAACCAAACCACCAGCAGGCTGCCAACCCCACGTTGCGCACAGCCTTTGGCCGTGCACAGCAAGGGGTTGGCCACAGGGTGTCAAGTCTTTACTCACGTTTCCGCAGGAACGTCATGCAAATGGTGAAAAGTTCTCAACCTCTTCTGACCACCTATTGTACCCGACCAAGTCAAAGTACCAATAGTAACCCAGGGAAGAAACAAGGAGGAAGATAAAAAGGTCCCATGTTGCACCCCGCTCTGGGATAAAACAACCCATCAGCCAAGAAACCTCTGTTAAAAGAAAAGGACGGAAACAAAAGGTAAGTATGTAGTCTAATTCTATAATCAGTTCCATCTTATGAGTGTATGTGACTACCTCGATGAATCCCTTCCTACATGAATCCCGGTGACAGGTGTAAGCAAGAAGGGTGTTTAATCTACAAGGAAAAAGAGGCAGCGTATGTGTATTCAAAGGTCAATGAATAGGAAAGGTAAACATATAAAAATGTATATTATCCACCCTAATGTTGTATAAAGACTGAAGACAACAATCAGGTGATCTGTGAAACTCTCTGTGATGCAACTTGTAATCCACCTTACATCAGGTAGACCTAACAGTATTCCTTGAATTTTCAGGAATCTACTTAACTCCAAAACAATACTCAGCAGACCTTCAAATGCACAGAGCCCATGTCAGATAAGTAAACAAAAGGCAAATTATAAGTAGAAAAGTCAGCATTGCAGCACTTTTACCCTAAATGAATAATGTCAGCTTTGTATCTCTCTTATTTTTTTTGCCGACAGGAGGACAAGCAACGGGGACTGAAGCAGCCAGTAGGCGTGACCAGAATCTGGAGACACAACGAGTTAAGAGAAGACAGATACCCGACATGACGAGGGAAATGCCGACTCCGATCACAATGAAGGCCAATAATGTGCAAAGGGTAAGTGACCCTAAAGAGTGACTTGAAAGAGGTGTGTTCACTTCCTGTAGCAGGAACGGCGAAGCATCCCCGCTCGGGAACAAGGAGCCTTTGACCTCCCCGGCCGGCTCCTGTGCATGCGTGCTAGTGGGAGCTGGCTATTTTAGTAGGCATTCCAGCAGCACCCAGTCTGCAGGTATGACACAGGGCTTGGGCTGCCACCAGGCCCTGTGTCAAAACCCCTAGCAGGCTGCCAACCCTATTACGTGCACAGTCTTTTGCATGCACAGTGTAGGATTGGCCTTAATTGGCCCCAGGGACCCCATACCATGGGCCAGCTCCAATGAAAAGGAGAGGAGGGCCGTGTGGCCTCCCTCTCCAAAGCTTAAAAGGCCCCAGGGACCCTCTACCACAGGGCCAAATACAATTAAACAGGAGAGGAAGGCATGCAGATACCTCCCAGAGCTTTAATAAGCCCTGTAAACTACAACCCTTGAGCCAAATACAATAAAAAAGGCAAGCACCTAAATCTAGGAGGAGGGGGCAGGCAGCCCCCTTCTTGAGCCTTTTTAGGCCCAGAAGATCCCATTTCTCAGGGCCAAACCAATAAAAAAGGGGTGGAGGGCTTGTGTGCCCACATTCCCCTAGCCTTCCTATGCCCCGGAGACCTCATCCACTGGGGCCATAGCCAATTAAATATGTAAGTGGGCAAGTGCCTTCCAGAGTATTTTTGGGCCCAGGAGACCCGATCCTGAGGGAAAAATGTTTTTAAGGGTAAATAGGCATGTAGCCCCCCCCCAAACCCTATTAGTCTTATTAACTTAATATATATGTATCAGTGATGTCATTTGAGATGTTATTCAAGATGTTTTTAGTGATGACACTGACCATGTCATCAGTGATATAATATGTGGGGATATAAGCAGTGCGTTGCAGGAGCATAATCTAAAGTTAGTTCAGATAACTAGAACTTTTGAATTCCTATGGTTTTTGAGTGTGTAAAATCTGAACCTAACTATAACGTTCCTTTAACCTTTGGTTTATTCAGTACATTTCTACGTTTTTTTAATGCTATTTCCTAACTATACGTCCCTGTTACCTTAATTTTTTTCAAGAAATTTCTATGATTTTTAATGTTATTTCCTAACTATAATGTCCCTGTATACTTTTTGTTTAGTGAATTTCTAAGCTTTTTCCATTTTATTTCCTAACTATGAGATCGCTCTAACGTTTGAGAGTTGGTATGTGAGTGTCTGTATGGTTCAGTGAATGGGTGTGTGAGTGGCTGAATGGGTGTGTGAGTGGCTGTATAGGTCTGTGAGTGGGTCTCTGGGTGGGTGTGTGACTAGGTGTGTGAGTGTCTGAGTCAGTGTGTGAGTAGATCTGTGAGTGTTTGAGTGAGTGCATGAGTGGGTGTGTGAGTGTCTGTGTGAGTCTATCAGTGGGTGTGAGAGTGTCTGAGTGGGTTTGTGAGTGGAAGCATCAGTGTGTGATTGGGTGTGTGAGTGTAGGCGTGTGTGAGTGGGTGTGTGTGTTTGAGTGTGTCAGTAAGTTGGTGCATGAGTGCCTAAGTGGGTCTGCCAGTGGGTATGAGAGTGTCTATGTGGGTCTGTCAGTGAGTGTGAAAGTGTCTGAGTGGGTTTGAGAGTGGGTGCGTGTTTGTGTGAGTGGTTGCATGAGTGTCTGAATGGGTCTGTGAGTGACTGTATAGGTCTGTGAGTGTGTCTCTGGGTGGGTGTGTGACTAGGTGTGTGAGTGTCTGAGTCAGTGTGTGAGTAGATGTGTGAGTGTCTGAGTGGCTGTTTGAGTGGGTGCATGAGTGGGTGTGTGAGTGTCTGTGTGAGTCTATCAGTTGGTGTGAGAGTGTCTGAGTGGGTTTGTGAGTGGAAGCATCAGTGTGTGATTGGGTGTGTGAGTGTGGGCGTGTGTGAGTGGGTGTGTGTGTTTGAGTGTGTCAGTAAGTTGGTGCATGAGTGCCTAAGTGGGTCTGCCAGTGGGTATGAGAGTGTCTATGTGGGTCTGTCAGTGGGTGTGAAAGTGTCTGAGTGGGTTTGAGAGTGGGTGCGTGTTTGTGTGAGTAGTTGAATGAGTGTCTGACTGTGGTCTGTGAGTGGGTGAGTCTATGAGTAGGTCTGTGAGTAGGTGTGTGAGTGTGTGTGGGTCTGTCAGTGGCTGTGGGAGAGTCTGACAGGTATGATGGTGCATGGGTGGGTGTGTGACTGAGTGTGTAAATGTCTGAGTGTGAGTGGGTGTGTCAGAGTGGGTGTGTGAGTGGGTGCATAAGGGTCTGAGTGGGTGCGTTAGTGTCTGAGTGGGCCTGTGAGTGGGTCTCTGAGTGGGTGTGCGAGTGTCTGTGTGAGTCTGTGAGTGTGAGAGTGTCTGCATGGGCTTGAGAGTGGGTGCATCAGTGTCTGAGTGGCTCTGTGATGGTGTCTGTGAGTGTCTGAGTGGGTCAGTGAGTGGGTGTGAGACTGAGTGGGTGCAAGCGTGTGAGTGGGTCTGTGAGTGAATGTGACAGTTTCTGAGTGGATGTGAGACTGAATGGGTCTGTGAGTGAGTGCAAGAGTGAGTGGGTGTGTGAATGCATGTGACAGTGTCTGAGTGGGTGCGGGAGGGCCTAAGTGAGTCTACCAGTGGGTGTGAGAGTGTTTGAGTGGGTCATTGAGTGGGTGTGAGAGAGTCAGAGTGGGTCTGTGTGTGGGTGTACGAGTGTCTCAAAGGCTCTATGAGTGGGTCCACATAAATTTACCAGTGATCTGACAGTGTCTGAGTGGGTCTGTGAGTGGGTGTAAAGGTATCTGAGTGAGTCTGTGAGTGGTTATGACAGTGTCTGAGTGGGTGTGTGAGTCTCTAAGTAGTTGTCTGAGTGGGTGTCTAAGTGAGTGTGACAGTGTATGAGTGGTTGAAAGTGTCTGAGTGGGCCAGTGAGTGGGTGTATGACTGGGTGGACGTGTGAGCAGGTGTGACAGAATCTGAGCGGGTCTGTGAGTAGGTTTGACAGAGTCTGAGTGGATCTGTGAGTGGATGTGAGAGTGTCTGAGCGGGTCTGTGAGTAGGTTGGAGAGTGTCTGAGTGGGTTTCTGACTGGGTGTGACAGTATTTTAGTGAGGCTGAGTGCTTGTGTGAGGATCTGGGTGGGTCTATGAGCAGGTGTAGAAGTGTGTGAGTGGGTGTGAGTCTCTCAGTGGCTCTGCGAGTGGGTGTGAGAGGCTCTAAATGAATCTACCAGTGGGTGTGTGAGTGTCTAAGTGGGTCTGTGAGTGGGTGTATGGGATTGTGAGTGGGTGTTATAGTGTCTGAGTGAGTCTGTGAGTGGGTGCGACTGAGTCTGAGCGGGTCTGTGTGTGAGTGGGTCAGTGAGTGGGTGTTAGCGTGTCTGAGGGGATGTGTGAGTGTCTTCATCTGTGAGTGGGTGTGTGAGTGTCCAAGTGGGTCAGTGAGAGGGTGTGACAGTGCCTAAGTGGGTGCAAGAGTGTCTGAGATTGTCTGTGAGTGGGTGTGAGAGTGTCTGAGTGGGTCTGTAACTGGGTTTAAGAGTGCCTTGCACAGGCCATATATGCATGAGATTCTTTCTCTTTCCCATCTCTGCCCTGTCCCCACAACTTATCTACACAATTTTATCCTCCTCCCCCACAAGGGTAGATGCTTTGAGTATAGGTGGTTGCTTCAGGGCCTTTCTACAGGAACGATTCCTTCAAAGAGATAACTTTGCTCTTCAAATGTTCAAATTATGCCAGTCTTTCACTTTCAACCATCTCTTCTGTTGGGCCATATTTCTTATGATTTGCGGCAGTCTTCTCAAATTTACCTCTCCCTCTCTGATGATGGTTTCTTCTCCTTGGCTTGTGTGGGTCATCTGCGGATTTCCTTGAAGGTTGTTTTATTCCAAGTATAGATTATGAATTTCTACAACCCTTAATGCATAAGCATGGTCTCACCACTGGAAACTGGGTCTAAACGGTTTACCACAGCTGTAGGCCACCATCCTTGAACAAAGAATGTTGTCATCTAATGAAATGAGCACCTTTTTTGAATGGCAATTAGCGAGGGGTCCTGGAATAGGAGAATTTATTGGGCTTTAAAGACAATCTCTCAAGTTGAACTAACAACGTTGACGTTTCAACCCTAAGATGTAGTGCAGATTCATAAGAATCTATAGCCGGTCTTCATCAGGACAGGAAAGGATAAGACAGCCTAGTGGAGAGGAAGTGTAGTGATTTACTTCCTGGTTTCCTACTCGTGGAGGTGTCAGCCGACACCAGTCAGCCTTGTCTGTTCTATGCAAACGAAATTTTCAAATCACCACCTGGTGGAAAAGGGTTAGAGTGCTGCCACAGCGATCACCAAGAATTGAGAGAATCAGGAGGGAGACCTCCTCGTCCGTCTGGAGCTCGCATGTGGTAGTTCAACTTGTCCACGCAACCTCACAACTAGAATAAGGAATACATTATCCTGCTGTGGTTTATGCATCTAATGTTGGACATCTGTGTAAAATCTCATCCATTTGTGTAATTATATGTTATATATGTTATTATTTGTGTACAACACCATGTCACTAAACATGATCAATCACTAATTGTTTCACAGTCCTACGTGCTTCCTTTTGTTGGACAGCCCTATTTATTTTGACTGATTCATCTCAAGAGTAACAAGCATTTACAATGCAATAGGTCTCGCAGCATTAAAGTTTGAGCTATTGGCATTATATATGACAATGTGTTGCATTAATTTGTTAGCAAACTCTGAATTGGTGTATAAAGATGATTTGCAAACTGTCAAATGTTGCTGAATAGTAAGCAACGTTGTGAATAATATTGTTTGCTAGTCATCCTTGGGTACCAGAGTACTTCACTTGAGGCAGAGGTATTATCTTTAGACTACGGGTGCCGGTGCGTGTTTTGCCACTAGTGTCCTTCCATGTCTGGTCCTCTGCAGCAGTTTCAAGAAGTTATTGGAGTTTCTTGTTGCTCAAATGGCTGTATTTTCTGATATTTATAAGTTTCCATAATCTTCATTGCATGATTTTCGCTTGCGAGAAAGTGATGTGCTTGCTGGCAACACTGTATTTTTTTAACTGTAACGGTCTTTCATCTGTGACACCAACAGAACAATCTGCCTCAATTTCTGAATGTCATCATCGTCATGGATTCCAAATAAGGAACCCACAGAAAAGAGATTTTTCATGATCCTCTTGATGAAAGTTTGAAATTCTAGTCCATATATTCCTTGTAACATACATACACCAACTACAAGAGCCACTTTAAAAAAATCTACTTTAAATAAGTGTCAGACTTGCAGAGATAACTTTCTACTTAAGTAGGTCACATAAAAAGTGGACATTGATTTGGATAAAATTCCAATACATTGAGGTTTTTTGTTTACGGTTTGTTTTAACTCTTTGCTTTTCCCTAATCCATAAAATAATGGATGTGCATTGCTATGTATAGTAATCCAGTGGGTGAGTGGAGATTGTAGAAAAACATCAAGGGTAAACATTTATGGGCTGTACAATTTTAATTTTGTAGGTTGACCATTTCTAAAGAAGCTAGGATTTATACCCAAGGCTGTCCGGAGGGGGGGGGGGGGGCTGGGGGGGGGGGCAATTGTAATGGGGAAATGGGGTGGGGTCAAAGGAGAGTTGTGGAAAGCAGTCTGAAAGTCAACTTATAGATTTATTTTTCTAAAAAAAAGTCTGCCACAAAAAATTGGCAACACGGAGAAATGTGACAATAAATGTGTCACTGCTTAATTAGTTGCAGAGGTTGATTTTTTTAAATACTTATGGGTTCAAGGCACCTGCTGTAGAGATCTTAGTGTGCCCACTAAATCTCAGGGAATAATAACATTATTAAGATAATTATGGTGATTAATGTATATGCTTTTTTTCTAAACACAGTTTTGACTCCAAGTAGCATAGATGGTTAAGGTATCTTCTGCAAAGCACATAATGCAGCATGCAAAAGGCAGGTTCCTATTTTATGTAGATAGGTAAAATGGCTACTGCTTTTAACAAAGAGATCCTTTTATTACTTGCAATTCCTAAACTACAATCCTTATAATCTAGCACAGTGAGTTATATAGCACTATGGGTGACTCTTAAACCTTGTAACCTTCATTCACTGCCTCTGGAATTATGCGATTTTGCAGCTGCTGCATTTCCTGCATAATTATACATTTCTCACATTTGCTACATAATCAATCATATGCTGTATAATGTGCAGATTTCAACAACAAATTATTTCTAGCTCAAGCAGATAAAAAATTACTAAAACTGCAGTGATGTGTTGTCACTCAATGGAAGGCGTTTTGCAAGGGTTCATTGGTGACCTTTCTGTTGCTTATGTCTATATTTGAGAGTCAAAGCGGAACTAATGAGGTGAAACTTTTGCCCAGATAGTGTTAAAATGCGTACAAATTACAAAAGAATGAGGTAATTTTAGCCCTAAATGTGCTGCATTACGAGGATTAATCTGCTTTTTCTTGCTGAATAATTTAGTCTACCTGCCGCATAATTTGGTCCGCCCGACGCATAATTCTAGTGGCACTGCCATTACTGTCTTATGCAGCACATCCTCTACATTGATTTACACACTTGTATCATTTTTGTCAATATATATTTGTGTGCATGTGATGTAAAGCGCTCTGACACGCTATATTGGACGGACCAGCGCTATAAAAGAATTACAATCAAAAGGATTGTTGCACTCAAATAGTTAATCTTGTAAATACTCGTACAGACAGATACACCTGACATCCCAATGTATTCAAGTCTCTTTTACATAGGTTTGAACATAGTCAAAACCTTAAGTACTTGTGAGGTGATGATAAGCTGTGTGCCTGTCTCTCTCACATCTGGGTGAAAGTCTTGCAGTAGCTCCCAGCCAGGATGCCACTCTAACAAAACGAAGGCTGATGGCCATTTAAATCAGACATTTGTCTTTGGCCCAGCTTGAGAAGCAATAACAAAGCCACCTCACCGTCTTCACGTTGTTGCTCAGAACAGAAAGCTTACAACGTGCAGGCACTGCTGAAAGTGTCCCGGCGTGGGAAAAGTACATAATGAAAAATTACCATTTTCCACGGTGGGCCAACTTCTTGCGCTGGAAAGGGCGGGGCCCCGTCCACTGTGAAAATAGTGGGTGGGTGCCCGCTGGTGCCTTGTTCCAATATTTATACAATTTTTAGCAAAATACCTGAAACAGCAATTATTAGTAGTATTAAAGCAGCTACAGTTTCAACATTATGCCTAATCTACTTGTATAGGCACAGTTTACACCTTGGAGGGTGGGGGGGGGGGGTAAGCTTCTTCCGAGGAATTAACATAGTAGAGCAAATATTAAATCGGCCAGGAAACACACCCATTATTAGTAACATGTTCGATACGATAAGCGCATTTCTTGCCTGGCTTTTTCATTGTTTCCACTTTGCGTGATGTTGGTTACTAAAGTAGGTTCGCATAGAAATCTATATCATACACTCATTTCCCTCACTGAGCATTTAAATAGCATTTCCTTGGTCCACTTGAAAGAAAAGTGCAAGCATCTCATTCAGTCGCTTTCATGATTAATGTAATGACTTTGCAGTGAAAAGCAGTTTCCGGAGAAGCAAGGAAATGTATACTAACACGCAAACACCGTTACAGTCTTAAATACTGATTTGTAATTTAAGAGCACACGGTGTATGTTAAAAACGTCCTATCTATACATGCTAACATTTTCACGAGTTCTATATTACAACAAACACATGGTTCTTATTTTTTCGTTGACAGACAACCATTGTCCAAACACTGGAGAAGTGTAAGCTAAACTTGAAGACACAGAGAAGAACAGTTTGGATTCTTCCATTCGGCTAAATGAAAGACATGCAACTGTCCGCATTTCACAATGAAAGGTAAAGTAGTTATTAGCAGCGTTTTAGGGACCACCATACCTCGCCCAGCATTAAAAGCAAACATGCCAACACTCACAAAGTATGGGGGTTTCCCGACCTTCTACCAACCCACCCATCGGGGGACTTACTTCCTGTCTGGCGATGAACTGTCTTTAGAAATGCAATTTCTGTACTTTACTTCAGTTTCCAAATACCATCACAAGACGTGAACGAAACCGAAACCTGCCGTGGGGCGGGACTTCCGTCTTCGGAATGGCCAGAGAAGCAGTGCTGGTGACGCGGGGCTCCCATGCCCGAGGGAGAGCCCCGCGGAGGCTGCAGAAGTCCGGAGTGGCGGTAAGTGGGGCTAAGTTGTAGGGGGGTGCGCTTATGTGTGTGTGCGCTTGTGTGTGTGTATGTGTGCGGCAGCGGGGGGGCGGGGGTCTCTGTATGTGTGTGTGCGTGCGTGTGTGTAGGTACGCTCGTGTGTGTGTCTCTGTGTGTGCGCATGCGTGCAGGGGGAGGTGTGGCTGTGTGTTACGGCTTTCCAGGAGAAAATAGCTGGCCACTGCGAGCTCGTTCTCGTGCGCGTGGCCCGCACAAATCGCCTTCTGGCAGAGGAAATGCGCGCGGCCAGGTTCTGTCTCCTGGAAAGCTGTGTCGCTGACTATAGGTCTCTGGCGAGACTGCGCTTACGCGCGGTTCACGTCACAAGACCTAAAAAGGAACTCATCCTTGAACTCTGTGCAGCGTCCATGTGTTTGTGTGTTTCCTTCATTAATGATTAATGTTATTTTTATGACTTGTATTAAGTACATTTGAAACTAAGTATACGTGACTCCCGACAGAACTACTGTTTTTGTTTTGGGATTATGTTTAAGTATCTTAATGCAGGTAAAGTCCATACCCTCTTCCCCAGCTTATCACAGACCCAGTATGTTTTTACAAGGCACAATTTCTATCAAACTCTTGGACTGTGCAATTGGTTTCCAAGTTCTGGGCTTAGAAGAAGCTTCTTATCTCAGCGCACTAGTTCACTTTTACACTCTGTGACCCCCCAACCTGCTTGCTTGCTCTTATTCACTGCCAGGGCTCTTTTACTCAACTAGAATATTTTATGTTGCATTTATTGCTTTGGGTGTGGCATACAATATCTTTCTGGCTTTATACTACCTGATGCATTATGTTTAAATAACTGATGCTGAATGCTCTTATCCGTTGCTATCAGAGACTGTCTCATTTGTGTTCATCCTTTAGTATCTTTCCTTCATTTTCTTTTGAGCTTCAGGGTTGCTTGTTGTAGTCTGTCTTATTGCCTTTGTTTGGCCATCCGGATTGTTTTGGCTTTATATAGGTAACCTGCACTCCTGTATCTGTGCAGGGCTGCCTGTACTCTATAGTGGGTCTGGGCTCCTCTGTTGGCTGTGGGGGCAAGGGAGGGGCGGAGGGGGGGCTGTGTCAACTCCAAGTCATGTCTCACCAGCTGTCAGAACGTACTGAACTTCTCTGTGCATTAAGTTTTATCAAGGTGTACTGCATTTTTGGGCTGGTGCCTCTATTGGTATTCTCTGCCACCTGGGCTTCAGCCTTGCCTCCGAATCTTAGTGCGACACCGCCTCTGCCTGTGCATTTCAGAGGTACTTCACTGGCTGTTTGAGACCTCAGCCACCATCCTGATATCGCAGCCAACTTTGCTTAAAAATGTGCACTGTATTTTGTAGGATTTCTCAAAAGTCTTTGCACTAGTGCATTCCCCTTGAGATTCGGTTTCTCTACTGACGTCTGCAACTGCTGGACTTGTCATTTTACAGGTCTGAGGTCACTTAAGTGATGCATTATTGGAGTGGAGCTAAGGACCTCCCATCCTAGTGGTCGTCAACTTGGCTCTGCCCCTAACTTTTTTAATCTACCAATACCGCTTTATATGTATAAATGTGGTCTATTCTGTGGAGTTTGCTAATAAAACCCATTCATTCAGTACTGCAGCATAGTGCTTTTTTTGGTCTCGCCTGAGACAGCGCATGCGCTATATCTTCGAGACATTTAGTAAGTGGCTTTTAAAAGTGCCACCAGAGGATTTTGCTGGCCTACAGCTTGTATTCACAAGCTTGTGCACGTGCACAGCTGCCATCTGTATTTTTAGTGCTGTAATCAGGTTCGTCTGCTTGCACTACCCCCTCCCTTTTCCCCCCTCCCTCCTGGTCAGCTATATTTGTGTCTTCTAGTCGTGAATCATGCTCCTCTGCTTGCACTCCCACTCCCTTCTCCCCCTTCTCTTCGTCAGCTTCATTTGTTTCTTCTATCACTGCGAATGCTCCTGCTTCCACCAGGCACACACACCACTAGCCATCAGTGCACGCTTCCACCAGGCACACACACCACCAGCTGTCAGTGTATGCTTCCACCAGGCACACACACCACCAGCTGTCAGTGCATGCTTCCACCAGGCACACACACCACCAGCCGCCAGTGCATGCTTCCACCAGGCACACACACCACTAGCCGTCAGTGCACACTTTCAACAGGCACACACACTACCAGCCGTCACACACTACCAGCCGTCGGTGCATTCTTCCACCAAGCACACACCACCAGCCGTCAGTGCACACTTTCAAGTTCATGCATTTGTATAGCGCACTGCTCACCCAGAGGGTCTCAAGGCACTTGGGGAAGGGGTTCATTATTTGTCGAATAGCCAGGTTTTAAGTTCTTTTCTGAAGGAGATGTGGTTTTGAGTAAGGCGGAGGTGAGTGGGGAGTGAGTTCCAGGTCTTGGCAGCAAGGAAGGAGAAAGATCTGCCACCCATGGTGGATTTTCGGATGCGCGGGACGGCGGCGAGGGCTTGATTGGACGATCTTAGTTGGCGGGTGGGTTTGTAGTAGGACAGACGAGTGTTGAGGCATTCGGGTCCTAGATTGTAGAGGGCCATGTGTGCGTGGGTGAGAAGGCGGAACGTAATTCTTTTGTTGATGGGAAGCCAGTGGAGGCCTTTTAGGTGTCCGGTGATGTGATCTTGGCGAGGGATGCCTAATATGAGTCTCGCTGATGCGTTTTGGATGCGTTGGAGTTTTTTCTGTAATTTTGCTGTGATTCCGGCGTACAGTGTGTTACCATAATCCAGTCGACTCGTGACCAGTGCGTGGGTGACAGTCTTTCTTGTCTCGAGGGGGATCCAACAGAAGATCTTTTTGAGAATGCGAAGTACGTTGAAGCAGGAGGATGAGACTGCGTTGACTTGTCTGGACATCGATAGAGAGGAGTCTAGGATGAAGCCAAGGTTACGTGCATGGTTTGTAGGTGTGGGTGCTGTGCCCAGAGCGGAAGGCCACCAAGAGTCGTCCCAGGCAGAGGGGGAAGATCCTAGGATGAGCACCTCCGTTTTGTCCGAGTTGAGTTTTAGGCGGCTATGTTTCATCCATTCGGCTACTTCTTTCATGCCTTCGTGAAGATTGGTTTTGGCGGTGTTAGGGTCTTTGGTGAGGGAAAGGATTAATTGGGTGTCGTCGGCGTAAGAGATGATGTTAAGGTTGTGTTGACGCGCGATGCAGGCGAGTGGACTCATGTAGACGTTGAAGAGGGTGGGACTGAGTGAAGATCCTTGTGGTACGCCACAGATGACTTCAGTGGCCTCGAAGATGAATGGGGGAAGTCGGACTCTTTGAGTTCTCCCAGCGAGGAATGAGGTGATCCAGTCCAAGGCTTTTCCTTGTATTCCGATGTTGCTGAGGCGTTGTATAAGGGTGCTGTGGCAGACTGTGTCGAAAGCGGCGGAGAGGTCGAGTAGAATGAGGGCCACTGTCTCTCTGTTGTCCAGTAGTGTTCGGATGTCCTTCGTCGCTGCAATGAGGGCGGTTTCGGTGCTGTGTTTGGCTCGAAACCCGGATTGAGATGGATCAAGGGAGTTGTTGGATTCGAGGAAGGCGGCGAGTTGGCTGTTGACGCCTTTCTCGATGACTTTGGCCGGGAATGGGAGGAGGGATATGGGTCGGTAGTTTTTAAGTTCAGAGGGGTCTGCTGTGGGTTTCTTCAGAAGGGCGCTGAGTTCAGCGTGTTTCCAGCTTTCTGGAAAGGTGGCCGAGTTGAACGAGCAGTTGATGACATCACGGAGATGGGGTGCGATGATGGAGTCCGCTTTGTTGAAGATGTGGTGGGGGCAGGGGTCGGTTGGCGAGCCAGAGTGGATTGAGTTCATTAGGCGGATGGTGTCTTCAGTGGTGATTGGGTTCCAGGCGCTAAGGATGTTGGTTGGCGGAGTAGGGTCTGAGGGGGATGGGGAGGGTTGAACGCTTGGAATATTCTCGAAGCTGTTGTGGATGTCGGCAATTTTGTTGTAGAAGAAGGAGGATAACGCATCGCAGAGGTCTTGGGTGGGGAGTGATGTCGTTAGATGCTGCGGTGGGGTTGGTGAATGTGAAGGTTGGTGAACCTGCTCTTCACCAGGCGCACACACACCAACCAGGCACACACATACCACCAGCCGTTGGTGCATGCTTTCACTGGGCACACACACCTCCAGCCGTCAGTGCACGCTTCCACCAGGCACACACACTACCAGCCGTCAGTGCACGCTTCCACCAGGCACACACACCACCAGCCGTCAGTGCATGCTTCCACCAGGCACACACACCACCAGCCACCAGTGCAGCAGGCAGTTTCAGAGTTTCTTGGTAAATATGTGTTCGATGCCTGGGAGGGAGTGGGTCGAGTTTCCGTAAACCATGCGGAGTATGCTGGTGCAGTGCATGAACTCCTGTGTGAGTGAGTCATGCTGCCTGGGGCTCAATCACTCCACACTTGTAAATTGCGCCTGCACAAGGCTTTTTCTCATTTGCAAAGTTCAACGCATGCGCACAGCTAGGCAGCCCCCATACCCCCGGGAATGACTGCTTCCTACAACCAGAATGGAAACAACATTCAGAGCAATGAAAACAAGTTCATTTGATGCAAAGAACTGTTAACAAAAACCATGTCCAGCTATTGTAGATTTGACAACTTAAACAAAACAGCAACAAAAAACAAACAAGCATTGGCATAGCCAATGGGTCTGGCTTTTTGGACCCTATAAGTATTTAGTTATGCAGCAGAATATCCTTGGTGCAACAACACCAACTGTTGCATGGCTAAACACTTATAAGGTCCCAAACGCGAGACCTATTGGCTATGCCAATGCTTTTCCTAGCATGAAACTAGTTCTTAAATTTTGTAAAATAAAAAAGTAATGAGTGGATAGCTCGAATTAATCTCATCCCTTGGTAATTCGTCTGGGCCAAGGGCCCTTGATATATGACACTCTATCACAATTAGGAGGGGACTCCCCTTTCATGTGCATTCCTATCTGTGATTCAGTACGGGTTGCTGAACCCATTTTTCGAGTTGGATGTGCTTTTCCAGACTCGTAAAATGGGTTTGATACATAACCAAAAGCGATTTTGAAGTAGCCAATGTGGTGGAGTTGTACATATTGCACAATAACTTTTTTTGTTTTGCTGAACCCATTTTTCGAGTTGGATGTGCTTTTCCAGACTCGTAAAATGGGGTTGATACATAACCAAAAGCGATTTTGAAGTAGCCAATGTGGTGGAGTTGTACATATTGCACAATAACTTTTTTTGTTGCCAGACATACGCTTATTGCATGCACTTGATGACTGGTAATATGTGGCAATAAAATAAAAATATTTAGACAAAACATTAAGTGCAAATGATAGGCTTACATGTTTTTCTATACCGTGGATGGATTGCCTGTGAGTTATGTCTACTACAAACAAAATGTACTCCTCGCACCACTAACGATTCTGTCTCAGAAAAAAACACTCACCTATAGGTAAAATAACACTTTTACTGCAGCAAATTGTGCGCTTTGGACCAATGAAAACTTTGTAAGCACTGCTTTTCTTCTCTAAACCTTGTGCCGCCATTACTCATTTACAGCAGACAAGGCGCTGAAACGTTTTGTTTCAGCAAAGCTTCTCTTCACACGGTTTCTAAGCGGCGTGACATTCCTAGTGCAAAAAGTCACCAGTGTCAGCAATATTCTCTTAAATAACCTGTCGAAAAACAAAAGCAAATACGCGCCTTTTAGGAGCCAAATAATCTAGAGACTAAAATGTATTAGGTGAACTCTTTCAATTGTTATTTTTAAATGGCAAGCTTAAGGTAACAAAGGCATCAGTTAAAGTGTTCACCTTATGTCACAGGATTAGGTAGGAACACATACGCGGTGCATTCCATTGGAAACACTATATTGTTCTTTGGTCTGCACACATGCTGTTTGTTTGTGGTCGCAGGTCCCTGGTAACACGAAAAGGCATGTGAGCGCCATTTATCTTCTGTCCGCCAAATGTTACATGTTTTGTACTTAAACTGACTTTTCAGACTAAGGAAGTCAAAAGAGGTCTTAGTTTTCGGACTGACTTTAAGTAAAATCGCATACATTGCAAAGGGCACCCAGGGGGCCGGTTACTTACAGTCTCCACGGGTCATGTCGGCTCAGAAACCCGCAATAAGTGAAATGAATGAACTAATAAATAAATAAATGCTAACAACCAGTCTGTAATAAATAGTACTAGATTAATTTATGGATGGCTTCGCATCAATTATAATCCATACCATATGCAACTGTCAGGTGCTACCTCATCTCATTTACCCATGCACCATAATACTTTTTGAATGTTTACCACATAAATAACAGCTATGCTTTCATATCCAACCTTTTCATATTCATAGTAACATCTAGCTCAGTGCTTCCAAAACATTTTAGAACCACGATTTTTGGAACTATAAACTTTGCGACCCACCTAGCTTTATTGGACAACAGGTGGGTGATTTTTTAATGCAACCACAGCATTGTGTGGTAGCACACTGGCAATTACAGACAGCACGTTTTCCAATGAATTTCCACTCAATTTGCACAGACATACAGTTTTCCTGATATAACCATACAGCACACAAATGATAATGTGTGGAAATCGGTTTTCAGTACACATGTTATCATTAAAGAGGCTTGATTTGTTTCCATCCTATTAAAATCTTTGTATCCTTCACACTTAAGCATTACCAAAAAATGTGCTTCGTTTTCGCTTTCTGAACTGCTGAATGCATACAGTTCATTTGCAGTTAACATTTTGTTGCGCTACAAAAAGGTGACATCCTAAATCCTTTCCTTTCACAGCCCCCCCACCAGAAAGACTGTCACGTAATTAACTTTCATTTTGTTTCTCTGACTGCAAAGTGAGAAGAGTCTGTAAACACCAATTACCATGTTAAAACAATCATTGGCAAAGCCAAAAGGTTGAATGAAATGAAATGGGAATTTATAGATCGTGAAACATTCACCTGAAGGTGTCAAGGCGCTAGCTCATCAAACAAAACTCACTGGACGGTTCGGAAACACTTCTGAGATTAAACAGCTAAGTCTTGAACGCCATCCTGAAGGCCAACAATTGAGTTTCTTTTTTCAGCCTCAGAGAAAGTGTGTGCCACAGTTTGGTCGTGCTGACCAGAAAGCTCCTCCCACCCCAGGAACACTTTTTGAACTTGGGAACAATCAGATTATGGGCATGAGATGAACGAAGCAGGTGTGCATGAATATAAGGCTGTAGATTCTGTTTAAAAAAATCCAGGCCCTATGTCCTGTGTCGGCTTAAAAGCAATACAAAGAGCCTTGAACTCGATCCGTCTTGTCACCGGCAGTCAGTGTAAATCTTAGAGCGCCGGTGAGACAGATTTATGTCTTGGAATGTTCAGCAAGAGATATGAAGCAGCATTTTGCACCATCTGCAATTTGGATAGGCACTTCTTTTGAAGGCTGATGAATAGCCCCTTACAATAGTCAGCTCTAGATAGAACAAGAGCTGAGAACACTAATGTCTGCAGCTCAACTGGGATGAATAGGAGAATCCTTCTCAAAAGCTTTAATGTATAGAAGGAAAGTGACATGACCTGGTTAACGTGGCTTTCAAAGGAAAGCTTAGAGTCAAAAGTGACTCCCAAATTTTTCACCTTGTTAGCAGGGATTGGTAATGGGCCCAGCTCCAGAGGCGACAAAGCAAGGGATCAGAAATTAGTATGAACATCAAAGAGTAAGACCTCGGTCTTACTGGACTTTAGTTTCAAACAATTGGTGGCCATCCAATCACCGACCTGATGAAGAGAGGTGTGAAACTGTGCAGCAGTGTCAGTAGGCGAGCCTGTCACCGAAACTTAATCTGGGTGTGATCGCTGTAAGAAATAGCAGAGAAACTCAGAGATCTGATTAGCCTAGCCAGCGATGCCACATAGATATTAAAGAGTGTTAAAGAGTGTTGGGTTCAATGAAGAGCCCTGTGGCACTCCGCATGGCAATGTAAAGTTAGGTGACTTGAACTCATCAAGAGCCCCAAATTGCTCCCTGCCAGACAGGAATGATTTGAGTAAAGCAAAATCGTTCCCTTTAACACCACTCCCCCTCAATACTTACAACAGTTTTTGATGGTTCACCCTGCCAAAAGCGGCAGACCGGTCTAGCAGCACAAGTGCTGCATTGCCTCCTGTGTCAACTGTCTGCCTAATCAATTTGGATGCTGTAAGCAGAGCCAGTTCGGTGCTGTGCTGTTTCATAAAGCCAAACTGAGTATCATCCAGAAAGACATGCTTCTCCCGGTGGGGGAGGGGTGAAGAGGAGCGACGGTGCACGTCGGCTCTGGCCTTCTTTGCTGACCTGGCTGTCCTGCTCTGCGAGGGATGCAAACCCCCAGTCCTGCCTGCCTTCCCTGTCAGCGGCAACAAGCATTGGCCAAACCAGGCGCCAGCACCTCAAATTCATGGCACACAAGCATCGGCTAGCCCAAGTGCTGGCGCATGATCGCACCAGTGACCCTGGCAACTCGAGGACTGCGTTTTGGAGGGAATTAACAGCGCTACGCCAAACTACAGTGACCCAACCCCACCTGCTCGAACTGTCTGGTGTCACACGCGCCCGCAAGGAGCACGATGACGGACGCAGTGCAAGAGCCGCAGCGACAGCACCACCACCACCTGGCCCCGCAGGCCCGGCCCAGAACCTCGCCACTGGTCCCCAGATGGTCGGCCATGCCCACACAGGGGTTGCACATCTTCCTCCATTCAGCGAATCGGCTGACCCGGCGACTGCAGCGCCGCGGTGGAAAGCGTGGCTCGGCCGACTCAATCTGTATTTCAAAGGAACCCGCGAAACGGACGGAACGGTCAAGAGGTCCCTCCTCATCCTATATGGAAGCCCTGAAATATATGACCTTTTTGAGACTCTCCCCGACACTGGAAGCGAAGACGACTATGATGCGGCAGTCGACGCCCTCAACGCCCACTTTGACCCCCAACTGAATAATGATTTTGAGAAGTTCAAGTTCAAGAGGGCATGGCAAACGGAAGCGGAATCGGTAGACATGTATTACGCCAGACTACGCCGATTGGCCAGCAGCTGCCCATTTGTCAATCCGAGAGAGGAGATAAGAGACCAAATAATCGTGGGGTGTCGTTCAAAATTGTTAAGAATGCTCATTCTCAGACAGCCTGGAATCACTTTAGATGAAATACTCGTCCTTGCCCGGTCCCACGAACTGTCGGATGCGCGGGCTGATGAAATGGAGATGGCGTTGCGCTCCCCAATGGCACTGCCGGCAACATCCAAAATGGCGCCGATCAAGGAAGAAAGGGTGGACGCGCTGCAAAGACCACAAGCCAACCGTCCGCGACAGTGGCAATCCCGAGGCACCCAGTGCGCCTACTGCGGCGAGGACCACCCGCGACAGCAACATGCAGTGCAAAAGGAAAAACCTGCTTAAAGTGTGGCAGGCTGAACCACTTTGCAGCAGTATGTCAAGGAGGGAGATACAGGCCAAACGCCCCGAGACCATGTGGAGGGTATGGACCCAAGTCACTAACACAACGAGTCAGACGACTGTCGCTGGAGCCCGAACATCCGCCCCTGGATAGCCAAGCCCAAGAAAGAAGACCGCGCTATGAAGACGACGACGATGACGAAGTATACGTGATATCATATGTCAGCAGGGTGTCCACCAAGAGAAGACAGCCACCCATGTGCACTGTCTCCGTGGAAGGCACCGAAATGCAAGCACTCATAGATACAAAGGCATCAGTGAATGTTATGGACTCCGAACAATATGAGCAAATGTCACCCAAACCTGCACTAGCACCATCGAGCGCACGCATCTACACTTATGGGGCACTGACCCACTGCCACTGCGAGGGGTCATCAGCACCACCATCGTAAACGGCAAATACTCGACGGAAGCTCGCTTCCATATTACAGAAGGAAAAAAAGGCACACTCCTAAGCTGTCACACAGCCGAAGACCTGGGGCTAGTATTCTTCGAAAACCAAGTTCACCAATCACATGCGGACAGCATGCTGCAGGAATTCCCAGCACTATTCAGCGGCCTAGGGAAACTAAAAGGAAAGAAAGTGCGGATACACATCGACACCTACGTGTGCCCAGTCGCCCTGAGGCACCGAAGAGTGCCGTTCAACCTCCAGCCACAAGTGGAGGCTGTACTCAAAAGACTGGAAGATCTCGGAGTCATTGAGAAGGTGTCAGGGCTGACTCCCTGGGTGTCGCCACTGGTAGTGGCGCCCAAACCCAAGCAGCCTGGCGCCATCAGACTGTGCCTTGACATGAGGCTCCCCAACGCCGCCGTGAAGAGAGAGCGCCATATCACTCCGACGATGGATGACATTGTCGCCTTACCTGAACGGGGCGAAGTGGTTCTCCAAGCTAGACCTCAACGCGGGGTACCACCAACTGGAGCTAGAACCCGAAAGTCGATACATAACGACTTTTTCGACTCACGTCGGGCTCCGACGATATAAGAGGTTGAGCTTCGGCGTATCATCTGCCCAGAACGCTATAAGGGAGGTGTTGTCGGGGTTGAGTGGGGTAATCAATCTGAGCGACGATATACTCATATACTCTAACACTCTTGAGGAACACCACACCCATCTGAGAGCCACGCTGCAGAGGCTGGTGGAGCACGGGTTGACCCTGCATCGGTCAAAGTGCTCATTCTACCAAGAATCCATCGACCCGAAGAAGGCGGAAGCAATTCGGATAGCAAGCACCCCGAGGCATCCCTCCGAGGTGCGAAGCTTCCTTGGAATGGCTACCTACTGTGGCCGATTCATTCCTAACCTAGCACCCCTGGCAGAACTATTGAACTATTGAGGGCGCTCACACGTCAAGATCAGGAGTGGGAATGGACATGCTTAGCAAATCAGGCATTCCAGGACATCAAGGCGAGCCTTCTTGACAAGGCAGTAATGGCATATTTTCAACCATGCCGGAAGACAGAATTGATTGTGGACGGTAGCCCGGTGGGCTTTGGAGCCGTACTGCTGCAAGAATACGGCGGAGATGAATGGAAACCTGTTGCATATGCGAGCAAGGCTCTAACTGACACCGAAACTCGATACGCTCAGATCGAGCGGGAGGCCCTTGCCATTAAGTGGGCGTGCCAACATTTTCATTTGTATCTATGCGGACAGGAGTTCACCATAGTGACGGATCACAAACCACTACTGCCCCTCTTCACAGGATCATCCAGGCTTGCACCTCCACGAATAGAGCGTTGGGCCGTCCAACTGCAAGGCTACAACTTCAACTTAGTGTTCCGACCGGGGGCACACAACCCGGCCGACTATCTCTCCCGGCATCCAGACGTGACGAGGAAAGCTCTCCCGCTCGCTGTCGGACAAGGGGTGGAAGAGTTTGTCCACATGGTATCCCAAGCAGCTTGCCCGGACACATTGACGTTTCAGGAGATAGGAGAGGCCACCGCCGCCGACGAGACACTAATTCGAGTAAAGCATGCCCTCGAAGAAAATCGCTGGACATGATTCCTCGACGGGATCCAAAGCCTAAGGCCGGAAGTGAGCCATGCCCGGCAACAGATCTGGCAAATCCGAAATGAATTGAGCGTAGCAGATGAAGGGGTTGTGCTTAGAGGACATCTAATTGTAGTGCCCGAGAGCCTCCAACAACACATGCTAACCATCGCCCACGTAGGCCACCAGGGGATGGCCAAGACCAAAGCCAGGCTGAGAAACAAGGTCTGGTTCCCCGCCGCAGACAACATGGTGGATGAGATGGTACGCTCCTGCCACGCCTGCACCATAACAGGAGGAGACCCGGCGCCAGCACCGGTCATCACGGAGGACGCACCTCAAACACCTTGGGCTCACCTGAGCATCGACTTCGGAAGTTTCCCCGATGGCAGACACACGCTCGTAGTGGTAGACTCGTTTTCCAAATTTCCCGTGGTGGAGGTCATCCCGTCAGTTGCGTTTCCTCAAGTCAGAAACGCCCTCGACCACATCTTCGCGACGATGGGACTCCCTGAAGAGATAAAATCCGACAACGGGCCACCATTTCAAGGAAGGGATTTTCAAATCTACCTGGAAAATCTCAGAATACGACACCGAAAGATTACACCGCTGTGGCCCCAGGCCCATGGGGAAGTAGAAAGACTCATGAGAACCCTCAACAGAGCCCTCAGGATCACCGTAGACAGCGGAAATGACCCGGAAGCTGCCCTGGATCAATTTCTAAGTGCCTACAGACAGACCCCACATAGCACCACAAAATGTGCTCCAGTGCACGTGCTATTCAAAAAGGCACCACGAGGCACTATACCGACTGCACCTACCTGGACACCCGAGACAAGGGACGGTGAAGCCATTCAGTCACGGAGGCTAACAACCAACCGGAAGGCGAGTGAGCCTCGGCATGCCCAACAACCAGGCTTAAGAGAAGGAGACACCGTGGTGGTCCAAGACCGTCATCTGGGGTGGAAATTCCGGACGCCCTATCAACCTGAGAGATGGACAGTGGAGAAAATTCAAGGAACCATGGTGACGGCGCGCCGAGGCCGTCAGACAGTAACCCGAAACATATCATGTTTCAAGAAGGCGGGAGGGCCGGCTGGCGTTCCCGCAAACATCACCGAAAGAGCGTCTGAAGGGGCGGACAATCAGGACGAAGAAGGACCATGGGCTGAGGCCTCAACCCTGCGACCTAGCCGAGGAGGACCTGACGGAGGAGCCAACCATGCTGCCACATCCCAAAACACTCTGGCAGCCCCCACGTCTCCAGCGCGAAGTGGCGAGGTGACCCCGGCCGGGGTTGCCGGCTCCCCCGCATGCAGAAGCCGCCGATATCACCTGAGGCCCAATCCAGGTCCGAGCCAGAGACTAAGAGACTTTGCCTGGACTTCACCATAGTGAGACAGTAACCATAGGGACAAACTAAATTGAAGGAGGGATGTAGAGAGCCACCCGGCCTCACACATACATTGTATCAACATACACATGCTTCCCCACACCCCCGAGGCGGGCTCGGTCCGGGGTATATAATAAAGAAGCGGAAGACCGCTCGGGGTCTTTCCGGCATACCGCTAATCTGCCTACCTGTGTCTGATTTAGTCCGCCGACCATCCACGTGCGTGGCCCTGCCCCCGCACTCCACACTCTATTGCATCCTCTGTACCAAACGTAGGACAAGTTCGGCGGCTATGTCTTCAAAAGCAATTCTTGTCAAGCAAGTATTCAAGGATCACTAAAACAAAGTCAACAACACCAGTTATTGAGTGGTACCCGACATCTGTACACTTGTCCCGGACACTCAGAACACATACCGAAATACAAGCAGCAGGATTTATCAGGATCCCAGGGATGGAGGATGGTGGAGGGGGGCGGGGGTGATAGGGGAGGGGGGCGGCGGGGAAGGGGGAGGGCTCCCGATCGATCATATGTACTTGAGAAAGCAGTGCCAAGATGTGGCCACATGCAGGAGTATGGGAGATTTAACAATAAAAAATAAATATATATGAATACATAAATCTTAATACCAAAATTGATCGTAAAATATTAGGGCGAGATAAGGTTTTGCCTAAGTGCAAGTTTTTAAGGCAGACGCTATCGAGGGACATTGTATCACATCTTCCAACACAGCGTTGAATAGTTGAAGAATTGATACCAAAGCTATTTAATGAGGTGAGCGTGTAAAGTGCGATTTGTCGAAAACATAAACTCACATTTCAATAGTTATGACCCGGGTCATTACATTCTAAGCACAATGCATTCCAGGATGTGTGTTGTGATGCATTTCCTCCTAGAAGTCCCAGGTGCTGACCTTGTGCCTTTCATCATGCTAGAGGCAAGCCTCGAAATCTGTGTTTAATGCTGTTTATTCACATTGCACCAGCAAAAACCAGTAATGTTACTAGCACGAAAGAGAACACAGCCTGTCTATCAGACAAAACATCATGTAGTCCACGGTAACAGGACAATGCCTGCCAGAGAAGCAGTGAGCATCTTTCATACATCTAGAATGATCTTAAAGACAAATGACACATATAAAGAAACACACTTCAAAACAAGCGCGGTTGAGCTTGATTTCAGATCATGAATACATTAATTTCCCTTACAGGGTATATAACACTGTAAAAACTGCCTTGTGTTTTGTTAAGCAAAGGACCCTCGTAAAAGTGATCTATGTCACAAAATCCTAACGTGGCAGCTCCATGCTTCCAATATCTGAATATACACATGAAAAATGTATTTGATATTTCCTCCTCCCCACTTCAGTCTTCCTACCTTCCTCACAGTGGATTTGTGTTGCCAAAGCAAAGGTCTAGAACATATCCATGGCGAAACGTAGCCATGTATCTGTCCAGATATTCAATCACAGTGAAGAATGTCTCTTGTCTTCACAACAGCAGGATCCGAGGCGCATCCAGTGATATGATCTCCACAGCAGCAGCCCTTTCTTCTAAACCTTCACAGACCCGCCACCCTGGTAATTTGTTAGTGAATAATTGGGCAACAACATCCCTGGCAACAACTAAATTACAAATGTCCAAGCATCACAGATGATGACAATTGCCATTTGTATTTCTGAATTATCAGCACAGCAGCATAAACCAATAGTTTCCCGGTAGGAGACACACTTTTCACACTGACACCCTAAAATGAATGAGCGCTCATGTCAGTGTAAGCGTGTGGCAATCAGAACAAGACCAGATACCAATCCAGGCTGTGCATGCAGTGTTCACGCTAAAACAGCTACATCTTTTTATAGCTGTATTTAATGTTTTCAAACAAGATACGTCAACCGTACAAAACACAGTTTTCACAAATCTCAGTGAATTGGGTACAGATTATAAATTTGTGGCTTGCAAATTATGTTCATTCATTCGGTTACTGGATGTTTGTCTCGTACTCCTTCCATGTACACACAAGTATACAGTACATTTTCAGCATCTGAGAGCTAACCTTCTGCAAAATGAAGATGCATTTACCCCCACCCGCCAAGCTAGTGCTCACCTGAGTTGTGCTGTATTGTGTTTATTAAAGTATGGTGTTGTGTTATTATGTTGGATTTTTCTTTTGAGATGTTGTTTGTATGAAGTTAATTTATATTGTTTTAATGTTGTGTCGTGGACTGTGTGGTTGTGTTGCACTGTTGTGAATTGGTCAAGGGGTAAAATATTTGGGGCTAGGAATGATTAATCTTTGTATCTCTTGACCTCTAACTCCTTTGCCAACTGGTATGCTAACTGGTTTCAAGAATTTCTATACATACTTAAACAAACAAAAAAATACGTTTATTAAGCGAATTGATTAATGCCTCTTCAGAAATCAAGAATACATCCATTAATAATCAAACACCTACATTTTCGAATAATGCAACCACATTTCGAGCAATATAAAATATACTTCTTTATTTTCCAACAATATTGGCAAAAAACTTGATAATTTGGCAGATAAGTGACGAAGAACACCAAATCATGATGCCTAGTTAACGTTTCATCAAAGGTAATAAAAAATGCTTTCTAACACCACTTTGTGCTGGGCATTGATGGAGTATGTGAAAAAGGTTTTGGGGACCTAATTTACACAATTTACAAATAGCAGAATCAACTGGGGATCCTCTCCTTCTTGCTATATGGAGTTAAGGGGTAAATACTCTCTACACATGGAATTTTCATGCCAAGCATGACATAATTTGGTCCATCCGTTTTTGATGCTGCGCTGAGAAAAAACTTTCAATGGGGACTTGAAATAGGAAAAGGTATATATTCGGATAACCCCATGTATTATTTTGCCCTACTATGACCACATCAGAATAAAATGCTAAACAGAGCACTTTACCCGAAGCCACATTTAAGTGCCGATTTGTTAACACATCAAAATTATCCGCGTACAAAAGATTAACCCTTCAAAGGTCATCTTACACCTTTTTGTACAACAAATATTTGAAAAGCTACTGAATACATTTACACAAAACCTCAACAAGCATTAGCAAACTCCTATATACTAAAATAGATACACCTGCTTTATCCAAAACTCAAGGCTCGAGTCACGATCGGAATGTGGTCTCTGACTTCTGGATGCTAGAGCAAAGAACCTGTCAGGGCTGCCAATCACCACTACGACTGGTGATAGAGCCACGGGCCTGCACACTGAGGTCACGGATGAAAAACTGAGGCATACGACCAGGAACTGCCAACCACAAAGATTCTCAGTATAGTCACAATACCTAAGTGTATTTGAGAGACTCATATGTTTCCAGTGCCCACCTGTTGACTATCCTGGAGGATTGTCGAGAGCCTTCAGGTCTACTTGCCAATTGGTCTAAATCTTTACCGCTGGGGTTGTGGTCGCATACTGTTAGTACTGCCTTTCCACATCTGGATCCAGATGACCACCTACACAAAATATATATGCAGCAGACTACCACATAAGCAAAATGATTACATTAAACTAAACCTAGGTTAAGTGATGGAAGGTATTTGCAAAACCTTGCCATTCTCGATGGTCGCTCGAGTGGCGATGATACACATGGTGATCTTACCCCAATGACTTTAACCATTTCAGAGAATCTTCTGCCTAATTCCTAGAAGAGCGGTTTGGAAACTGATTCTATACTGTTGTCATTTGTGTTGGCTGTTGCCCACTCTGCAAATAAACTGGACTCACAATTGCTGCCACATAACAATGGAGGTCTTGGTGTCCTTGACACGAACTCCTACTATCTGCCATCCCAGCTATATTACTGTTACAACTCTGCAGGGTCATGTGAGAGTTCAGGCATTCAGGCCCCGAAACAAACCCACCACTCTCCTCCAGACCAAATATGGAGGCCGACTCACTCAGACCGACAGGTTCTTGTGAGGGGAAATTGGGGAAGAGAAGGGACAACCACACACTAGAGGGCTGGATCCTCTCTGAGGGTTTTGGATGTCCGTTGATAACTAACACAGGGTAAGGGGGTGAAGGAGTGTGATTCTCATGCCAGATGTATAACGAGCAAGCTAAGAAGGAATTCACATATAGTGTGAGTTTCAGTGCAGGAGCTCACGAACAAAACAGCACATGCCTATTCACCTTATGACTCACAAAATGCTCAGATGGGAAATGCTGGTAATGAACACAGCAAGAACCCGGAGGCCTTGCACCAAACTTGGGAGCACCAAGAGACGCTGAAGAGAGCTCCAGGAGAGGCTTAATGCAAGAGAATGACTTTAGGTGGGAGCAGACTACAGATGGTCCGACGCTAATACAGGTGCCAACTTAATGAGAAGTGCAGGTAAAATGAAGAAATATGACAAAGCGGCAGGGGAAATGAAACAAAGGTGCAGGGATCAAAAATACACTGAACAAACTGAACGAATGTGGACCATACAACTAAGAAGTTGCACGGCAATTTGTTTTCATGTCTCTGCTGCTTAAATTGTCCTGGATGCAATTCCTTCATTACTTTGATTGGTGTTTTGCATATGTCTAATTTGGAAGGCCCTACATCTGTATATCTGCCGCTAACGTCAGGTCTTCCACAGCCTCCAGGTATCAGAGCTTGGCATTTTCTTCTATCCTCTTGCTGTTCTGGTTTTTGTTGGATCCTACTCTGCTTGCCTGTTTGTGATCCTTGTCGACATATTACAAACATCATCCTAGGTGTGTCAATGAGATGCCTATGAGAGTGCACAGCCAGCTTGATAGATGCTACAGGACCATGAATCTTAAATTTCTGGTTCTTGCACTGGTAGAGGTCAGCAAGGGGATTCAGACCTGCACTAGCGTATGTCTAAAATACAGGAATGGGTGTCTAGACAGGTGTTTTTTTGCAAACCAGGCTTTGTTATGGGGACTTCGAGAGTTCCATAGACTGTACCCTGGAAGCTCGAGCAGCGGGATGGACAGATACTAGCTATTAGGAGATGGGAGCTATACTTCAGGGGGGAGACCCTTCATACTTTTGAGGATGTGTTTATTCAAATAGGACAAATGCCAGGCTTTCTAGGACAACAAATACCTCCAGGGAGGGATATCATAGAGGATCACCAGAGTTGGAAACTCTCCAGGAACTCATGGCATTGACTCAGAAAGTACCCCTACTGTCATCCCTATATAACACACTGTCTGCAGACTGCCCATGACTAAAGCTAATCATAAAAGTCAGGTGTGACAGGGACAGTGGAATGTAACTCATGGACAAAGACTGATAGAGAACACTGGCTTACACCTAAGGAAATTGGGAAGTAACGCTAGGCTTCTCCTTATACTTTTTAAATATCTGCATAGGTTTTACTTTAGCTCTATGGTCCTTCCAAAAATATTTCCCACTCTTTGAGGGAGGTGCCAAAGATACCTAGCAGATGGGGCTTACTTGACATAGATATACATGACATGGTCATGTGTGAACAGACTGCCATTCAGGGAACAAGTTGCTGCCCTTCTGCAGGGTGTAGCAGGTAATATAGTGCTCCTAGACATCAAACAATGTGGGGATAAACTACCCACTTTACCCCTGCCAGAGTAATAACAGTCGGACATGCCAAATTCATGCAGCAGGACGGGTACAGGCAAAGCGACGTATTAGAATCTCCTGGACATTAAAAAGGTCCTGTCTTTGACCTCTGGTTGAGATGTAAATGAATGGGTCTCAGCTAAAGAAAAGCACATGGCTGCTGTTTGGCCAACCCCAAGCTTGAGGAAGATCTTTAGAGATAGAAAGAACTATGTTGGAGACCGCATGTATCAGAAGAAGGTAAGTTACGTTAAACGCTGGCTGACGTATACAATGGCCTTAGTTGCATTCTCTATTTTGACTTGCTATGCCGTACAGCTTAACCTTACCCATGTACTGTATGTTTTATGTGGTACCCTGGTCATAGTAAATTGCAGTCTAGTTATATACTAAGTAACAAGTCTTGAAAAATATAGCTTAAACAACGGTAATCTTTTTGTTTATAGAATGAACATCATAACCAGTCCAAACTTCTCTAGCACTCACCAAACAGCTACCACAGAGGCGTGGATTGTGGATAGTTCTCCACTCACACAGAGAAGCACAATATGGGCATTTTCCCAGGAAGACTTCCTTGCCACACACAGAGTAGGTCACCCTTGGGCAACTGCTGTTCAAGCATCACTCACTGATAGAGAGCACATAAAACACAAACAGCCGCAATGCATGTTTCCTCACACAAAGCTCTAGTACGGGCAGCAAGAAGAGTCCTCGCACAATGACAAGCATCCCCCTCACCCTCCACCTGCACTCACCGACCAATGATAACATAACATGTGTATTTGTAAGCGGTCGTTCACCTCTAACAGGGTATCTTGGCACTGAATAACAGATGTTTATTGTTACACAACTCAATGGTACTCATTTTATCTACCTCAGATGGATGAAAGGCTGAGTGGACCGGCTGGGATTTGAATGTGTGAACATGAGGTCGAACACAGGCCCCTGCGTGGATGCTTTAGTCCCCAGAGCCACCAGACCCGGATGATGGGCCAACTTACACCTGAGAATGCAAATAGACAGAGACTTGTATTTTCTTGCTGGTTCAATGTGAACATAAGACTTAACCCCTTGGCCGCGGCGCTAATTCCGCTGTGAAACTGGGGGGGTGTTGAGAGCGCACCACCATGTTCGTGACAAAACCACACCGCCATGAGTCACGGGTGAGCTGTGCTCATGACGGCATGGTTCCGTCACGACCCCGCCCAATCACTAATTTGCCCGCACAGGTAGGGAATCAGTGCCGCATGGGCAGAGCAGCCACAGCATGACGGAACCACACCGTCATGAGTACACGCCGCCCATGGCTCATGACGGCGTGGTTCAGTCATGCGCAGGGAAGGGGTTAAAGACTATACAGCAAAGTGACTGTTTTCACTATGTGAACATTTTAAACTACACGCACTTTCCAGAACAAAAGACATAACCTCTCCAAAGAGGGACCGGTGATATCAAAGTGTTGTGCACAGAAATATCAGAGACATCTTCAGAATCTGTTAGGGCTCTGTTCACAAAATCTATGCTAATGGGTGGGAGACGGGGGTCGTACTCAATGTAAATTCCCAGAAAATAACCAGAACTATTATTCCTTGAACCTGAAGGATTAGTAAAGTAAAGCCACGCAGGGCACTCTCCGCAGTAGCACTTAGTGTTCAACGGGACATTAAACTTTCAGGCACTTTTAATGAATCCCTGTAGTGAAGACTCCATGCCGTCAGGTATCCAGGAAAGGCATTATTCCCCTAAAGTGTGCAGTGGGGGTGGTAGGGACCTCCCAGTTCAGACGCCAACTCAAAATGCCCTAACACATTATTTACTAGGCAATCTAACACTCCGAACACATACTGAATAAAAACAACCCACGACACTCTGCATGCGCATAAACATGCACGCACGAGCCACAACACACACCCCTATCAAAATTCGAAATAAAGATATTAACAATAATAATAACTAACATATGTACGACAAAAAGACAATAGAATCCCCATACCCCATGGAATACAAAAAAAACTTTCTACACTCCACATACTTTTACAATAAAATCTTCCAACCATTTCCGAGGATACCTGCCCTTTGATGCTCAGTCATCTCTTGAATAACATCAGTTCTGTGTGTATCCCCTAATTGATACCTATAGGAAGTGAAGCATCCACTACACGCGATTCATTAGAATAAGACAAGTTTGCCTCGTTGCTTCTATTAGCATCAGCTGAAGTAACTTCAACCTCATCCAGAACAGGGGTATTACTCACACTTCCTGCATTTTCTTACACAACAACCCTTTCGGCTATTACTTCTTCATCTCACAAATCCCCAACATTCTTGATCCTGTCTAATTCTTCATCACAGCACAAGTCGTTGTTACATAATGCCACACGTTTAAGGTAACACACTTTCAAACGGATATCAATTTGTAGAATTTCCACCACCTCCTCTGGCTCATAGAATTTACACTATCCTTTACTAACAAACCCCGGTTTCCTAATGAAAACCCAATCTCCTACATTGATGAGTACTGGTTTGGTACTGTTCTTTGCATTATAATACTCTCTACTGTTTGAATGACTTCTACTCATGGTGTCTCTAAACAGTTTCAACAGACCAAGGTCCCAAGCATCCACCAAACAACCGACCAGGGTTGTACTTTGTTCTGGGAGTTTGACTACTCATTATCATGAATAGGGACTACCCTGTAGCTTCATGCTTTAACACCCTATAAGCCCACACAGCCATCGTTCCTCGAACCACCCAATCCTTGTGACATGCACATACAGACTGGATGACACCCTTTACACACGGTTAAACCTCTCAACAGTGCTATTACTGCTAGGATTGTAAAGAAATGTAGTTCTTTAATTCGTGCCAATTCTGTCACAACACTGCTTAAAAGCATTAGACTGTAAGTGTACCCCATTGTCACTTAAAATAGTGGCATGGATTCCTTCAATGCTAAACACATGATCCCAAAACAATAAGATAGACTCCGTGTCAGCTTTTTGCACAGCTTTTACAAAAGGCCATTGTGAAAAAAAAATCTTGAATTACAATAATATACTTCTGCGATGACCCAACAGATCCCCCAATGTTAATAGCAATAGACTACCAAGGGTATCTTGGATGACAACCCTCACTGATTGAGAGCCTATGTGTCTGCAAAGATTTGTCAGACCTAGAACATTCTATGCATTCTCTGACTATATATTCAATCTGTAAATTAAGCCCAGGCAACCAAAACAATTTCTTCAGAACAGATTTGGTATGACCAATGTCAAAATGTCCCTTGTGACACAATTGCAAAATGCTCTCACATAAGTTTTCTGGGGGAATAATTCTCTGCCTTCAAAAAAACATTCTGTGACCAGTGGATAATTCCATTCTTACTTCCCAAAATGGTTTAATTTGATCAAACAGTGAAGTTTTCACAGGCCATTTAGAATTGATAAACTAGCTACCACTTGCAATACTTAATCATTCTCACACTCTCTCTCCCAAACTTCTCTTTTAACAGGAGGATATCCATCATCATGTACCAAAGCCACTCTGTCATCGTACAATTTTGTAGCTTCACACTCCTCAAGGGGATTAAGTAAAAGATACAAACAATCTGCTAACACATTGTCTTTACCTGGTCTATAAATAATGTTGTAAATAAAATCTTGCATCCTTATGGAGATATGAGCAACCCTGGAAGATGTAGTAGCTGTACTCTCTGTGGTTAACAATTTCACTAATGGCTTATGGTCACAACGTATCACAGTTGGTGTGCCCCAAACAAAAGTTGAAAAGTGCTCTAGAGCCCATGCACAAGCCAACGCTTCCTTCTCAATTGTGGATACTTCTCCTCAAAAGGTGAGAGCGACCTAGAAGCAAACGGTATAATATTCTCAGTGCCCTTATTATTGATTTGTGTAAGGACCACACCTTGTCCGTTGTTACTAGCATTCATTCACAATCAGAGGCTGGGTCGAAACTATATAATTTATTAGCATTTGAAATAGCTCTTATTATGTTTGCAAAATCATGCTCACATTCTTGAGCCCACAAGAACTTGCATCCTTTCTTTAAAAGTTGTCTGATGTGGACACAATTTTTAGTACATTTTGTGATAAATTTGGCGAAGTATTCCACCAGTCCAAGGAAGGAGCGCACATCCTTCTCTGAAGCTGGCGCAACAGCCTTTGTAATAGCTTGCACTAAGGATGCTTTGGGCTCAACTCCTGACTCCTCAATAACATGGCGCAAATACATGGCACTCTTCTCCGCAAACTTGCACTTGCTAAATTCAACAGTTAAACCGTTAGCAGCCAATATGGACAATGCCTTGGACAATTTAATATCATGTTCCTCCTTATTTTTGCCAAATACTAAAATATTATCCTGGAAGAACATTATTCCTTTCTCCTTTCCAAACAGACTGAACATCAACCGCTGCGGCAGGTGACAGCCCGAATGGAAGACACTTGTATTGGAAACACCCATCTGGGGTAATAAAAGCTGTATACTTCCTAGAATCTGAAGTTAAGGAGACCTGGTGGTAGGCAGAGGAAAGATCAATGGTCGAAAACCATCGGGCATCTTTAAGCATGGTAACCACTTTGTGAATCTTTTGGAGAGGAAACTTATCAATAAATTTATTGTTGTTCAATTAGGGCAAGTTAACATACACAATCTAATTTTCCCATTATTGCGCCAGGCGACGTCCACCGGGGCAATCCATTCAGAAGCTTCTACTTGTTCTATGACCCCAAGCATAACCAGCTTCTCTAGTTCCTTAGTTAACTCTTCCCTGATGGAAAGGCACATTTCTCACTTTGTAAACAGCATCCTGGTTCACCCAAATCTTGTGTTCGAACCCGTGAAGTTTCCCCAAATATGTGGTGAACACCATGGGGAATTTATTCAGCATTTCACTGCCCATGGTAGTGCCCCCATACATAATTAATACTTGTTCCGTACTATTTGGGTCCAGAATGATTTGGAGATCCTTCTGATCAAGCCACCCTAAAACAGATGGACACTTCCTTGACACGTAAAGTTTCCCTTGTGACATTCTGTGTTTAAACCTGAAGGACCGCCAACGGAACCCTAAAATCTAAATTTGTTCACCTGCGAATCATTCAGGGTTAATGTCAGACTCCATTAAGGACTTCCCAATTTTCTCTACAAATGTGTCCCTGCAAACTCCTTCATTCACAATCGTGTATGGAGATCCCAAATCTGCATACAATGTAACACCAACGCCACCAATAGTCATCCAACCTTCAGGCTTGCCCTTGCAACCCGACTCATACATGTTCAGGATCAATTTCTCCTTGATATTAAAGACTGTTAAAAGTATCATGTTCTTGTTCTTTCTCTGAATCATCTTCATCACTGTGCCTAAAGCTTTCATGCCCACATTTGACACCTTTCTTTTTTTTACACACTTTTGCGTAGTGCCCCTTAATGCCACAATTGCTACATTTCTGGTGTAAAGCTGGACAGTTTTTACTAAAAGATAAATGCCCCTTACTGTCACACCAGCAACATCTACCCTTCTCCAACTTTTGTTTACATCTAAAAAGATCTTTAGGTTTTGAGATGCTACTGGCCTTTGTGCTACAACCCTTAAACACTCTATTGACTGTCTGGGACTCTTTTTCTTTATCCTTTAAAGCAGTGGCACTCTTCTCTAATATTTCTGCTTTTCTAACCAAAGACAAGATAGTGTCTAAAGAGAATCCCCATTAACTGATAATCTTTCCGGTATAAATTGATTACAGGCATGCATTACAACCTGATCTCTGATAAGATCTTCTAACAGCACTCCAAACTTGTAAATGCCAGCCAGCTTTTGCAAATCAGCCATATATTCATTTATGGTTCCGCTCTTAGACTGTTTGCGCTAAAAGAACATATACCTGCTAATTCCTACACATACTAAGGGAGCAAAATGCTTGTCCAGGTCACTTAGCGCAGCCAAAAATACATTCACATCTCACAAAGCAGGTGTTTTAGACCTACGAGAATACATTTGTAATCCAATTTGGACCCAAAGAATGTAATAGAAAGCGTTTCTTTTGCTTGGGAGACATCTCTTCAGCATCATCAATGTCGGCAATATAATTAGAAAAGTACTTCTTCCATTCCATCCATTTCAATTGGGTCTCAGAACCTGCCGACCAAAATGGTTGAGGAGGGCTGACATTCTGGTGATTCATTTTGTGATGGACTAATTTAGTGGTGTTCCCAATACGAGTATTTTTTAGGGCTGGGCGTAGTTTGCGAAGTAGCGCTTCGTGAAGCTACGTGAAGTGCACTTCGCACTATCCGAGCTTCGCGTAGCACTACGCGAACTGCGTAGTAGCATGTTCGCACTGTGCAAGATGCCATTTTCAATGATTGCACAGTGCGGACAAGCATCCAGCACTGTGCAATCATTGAAAATGGCATCTTGCACAGTGCGAGCTGTAGTTTTCTGCCGCTCGAGGAGATTTTTCCTCGAGCGGCAGCTTTCTCAACGCAGACTGGTAGTTTCTCATCAAGAGTGGTCGCGAGCATATGCGACCACTCGCAATGAGAAAACAGACCTCCCCACGTTCAGAATCTCGCAGGGAGGTTACTTTTCTAGGCTCACAATTGGCAACTTCATGTTGCTGATCGAGAACGAGGAAAAAGTCTCGCCAAGATGTCATTTTGCTTGCTCGTGGTCGCCAACTTGTTGTTGAGGACAGCGAGCATAAACAAAATGACCGCTGCACTACGCTACGCGTATTCGCACTGTGCTACGTGCAGTTCGTGTAGTGTGAAGTTGCGCAAACTTCGCAAACTACGCGAGCGTAGCGTAGTGTTTCGCCCAGGCCTAGTATTTTCTTCCACTGTCCTTTCTTCACCATCCAACATGGAGAAATCCCCCTGGCAAAGATTCCCTGCTTAACACAAAGAGTGATGAGTTGTTTCCCAGAAGAAAAGTATCTGATGCCTACACAGTAGATATGTAGTTCAGTATGTGCAGTAAATTTTCTTGCAAGCTCTGCCCCCCGAAAAAAACAGTCCTTAGAACTAGTACATTCCAACACCAAGATGGCGCCAGTGTCAGGTCATGCACTGTGACCTCAATCCACGCTGCGTAAAGACTGTGGCACGGAAACACTGCTAAGAACAAAGATGGATCGGCATCTTAAACGTTGCTAGGCAAATCGATGCTGCTGTTATATTCCATATAGGTACCCTAACATAGGCTCAGGTAGTCACCTAACCCTTCACCTAAATTCTCCCTACCATTACACTACATAGCGTTTCGTAGTACTGACCTTTTACCTAGTAACAGTAATGTCCAAAGATGATATGGGGTTTTCTCTGAAAAGCTTAAGCCTCATTCTTTATGCATGAGGATTTTGGGAATCACAGTGGGCCTACCATCTCCTGCATAAAAACTATGTACAAGGGTCATTCCTTCCGTCATCCCAGTCCGACATGACACAGCAAGGTATATCCCCAAGGGGTAAACACGTGGGTGTATATATACACCATCTCTTGCTATGCAGGGTGTTCAAATCGAGACCAAGACAGGGTCCCACAGTCTCTCACTTCAGGTAATGGGGTTGACTTTATCCTGGAGCGATTCTTGGCTTTACACCCACATACATGCTAGGTACATTCAGGTACATTTAGTTAGGGACGCATCATAGGATTACGCATTTTACTGTCATGTATTTTATATACTTGCTTGTATTCACTGTCTAAGGGTTGTTTCAGCACACCTATTTTACAATAGAATAAATGCTTATTGAGAAAAGTCTGCACCGTTTATTCTGTGTATCTCTCTGAGACAAAGTGAGCACCAGTGACTGAGCAACTAGTAGCACTGTTTCCACGATTCTGAGCGACCAGGGTTGTCATGTTCGATAGTTGCCAAGAACTATTCTCTCCTTGGTAAAAGGGGTTTCTAGTGGCACTGTGTGCTAGCTGGTATATAGGCTAACATATTAGGTCGGGGTGTCTGGAATCAGTCTAACTCCAATCCTGCAATATGTTGTCTAAATGCCCAGATCCTATATAGGTTTGCAGGAACTACACAAAACAGCGTGAAGACTCCGGCATCGGAAACGCTGCTGAGAACAAAGACGGAACAGCATCTTAAAAGTTGCTAGGCAACACCCAGAAATGTGCACATGCACGAAGAGACGGATTAGGTGCCGTTAGCACTGCAAGGCAACACCTATTAAGGTGCTCTGCACAGGGAGGGAATCAGGTCGCGGAACAAATTAAATTAACACACCCCTACCGGAACTTAAGCATGCGACCTTCGATGCTTCATTGCATAATCCCATAATTGGCCCAGAATCCAAAACGAGCGGCCATATCTGCAGATGATGAAACTTTGAACTGTAAGGAGATGATCTGTAGAAAATGGTTCGAACACACTTTAGGTACTCCTCGTTGATAATTGTAGTGAAGTGTCCTCGACCTGAAATATCCAGGAAAGGCTTTATTCATCTAAAGTGTACAGTAGGGGTGGTAACGGCCTCCGAATTAAGACACCAACTCAAACTGCCCTAACACATTCTTTACTAGGCGTTTTGGCACTCCAAACACATACTGAATAAAAACAACCCACAAGACCCTGCATGCGCATAGACACGCATGCACAAGCCATTACAATCCCTTTGTCCCACTGCACAGGAATGCATGATGGACAGCAGTGTCACAGTGCCTAAAGCATCTAACACCAGAAAAACACATGAGGCAACAGAAAAAATGGAAGGGAGACCCACGCCAATGGTGCCAGGTCTAACAATCAGCAAACAACATCCAAGAAAAAAAACGTTGAAGAGAACAATGTATGCCAAGAAAGTCATTGAAAGCCGTTCAATGCTAAGAGAAAGTGACCACACTTGCACATAACAGGTGCAGGCAGAATATGCCACGCCTTTACATGGTTTACCAAGAGATAAATGAACGTAGCATGTTTACAAACATGAAGGACAGTAGGTGAATGACCAGGACCACCCACGACAAGAAGTGTAAGATGAAAATAGGTGCTGCCCTATGTACACAGTACAGTACACCAGGAAAGCCCTGGCCTTGTTGTCAAAGTCTCATAATTGGCTACACTGTTCTTGTTCACTGAGTTAATAAAATGTAATAATTGTGACCACCACACACTAAGAAGTTATATATTATATTAGTTTGATTGTCCTATTGTTTGACTTATGTTCTTCTGGCTTTTTACTTTTAGGTGCGCAAAAGACTGAGGAGGAGGTGTGTCACATCTCTGCAACTTGTGCAACTGAGTGCTGCTGACATCTGAAGAAGATGGCCCCAAAGACAGCAGGTACCAGGTCCTCCAGTACCAAGAAAGTTGCTATTGAGAAGAAGGAACAGAAGAATTAGGAAGTGTCACTTAAGTCTGGTGTGCCGCCCAAAACCTTTTTTTTGGGACACCAAAATGAGGACTCCAGCAGCGGTGTCATCCGGGGGCCAAGTTGGGACAGCACCTTCGCCCAACCCACTAACCCAGGCCCAAGCAGATGAGTGTGGAAGAGGTAGCCAGCCGAATGGTAGAAAGCAGTGATGCTGAGCCTGACCAATCTCAAAGTAGTACACAATCAACACAGGAGGGAATACAGCAGAAAAGTGGTCAACAACAACAGCCGCAACCACCACCCGCAATAGTAGTTGTTGTTCCTCCCGAAGCAGGGCAGTTCAGGAAATTGTGCCTCATGCAGAGGAAGAAGAAGAGGGAACCACTCATTCAGGAGATCCATTCTCTTCCAAATCCCCAGCAAGGAAAAGGAGGGTTAGTCCATTGAGTTCTTCGCCAAGCATCCCTTGTGATGATCTAGATATTACTTGGGAGCCACAACAACCTGAGCATGAGAGGGAGACACATCCCAAGACCAGGCTAGGGAAAAGGAAGGTTCCAGAAAGCCTTACACTTATGGAGGTCGATTTAGAACAGCAGGATAATGATGATGATGAGCCAGTCATTATGGACATCATCCCAGTCCAGAGGAGATGGAGACCAACATTATTACCCTATCCAAAATGGCTGCGAAGGATGTAGCATGCATACCTCCAACACAGGTACCACCAACAAGACCTCCAGCTTCCATATTTACATTAGCAAAAGGCCGGCAGCGTCCTACATCCAGCACAAGCACCACCTCAGCAGAAGTAGGTAGTGGTACTGCACAGAGTCAAATTAAACGCACACCCTCCAGTTCATCCGGCATTGGAAGTGGCACCTCCAGCAGGAGACAAAAGTTAAGCTCCCCAGTGTGGGACTTCTTTACGGTTAGCGAAAAGGAGGAGAACATTGCTATATGCTCCATTTGTCATACCTCTGTTAGTCGGGGTAAGCTTGGTACAAACTATGGTACCGGAGGCCAAATGACCCATCTGAAAAAACACCATGCAATCAACTGAGAGGACCACCTTCGGCGCATGAAAACTGGAACCATTGCTGTTGGTGGGGATAAACAAATAGAAGGTCCGCTCACGGTGGAACAGAATGAAGAAGAAGAGGGAGACATTCTCTCTGGTAGTGGTACACAAAGTAGCCCTGTCCCCAGCACTGCAGTGGTACCGCCCACATCCTCAGCAACATCTCAGTGGCACAAGAGTAAGAGTTAGCCTGAGACACCAAGGAGTACTGCAATGAAAGAAAGTGCGGCATTGAGCCTGACAGAAAGGAATACCATGCAGCCTTAGCATGTTTACTAGGCAGGAGGAGCAGTATGAACGCAACCACCCAATAACACATTTGTACAAAGCAAAGCTGGCTAAAATATTAGCACTGGACCTTCTCCCTTTTTCTTTTGTTGAAGGGGTAGGTTTTCTGGAATTTTTGACAACCAACTGCCCAAAATAAAAGGTTCCCAGCCGCTACTATTTCATCAGAGTTGCTGTTCCAGCACTACATCACGACGTGCTGGAATTGCTTAGAAAAGCCTTAAAACAGAGTGCTGTTCAGAGTATCCATCTGACAACAGACATGTGGACCAGTTGCCAAGCCACTGATTACATGTGCATCACTGCACATTTGATCTCTTTTTCGGGTGTCAGAGAAAAGATATCTGCAGGTGTTGACACTGCTGCGATTTTTAATGACACTCGCAAACATGCAACTGTAGCCACGTTTCCCATGCACAAATCTCATACTGCTGCAAACATTTTGTATGAGTTTAACAGGAAGGTCTTTGAGTGGCTGCGACCAAGAGGGCTTAACATTTGTTTTGTTGCCACGAAAAATGGCAGTAATATAGTTAGGGCCATGAAAGATGGTGGCAATTTTAGGGTCCCGTGTTTGGATCACTGCATTAACATTGTTGTTCAAGACTTTCTGAAAAAGGAAAGCAAAGTCAGCAACTTACTGACCACCTGCAGAAGAATATGCTCACATTTCAACCATTCTTTTAAAGCCCGGATGCAGCTGAGGGTCATTCAACGTGAGCATAAAATGCCAGTCAAAGCACTCACCCAGGAGGTGCCAACACGTTGGAACTCAACTTATTACATGCTTGATCGTCTGTTTGAGCAGTACATACCACTTAATGCTTATGTCATGAAAAGATTAGGGGATCGTATGTGAAAGGCATGACCGTTGAATGGGACCTTGCTAAATGCCTGACAGAGATGCTACTTCCTTTTGAGGTCTTCACACGTGAAGTCAGAAGGGAGGACTGTACTATGGGCCAAGCTATCCCATTGTTGTACATGCTAGAGCAAGAGCTGAGGGAGGTGTCTGAAATGTACGCAGGTGTGGATGACAAAGTTGACGCATATTATTTGGCGACTCCTTAGCCGTTCACTTATCTGAAAATACAAGGATTCAAAAAAACATTGTGTCACATCGACATTACATTACTGCCACAATTTTGGATACATGGTACAAAGTATTTCTGAGCAGTAATGCAGTAGTTCCTTTTTCAGAAGTGGATGTTGCCAAGTACAACACTTTGATAGCTGAGGAAGCCACTGATTTCGAAAACAAATAGCTCTTAATTAGAGGCCCGCCACCCCAGGACAGAACAAGTACTACAAGCCATCCAGAGTCAAGTTCTACTTCAGAGCCTGAGAGCAGTGCGTTGCCTCCCAGCAGTCACCAACACTACCAATAACATCAACAACAGCACCAACAGGATCATCAGCCACATCAAAAAAACAGCAATGATTGGTTTCTACGGAAAGGGCTTGGCAAGTCCATTGCTGATGCAAAGGCAAAAGAGGCCAAGCAAATCAGAGCACCCCTGAACATTGAGCGGATGGTCCAGGTCTATCTGGATGACACAACAGAGGTCTTCATGGAGCAAAGCCCATTGGTGTATTGGTATGGGAAAAGAAGCCAATGGCCAGTGCTCAGCAGGCTGGCGATAAAGTATCTAGCTTGCCCTGTCGCAAGTGTCTCTTCTGAGCGTGTTATCAGTGCTGCTGGTGCTATTGTAACTGTGAAAAGGACCAGTCTCTTGCCCAAAAGCGTGGAGAAGATAACCATGTTCAAAATGTATCGGCACTTTATACCACGGAGTACAAAATACGTGAATCACACAGCAGGAAGAGGAGAGCGACTTCGATGACATAGTGAGGTTCCGTGACAATTGTAAGTGGTGCTTTCGACTCGCACGAATATGGTCGAGTCTGGTATCTATGAACCGCAAATGACGAGTTTAGTAAGTGTGCGCAGTTTCGCTGTGCTAACCTAAACCATTCGTTTGTTATGTGGGTTTTTCATCTGTACCCACGGGTTCCATCTTAGATACGGCATCCATTTTGTCTCTTGCCCTCAAGTAGCCAGCGAACGGACGCTGTCCGCTTCGCGACCCTGGGGCTCCCAAGATATTTGCGGAAGACACATGTCCTTTGTAAGTGTCTTTATGACGAGGGGGATGTTACTGTAAGGCAGATGGCGCCGCTTAAGGCTCATCTTGCCGCACGGACTTATTGTCTCAGCCGTGCATCTCATTAGGCACGTCCCTTTGATGCCTGTATCTCGTGTTTCCCGATACCTCCCCTTTTACACCCTTTCCGATCTCCCCACTGTCTCCGTCTTCCTCTACACCTGTCCTTGTTCCTATTTTGATCTGTTTTACTACCGATTGGAATGCACTAATGTTGGGAAGATGGGTTTTTACAGTTGGGAACCACCAAATGTTTCCGCACTTATGATCCGGACCTCATGTGTTTCAAAGTGACCAAAGCGACCCCTCTGGGGGATAATGGTGGGAACCGGGTTGTAAACCTTTGTGTACCATGTTGTCTTATGGGTAAAAACTGTATAAAAGGAGCGATCCACAGAACCAATTTGAAGCAGTCTCCCCAAGTTGCACGTGTGTTGCTTGTCGTGACTACTGTGTTCCCTGCAGTAAATAAACCTTGAATCTTTGACGTCGAAGGAAGTGTCCCGTGTCTCTGTGATTCGTACGCCGGAACAGGTTACCCACGAAGGTTTCAGGTGTTGTGCCCTGGCACCGCTGGGTCCTACAGAACCCAGTCCTTCAGTAGGTAGTGGGTTACATGACCTACTTCTGTCCGAACCACCAGAGTTTGAGGAGGAGCTCCTCTTCCCTGACAACTAGGCTTTCAAATTGTCACTATCTTCCTTCCTTTATTCGTGTGTGTATCTGTCTTTCTGGGTCGAATCAAATCACAACAAATCCATCACCACCGTCTCCTATTTTTTTTCCCTATTGGAGTTGCACATCTGTGCATTTAACTGTCTACTCCACTCCTCAGAGTCCTGCTCCATGTTCCTGACTCGCCCAAAATAGATTTCCATCAAGCCAGACATTGGATGGAGATAGAGAATAGTACAATAAATATTGCCTCTAACAGTCCCTCCATAAGAAGTGAAACCCGACTATAGCTATCTTCTGTTTTGTTTCCGAGCCGAAACTTATCCCTGTCCTAAGGCTACCGCCTCTGTCTGCAGCCATCCACAACTCTTCACTGTCAGAACTTGAGCAGGCATCTAAAAGTAAACTCATCACTGTCAGAAGGCTAAGCATCTGATCTGACAGCCAAAGAGAAGAGCAAGAAAGGTAATGATTAATGAATGATGGCATGCATTGCATTGGATGCTTGCTGACTCTGAGCGAATGTGCATGAAGTCAAACTATACTAGTTAATCTACAAAGTAAAAGTGACGCAAGTGACAGTCAATGCTTACTTGTTGTTTAATAACCACATTGTACTCCTACTACTGCAGGTGCAGGCCAATATCCGTAGCAATTTTTTAATATGGAATATGGACTTAATCAGAGTCACTACAGACTGAGTTGGTGTTGGACAAAACGTACAACACCATGATGATGACCATACTATCTTTGCACGCAGTCAGTCAGTTGGATTGGAGATGATTGATGGGATAACTGTGTTTCATGAACCTGCATAAAAGGTAAACACAACAATTCAACAAGAACCACAGCAGACCTAGGCTACATGTCTGTGTGGTGGTGGAGTCGAGTGTAGTGGTATGATTGACTGACAGTGGTGCATTGATTTTGTCACTTGATTTGGAAAATGCTAGGTTGCTGTATATGCCTTTTGTCTGCCTCTGTCAAAATTGAAAGTAAATGGAGATTGGGTCACGGCCCGTTGCCGTGGACCTGTTCTGTGCTGGCTCCTGACCTGATGTTGTTGTAGCTTAATGCTGTAAATAGAGTAGGCACGATGTATCCAAGCCGCCTCAGTCTGAAAGTGTTCTCTCAAGAGTCTTGTCTTCTTGCACACCACCGTAACTGATGCTTTTTTAAAATTCATTTATTTTTCAATACCCCTTTTGTTTTTCCATCTACACTTACAGGCCGGTCTTTACCCTGTGCTATACTGGGAGAAAGAACTTACACTTACCTTACCAATCCGCATCAGGCAGGCAGTGGCACCCAAGAATGATGTGCAGAGTGTCCATGGACGGGAGGACCAAGATGAATGACGAGATGCAACTCCACAATTGGACATATATAATAGAGTAACTTTAGTATCATTCAGCAATCGTCTTTTAATTAATTTGATTCCTTTTTTCTCTTCAATCATTACGACTGTATGTTGTTGTTTGTTTGCTAATTGATCCCTACAACTATTTTTTAATTTTCTTTGCTAACTTTAAAAGTAAGCCCGGTACAGCATGTCTTTTGGGTGTCTCTGAGGGCATACAGGCAAGGCAAATTTCAGGTTAATAATACTGCTGCCCTGTACTGTCTAATTATGTAGTAGTAGTTAGTAAGAACCACTCATTAACCATTAAGTTATCTTCATCATCATGTACTAATTTCCTTTTTTTCCCTTTATAGATTTATTGGATAATGGATCATGGTCGTCTTCCAAGATTGTGTTTTACTTTTGTTGTGTCCATGCTTACTGTTTTTCTTTGTCAAACCTTTCCCCAAACCCCCTTCCCATCCATTCATCAAACCCTAACCCTCTTCCCCCGGGCTGTGTGATTTATATTGAGGTGTGATGTGACTACATTAAATGTACACCAACAATTGATAACACGCTTGCTGGGGCAGATGTGGTGAAAGCAACACTAATTCACTTTCAAGGCAGGGCGAGGATCTTCTTCTGCTTGCCCACCCATGCTCATTCTATGTACAAGCCAATTTTTTTTCCAAAGGGACCACCTAATACATCATAATTAATTGCCGGCATGTATTGGATTCATCATCAACATCCTACCACACAGCAGTAAAGTTTACCAATTATGATTGTGTTAAGTGACTCACTCGACACAACTACAGTTTGTAACTTCCTGTACTAGGCTGTCCCTGCCACCATTATATTTTATTTTACTTTAGCAGTTGCAATAGTATTTGTTTGGCAGTCTTCTTCTGTACTGTACTTTACTTCGTTCTACTACTCCTCCCACAGTCTCTCTCAGGCAAGTGACTGTCTCTTTTTTTATTGCAAATGCTAGTGCCAGTGTCTACTACTACCACCACAACCATGGCATCTTCTCCATTCTCTTGGGAAACCAAACCATGCAGCCATCGATGTGCCGAACTTAATCATCATCAATCACAGGTAAGATAAGTTTGGTGGGAGGTATAACGGACTAGGAGGAGAGACTGACAGTACTAGTAGGACAAATAACTCAGTGAGGGGTACCACATCAATCTTTTTGTGTGTTACAAAATCGGGAGATTATTTAAATCCAACACTGGCTGCTGCCCTGCAGCAGCAAGGAAACCATGTGACCTAAATAAATTGGTAAAACAGTAACCCCCCCACAAAACATTAACATCGTATGTGTAAGCATAAATAAATATAATTTATTACCCTAACAAAAATAAACTATCCCACACCTGACCCACCCCACCCAATGTCCAAAAGTAATAAAAAAGGGGCAATGCAACGGGGTCCATAGTTTTAGATTCGGCGGGCTTTAAGGTGTTTGTCCACCAGGACCGAAACCCACTCCTCTAGCTGCTCCTCTAGCCATGCCACCCGAAGGAGAATCTTGCGGCGAAATGCCCTGCAGTTGCATCCAGGGTGGGGGGCAGCAGTGCTTGCAAAAGTGCGGCAGTGGGCGGCTGCCTAACCATGGTGCCGTACCACTGGAGGCGGGGCCTGGCTGCAACTGCTGCCGCCTCCTCCTCCTCCTCCCCCTGTGCCTGAGCTACCAGCCGATGGTACTCTAAGCAGATGGCCTCCAGTTTCCGGCACCGGGCTCTGGTTGCCAACTCCTTCCTTGTGGGTTTTTCTTGTGAAGGAGGATCTGTATCAAGAAAGAAAAAGAATTGTAACCAATACTCTTAGCAAAACAGAAACACAAAATTAATTCAAAACATAGTGGCACAGTAGCACTAGCCAGCGTAGTACATAACATTTGTGGTAAGTTCTATCCTCCCACTTCGTCGGCCTCTAACATTTGTGGGAGTTTCAGGCATTATACTAGCACTATGGACTCCAGTACTCACCAGTCGTCTTCTTCTTATCTCTAGTTTAGCGAAATTATATAACCTTATTGAAGCCGGCATGCCAGCTCAGTCAGCTTTTGGCGGTTCAGTGCACACAATGAAATTCGTTTTATTTATTTTTATATTTACTTACCTGTATTTGGCCGTAATACATAGTTTACTTCCCCCACCTTGCCCCTCCTCACATCACCGCCCGGCAGCACTCCCACCACGACCGCTACTGCATAAGGTAATTTATTTTCATTGATTGTGTATCCAACAGATAGGCCACCCTTTGCAGGCTGACTGACACAATTGAAAATAAATTAACATAGGTAGGTAGTGGTTCTCAAAGTCGGAGGAAGTTGCTTGTTAATATATATATATGATGTGCTTGCAAACTAATGAGAGTCAACTGTATTCTGAAAATACTACATATATTCCCCTCCGCTTTGCTACTCTGGCGCAGTTTCTTTTACATTCTCTTCAAAGTAAGACTCTGCATCCAGTGACAGTCTCCACCTATGCTGTCCATGGTGAATACATCCAGGCATCCATCCATTAAAAGTAAATGTCTATCATTCTTTTTTATATATCTCTTAACAAATCTTAGTTGGTTTCACCAACAACCACCCATGCGTCCGCTCCTTCATTGCTTGCCTTGGCTTTGAGTTTGACCCAAAGACCACTGATTATTCTTGCTATTTAGTATCTACCCATACTGTGTTGCCCACCCAGGCAGGCATCTTCTTTCCCCTTCCACCCATCCTTCAACAACCCATGCATCTGATCTGAATCCTATCAGCCACCTATGCATGCTTCCAACAAATCCTTCTCTGCCAGTCATATTACATGCATCTTGACCGTCCTTCCTCCGTCCACCCTTCTTTCCCTTTTTGTTCAACACATCCATCAAGGTCATCTGATCTGACTTTTAGTCTTCTCCATAAAACTTTCACAGCTGAGTTGGAGTCAGATAGAAGAGCCCATTGGTTACTCAACACACGCTGCTAATGCATTGCTCATGCTAAGTAAAGGGTGTCTTCTTCAACCGTTGTATAATGTTCACTACAACTTCATAATTAATAAGTCTCACAGTACAGTGAGTGAAGTGAACACCCTTCCAGCTAGTAGTAATGTCAATAAGTAATTAATATAACTTACCACCGCCCGCCACTGCTGCTGGATCCCCCCTGTAGCTCCTGCAGGTGCTGCATCTTCTCCTGCCCCCTCCGGAATGGCCGCATCGCCATCACCGCTGGTCCCGCCGGCACTGGTGGTTGGTAGCACGCCTAGAAAAAACATTAACATTTTTTAGATGCCTGGACACCTCCCGCTATTTTATTCGTTTTCACTAGGAAGATTGAAAAAAAAGTTAATACAACATGTACAACATACATCATAACTAGTCCAAATCGGGTACTACAGTAGAGTCAGTAGACAGACACTAGTAGTATGGTCCCTAGGGTCAACTAGTCCTTCTCTACTCTTTGGGAAGTTAGCCTGAGCCATGTAACCATTTTAGATTCATGTATTTTGCGCATGTTACCTCGCAGCTTGTTGAACAGTAAGACGACTTTGAGGCCACATGAGTGTTGCATACAAGTGAAGAGGTCGAAAAACAAGCCACTTTGTTATGGAGTTCGGTTAGTCTGTATTGCTTAGCCATAACATGTTACACTTTTTGACATGACTGCGAAATGTTTGAATAATTGCACTATACTATCTAACGTGCACCATATGTCTCATGATAGGCAGAAGATTCCCTTCTACAAACCAGAGATTTGCAGAGCTTTTGATGCATGTAACCAGTATTGCTACGTTCTACGGTGAGGGGTCTCCCAGAATTCACACAGATCATTTGCCTTCTAACATGCACTTATAACACGTTTACTGTTTTAATCTTATAATCTTATGCATTTTGCTGTTGGAGCTGGGTGTAGTAATTTCATAGAACAACGTACAGAGCTTGTTATTTGAAAATAAACCTTTTCAACTTACACATAGACTCTGTAGTATTTGGTGTGGTGGGGTGGACTTACACGAGTGAGTGAGCGAAAGGGTGTTATGTTCTGGGTTGTGTAATCATTGGGTATCTTCGTGTGGGGGTTCGGGATCTAGTAATGAGACACTATAGCTAGTCGGTCAGGGGATTGTGGATTCTGACTGACCTGTGAGTAAGGTCCAACCTCCCATCACCAACATCCCATTTTCTTGTGCATAGTTCTGTATGTGGCTGTGCAGAATCCCCACAACAGTTTGTACTATCCTATCAAAAATACTAGTCAAATATCTGGTTGGGCATTTTGTTGGTGGGAATTGTCAAAGCCTCAAGATTAAGAAGACTAAAAGAGGACAACCCAAAGGACAGGACCCAGTGGGTAGAGCTATTGGTCAATCTGAGTTTTATTCAAAAGAAACCCTTAAATAAAGAGTGGCCAACTGGGCAAGCTCAGCTACAGACAGACTAATAGTAGTAGTACAGAGAGTCATAGCAGAGGCAGTTAGAAGGAACTTAAAGGCAGGGATAACCAGAATTTGGAAACAGATAGTCAAGGTCAAAGAAGATTTTGTAAAAAATAGAATTAGGAAGTAGAACCAGAATTATTAGTTCGGAAAAAATATGGTGCAGTAAAAGTTAGGGAAATATAATTGTTAATATTGACCACTGGAGGACTTACTAGGGCCAGCAGCAGGGCCCTCGGTAGAGGAGAGGTCCTCTGGTTGTCCCGCCGACTCGGACCGCGTCTTCTTTCCCCTGGGTGCTGTTGATCATGTAAGATATAATATAAGAAAGACAACATTAATGAGTGCTGTGAAACAAATAAATCATTTTAAAAAACGCTCAAAAAACATTTTAGGAAACAACAATTGCAATAAAATTGACCTATCTAATCAGACCAACTGCTGGTTTGCGGGATTCACGGACCGTCTACTTATTTATGAACACTAATCCAGTGTTCCATAATCATTCTGATTTTTAGTCTTCAAAAATGCATAGATGAGATGGAGGACACATGCATAAATGTTTGAATACACCAAATTGTTGGTTGGTTGCGTCTGATGTTGTTCTGCTACTCACTGACACTGCTAAGCCACTCACTAAACAAACTACAAAAGGTTATACGGAGGACTGGGGTAAGCAGCACTCAGTGCCAGAGGAGGCGTCACGCAGACCGTGAAAAAAATATGAACTAATACTAACTAAACTTCGTATCCATCCACCACTATTTCACAGGAGGACAATGGAAGGACTAGAGTCTCTCTAGCAATAGCATTACCTAACTTAAGTTCTCTAAAGTAAACTCTTACATTAATCAGTCCAAGCTAGCGCAAAGTTGCAAACAAGTAAGAGTAGCGCCGAGCACCTGTGTCCTACAATCACAAAAGATTCTGAAACATAATTTACCTGAAATGTAAGCAGCAGTAATCTTGTTATTCGACAAAAAATTATACACAATACTTATACTACTATATATTAGATACTCACCAAGCCCCACAACCTCAACACCTAGCGACTCCGAAAGGTCCTGCTCCCGGTCCAGGATTTCTGACCACCGGTGGGTCAGCTGGTTATGGGTGCGCCGGACCCCTGAGCAGCAAAACACTGCCCGGCGCACCTTCGCCCACCGACGGTGACGCTCCTGTGTAGGGTACCTGGAGCCTGGCCTGCTGCCAAGGTCAAGGGGAGGTGGCGCTGGATAAAAAAACAAGGGTGGCCACCTCCGCCTCGCCAAAAAGCTGCCGGGCCTGCTCCCCTGCAGGGTGCATTCTGCCGCAAGGCAGGCGGCTCTTGGGCGCAGGCACCTTGCCCTTGGAGTCGGTAGTGCTGCTACCCTTGGCCATGGTTCTGGGGTGTGTGGGAGGCGGAAAAGAAAAGTTAGAAGGAAAAAATAAAGTTAGGGGGAAGAAGTAGGAGCTTAAAGAAAGAAGTAATATAAAACAGTAGAAAAGTAAAATAAACAAGTAAAAGTAGAAATAAATTGCAAAATATAAACTTAGGAACAGAGAGAGATAGATGATGAATAAAAAAAGTCTGAAAAATAGTGTAAAAAATTAAGGATTGCAAAGATTGAGGGAGGATAGAAAAGCAGGCCCAGAACCATAGCATAGAGTGAAAAACAAGATGGCCACGCCCATCGCGACCGCGTGGGTACGTTTGCGCGAAATTTTCCCGCAAGCACACAATAATCATCGCAAACAAGTAAAACGCGTTCCCGAACATGACATGTGCATCGCGAACAAGCTATATGCGACCCGGAACAGGAAATGAGGCATCGCGAGCGGGTGGGACAATTGAAAAACAAGAGAGCTGCGCCCTTAGGCCACCACATGGGTAAGTTTGCGAGATACTATCACTCGAGCATGCAAACAGCACCCAGAACACGCACAACGTGCTCCCGAACAAGAAAAAAGCATTGCGAACGGGCGCGACAAGCAACTACGCACGATGGCGTAGCTCGCGTATTGCAATGACATCTTCACGTACCTTTGAGTAGCGTGACTACGCAAACTACGCCCAGGGTTAGTTATAGTACATCTGGTCCTGCATTTATGATGGGGAAATACATATTACAGAATGCAGGGGAAATGAGTGGGCTAGTCAAGTGTACTCACCCTGTCATTAAACCTTGAAGTCCCTGTAATTGTCACACGCCTTTGCCACTTTTATTTATTTTTCACAATGGAAAAATACTTTTCACACTAGGGCTTTCCCAATGTTTACAATTTGACTGATTTTTTTACGAAGCACATGAATCAAGTACCTCGTTTCTTGTGATGAATAGAAACTATGTTCGGGTTACTTGGCTTAGCTTTTAACAAGCCCTCTTTCTGTAACAAATCATGCAGCTCCACTTCATATGCGCTAGTTGCTACAGACGTTTGAAAACATAACATTTAAGGGTGGCCTGTCAAAACCTAACTTGTCAGTTCATTGCACCACTTGAATCCAAGATAAGGAATGTAGTTCAATTATTCAAAAAGTTATTTCAAATATTACAACATGCAAAATCTTGTGTAGAATCATTGAGTTGTATTCCATGTGAATGGCAATTAAAAACAAAGCATTCCAAAAATGTATCCAATGTTGTATTTGTGTGAGTATTACATTAAAACATTTGTAACATCCACTGTTTCAAAACATCCCTATGCATTTTGTTTTGGGCCCTTCATCAGGAGTTTAGCAACCTGTGAGGTGACGAAAATGGCAAAAATAACAAACTAAACTTCAAGCACAGGTAATGAGATCATGTGACACTCGTGATGTTAGCTCAGAGTTTTGTTTAGTAAACTCTATGGTGAGTGCCAACTGCTTGTGCCAAATTGCATGCCTTGGTGAACACCGCTATTGATGGAACCGAGGTGAGGTTATTCTTATTGTTTAACATGGTAGAGTGAAACACAAAAGGTGCCTAATGGGAAATTCCTTCCCGTGCATGCGAGGCCGGAGTGACCTCCTGGTGAAATTGATGCATGCGAATTAACTGCGACGACCAAAACAGTCTGCCAAAATCATGTAATCTGAGTCTCTCTCATGGGAATGCGTGTACAGAAACCCCGTTGACCATCGAAGTGCGAATCAAGTCATATAAACACATCCCTTATCTAGGTTTCAAGTGGTGCACTGAGGGGACTCTTCACCCGATGTGGGGATTGCAACAGATTGATGTGTTAACCCAGAGTCTGGGATCAGAAGTCGATACCCTGGTGCACACACGTCAATCGACCAACTGAAATTAACTTAAATTTACACTCGGAGTGCATTACCCACCAATTGAACCAGTTGGCAGCAATGTCACTGTGCTGCATGTGAGGGGTAGTTTTGAAGCCCGCTCATGATCGATCAACACCCCTATCGTTTGGCTGTTTACCTAGGGTTTCAGCAAATTTAAGGCATAAGTAGGATAAACATTTTTCAGGAAACACACCCACCTAGAAAATATGCACTCCTTTAATTTTTCACCATCTGGTGTCTGAAAAGCAAAATTCTAAGTAAACGTGTAGGAATCAATATCATAGAAATATTATAACACGTAACGTTATGTATGCAAATTGTAAAAACCTACGCTGTATAAAGTTTGCTTAAAATAGTGCTCCATTTTCCAAGTATTGGAATGGTTACTGGTGCAGCATCTATTAAAAACACAATTTCAAGATGGCAGTTTCAGAGAAGTAAAGCAACCAATCACTGTGATTAAACATCATTCTGCATTCAGCAGTATCAGTGCTCCCTGTGCCCCCCATAGGCAAAGTAACCCATGAAACACTTTGAATTAAAGTATCTAATGCGATACACCCACTAGCCACATTCCGAAATTTGACTCCATATGCTATTATTTATGATACTCTTCGCACTAGCTCTGCTGCAGCGCTAAAAAGCCAAAGTGGAAAAAGGCATCTAAAATTCGTCTGGCTAGTGCTGGGATGATCGTTCATCGTTCTGCCCTCTGGTCTTTCCTTCATGTCTGGTAAATGTGTGTGTAGCCCTGACACAACCTCATTCTTCTGGTGCTCCAAAAACTTTAAGAAATAGGAATGTAGGCAAATATTCAAATCTCTGTTCCACTCTACATTCTAGTCTCTATGTGAACCTTGTACAGTAGAGCTTCAATATCTGACTTTTGAAACAAACCGTGGTGGAGGTAACAAAAGGAAGATCCTTGTGACTTTGTGAGACACACATTCCTAACAGTAAAATAAGGTGGGGGCTTTACATCAATCCTTCAATTAACCAATTCATCCAAATGACAGGGATTTCAACCAACATATCTATGGCTCAGGATTTAACAAGTGAGGTGCTGAAGCGCTCAATTGAACAAGTTACTTAACTTCGGTAAAAAGTTTATGGATAATTAAAATTAAAGTTTATGGGTGGCTACAGTATCTGCCTGCGGATTCCTCCCCTTTTAAATATCCCAAGCACCAGCTTAGAACAAAAACTTTTTGACTGGTCTCTCATATGGATAGGGGGCGCTGGCTCAAACAGAGCTCTGCACGTGGCACTATGTAACGTCTTTGGACACATAAATCACCCCCATCGGTTTCCATCCATTTTTTACTTGCCTTCCAGTCAAACGGATGGAACTAAGATCAAAATTGTAGGTGCAGTTTTTATTACAATAAAAGCTTTAACATACAAATATCTATTGAATATACATTAATGGGCTCCATTGTTATATACAATCATGAAACAGGGCGGAGGGTAGGCCGGTGAAGAATCCACAAGTAGATACTGCATTCACCATATCGAACTAAGTAACTTCTTCTTCTAATGGATACAGCGTTGAATTGAATCCCCAAACAGTCCCACACCCAGAGGTGGGTGCATGTCTATCTATACCAAAATATTATGTAAAATAAAATGAGCAAAGTGACCATCCCTCTTCACTTCAGAACCCAAATAATAATGTTTTGCAAAAGTGTTAAACGAGGTCCAAGTTACTGCTTTACAAATATCTGCCAATGAGACCCCTCTAGCCAAGGCTGAGGTGGAAGATTTAGTAATAGTTGAGTGAGCACGAATACCTTTAAGGAGCTCCTTGTGTGCTATGCTGTAGCAGATTTTGATGTGGAGGATAACCCATCTCAAAAGAGTTCTCTTGTGTTCTGCCTTCCCTTTCATTTTTCCAATGTACCACACAAAGAGTTCAATTCATGTGTCCTGTTCATGCAATAACTGACAGCTCTTTTGGAGTCCAACCGATGAAGCCTTTCCTCCTCTTTAGCTGGATGGAGAGGTGGACAGAATGTGGAAAATGTGTTGGACTGACTGAAATGGAAAGGAGTGACCACTTTCAACAGGAAGGCAGCTGTGATGGTAATAAGAAAAATAGTTTTAAATGTCAACAGCTGCAAAAGACAACTGTGAAGGGTTTCAAACAGGGAACACATCAGGTATGTAAGAACTAAATTTAGATCCCATTGAGGAATAATGAAGGGAGTGGGAGGCTGCTTATTTATAAGCTCCTAAATGAATTTAAAAACTATAAAATATTTATATTGGGAAAGTTGATCTGGTAAACAAATAACAGTCAAATGTATAATAAATAACTTTTAACTGTGGCAAATGTGCAGCCCTGCTGGGCTAAAGAGAGGGCAAACACAAAATATCAGACAAATGTGCTTTTAAAGGACCTAACAAAGTATCTTCATACCATTAACCAAATGCTGTCCATTTGCCACCATAAAAGATTTGGTGCAGTGTCTTATGAATGTGATAAAAATAACATCCACCACATCAAAGAGTAGTGAAAATTAACTCTGGTTACCCTGTTCAACTTCTTTTGCAAGAGGAGGTCTGCCATGTAAGAGAGATGGAAAGGAGGGCACAGGGAGATGGTGTAAAGCATAAATACTTCCTGCGTGAATGTAAAATGGTGATGTTGAAGTTGGCATCCTGCAATTGACACCTTCCAGTCTTGCATCTTCAACGCAAGAAGAACTTGAGCTAGGGTCAGTATCTCGAGCGTTTCCTGTTTGAGAAACCAGTTAAAAATCCTGAGGTCCAGGATCAATGCAAATGACTATCCTTCTTGAGAATCAGGAAATAGCATGGGTGGTATCGCTGACCCCGTTCCAGCTCTGGTACCAACTCCACTGTGCCCTGTTGGAGTAGGAATTGTACCACCTATTGGAGGAGCCAAAGATGATCTGATTAAAGAGAATGTGTCCGGGGGAAAGGATGGAAGAAATTCTTGGAAGGGTAGGGCATACCCCTTTTTCACAATACTTAGCACCCAAAGTTCTGATGTTATGTGCCTCCACTGATGTAGAAATTTGGACACCCATCCTACCACCGGTAAAGCATGCTCTAAAATGGAAAAACTACGTCTGCTTTCCTGTGCTGTTACTGAGTAGGAATAGGATGAGAAGGAAGATGGAGGGAAGGGAAGAGAAGAGCATACTGTCTACCTGCACCATACCATCTTTAGCTCATATATATAGAGAGATTAGATGACTGCTATTGTTGTTGTTAACCATATTGTTGGTGTTCATAAAATGAAAAAGCTCTGGAAAAGCCTCAAAACTTCTTGAATTCTGTATAATCCCTTGGCTGATACTGAAGACCTAAGGAACGAGCTGTGGCTTTCCTGTCCCAAAAATGTTCCAAGTCAGAATCAGCCTTAGCTCCAAAGAGGCGAGACCCATCAAAAGGTAAATCCAGAAGGGTGTTCTGTGCATCCTGTGAAAAAGCAGAAGCTCCTCAGCCACACAAGCCTGCACACAAAAACTAAAGTGCCAACTGTCTTTGCCAAAGAATCAGCCGTATCCAGCCCTGTCTATATAACCTATGGGCTGCAGCCTGTCCATCATTTAACAGTTCTGGGAAATGACTCCGCACCTCCTCAGGTAATTTAGTTATAAACGACTGCATTCAATCTATATGGGCATGAATGTAGCTACACAGTAGTTAGGTAGCATTGGTAGACTTAAGAGCCATGCTTCCGGAAGAGAATATCTTTTTTGCTGACTGGTCCATTCTCCTGGACTCTGTATCTGCAAAGGAGGTGGGAAATGAACCTAGGGTCAGCTTTGAAGAACATGAGGCTTGGACAAAAAAAACGTTATGTGTAGGATGTGATAATACTATAAAAGGGCACCAGGAGCTGGTTTATAGTGTCTGGCTATTGGTCTTGAAACATCTGTGGCTGGCATTGATGTTTGCCAAATACCCCAATAGGTTCCATCAAAGATTCTTTGAGAGGGAGTAAAGGCTCCGAGGACTGCAAAGAAGAGTGGATCACCTCAGTAAGAATATGCGATTTTAGCTCCATAGTAGGGAGTGGATGAGTCAACATTTCTGCAGCTCTACATGTGATCATATGATATGCTGTGACTTCTGTCTGTAGGTGGAATACCCTTTGGAGAAAGCAATTCTCACTTTGGGGCGACATACAAACCACTAGCATCCTTTAAAGTCTGGGTACACTGAAAGTTGGTCAGTAGACTCTCCATCTTGGGGATCTTGCTCCCCAAAGAAAAACTGATCTTCCCCAACCAGTCTTTCAGTTTCTCTCCTGGACCTTTGTTTAGGTACCAAACAGGATGAATGTGGAGGAAGAGCCTCTAGAAAAAGCTGAGGTGCATTGGCATCAGTGTCGGTGATGTCTATAATTACGCAGGATATGCCAATAATGGCACCAGATTCAAAGCATGAGACACCGGTGTAGATGAAGTTGGTGCCAGTGGCATTAATTGTAGCAGTGGTGAAACCTCTGAGGAAGGAATCACCAACAGAGACTGTGTCCTCTTCCAGGAAACATCCATCAGCGCCGGAGTCGACTAGTGTATTGGAGCCATCGTCATGAATGTCATAAATGGAACCATCACCCTATTAAAAAATACTGAACATAGCGTTCAGGAACTGACTGAGATCGGTACCCGTAATTGGTACGTCTGGGTGCACTTGTTTCTGTTGGGATCAAGGAACTGTATCTGAAGACTGTGTTGTTTCTGGCACCACAAGCCCGGGAGTTGGAAGAGACACTGGCATCGAAGGCAACATTGGTTGAGGCACCGGAGATGGTGCTGGCATGACCTCCTGCCAATCTTCCTCCAGTTAGATTGCAGCGACACTTCCCTCTAGAACATACCTTTTGATGATCCACGTCGAGATTCATATTGTCGCTTCTTCATATGTTTCTCCTTGGTCGACTTTGAAGAATGAGACAGGGGGATCTGGATTTGGCCAAGACCTATGTCAACCACTCTACTCATCTATGACCATGAACATTTTGACTTCCCTCAACTTCAGGGAATTCAAATTCATCTTCTGACAGCTAGAACAGGCAATGTCATCATTGTCTAATCCTAAATACCAAAGACAAATGTCATGCAGTTCAGTAATAGACACCCGACTGTCAGATTCTTTGCAAAGCTTGAAAATGTACTTCCTCTTTGGTGACATTCTAAGAAAATCTGCACCTAGTGAATTTTCTAATATGAAGAAAATGGTGAAAATTGACAATCCCTTATGGATATGTTCATTCTTGCCTCGATTATGGCAGTGCGACTCTTATCAAACTGTGACAAATCACTGAAACAGTGTGGCTGCCTGTTTGATCTGCAAGGTTCCAAAATACCATGATATTTTGCCTTTCTTAAAACAACTACATAGGCTTACGGTCCTTGGCTCCAGAAAACATGACTACATCACGCCAGAACTTATTCACCTAAACTGGATTACCATTGAAGCTAAGATCCGGTTCAAGATAGCTTGCCTGACGCACAAAGCTATTCATTACAACACCCCCATTTACCTGGCAAAAACCCTGAGCTATCTGGTTCGAGCCAAAACTCAAGAAGCTCTAATACCCTTTTATTGAAACCTTCCAAATTTACTAAGAAAAGAACTTACAACCGTGCTTTCTCAGGTGTTGCACCAAGAATATGAAACGCTCTTCCCCCCGAGATCAGATCCAACCCATCTACTGCCTCTTTCAAAAACATGTCATATGGCTACTCCTCAATGACCAGCAACAGCATTAACCCGAATACCACCTCAATCTACTTCTTTCTCCGGTCTTGATACTCTTTTTACCGTGTTGTTTCATTCAGTATTATGTTTCTTGTCATTTGTCCTTTTGATCTACTTTGATCTGCTGAAACTTTACAGGCCCTACTAGTTTGGCTGACTCCCCTTGCCCCCCTTTGACCTTGTGTGTTCCCCCTCTGACCTTGTGGTTAAGTTATCTCATTTGCTCCATTTTGTTGTTGTACTCTTACTTACGCCACTTTGTACAGCGCTCTGATACCCGTATGGGTCATGTTTGCGATTTATAAAACTTTTCAAATAAATTAAAAAATTGTTATTAAGTTCATAGTGCATAGAGCTGTTTTTTGAGAATTCCCACATTTTATTGTATGTAAATTCTGCTGGAACAGGCACCCCCTGAGTTGAAAGTCGAATGGTAAGTCTCGTCTCACGATCCCTAGAAATGTCACCATCGGCAACAGCACCTTCTCAATTGCAGACAGTAGGAATAATACTTCTTTACCCTCAACCAGAATTTTGAAATCTTCCCTTACTGTGCTTGAAAACATACTTATTCTTAAATTAGCTCTGCCATTGTCACTACAGTTAGGTTATTTCAGTACGAAGAAACTTCAGTGTACTGGGGCTGTATAAGTTACTTTTACATAGCATAGCATACTTTGACTTTGAGTCATACCTCTTAATCAGTTGATCTGTTCGGCTCTCATTCAGGTTATTTTTACCCACCACAGCATTCAGCAAAGGGCAAGTGGTCAGCGTCAGCCCACTGCAACCACTAGCTCTCTTGCATTGTGACTGGCATAATTTTGCCTGTTCACATGTGCACCTCTACTTCAAAAGAATGGTGTTTAATTGACAGGGCTGGTGTACTAATATATTTTCCTTTGACAGTACTTTTTATTATCTATTCATTATCTTGTATTTTAAATCCATGTGTGTTTAAAATAGGTATTCAGGTTGCTGCAAATCAAACCCAATTGTCCCTTTCTTTGTGCAAAGTAGAATCATACGTTCCCATTATTCACATAACAACTGAAAAGGGTCCTTAGATCTGCACTATATACACATGCCTACTCCGAAATACTGCTACTGCTTGATTAAAATTATATGCAATGGTTATTTTCTCAATGATAAAATTATTATTGCAATCATACGGCTGGCAACTTGGCTGGTGACTCTTTTCTTCTGTTTAATCTTGTAGCACATCCAATTGCATTTGTGTGTAATATATATATATTTATTTTAATTGACCATTGCTCGCCAAGGCCAGAACTATTAGACTATTTAGTTTTCTTGTCTTTTTAAAATAATGTACTTCTTTTTTTTCTGACTCAGTCAGTAAGGATTATGTGCTTTAAGGAAAACTGGTCAACATTTTTAAATCTATAAAATATAAAATTTCTCTATTTAGAAATAGTGCCTGATTTTACCATGTTCATAGGCCTAGTGGTAGAGAGAGCTGAGAGAAACAACAAATGCGTACAGGGCCCATGAACATTATTTTGTGGATGACAAAATGTGTATTTTTTAGTAGTTTGTGTAATAGAACCTGCACATGCCTTATTGTACCAGACAGAGGGTGATTTAGGCTCACTTACAGGAAATTAAATGTTGCCAAGCACAGTACATGCATTGCAAAGGCACACTATTTAAACATTTGTTTATCTTTTGTGAGGCCTGATAAGGGGTGTGAGACAGTCCTAAATCAGCAGAGAACTGTTCAAGTAGTGTTTAGTTCAGTGTTTGAGCGCCTTAGTTTAATGGAATTAATGGCCCATTTCAGGGTGATAATTGCTTTGTGATCCGGTTTGAATTTTAAATGCGCGCTCTCAGACTCTTTGTGCGCGCCAAGGAGGCAGCATGTGCAGCATGTGCACGGGAGCACAAGCACACACCTAAGAGGAAGGGAACATAGGTTATAAGATACAAACATACAGCAGTTCTTTAAGGGACAGTTAGGACATTATTCAAACCCAAAGCAGATGACATCGTTCAGAATTTATCTTCTCATCTTTAATGAACATTTATTTATTTCTACTCAGCTACCCACCTGACCTTTATTTTCCAACACACACATTTTAGAAAGACTTAAGGGCAGAGAGGACAGGAATAATATTTTGCTACTCAAGTAACAATGATATCAGGTGCTAATGAATGCATCCAGAAAGTGTCACTCAAGTGGTTGAGCCTAGCAAACTTGAACTGTGAGAGTGTGCAGAAAAGTGAACACATTATTCATATGCAAAGGGAAAGTGTTGAAGTTTATCAATCAATCAATCAATCAATCAGAGTACTTGTAAAGCGAGCTACTTACCCGTGAGGGTCCCAAGGCGCTAAGGGGATGGGGGGTGGTGCTACTGCTCAAAGAGCCAGGTCTTGAGGAGTTTTCTGAAGGCGAGTAGGTCTTTGGTCTGCCGTATGTGGGTAGGGAGGGTGTTCCAGGTCTTGGCGGCGAGGAAGGAGAAGGATCTGCCGCCGGAGGTTGTTCATTAGATGCAGGGGACAGCAGCGAGGGCGAGGCTAGCGGAGCGGAGCGGAGCTGGCGGGTGGGGGTGTGGAAGCGGAGTCTGCTGTTCAGGTAGGCTGGTCCGGCGTAGTGGAGTGCTTTCTGTGCGTGGGTGAGGAGCTTGAAGGTGATCCTCTTGTCAACGAGGAGCCAGTGTAGGTCTCTCAGGTGGGGGGTGATGTGGCTGCGGCGGGGAACGTTGACGAACAGTAGGGCGGAGGCGTTTTGGATGCATTGTATTTACAACAAGGGGTGGTGAGGGACAGAGTCTCTGAATTAAACAGAATACTCTCACCCAGTCAAGAGATCAGGGCTAGATCCAACACCGTTTTTTAGCTCACTGCACCATCCCAGTTTCAGAACCTGGCTGTATGCAAATTAGTCTGTTCCTGTCCCAGTGCATGATGGGAACAGGGCAAACCAAACTACAAAAGCCAATTCTTACACTGGGAAGGAAACAAGCTACCGGGGACCGGTTTCTGGCATTTCAGCCTCTTCGGCCCGGCTTGCTTGAATCCTGATGGTGCAATGAGCAAGGGACTCACATCTGAGTATACCCTTCCACGCTTAGGGTGGACAAAAATATTTACAACAAGGGGTGGTGAGGGACAGAGTCTCTGAATTAAACAGAATACTCTCACCCAGTCAAGAGATCAGGGCTAGATCCAACACCGTTTTTTAGCTCACTGCACCATCCCAGTTTCAGAACCTGGCTGTATGCAAATTAGTCTGTTCCTGTCCCAGTGCATGATGGGAACAGGGCAAACCAAACTACAAAAGCCAATTCTTACACTGGGAAGGAAACAAGCTACCGGGGACCGGTTTCTGGCATTTCAGCCTCTTCGGCCCGGCTTGCTTGAATCCTGATGGTGCAATGAGCAAGGGACTCACATCTGAGTATACCCTTCCACGCTTAGGGTGGACAAAAATATTTACAACAAGGGGTGGTGAGGGACAGAGTCTCTGAATTAAACAGAATACTCTCACCCAGTCAAGAGATCAGGGCTAGATCCAACACCGTTTTTTAGCTCACTGCACCATCCCAGTTTCAGAACCTGGCTGTATGCAAATTAGTCTGTTCCTGTCCCAGTGCATGATGGGAACAGGGCAAACCAAACTACAAAAGCCAATTCTTACACTGGGAAGGAAACAAGCTACCGGGGACCGGTTTCTGGCATTTCAGCCTCTTCGGCCCGGCTTGCTTGAATCCTGATGGTGCAATGAGCAAGGGACTCACATCTGAGTATACCCTTCCACGCTTAGGGTGGACAAAAATATTTACAACAAGGGGTGGTGAGGGACAGAGTCTCTGAATTAAACAGAATACTCTCACCCAGTCAAGAGATCAGGGCTAGATCCAACACCGTTTTTTAGCTCACTGCACCATCCCAGTTTCAGAACCTGGCTGTATGCAAATTAGTCTGTTCCTGTCCCAGTGCATGATGGGAACAGGGCAAACCAAACTACAAAAGCCAATTCTTACACTGGGAAGGAAACAAGCTACCGGGGACCGGTTTCTGGCATTTCAGCCTCTTCGGCCCGGCTTGCTTGAATCCTGATGGTGCAATGAGCAAGGGACTCACATCTGAGTATACCCTTCCACGCTTAGGGTGGACAAAAATATTTACAACAAGGGGTGGTGAGGGACAGAGTCTCTGAATTAAACAGAATACTCTCACCCAGTCAAGAGATCAGGGCTAGATCCAACACTGTTTTTTAGCTCACTGCACCATCCCAGTTTCAGAACCTGGCTGTATGCAAATTAGTCTGTTCCTGTCCCAGTGCATGATGGGAACAGGGCAAACCAAACTACAAAAGCCAATTCTTACACTGGGAAGGAAACAAGCTACCGGGGACCGGTTTCTGGCATTTCAGCCTCTTCGGCCCGGCTTGCTTGAATCCTGATGGTGCAATGAGCAAGGGACTCACATCTGAGTATACCCTTCCACGCTTAGGGTGGACTTTGGACTGGGTAAGAGTGGTCTGCTCAATTCAGACACTCTGTTCATCACCACCCCCTTTTGTAAATCGATTTTGGCCACTATAGGTGTGGCAGGGTATACTCAGACATGAGTCCCTTTCTCACTGCTCCATCAGGATTCAAGCAAGCCGGGCCGAAGAGGCTGAAATGCCAGAAACCGGTCCCCGGTAGCTTGTCTCCTTTCTGGTAAAGAATTGGCTTGGTAGTTTAGTCTGCCCTGTTCCCATGATGCACTGGGCCAGGGACAGACTGATTTGCATATAGCCAGGTTCTGAGCTGGGATGGGGCAGTGAGATAAATAACGGTGATGGATCAAGCCCTGATCTTTGGACTGGGTAAGAGTGGTCTGCTCAATTCAGACACTCTGTTCATCACCACCCCCTTTTGGATGCATTGTAGTCATCGTAGGTGTTTGGCTGGGATTCCTGCGTAGAGTGCGTTCCCGTAGTCCAGTCTGCTGCTGACGAGGGCCTGTGTCACCGTTCTTCTTGTTTCGGTCGGGATCCACTTGTAGATCCTGCGGAGCATGCGGAGGGTGTTGTAGCAGGAGGAGGAGACGGCGTTGACCTGCTTAGACATGGAGAGGGAGGAGTCGAGGATGAATCTTAGATTGCGTGCATGGTCGGTGGGTGTTGGTGCGGTTCCCAGTGTGGTCGGCCACCAGGAGTCGTCCCAGGCTGAGGGGGTGGGTCCGAGGATGAGGACCTCTGTCTTTCCGAGTTCAGCTTCAGACGGCTGCTCCTCACCCAATCAGCAAAAGCCTTCATTCCCTCGTGCAGGTTGGTTTTGGTGGTGTGTGGGTCCTTGGTGAGGGAGAGGATGAGCTGGGTGTCGTCAGCGTAGGAGATGATGTTGAGGTCGTGATGGCTGACCACTTGTGCGAGGGGGGCCATGTAGACGTTGAACAGTGTTGGGCTGAGGGATGAGCCCTGGGGAATGCCGCAGATGATGTCGGTGGCTTTAGATCGGAAGGGTGGGAGGCGGACGCTCTGGGTTCTGCCGGAGAGGAAGGACGTGGTCTAGTCAAGAGCCTTCTCTTGAATTCCGGCTTCTAGGAGGCGTGTCTTTAGAGTGCGATGGCAGACCGTGTCGAAGGCGGCTGACAGGTCCAGGGCTGATCTTTTGCCGTTGTCTAGTTGGCGCCTGATGTCACCTGTGGCAGCGTTGAGGGCTGTCTCGGTGCTGTGGTTTCGTCTGAATCCAGACTGGGACAGGTCCAAGATGTTGTTGTCTTTGAGGTGGCGGGCCAGTTGCATGTTGACGATTTTCTCGATGACCTTTGCCGGGAACGGGAGCAGGGAGATGGGCTGGAAGTTCTTGAGGTCCTTGGGGTCCGCTTTCGGCTTCTTGATGAGGGCGTTGATTTTGGCGTGCTTCCAGCTTTCTGGGAATGTCGCTGTTTTGAAGGAGATGTTGATGACCTTCCGTAGTTGGGGTGCGATGGCTGCTTCTGCTTTGTTGAATATGTGGTGTGGGCACGGGTCAGATGGAGATCCTGAGTGGATGGAGTTCATGACCTTGCGTGTCTCGTCCTCGTTGATGTTGGACCAGGAGGTCAGGTGGTTGGCGCTGGTGGTGTTCACAGGGGAGGTGGAGTCTGGCGTAGTCGGGCGGTCGTGGTGTTGAAGTTGTTGTGGATGTCAGCGATCTTGCGGTGAAAGAAGATGGCTAGTGAGTCGCACAGTTCTTGTGAGGGCGAGATGTCGTTGGCGCTGGGGTTGGAGAGTTCCTTTACGATGCTGTAGAGCTATTTGCTGTCGTGTGCGTTGTTATTTATTTATTTATTTATTAATAAAAATTTTAGAGCGCGAACAATGGCCCTTGGGCGTCTCGGCGCTAGAATATCTGCAAAATTTAACCGGTGAGGGGAAGGGTAGGTCTAGTGATTAAAAAGCCAGGTCTTGAGTTGTTTACGGAAAGACCAAAGTGAGCGGCTTGATTTGATTGAGGGAGGCAAAGTATTCCAGAGTTTAGGGGCTGAAACAAGAAATCTTCTGTCTCCCCATAAAACAGATTTACTGCGAGGAACCACAAGATCATTTAGACTCGAGGAACGTAAGGTTCTAGAAGGACAGTAAGGAATCAAATTTTGAGTGAAGAAAGCAGGTCCCATGTTGTGCAAGGCCTTGAACACTATACAGAGAGCTTTGAATTTTATCCTATTCCTGATAGGTAGCCAGTGTAATTCTCTAATGGTTACAGAAGCAGAATGATATTTGGGGATTCTGCCCAGAAGCCTGGCTGCTGAATTTTGGATTATTTGCATTTTATTCAAAACTCTTTCTTGTGCATTCAGGAACAGAGCATTGCAATAATCCAGGGTCGACAGAACCAGTGAGGTGACCAAGGTTTTGCCAGCTGAATCGGGTAGGAAAGGAAGAATTTTCTTGATTAGTCTCAATTTATGAAAAGCGGCGGACGTGATCTGGTTAGCATGTGGGAGAAAGGTGAGACGGTCGTCAAAAATGACTCCCAGATTCCTCACCTTGCTTACAGGCTCAGGGGAAGGCCCTGATGATGAAGGCCACCAACAAGAGGGCCATTCCGGAGTCAGATGACCAAAAATAACTACTTCCGTCTTGTCGGAATTTAATTTTAGGCAATTGGCAGCCATCCAGTTCCCAATTGCCAACATGCCCTGATTGAGATCATCGGCTTTTTTGTGGCCGTCATTCTTAATGGCAAGGACCAGCTGAGTGTCATCTGCATAGGAGGTAAGGCTCATCCCATGTGCACGAATGATATTGGCAAGGTCCGACACGTAGATGTTAAAAAGTGTCGGACTAAGGGATGAGCCTTGGGGAACTCCGCATGGCAGAGACAAAGTGGAAGAATGGAAAGATTCCATTGTAACCACCTGAGTCCTATTGGCCAAAAAGGAGGCCAACAGTTTCCTGGCATTGTGTTGGACACCAATGTTTTCGACACGGTCGATCAAAGTGACATGATTGACCGTGTCGAAAGCCGCCGACAAGTCAAGCAGTATCAGGACTGCTGTCCCCCCGGCGTCACGGATGGATCTGATATCATCCGCGGCTTTAATCAGAGCCGTCTCCGTCCCATGATATTGGCGAAAGCCAAACTGGGAGTCGTCAAGTAGATGTTCCTCTATAAAGGCCGAGAGTTGTGAATTCAGTGCCTTTTCGGCTATTTTTGCCAGAATTGGAAGGCTAGCGATAGGTCGTAGCTCTTTAATTCTTCCATGTCAAGATGAGGTTTCTTTAACAGTGGTTTAATGAGAGTCTGTTTTAAAGTGGCTGGGTAAATACCTGAGGTGAACATGGAATTGCAGATAGAAGTGATGGCAGGAAGCACCACTTCGATGACAGGAAGTAATACTTTAAGAGGACATGGATCAAGAGCAGAACCCGATCTTATGGTGGATATAATGTCCGCGACCTGAGAGCTGGAGATATCTGTAAACTGAGAGAGGGTGGGTCCAGTCCGGGAAATTATCGGCGAATTAGAGGGGGTGTTAATGTTATTTGCGAAGGCGAAAGAGATGTCATTTACCTTACTATAAAAGAAGTTGGCCAAGGTGTCACATAGCGACTGAGAAGGTGGGGGAGTCACGTTAAGGGAGTAACCATCTAACTGCTTGGTAGTCTCGTACAGTGCCTTGTTGGAATTTTTGGCTAGTTCGATTCTGTTGCTGAAGAACTTTTTCTTAGCCTCGCTAATCATGGTTTTGTATATAACCAGCGTTTCTTTGTACTTAATTTTGGCCTCCGCAGAATAGTCTTTCCGCCAGTGCCTCTCTTTATTCCTACACTTTTGTTTCTGATTTCTTAAAACCTCTGAATACCAGGGGGGCGACGGAGCAGATCTATTACGAGATCGTTGTTTAACAGGGGCCAGATAGGTGGCTGCGGAGCCCACCCACTCATTAAATTGTGTAATGGCGGTGTTGGGATCAGCTGATAGGAGGGGAGTAGAATTAGTCAAGAGAGTTTTCAGGCTGGCAGCGTCTATATCGTTCCATGCCGGAAAAGGCTGACGGGGGATGGAGTGTTGTTTAGGAGAGCCAGAATCATGAGTAGTCAGCGAAGCCAAGATAACATGATGATCTGACCAGGTGAGGGGGAGGATTTGAGAAACATGTAGATCCACTAAATTAGTGAAAATGCCGTCCAATATATGGCCCCCATCATGTGTGGGTGATTTAACCAACAGTGGGAGACCAAAGATAGTCATGTCAGCTAGGAGGGCTGCAGTGTCCTTGTCCTCGGTTTTATCAAAATGAAAGTTGAAGTCGCCAAGGACAGTTAGAGAACTGTCAAGGGCTGAGGATTCCAGGATGGCCCTGAGATCCGAAATAAATCCTATCCTTGACCCCGGAGGTCGGTATAATGGGATCCCTTTAAAATTATAGGAAGGAGTCAATTTGATGGAGAATTGTAAAGCCTCACATGATGGTAGAGAGATTATATTAGTTCTGGCAGTAAATGCATCACGTAGGATGATTGCGATTCCACCGCCTTTCTTACGCTGTCTGTCCAATCTGTGAATAGAGAAGCCTTTGGGAACTGCGATCACTAGATCTGGATCAGACGAGCTGTCCATCCAGGTTTCGGTCAGGAATAACATGTCAAGTTTTTTGTCCTCAATCAGATCAGCTATGTCCTGTCGGTGTTTACCGAGCGACCGGACATTAATAAGGACCATAGAGTAAGATTTGTGAGATTTAGAGTTAGTGGTAAGAGAGGGCTTCAGCCGGAAGGGTATAGAGGATTTACAGCAGGGACAGATGTGGGCAAAATCTCGAACGAGGAGCCGAGGGTCAAGTACAGAGCATGACTGATGGTGAGGGGGACGCAGCTGCCGGAGCTTACTCGAAGTGTATGATCCTCGTGAGGTCAAGGGAACAGGACCAGGGGGGATGGCCCTGAGCCCGGTCCAGGCGCGGACGGGCGCAGACGGGCTTGCCTTTGGCGCGCCTTCGGCCGGCCTCTGAGCTGTTATCCAAGCGGTCTTTGAAGGAGGATCTCTTGGCTAATCTGATGAGGTGGTGGTGTCTGCGGGTGGCATCCTTGTGGGCTGCGTGGTTGTCCGGTGTGGGTTTGTGGAGCCATGTCTTCTCCAGTTTCCGGCATGCGCGTTTAGAGGTCTGGAGCTCGTCGGTGAACCAGGTGGCTCTCTTGTAAATTGTGGAGAAGTGTGGCTCAGGGGTTAGAGGCGGCAGACCCGGAAGCTGAGATCGGCCCTGGACCAGGGTTCAATTCCCTGCCTCGGCGGGGTCTTGGGCTAAAAATTCCACGGTCTCGATAATTCTCGCTCCGGTGCCTTCTCGACTCATGGGTTCACGCTCTGCGACTCTGGGCAATAGCTTGCTTAATCTCCACAACGGCCCCTCGTGATGGGATGCCTGGCTTTCACCTTGTGGATACCCTGCCGGGGCCTCTCACAGGGGAATACCAGGACGGGTTCCCTAAGCAAGCGCCAGGATGCCCTTTGGGTGACAGGTTGCGCTATATAAGTACACCTACATTTACATTTACATTTGTTGGCGTGGCTGTTGGACGGTTTCTTGAGTGGGGCGAGGGTGTTGGCGCAGTCGTCGATCCACTGTCTGAGGTTTCGGGCTGCGGCGTCTGGGTTGGTGGGGTCGGTGGGTGGGTTCTTGGCGAGGGAGGTGATCAGCTGGTCTTCGGTGACTTTGCTCCAGCAGCGGCGAGGCAGCTGTTGGGTGCGGTGGTGCGTGGTTGGCTTATTGAAGGTGAAATGGATGCAGCGGTGGTCGGTCCTGTGGATTTCGGTGGTGTGGTAGAAGGCGACGTGGGAGCCTGTGGAGAAGACGGGACCCAGCGTGTGGCCGGTGGTCTGAGGCCCACGTTGGCGAGGTTGGCGATCAGGGTGGCGGAGTTGGCGTTGTTGTTGTTCTCGAGGTGGAAGTTCAGGTCCCCAAGGAGGATGTAGTCCGCGGAGGCAAGTGCGTGGGTGCAGTCGAGGCTGGAGATGGAGTCGCTGAACTGGGTCCGGGGGGGTCTGTAGATGAGTGTTCCTCTGAGGGTGGTGTTGGGGTCGGTCTGGATCCGGAAATGCAGGTGTTCGGCGGTGTTGAGGGTGTCGTCTGCGTGGGTGGCGACCTTGAGGGTGGACTTGTGGACGATGGCTATTCCTCCTCCGATTCCGTTGGCGCGATCCCTGCGGGTGATCTTGTAGCTGTCCGGGATGGCTATCTCGATGTCGGGCGCCGAGGAGTCGTTCCACCAGGTCTCGGTCAGGAAGGCCACGTCTGGGGCGGAGGTGTCGAGCAGATCCCAGAGCTCAACAGCGTGTTTGCTTGCGGAGCGGGTGTTGAGGAGTATGCAGCGGAGGTGGTTGGGTCCAGTCCTTGGAGGTTTGGTGGTTCTGTCGTAGGTGAAGCTGCAGGTGTGGCAGGAGAAGGGTCCGTGGGTCCATTTTGGGGGGGCCTGGAAGCAGGTGTGGTATCGTCCGGCGTTGAGTGCGTGGAGGGTGCTGGCATTATAGTGGATTCTGGTGTCTTGGCGTTCGCGGGGTCGAGGGGTTCTGGCGCTGAGCGCGGTCCAGGAGCGGATGGGCGCGGCGTGCCCGCTGCGCGCGTCCACTGCGCGGCTGCTTCTCGGCCTGCATATGAGGCGGCTTGGGAGGGAGGAGCAGCTGGGAGACGGGAGCGGGGTGGCGAATGGGTGTGCAGGGGGGGCGGGGCCAGAGGGATGCAGCGGCGGGAAAGGGTCAGATCGGGAGCGGCGGGGGACGGGGGAACTGGTGCACAGGGCAGAGGAGAGTGAAAAACCCGGGAAACAAGGAGGCAGAAAGGAGGCAGGAACCAGGCAGCCAGGTGACGAGCAGCGGCGTGGGGCGACCTGCCAGCAAGTGCAGAAAGGTCACAAAAAATGGGGGGAAACAAGTAGCACAGAGGCACAAAGGTCACAAGAAAGGGCAGAAAGGTCACAAAAAATGAGGGAAACAAGTGGCACAGAGGCAGAAAGGTCACAAGAAAGGGCCGAAAAGGTCACAGAAAATGTGGGGAAATGAGTGGCACAGAGTCAGAAAGGTCACAAGAAAGGGCAGAAAGGTCACAAAAAACGGGGGGAAACGAGTGGTACAGAGGCAGAAAGGTCACAAGAAAGGGCAGAAAGGTCACATAAAACGGGGGGAAACGAGTGGTACAGAGGGCACAAAGGGGAGTAGAGGCAAGAAAAACGAGTACAATCAAGGCAGCAGAGCGCAAGAAAAACAAGTGCAATCGGGGAGCAGAAGGCAAGAAAAACAAGCGCAAATCAGGGGAGCAGAAGGCAAGAAAAACGGGTACAATCAGGGTAGCAGAAGGCATGAAAAACTAGTGCAATCAGAGGAGCAGAAGGCAAGAAAACGAGCACAATCAGGGACCAGAAGGCAAGAGAACGGGCACAGATAAGAATGCAGGCACAGGGGGGAGACAGGCAACAGCAGTCACAGACACCAGAAGATAGTATGGGCAGTACAGGGAAGACAGACAGAGACAGTGAAACAAACCTAAGGCCTACCACTGGCCACCAGAGATGAGACGCAGGTGGTAGCCTGCGGGTGGAGGAGGGCCTCAACTTCAACAGCAGCGGCAGCTGGGGCAGGGTCAGGACACACAGCGGAGCTGTGTGGTGGGGGAGCAACCTACCAGCAAGGTCAAGGGAAGTTTATGAGAAAACATCTTTATCCTAGTTCTAATACTTGACGATAATCCAGTGCCGCTAATTGCATGCAAGGTCAAGGGAAGTTGATGAGAAAACATCTTTATCCTAGTTCTAATCCAGTGCCGCTACTTGCATGCTAAAATGTTATTAAATAAAGCCTTCATGGTAGCCATGCAAGGAGTGGCACATAATTCAAATGGCCCAAGGGGAAGAATTTCCATCCCATGCCCTCAGACATCATGTGAAGACTTCTGATGGCTTTGTCTACTCCCAACATATCCAGAAACACTAAACCAAAGAAGCAAGGCATGGCCTAGAGTGAAATTTATTTGTTGGATCAATGAATATCATACCACGATTGCACTGACTGAGTTTGGTGCAAAGTTATCACCTCTTTGGCGTTATCTAACCTTTAACATTTATCTGGGGTCATTGAAATTTGTAGTGGGATTGTAAAATTGAAACTCAACTTCTTTCAGGATTGGATACTGATCATCTGCTTTGTTGTGCTGTAAAAATGGCTGGATGGAATAACACAGAGAAAAATCCAGCAGTCATCCAGAAGCTGTTTGCACTCCCTGTGACAACTGTAATCTAATATTGGCAACGAGTGGGTCAGGTGACATCATTCCTCACGAGTCTAAGAAATCCAAGATGGCAATATAGGACCATTGTGCATTTTACCCATTATGCATTTGTATATTACATGTTTATTTTGGGGAAGTAGGCTTGAGAAAGGTGTTTTTTTTTCACAAACAGCTAATTATGTATTGAAAATACTGCCCTGTTGATTGTCTGCATTAAAGAAGAAAACACTACTATTTAATATATATTCACTGAATTTTTTTTTTAACTTACATTAAAAAAATAGAAATTCACAGAAAAAGCTCGACCATTTAAAACCATAAAACCAGAGAAAATCCCCAGTTATACAGAACTGAAATAAGTATAACTTGCACCGCCACAGATTTCTGTTGTAAGGAAGTAATATGTGAGGTCATAAGCAGTGCATCACAGCGGTGCAAGTTATACTTTTGTCAGTTATGTAGAACTGGTGAATTTCCCTGGTTTTAGGATTTTTAAACGCTTGTGCTTTTTCAGTGAATTTGTGAGTTGTTTTTAACATAAGTCAAAATATTACTACCTTCCTCAGGTGTATCTCGACTTTAACTTTTGATTTTTTCCAGTGAATTTCTATGGTTTTTGTCACAAAGTAATATCTTATATTAATATGTTTGTGGCTAACCGCTCATTGTGCACGGCCAAAGGCCATGCATCGTGAGAGGGTGGAATTGGCTGCAGGGTAGCCTTCAGCCATACACAGCGGGGGAGGAAGGGTCGCCGCCGGGTCCATGGTTGACATTTTCTTTTTTTTAAAAGGTTTTTTAAGTCCCAAGGGACCACAAGGAGCTACGGCTGAGCCCATAGGACTACGCAAAAATGTTTTCTTTTTTTGTTTTGGCCCGACGTTTGGGGAGGGCCCTCTGGGAAAAGTACCCAAGTATAACTAGCACTGCCATAAATCTGAGATGTCATCAGTGAGGAAATATGTGAGATTATGGCAGTGCAAATTACACTTAGATCACTTACATATAGCTGGTGAATTTCAGTGTTTTTTGGTTTTAAAACATTATTTTATTATTAGTAGACCTACCTACAGCTCTATTTTAATGTTTTTTTGCTGTGAATTTCTAGGATTTTTTTTTAGCATAAATCAAAATTTTACTACCTTACTTATAAGTAACTTCACGTTAACCTTTGTTTTTTTAGTGAATTTCAATTTTTTTAAATGTAAGGTAAGATCTGATACCCATATGTCTGCGGCCAACCCTCTACTGCAAACAGTCTTTGACCATGCATCCAGTGATCAGTCCCTGTGCCCAACCTCCTGACTGCCCACTTATCTCCACCCCACATTTTCCTTTTTTTTAAAAATGATTTGTGGACCTGCAGGACCCCCGTAGGCGTACAAGCAGTCCGCATTGGCGGCTGCTTGGGCCATGTATATGTCCACTTGCAGATTTGAGAATCCTGCAAGCAGACCTTTTCTATTGGTTATCTGAGGGCAGATCCATAAGGCAAATATTTTGAAAATTCCAATTATGTTTGGGTTGTAAATCCTAAAGAAAAGAAATTCACAGTGCCTATGCGCACAACCAAAGTCTGTGCACAGTGAGCCCTATGGAAATATTTGCTGGCTACAAAGCACAACTGCTGTGGGTGTTACAAATGCAGGTATTGGATCTTTCTGTGAAAAATCAAGGCCAAAGGCAAACGATTGGGTGGGATGAGGGCTGATGCAAGGATTGGCCATAAGCCGGTCTCTGCGCTCAGAAGTCATTACACACTGCACATAGGATTTATCAACAGCCTAGAGATATTCCTGAAATACCTATACTGTTTAGTTTTCTGCATTAAAGAAGAAAACAATCATTATGATCCATGTCAGAAAGGATAAAGCAATCAATGTAGTGTTAATAATACATGTCAGAGAGGATGAAGCAACTGACTAATCGAAGGCCACCAAAACAACATTATCAGGATCCACTATGTGAATATGCACTCAAACACTAGCTCTCCTGTATGTATGTATTTATGTAACTGATTACACAAGGGGCAATTCACAAAGGTAACCTTACAAATGAATAAATCTACACATATAAGTTTACTCTTACACTTCGTTGTTAATTTACTAATGTAGTCTATTCGCCATTAACAAGTATAAATGTACCACAAGGTGTACAGTTACATATCTAATTTACAAGTGTAAAACTACTACTTGTGACTTTACACAGGCATGCTGAGCTCTACGCTAAAAGCTCAGAGGTCTCTATGTGGTAACATATAGGTAAAAATGTAAACGTTTAATAAACGTTTTCTAAAAATAGTGGAAATTGGTTTCTGTTAAATATGAAGGTAAATTGATGTATGTACTGTAAATGTAGAACCAAATACGCTAATAAATTAATTTAAAATTAAACATTTAATCAATATATATGAAATAATTTAAACTAAAATAATTTTTGAAGGTTTAATAAAAAGACACCTGAAGTAAAAGGTTTATTTTTTTTAAGTCACATTTATTTATATATTTTAAAAAAGATTATTTTAAATAAAAAATATTTATGAACTATTTCTTTTAACATTTCATTACTTTCATATATATTTGAAAGTATTGAATTCATTTTAATTTTATTTCCTATGGGGTTCAATTTTAAGACCCTACCTTAATTATTTTTTATGGGAGGGTGTGCAGTAGCAGTGGTTGTCCATGCTGGGTGCACTCCATGTCTGAGCTGGTACGTTCACTACTCTTTTGAGGCTGTAAAAACTTTCAAAGCGTAGTTTGTGAATACCAATGGATGCATTCATTTTTGAGTGGGTGCATGTCTGTTCCTAAACCCCTTTCTACCCTACCTAAACCATTCATTATTCCTCCAAAACCCCTTCTCTTTAGTAGTAAGTATTTACTATTTTTCAGCCACTACTCTCTATCCCTCCTCATAAAACTTCGCAATTTCTCTGCAGCCGGGATGGAGGTCCCCGCACATAAAAGAAAAGAGGCAGAGACCTCTACAAGTAGATTAGTGAATAGCATTTTGTAGTACATGAAATGTAGTTTGTGAATAACCCCCTTAGGAATGTAGATTTTACTTGTGCTTCTTTTCACATGAACAAAAAACATTGTAGGTTGAAAAGGTCAGGCCTCACGTTCCTGTGCTGAGGCACAGCAGCAATCAGACGTGGCAAAGAGGTCCTTTGCACTAATTCCTATTACCTACGCCAGCCTTTTTCATCAAAATCCCAGGAAAATGCCATCCATCGATGCAATTAAGTTTACCAGGATGGGCTAAGAAGAACAATATCAAGATGCATTTGTATTATAAGCATTCTTTAGTGTGTGCTCTTAATTGATGAATTTAACCAGGAATTCCAATAGCATCTTAAGATTGCTGATATTATTTTATGCATGCTCCTTAATAAATGAAATGCTTAAGATTTATTGAAGAGCATTAAAGAAAATGTAGTTTGTTACCACACTGCTAGCCTAGAAGGTTAAATGAAGTAAAAGAAATTGCATGAGTTTTTATTACACAAAAACACTTTTTCGATTGTTGAGAAGCAGTCAAAGCCTGCAGGTATATCACTTATAAGTGCACATATTTAGTAATGTGGACCATCATTTTATTTCACCTGAAGACACAATTTTGAGTTCCAAAGCAACTCTTCCTGCCATACAACTACAAATAATGTGAGCTATCACTTTGTTAAATGTTAAGATACCAATGCTTTTCAAGAGTCATTAGGTTCATTTAGCGCTTAATACCATTGACTAGGGTGACAAAGTCAAGCCAGATCATTATGGATACTGTCTCTGGTCATGAAATTTTCACCTATAAATCCTGATTTCAGGTGTGTGAGTCTAATGACTTCAATTGAAGTCAAACAGGACTAAAACACCCAGGATGCATTAGTGTTGGACCTAGGGTATCCTAGACTACATAGGGTAGCCTGGCACAGTAGTGGATACAGCTAAACTCAAGGCGTTGGTTAAGTGCTTACAAGTCCCACTCACAGTAACCCAGTGATTAACCACTAAAATAAAAGACACAACACCAGTCTTAGGAAAATGCCAGTACCTTTTATAAAAATAATATACTTTCTTGTTCTTGTTTTAAATAAGAGCAGTATACAAATAATTTACACAGTTCTCATAGATCTCAAATCACATTTGATACTTTCCCCAGTCAATACATAAGTATTAAAGGTACATCACTTTTGAGATACGTTGCTGCCAAGGTTACAATATACTTCTTCCAAATATGATTACAGAAGGGAAAACTCACATTTCAGGTGTACTTTGCCACTTTACACAACCTTGGCGTGTGTCTTACCCATTCATCTTCAGAGCCTAGCTCAGCCCGTCAGACTTTCACCCCTAGAAGCGCTGTTCTCAGAGCCCACAGCCAGTTATTGGACTACAAGGAAAACAAGGTGCATTAATATGATTCCCTTTAGTTTATACAAGCTACACCACACTGGAAGAGGAACTGCCACTAGGTGATTTACTACCTGCAGAGGTCTTTGGCAAAGAGCTCTAAATATTGCTGGCGCTCACTAGCCCAGCTCCTACACGTCTGGCACAAACTCCTGGACCAAGCGCTACGTTCCCCCTCACACTCCCTCCCTTCATCAGCTCTTTCCCACAGTCAGGGAGTACTCAGTCATAGTTCTCCGTGAAATATCTGGGGGAGAAACGGCACTCTGCAGCCACCCTCGCAAATGCTGCCTCAGCGTGTTGCTACCGGCCGGCACAGCCGCCTCCCGCTTCCCCCCTTCCCGGCTTACTTTATTTATGGGGACACCGGCTGGAGCTGCTCGTTTGAGTTCGAGCCTTCGGCGTCGTGAGTAAGGGCTCCGTAGGCGGGGACTGAAGAGCGGGAGCGGGGGGGAGTCGCCCGGTTCACTGCGGCCTCACCGGCGAGTCTGTTGGTGCTTTCGCCGCTTCGCCGCTGAGGTGAACGGCGCTCTTACTTCTCCGCTGTTGAGGCGTCCGGCGCTTCCCCTCTTGGGCTCTGCCTCTTCCGACCGGCGGGTTGGCCTCCAGGCGCGCCTCCTGTGACGCCGCTGGCTTCCTCACAGCTTCCGGACTCCGCCTTGGCACACCTCTTCCGACGCGCCGAGTCCTCCCTCTCAACTCCGGACACGCCTCTCCTTACGCGGTGTTTCCTCACCACAACAGTCGGGTCAGCTGGGCACTACTCATGCGTGTGGGACAGACGCGCTGTCGGCGGTCGGCGCTCCACACAGGTAGGGAATCACTGCCTTTCTTCAGAGACTGGAGGCCAGTCACAAGGGTAATGAATGGGACTGACGTCCCTCAGCCGGGTGGCACCGCGCTGATTCGATGTATCACTTAGGATGCCCCCAGCATTCAGGGCAGGTGCGCAGGACGCGCTCACGGGTTGGTTTGATGTAGTTTAAGAGGGTCTTCTTGCCACACGACCCGGTGCTTTGCAATCAGCCCACCATGTCTCTGGTCACACTGCTTGGATGTCGTGACAGTGGGGTTCGGTCAGCCTGAAAGGGGGCACTTCCCAATACGCGACAGCCGGCCTACAGGTCGATCTGGTCACCACTGGTGCGCAATCCTCCTCCACAAGTCGCCTCTCTCCTCACTGGTCACTCCTGAAAACTGCACAAAATGGCTGCTGGTCACTGGCCTTATATAGGGTGGCCTGAGACCTGCAGAAGTCACTGGATGCTTCTAGAAAATTCCTAATGTTATCCTATGGCCTGTTCTCCAGTGTTGTCCGTTATGGCAGTTGGTGGACACCATTTTAGGTGTCTGGATGTCCCTAGATTTTCAAGGGCTTGAACTAGGCCTCACAGGTTATGAGGGAAAAATGGCGTCATAACCAAGGAACACCTAGCCCCCTGACAGCACTGAAAAATCCTGGTGGTCATGTATAAAAAATAAAAACAGAAACTCTGGGAGGCTAAGGGGGACAAAAATAAATAATAATGGTTAGAACATCCCCAGAAGCAGACAGGTCTAACACGTGTCCCCCCCAGCTGAAAGTGGGGAGAACTACCCAACCCCTTGGGAGTCCTCATCACTAAGGCGGAAATACCTGGATAGACCGTCTGCATTGGCATGGTCCGTCCCAGGTCGGTGTTCCACCCTAAAGTCCATTCCCTGTAGGGAGATGGACCACCTTAGCAATTTGGGATTCTCCCCCTTCATTTGCATCAGCCAACGAAGGGGGCGGTGGTCAGTCTGAACCAGGAAGTGCGAGCCAAACAAGTATGGCCGCAGCTTCTTCAGAGCCCAAACCACCGCAAAGGCTTCTCTCTCAATTGTACTCCACCTCCTTTCCCTGGGGAGTAGTCTCCTGGACAGGAAGACCACGGGTTGATCCAAGCCCTCATCATTTAGCTGCGATAACACTGCCCCAATGCCATGTTCTGACGCATCTGTTTGGACAATGAATTCTCTAGCAAAATCAGGGGCCTTGAGAATGGGAGCGGAACACAATGCTTGTTTCAAGGTCATGAAGGCTCGCTGGCAAGCCTCCGTCCAGACTACCCGTCGGGGTTGTTTCTTGGAAGTAAGTTCAGTGAGGGGTGCCACAATGGTGCCATACCCCTTCACGAAGCGACGGTAGTATCCAGTGAGGCCCAGGAAGGCTCGGACCTCAGTTTGAGTCTTGGGGGGCTCCCAGGCGATGATAGCCTCAATCTTTGCCTGGAGGGGCTGCACCGTCCCTCTGCCCACCAAGTGACCTAGGTACACCACCGACCCCTGTCCGATCTGACACTTGCTGGCCTTGATTGTCAAGCCAGCCTGTTGCAGGGCATGAAGAACAGCTTGCAGGTGCTGCAAATGGTCCTCCCAGCTGCTACTGAAGACAGCAATGTCGTCCAGGTAAGCAGCAGAAAAAGCTTCCATTCCAGAAAGGACCCTGTTCACCAGCCGCTGAAAAGTGGCAGGGGCGTTCTTGAGCCCAAAGGGCATCACACGAAATTGGTAGTGTCCCTGAGGTGTAGAGAAGGCTGACCTTTCCTTCGCCCCCTCGGTAAGGGAAATCTGCCAGTACCCTGAAGTTAGGTCAAAGGTACTTAAGTATTGGGCAGCGCCCAGCCGGTCGATAAGCTCATCCGCCCGTGGGATGGGATGTGCATCAGTCTTGGTTACTGAATTTAAGCCTCGGTAGTCCACACAGAATCTCAATTCAGGTGTGGTGCCTGGTGGGGCAGCTTTTGGTACCAAAACCACCGGGCTAGACCAAGGGCTACCAGAAGGTTCAATCACTCCTAGCTCCAGCATCTTGGCGACTTCACTTTTGATGCTGGCCTTCACCTTGTCCGACAGCCGGTAGATTTTAGACTTCACAGGTGGGCTGTCTCCAGTGTCCACGTCATGGGTACACAGGTGGGTCCTACCCGGGACAAGGGAGAACAGAGAAGAAAATTGCTCCAGGATCTGGCGGCAATCACTCTGCTGTTCAGGAGTCAGGGATGGCGAGAGAATCACTCCCTCCACCGACCCATCCTTTTCTTGGGACGAGAGAAGATCAGGGAGAGGTTCGCTTTCCTCTTCCTCTGCTCCATCGTCACCATCATTAAGACAACCTCGGGCCTCTCATGATGTGGCTTGAGGCGATTGGCATGCAGCACCCTGTGGGGCTGCCTCGGGGTCTTAAGATCCACCAGGTAGGTGGACTTACCCTTTTTCTCCAAAACCTCAAAGGGGCCTGTCCAACGGTCCTGGAGGGCATTTAGCTCTCCAGGTTCCATTACCCACACTTTCTGTCCAGGCTCCAGTTCCACTGGGTGAGCGTTGTGGTCATACCACTCCTTCATAACTGCTTGGCTGGCCTCCAAGTTGTCTGAAGCTTGCTTCCACAACTTAGCCATTTGGCTCCGGAAGGCCAGCATGTAGCTCACCACGTCCTGGGGAAGCTTCCTGGGAGTCTGTTCCCATCCGTCTTTCACCAGGCTGAGAGGTCCCCGTACAGGGTGCCCGTACAAAAGTTCGAAGGGGCTGAAGCCCACTCCCTTCTGTGGCACTTCCCTGTAGGAAAACAAGAGACAGGGTAGGAGGACGTCCCATTTCCTCCGCAGGCTCTCAGGTAGACTCCGTATCATACCTTTCAAGGTTTTGTTAAACCTTTCCACAAGACCATTGGTTTGTGGGTGATAAGGAGTGGTAAACCGATAGGTAACGCCGCACTCCTTCCACATAGCCCGCATGTATGCTGAAAGGAAGTTAGTCCCCCTGTCGGGCACAACCTCCTTGGGGAAACCCACTCGGGTGAAGATCCCCATCAGGGCCCTTGCCACTGCAGGTGCAGTGATGGTCCTCAGAGGTATTGCCTCTGGGTACCGTGTGGCATGATCCACCAAAACCAGTATGAACCGGTGACCAGCTGAAGTTGGTGGATCCAATGGCCCTACAATGTCGATGCCCACCCTCTCAAAGGGGGTGCTAACGACAGGTAGTGGTTCCAAGGGAGCTTTTAGCTTCACCCCTGTTTTCCCACTGGCTTGGCAAGACACACACGTCCGACAATATGTATCAGACGCCACTTTCATTCGAGGCCAGTAGAAGTGGGGGACAAGCCGGGCAAAGGTCTTGTCCTGTCCTAGGTGTCCTGCCAATGGTATCTCATGAGCCAGTTCCAGAAGAAAGGCTCTAAAGCATTGAGGGACCACCAAGGCCCTGGATGAACCATGTCCAGGCGCCTTGGGCTCACTGTAGAGGAGTCCATCCTCCCAGTAAATCCGGTAGCTCCCTACAATGTTTCCTGCTGCATGGGCTTTGGCCTGTTGCCGCAGCCCCTCGAGAGTAGGACACTCTTTCTGAGCTTTGCAGAACTCTTCCCGGGAAGGTCCTCCCTCCACATGCCATTCAGTAGGGATGGGTAGGTTTTCCAGGGAAGCAACATTCTCCCCTGTGGACTCCAGATCCACCTCCGCAGGTGGCCCGTCTGTCTCACGAGGTGGAGATGTCGAGGCAGGGTCCTCCGGCCTCCTGTCCCTCTCCTCTCTGGCAGCCGGCTGGGCCATTGTTCCAGGCTCCAGCGTAAGTGAACTCCCCCTTCGGGCAGTCGCGGACCTTGTGCTGACACAAGTCCAGTCAGGGGGTCCCAGCATCTCAGAGTGAGTCTGGTACTCCACCCTCCTCCAAGCATTGTGCTCCATATCATTTCCTAACAGGCAGTCAACAGGCACGGCAGGGCTTACGGCAACTCGAAGTGGACCTGCAACCCCTCCCCACTCAAAGGGAACCTCAGCCACAGGGTAGTGGCCCAATCTGCCGTCAGCCATTACGGCGGGATGGAGTACATCTGGGATGACCTGCTCTGGAGACACCAGCTGACTCCTTACCATAGTCATGCTGGCTCCTGTATCTCTCAGAGCCTCCCCTCTACGGCCGTTGATGGTGACCCACTGCTCATACTTAGTAGTATTAGAAGGCAGTTGGGTCTTTGGAACCATCTCCTTATCTCCCAGGGACACTAAAGTGACACCCGCCCGCTCCCCTCCGTTACCCAAAGGCATCTCCTCCCCGAGCACTACACTAGTTATTCCCGGGGCTTTTCCTCCAGTGGGAGGGGGTGGTCTTTTCGGGCATCTCACATCTCCCTTATAGTGTCCCACACCACCACACTCAAAACAATGAACAACCCTTGGCTGCTGGCTTTGGCCAGGGGTAGGGTTGCGAGGGGGGTTACTCTTAGGGATGAATCCTCTGCCCCTTCCTTGCGAAGTATTTTGTGGCCCTTTTGAGAACTCCCTCTTATTTTCCCCTCCCTCTTTCTTCTGGGGGGCGCCCTGTCCATGCTTCTGGGAATCCCCTCCAGTCCCCTTAGTTGACACCCGGGTACTAACCCAGATGTCCGCCTCCTCAGCAAGCTTCCTGGGGCTGGTCAGCTTGCTGTCCACCAGATGCTGTCGTAGTTCGGGAAGACATTTCTCGAGTAGGTGTTCCTTGAGTATGAGGTCATATAGACCCTCATAGTCCCCTACCTCGCTGCCTCTCACCCAACCCTCCAGGGCCTTCCTGGAGTAATCCAAAAAGTCTACCCAGTTCTGCGTGCCTAGTTTGTGGCTGCCCCGGAACTTTTGCCTATACTTCTCAGGGGTCAACCCAAACTTTCTTAACAGCGCTGACTTCATAGCCGGGTAGTAGGTCTGTTCACTTTGATCTAGGGCCAACAAGGTATCCCTGCCAGTGGGGGGCATGTATTTATATAACCCACCCCCCCAGTGGGCTTCCAAGATCCCATGGGCCCTCAGTGAGACCTCGTAGGCGGCTAGCCATTTTGCAATGTCATCACTGGGTACATAGCATGCCATAATATCTTTTGGTAGGTAAGGTCTGGGTTCTCTGATGTTGGTCTGGGTATCGCTGCCACCATTCTCTGATTTGGGGGTTCTTAGGTTTAGGGCTTGTAAATCCATCTCTTTGATGGTCCGCTCATGCGCCAACCTCTTGTCCTCCCTTTCCATGTCCATCCTGGCTAATTCTATTCTCATCCTCCTCTCCTCCCTCCTATCCTCTAACTCAGCGTCGGTCAATCCCCTCTCCGAGACACTACTGCCCACTCTGGAAGGTGTCCTAGGACCTGTTAAAAGGTTCCCCCCTCCCGCCTGGTACAGTGTTGCGGTCTCCAGGACAGTGTCCCTGTCACTCCCCTCAGGATCTACTTCCTCCCCGGAATGAGCCTCCACCCATGCCCGGATACTGGTCAGCAGCTCAACTTTCCTGGCGCCTTTCTTAAAAAACACCCCCTGCTGCTGACACCATTCCTTCAATTGGGTCACGGTATAGTTTTCCAGCTCTTCCACATTTATCTCCATTTCTATTTAGAGTATAAACTTTACACAGGAGAAATCCAAAAAGTGACCTGGGGTCAACCTCCACCCACCACCAGTAGTTAATTTAGAAAAAGCAAAATTTAGATTAGGAGGGCCGCAGGGAGAAAACTCCAGGTGGGGTCCCGTGGTAGGCACTGCGTTACTCCTAAGTGAGTGTAAGCACAAATCCGTAATCCCACCGCTGAAACACCAATTATGTTGGACCTAGGGTATCCTAGACTACATAGGGTAGCCTGGCACAGTGGTGGATACAGCTAAACTCAAGGCGTTGGTTAAGTGCTTACAAGTCCCACTCACAGTAACCCAGTGATTAACCACTAAAATAAAAGACACAACACCAGTCTTAGGAAAATGCCAGTACCTTTTATAAAAATAATATACTTTCTTGTTCTTGTTTTAAATAAGAGCAGTATACAAATAATTTACACAGTTCTCATAGATCTCAAATCACATTTGATACTTTCCCCAGTCAATACATAAGTATTAAAGGTACATCACTTTTGAGATACGTTGCTGCCAAGGTTACAATATACTTCTTCCAAATATGATTACAGAAGGGAAAACTCACATTTCAGGTGTACTTTGCCACTTTACACAACCTTGGCGTGTGTCTTACCCATTCATCTTCAGAGCCTAGCTCAGCCCGTCAGACTTTCACCCCTAGAAGCGCTGTTCTCAGAGCCCACAGCCAGTTATTGGACTACAAGGAAAACAAGGTGCATTAATATGATTCCCTTTAGTTTATACAAGCTACACCACACTGGAAGAGGAACTGCCACTAGGTGATTTACTACCTGCAGAGGTCTTTGGCAAAGAGCTCTAAATATTGCTGGCGCTCACTAGCCCAGCTCCTACACGTCTGGCACAAACTCCTGGACCAAGCGCTACGTTCCCCCTCACACTCCCTCCCTTCATCAGCTCTTTCCCACAGTCAGGGAGTACTCAGTCATAGTTCTCCGTGAAATATCTGGGGGAGAAACGGCACTCTGCAGCCACCCTCGCAAATGCTGCCTCAGCGTGTTGCTACCGGCCGGCACAGCCGCCTCCCGCTTCCCCCCTTCCCGGCTTACTTTATTTATGGGGACACCGGCTGGAGCTGCTCGTTTGAGTTCGAGCCTTCGGCGTCGTGAGTAAGGGCTCCGTAGGCGGGGACTGAAGAGCGGGAGCGGGGGGGAGTCGCCCGGTTCACTGCGGCCTCACCGGCGAGTCTGTTGGTGCTTTCGCCGCTCCGCCGCTGAGGTGAACGGCGCTCTTACTTCTCCGCTGTTGAGGCGTCCGGCGCTTCCCCTCTTGGGCTCTGCCTCTTCCGACCGGCGGGTTGGCCTCCAGGCGCGCCTCCTGTGACGCCGCTGGCTTCCTCACAGCTTCCGGACTCCGCCTTGGCACACCTCTTCCGACGCGCCGAGTCCTCCCTCTCAACTCCGGCCGCCGCCTCTCCTTACGCGGTGTTTCCTCACCACAACAGTCGGGTCAGCTGGGCACTACTCATGCGTGTGGGACAGACGCGCTGTCGGCGGTCGGCGCTCCACACAGGTAGGGAATCACTGCCTTTCTTCAGAGACTGGAGGCCAGTCACAAGGGTAATGAATGGGACTGACGTCCCTCAGCCGGGTGGCACCGCGCTGATTCGATGTATCACTTAGGATGCCCCAGCATTCAGGGCAGGTGCGCAGGACGCGCTCACGGGTTGGTTTGATGTAGTTTAAGAGGGTCTTCTTGCCACACGACCCGGTGCTTTGAAATCAGCCCACCATGTCTCTGGTCACACTGCTTGGATGTCGTGACAGTGGGGTTCGGTCAGCCTGAAAGGGGGCACTTCCCAATACGCGACAGCCGGCCTACAGGTCGATCTGGTCACCACTGGTGCGCAATCCTCCTCCACAAGTCGCCTCTCTCCTCACTGGTCACTCCTGAAAACTGCACAAAATGGCTGCTGGTCACTGGCCTTATATAGGGTGGCCTGAGACCTGCAGAAGTCACTGGATGCTTCTAGAAAATTCCTCATGTTATCCTATGGCCTGTTCTCCAGTGTTGTCCGTTATGGCAGTTGGTGGACACCATTTTAGGTGTCTGGATGTCCCTAGATTTTCAAGGGCTTGAACTAGGCCTCACAGGTTATGAGGGAAAAATGGCGTCATAACCAAGGAACACCTAGCCCCCTGACAGCACTGAAAAATCCTGGTGGTCATGTATAAAAAATAAAAACAGAAACTCTGGGAGGCTAAGGGGGACAAAAATAAATAATAATGGTTAGAACATCCCCAGAAGCAGACAGGTCTAACAATTAGGCTGTTCAGAAGTTATAACTGCAGGAAAGACTCTTTGCTGTGTAATGCAGATACATTTATTGTAGCTATTCTAAGTACAGAGTAAGACAAAAGAGCAACACCTCTTTTAGTTAAAAAAAGTTGATTGAGAAAACAGAAAGTGAAAATATACAATAATACAATAAGCAATAAATAATCATAAGAAAGAATAATTAAACTTTATATAAAACCTTGTTTAAGTGAAAATATCACGTATACATGACAGGAATGGAATGCCTGAACAAACAAAGAAAGATAATATATCATTCATAAAATACTGTAATCTGTTAAAAATATATAAAAATGATATGAATAGATGCAAAATAGTATAGTATTAAGTTGAGGAATGTCACAGAGGTTGGGCAACTTCTTGCTATATCGGAGGTTAAGAGAAAGATTGTCTAGCACTAACCTCAATGTGTCTTGTGACAGGTGACCATAAATGTAAGCGTTTTGTAGCTAAATGAATAGTGTGACCAAGAGCGGTAGCTAATCTATGATTATAACATACCCCATACCACCAGGCCTGAAAGGATAGTTTGGTAAAATCCTTTCAGTTTTTGGTGATCTGTTGAAGGGCAACTGCTATCAACAAATCTACAATCTGGATATTAAAAGTATAATTGTCCCAAACAGCTAACAGGCTTCCTAGAAATAAGTGAACAACAGAGAAAGGGAATTTGAGACCAGATGCTTTCCCAGAAAGTGGGCACATGTGGGCATGTAAAGAGCAAGTGTTTCAGATCAGCAGTAGAGGATGAACATGTCCAACAGGTATCCGGGACGTTAGGATGCCTCTTATGCAAAGTGACCAGATGTAGTAAAAGTTTATTATAAATAAAAAATATTGTTTTATGGTGTTTGCCGCTCTGGATGACTTCCTAATTTTAAACCATATTTTGTTCCAAAAGAAGATTGGCCAATTCACCTCTAAATCTCCCTCCCAAGATAATTCTACTTTGGTTTTCTTTCTGACAATATGTAGATTATGAAGGTAAGTATAAATAGTAGGGGCTCTAGGACATTAGTATAGAAAAGTATGTAACCAATTGACAGGATGAGTAGTGGGATGGCAAAAAGATAAAACTTGAGTATAAGCAGCCGAGAGGGCTTGTTTTAGGAGAGTGTATTTAGGTTGGTAAGAAGGTGGATAATCAAAAAGTTGGCTAGCCTGTGAAGAAGATATAATTTCATTCTGAGATAAAAGTTGATGCGTCCAAATTAAACCTTTGTGTCTCCATGACTTCCAATAAAAAGGTTTGCCATGGAGCTATATAAAATTATTATGCCGTTGTGTGGAGCTAAGAAAATAATTTAAATCTGTGGGAAGTAACTTTGGATTAGATTCCAGAAGCTTCCAGGTATGTTATAGAATAGAAGTGGAAACAGATTGTGGTTTGCAGGTGAAGAAAAGATACTCTTTAAAAGAGAAAGGAGAGAGATATGAACTTTCAAGTTCCACCCACAAAGGGCAATCCAGTTGAGATTCAGAAAGCCATTTCGAGGATTGAGGAAGTAAGAAAGATTTATGATAATTGGGGATATCAGGAAAATTAACCCCACCCTTTGGCTTTGGTTTTATGATTCTTAATAATTACATACAAGGCTTTTTAGTGTTCCATAAGAAAGATGACAGTATGGAATTAATTTTTGCGAAAGTTTGAGAGGATAGGTACTGGAATATTAGAAATTGTATACAATACTATGGGAGAGAGCATCAGTTTATGGTATCAAGACGCCACCACCATGACAAATATAAGGGATGCCATTTGGATGTCAATGTGGAAATTCTCTGTATACAATTTTCCATGCATAAAGACTGCGTTGTTGGACTTGAAGGGGTTAAAAACAACCCTAGATATTTTATATGTTTAGAATCCCAAGTAAAGATCGAGATATTGAAATCAAATTTAGTCAAAGGTAATATTTCGCATTTATCTATATTTAGTTTATAGTCAGAGACGGAAGCAAATAGTCCCACCTCTTGTAAGAAGGTAGGAATAGAGGATTGTGGATTGGATATAAATAATAATATATCATCTGCGTAAACTGCCAATTTAATCTGTTTATCATTAACATTAAACCCATGGATATCCTTGTTTTGACGAATTCTGGACAGGAAGGGTTCTAAAGCTAGGTTGAAAAAGAATGGAGGCAATGGGCAGCCTTGACACACACCTCTTCCCAAGTCAAAATAAGAGGATGTATTACCATTTACAAGGACAGCTGCTCGAGGATTAGAGTATAAGAGCGAAATCAAAGATATAATCTTTGGACCAAAACCTAACCATTAAGCACTTGAAATAAATACGACCAATTGATGCAGTGGAATGCCTTCTCTGCGTCCAGGGCCACAGCTGCTAATGAATGAGGTACATGTGAGGACGTAGATAAAATGTTAAAAAATAGGCAAGTATTGTCTGAAATGAGGTGTCCTTTAATAAAACCAGATTGCTCTGCACCTAATAATTGAGGGAGATATGATCCTAGGCGTATTGCTAAGTTTTTAGAGAAAATGTTGTAGTTAATATTGAACAATGAAATAGGTCTATAATTTTTGGAGTGTTTCGAATCCTTTCCGTTTTTAGGAATTACACAGATTTGTGCTTCTAAAAAAGAGACAGAGGATTCACCAGACTGCAAAATAATTAAAAAGGGTGTATAACTTAGGAAGAAGCAGTAATGTGAAATGTGTAAAAGTTTCCACTGGTCCTGGAGCCTTGTCTTTCTTGAGTGTTTGTAGAGCACTGAGGAGTTCTCATTGTGAGATGTCAGATTCCAAAAAAGTATTATCTTTATGTGAATCATAGGAGTGTTGGATGCCTGAAAGGAACTGAGAAATATCAAGATCTGAGGGTATGGATTCTGGCGTGTATAACTCTTTGTAAAAAAAGAGAAATTCATCCAATATTTCAGAGTCCTTAAACCTTAAAGTGTTTTGCTTGTCAACATTGTTTAGATGTCAAGTTTGTTATTTTTAACTTTTAAATAATCCGCCAAGAGTTTACTTGCCTTGTTTTGGCCATACAATAAAATTTTTCACTAGACTTTAACAAATAAAGTGAGGCATTATCAGTTGAGTACTTATTGAATTAAAGCTTTGCCTCAATAGCTAAGACAAACAATCTTTGGATTTCGAAGACTAATGAGTGCTCCAATTTCTTTATTTTTGCCAAGAGATCCTTTGTGGTTTCACCTGAGATTCAGCGTTTTTTTTAGATACAAAGCTAATAATAAACTCTCTCTGGCTTCTGCTTTAAATGCATCCCAAATAACAGAAAAGGACAATGTGTCATTCTGATTTAAAGAAAAATATTCATTAGAGAAGGAGATAAAAGAGGAATTAAAGTTTGAATCTAGAAGGAGAGCGTTATTAAAACGCCATCTCCTGGGTGTATTAGATTTTGACAGTGCATCCAATTTAATAGAAATGGGGGCATGATCAGATATTAAAATTGTCCCTATATCTGCATCTCTCAAAGATTGAGCTACGTTATGTGATACAAAAAAGTGGTCTAGTCGAGATTGTGATTGGTGGACCAGAGAATAAAAAGTATATTCCCTTGCAACAGGGTTACATATTCTCCAGGCATCAATAAGCTTATATTGTTGTATGACATCAAGAAATATTTTATGAGATTTATGTGATTTAAAGGAGACCAATGAATTACGATTAAGGCTCCCTGTTTTCCGTTTTTACTGATTTTTGAAGATAAATACAGATAGAAAAATATTTATTTTCTTGTCTGCATTTACTTTTAAATGTGGATAAAAACAGAATTTGGGTGCTTTTTGAGTGATTCTCAAGTTACTTTGCCATGACTGGCAGACCAATAACTGAGTGCCTGATGGGTAAGGGGGTTTAAAAACATAAGGAATTTTAGTGAGGAAGCTTAAACAGGAGTAGAAATGCACATGGCTGATACTGAAATTTGCCTATTGTCACATACGTGCATTGATTTATCTTCTGCGGGTGTTCATATCACTGAAATCTGGCAGGCATTGAAGCGTGACTACATATTTATTAGTTAAATTAATGCTGAAATATACCAGTTTCAGCTTTAATTTTTTCACAAAACCCATAATAAATATGGATAAAAACAGATAAAGTTGAAAAAAAAGAAATATGGATAAATACTGAAAGAAATGTCAAAAAAATAAATGCCATAAAACCGGGAGCACTAATTACGATCTATAAAAGGGTCAACAATTTGATTGCAATCTCCAGCGAGAATAAAATTATCGTCAATGCAAGACGAAATTTGTTGGGATAGAGAAGACCAAAAAGAGGGGTCACCGTTAGTGGGAGCATATACATTGAGCAAAGAAACTGGAGCACTTCCAATGTGTAATTTAGTATATAACCATCTTCCATCGTCATCAGATAATTGAGAAAGTAGATTAACAGAAATCTATTTATGACAAAGAGTCACTACACCATTTTGTTTATCATCTACTGGTGACAAGAAAACTTCTCCTACCCAATTTCTTTTTAGTTTTACAGACTCTGTTGCTGTAAAGTGAGACTCTTTTATAAAGAGCTATATCAGCCTCCAATTTAGATAAATGTGTTACAACACGTTGTCATTTAATGGGAGAATTCAAACCTCTGATATTCCATGAATGAATTTTCAGAGACATGGAGATAACTATATGATTGCATAAAAAAGATAGTGATCTAGGCAAACCAACCAAAAACATAGAACAAATATAACATCAACCAAATCATGTGTAATTGTGATATGATTATTTGCAAATCTTAAGAAGGAATAATTCAAGCACAAACGTGAAACATAAAACCGAATATAGAAAGAAAAAAGAAGGGACAGAAAACAGAGAAAAGAAAGAGAACGAACAAAGGAGGGCAACACTTCTACTAACCACTTTTGAAGATTAACATCCCAAGAGCACAACAGTGATGGCACTAATATTCTATGTAACACACTAACATTCTAAGCTAGACAACAGAACCTGGCAGGACATGAAAAACACTAAAGAAACAGTGTCCTTAATGACTTGAAGGGAGGCGGTCATCCTACTATGACTCAGCCTCAACTTAGTCCACATGGATATATGAAACAAACTCTTCTAGACAACATCGAGTTATTAAATGCATGATAATTTCTAACTAATATCAAGGATTTACTGAATGCTGCACTGTAATATAATATCAAGCTTATGCTAAAACCTTATTTAGTGAGTCCCTGATTGCAGAATTTGTACGTATTAATCTATTAAGGGATTTATGTTAGCACCATTTACTGTACTACTAATGTAATCAACCGCAAAGAAACTGGAGTAAATTCACAGAACGGTTTCCTTTTGAGCGCTGGACTAATCCCAATAATCAAGAACAACAATACCAATGAAATAACTACTGACTGTAGGTACCAGAATAGCATTACGTACAGTAAAGCACCTCATCAGGGGTGGTAAGTGCTATTTAAACACAATTACAATATAATACAATACTTTCATTGCTTGAGCTATTTCAACAAAAGTTTCTCAACAAGAAATCCAAATATCACTAACAGTTTTCAAGCAAAAAAAGTCCAATTTTGCTGACATAAATCTGTTTACTCGAGTTGCCCAGTGCAGCCAACATATTGAAGGAATGCTGATGAAAGTGTTTTCGTGATCCAGCCACTGGGGAGTAAAGCAGTACTTTGGAACATCATTTGTAGAGGTTGATGAAAATACAAATTGTTGATGTTGGCATTACAGCACGAGGCAAACGAGTGACTGCAAACTTAGAGTAAAATTGTATTGTTTATTATTACGTTGCTCAATTTGTATGGTTTGAAAAAATGTATTATCTGATCCAGAAATACTAGTTACATTTCAGGCTTGGGATAAAAAAACATGCTTACTTAAGTGCGTTCCTATTTTACAAAAAATGTAGGAAATATAGTTAGTTAAGGACTGCCAGCCAAGAGTGCTGTGTTTAAAAGTGGAACACAAATGTTGAAATCTTTTGCATTTCAGCTGAAGTCAGCTGAAGTCCTGGATAAAAATAATATTTAAGCCAAACAGGCAAACATATTTTATTTTATTTTTGATTGAAACACTGGGAAATTTTCTTCTTGGGGACAATTTATTTTCAGCCTGGGGCAGACACTTTCACTGCAAATAAAAATCCTAATAACGAGATGCCATGTTCATTAAGTTTCACATTTGTTGTCTCAGCAGCTACGGACTTCTCCATTTTAGGGAGAAGGCAGGAGAAGCCTTTTTAGGAATTTTCTGCACAACGGGCAGAAAAGGCAATCAGAGTCTGCTTTAATAATGCAATCAAACTTTGCAAAGCACTTGTAAAATTGTTTTGAAAAAGAAGAATTTGAACAGTGTCTGGAGCAGCCATATTTAAAAACCCTTGAGTCAAAAATGTAATACCCCCTAAAACCAATCAGTTAAGCTGGAAATCAACTTATCAACCCCACAAAATTGCATGTTTTAATAATAAACAACAAAGTGCTATCTGGATAGGACTTTTGTTATTAGTTTAGTTGAACCATACAAACAATAAAAAAGACAGCAATATTATCATAAAAAAATACCAAAATATCTACTACACTACGACTACTTCACTGCATCAAAAAACTTTCGATTTAATTTTACAACTAGGCAAGCAGTGGTCTACCCCTTAAAATCGAGAGAGAACAATTATACCATAGTTTTAGTAGACTGTAGCGAGGATCCTTCTAAGGGCTCCCATTGACCAGTTCTAAAGAGTGAAATCATCTCTACCAGTTAATATCTTACTCAAATCGAAGCCCCAGGTATTTTAGATGGGCACATCATCATATTGGTAGGAGCAAACGTCTCAATTAACTTTAACAGGCATGAAGTCCTCGCTCCAGAAAAATTATCTTAGTTGTCTCTAAATTAATATTGCAGTACATCATCTGAATAGAAAAATGGTCTATTGATTTTTATGTGTAAATCTCATAATCGGCTCCTTTTTAGTTAGGTTACTGATGTAAACGTAGAACAAGATGAATGATATGAATGATAACTACAACAATTTGAGGTCTGGGGGACATTCCTCCTTTTGCTTTGAGACCTCCTAAGGCTAAGTGCCTATTAATATAATTGCCAGGATCTGGTTCACCCCTTATCCTCCCCTCCTATTTCCCTAGCACCCCCTATCACTGCTGCGCCCCTCCCCCCACTGCAGCAGGCCTCCTTAGGACCCTTTCTGAACGTATTCATTGTTACTTGGAATTGCTGAACTGATTGTGTATTACTGTTCATTGTTTGCAGGTGTCGCCCAATGGTGCAATGTGGCAGTGGAGTAGTACACACTGTTTATAATCGCTTCAATCGCGCTGTGAAGCCCTCACTCTTGAAGCGCTATAAAAACTTAAGCATTATCTGCCTCGCGCTCTGTGCATAGTCGCGCTTTGAAGCTCTCGCTCATTTACATTTACATTGCAGCGCCTTGGATACTGTTGCGCTTTGAAGATCTTTATCGTGTAGCACCTAGGAAATCCAATTGTGCTTATTTATTAGCGCTGTGTATTCATTCATCGCCTAGACTTCTGTGTTTGTGTAACACTGCGTGCAGCTTTTAGGTGCCTTAGATAGATTGCTGGAGAACATTGCACTGTGCCTTCGGTGTTTGTGTTTACTTTCATCCCTCCATTTTGTGTTTGGCTCTCCCCTGACCCGCCTCTCTGATCCCGCCTCCCTGCTGACCCTCCCACGCTCCGCCCCCTCCACTGTCCATTAATGTCAGATGTCCCAACGCGCAGCGTCCACGCGCTTCGGACACGCCGAAGGTGCGCCAAAGGTAAGCCCGTCTACGCCCGTCCGCGCCTGGACCGCGCCCAGCGCCAGACCCCCTGTCCCTCGTCCCTCCCAGCCCCCCCGCATTTCCTACGATGCCGCCACCCTCCTAGCCCTTAACCCTGGTCGCGCCCCCAACTGCGTCCAAGCCGCTCCCGGACGCACCCATGGACCGTTCTCCTGCTTCTCCTGCAAATTCCGCGGCACAGACAACATCTCTGCTACGACCACACCACAGATTCCCGACCCCAACCACCTAGAATGCATCCTTCTCAACACCCGATCGGTCCACAGGCACGCCATTGACCTTTGGAACCTACTAGACACCATCTCTCCTGACGTCGCCTTCCTAACGGAAACATGGATGAACGCTTCCTCCGCCCCTGACATCGCCATCACTATCCCTGATGACTATAAGATCACACGCAAGGACCGCACCGACCATACAGGAGGCGGAATAGCTATCGTCCATAAGAAAACCATCCGCATCTCAACCAGCTCTGACGCCAACCTCGCTAACTCCGAACACCTCCACTTCCAGATCCACATCGACCCCAAGACAACTCTTAGAGGCACCCTCCTCTACAGACCACCAGGACCCCGCGCAAAATTCAGTGAAGACATCACGGACTTCATCACCCCACACGCGCTCCCCTCCAAAGACTACATCCTCCTGGGAGACCTCAACTTCCACCTCGAAAAGATCAACGACCGCAACACCGCCACCCTCTTAGACAACCTCGCCAACCTCGGACTTAAACAACTGGTCACCTCCCCCACCCACATCGCAGGTCACACACTCGACCCTATCTTCACCTCCAGCAACCATGTCTCCTTCAGCCACACTACGGATCTCCTCTGGACTGACCACAGCTGCGTTCACTTCACCTACAATAAGCCAAAACCCATCAACCACCCCCAACCAACTCTGCAAAGAAACTGGAACAAAATCACCTTCGACCAGATCTCCTCATCGCTTCTTCTAAACCCTCCAGCCCTCTCTTCTAACGCCAACGAAGCCGCCTCCAACCTCACCCTTTGGTTATCCAACACCGCCGACACCTTAGCACCACTGAAAAAACGTCATCACAAACTTGGCAACAAGAAGGCCTCATGGTTCAACGATGACCTCAAGAAATCCAAGAAACTGTGCCGCTCCCTTGAAAAGGCCTGGAAAAAAGACCCATCCACCAGCAACAAGGATGCCTTCAAAAGCGCCATTCGTACTCACCACCAACTGATCCGAAAAGCCAAGAAAACAGCATTCAAGGACCGACTTGACAACAACGCCCACAACAGCAAGGAACTTTTCAACATCGTCAAGGAATTTTCCAACCCCTCGGCCAACTCCAACGACATCACCCCCTCTCAAACCCTCTGCGACTCCCTAGCCTCTTTCTTCCACAACAAGATTGCTGACATCCACAACAGCTTCGACAACCAACCCGGAAGCCAACCCACCCTACCATCTGCTGACCATCTTCCCCCCGTTAACACCCTTAACGCCTGGAACCCAATCTCCACTGAGGACACCATCCGCCTGATGAACTCCATCCACTCTGGATCCCCCACAGACCCATGCCCTCACCACATCTTCAACAAAGCAGACTCAGTCATAGCTCCGCACCTCCGAGACGTCATCAACTGCTCCTTCAACTCTGCCACCTTCCCGGAAGACTGGAAACACGCTGAACTCACCGCCCTTCTGAAAAAACCAACAGCAGACCCCACCGAACTCAAAAACTACCGCCCCATCTCGCTTCTTCCATTCCCGGCCAAAGTCATCGAGAAAGATGTCAACAACCAGCTCGCCGCCTTCCTCGAAGCCAACAAATCACTCGACCCCTCACAATCTGGCTTCCGAGCCAAACACAGCACAGAGACCGCCCTCATCGCAGCAACAGACGACATTCGAACTCTACTGGACAACGGAGACACAGTCGCCCTCATCCTCCTCGACCTCTCTGCAGCCTTCGACACAGTCTGCCACAGCACCCTTTTACAACGCCTCAGAAACATCGGAATCCAAGGAAAAGCACTAGAATGGATCACCTCGTTCCTCACCGGAAGAACCCAGAGAGTCCGCCTCCCACCATTCAAGTCCGAGGCCTCTGAAATCATCTGCGGCGTACCACAAGGATCCTCACTCAGCCCCACCCTCTTCAACGTATACATGAGCCCCCTTGCGGCCATCGCTCGCCAACACAATCTCAACATCATCTCCTACGCGGATGACACTCAACTGATCCTTTCTCTCACCAGGGATCCCAGCACCGCCAAAACTAACCTACACGAAGGAATAAAAGAAGTCGCAGAATGGATGAAACAAAGCCGTCTGAAACTGAACTCAGACAAAACAGAAGTCCTCATCTTAGGTACATCCCCCTCTGCTTGGGACGACTCCTGGTGGCCGGAAGCCCTCGGAAAAGCACCCATCCCGACAGACCACGCACGGAACCTAGGCGTCATCCTGGACTCTTCACTCTCAATGAACAGACAAGTCAACGCCGTATCCTCTTCCTGCTTTAACATCCTTCGCATGCTCAGAAAAACATTCCACTGGATCCCCTCCGAAACAAGGAAAACAGTCACCCATGCTCTGGTCACGAGCCGACTGGACTACGGAAACACCCTCTACGCAGGCACCACCGCTAAACTCCAGAAGAAACTCCAACGAATCCAAAACGCCTCAGCCAGGCTCATATTAGACATCCCACGCAACGAACACATCTCTGGTCACCTTAGAGACCTCCACTGGCTACCCGTCAATAAGAGGATCACTTTCCGACTGCTTACCCACGCACACAAATCACTCTACGACATCGGACCAGATTGCCTCAACTCTCGACTGTCCTTCTACACCCCCTCCCGCCAACTTCGCTCTTCCAGCCAAGCCTTCGCCACTGTACCTCGCATCAACAAGACCACCATGGGAGGCAGATCCTTTTCATACCTGGCTGCCAAAACATGGAACTCACTCCCCGCTTACCTCCGCCTCACCCAGAATCACCTAGCGTTCAGAAAGCAGCTTAAAACGTGGATATTTGACAAATAATCCTCCTCACCTTTCCTTAGCGCCTTGAAACCCTCTGGGTATGTAGCGCGCTATACAAATTTTTTGACTTGACTTGACTGGCTTCCATGGGACTGGTGGATTGATACTGCTTAGACTACATACTTTGACTCTGCTCATTATTAATGGGCCTTGGCCTGGATATTATGGTTCTCAGCTGCCACCTAGAAATGTATAGCCTTATTATCTTTCTTTTCCTTTGTTTCCCCTCTTTGTGATTGTACGATTGTGACCAGAAGTTATTGTAAGTTTCTACTTGATCTTTTATGGAAAAAAAATAAAGAAAAACTATAAAAAAGAACACAAAGGGGCTAGCACACTGCCTTGTCTCACACCAATTAACTTATTATAGGGTCAGAATATAGATTTTCTTTTTGCACTAACACACTTTATGTCTCTCAGTGTCCACCATATTGTGAATATCCCAGCACAAAAATCTGCCTCTGTTTTAGGAATAGCTGCAAAGCGTTACACCCAAACAAAGATATGGCTCTCTAGGAATTGGCATTGACAATATCTAGTAACTAGATGTCAGATTCATATTCTCATTTTTATATACCACAACGAGTATCACTCATCCCTAAATCTGGATCTTTACCATAACCCAAGACTGCATAACATGGCACCGCCAATGCTGGGTCATATCTGTCAAGCCAACACTTAAGATCGCTGGAAGACCAGCCATTAGTGCAGGGCTCTTGAGCTCCTAAGGACAATAATGATCTCACTTATCACTCCAGACTCCACATCAATAGACGGCAGGACATGCTAGTTCTCAGCAGGCGAATATTTAGCTCTTCCAGAGCCAAACAAGTGTTTCAGGTACTTTACTTAATTTGGAATACCCAGATCTAAGCTTTGAGGCTGTAATACATGCCTCATTTTGGTTGCTGCTCTTCAGATCCATCTGTCGTGACCATTTAGAATGATACAAAACATCCAGCTCAGATTCCGACTGATGACTAAATGCTGTCTGAACTCAATGTAATTTTTGAAACTCTTTCCGATCCGCTTAATTTTTATACCATCTGTTTTACTCGTGACTGGATAGGCAAGTCTATATTCGAGTTTCTTTAGATAGCACTCTTTTTTTTCAGCCCTCACTTCTCTGTGCTGTACCTCATAAGAAAAGTAGTATTACTGTCCTTTACATTTCTATGATGGGACAGTATTCTACTATCGTAATAACACAAATAGAGGACAGACTGTACTATTTTTTCTAGGATAGCACTCCTCTGTTCTACCCCTTGGTAACATATTCTTGGTTGCCAGCAGGCCCGGTTCTAGTGGGTGGGTCGGGTGGGCCTGGTGGGCCTGGTCCACCCAAACATGAAACTGGCCCACCCAAACATGAGCCTTGGCCCTCGCAGTGACGGCTTGAAGGCCACTAGAAAATGACCACTTTCATTTAAAGCCTTCCTCCAAACGTTGTCATCCTTCCTGTTCTAGGAGTCCTGTGATTGGGCCTGGGGTCTCTCTCACAAGCACCCACAATCACGCATCTAATTTTTTTTAGAAAGGTGGGCTTTGTCCCAGCCCACTTATGCAGGTAGAATAGAGCATGGCGAAGGGGACAAATTCTTTTTTTGGCACAGGTTGTGTGGATATTTCCTTTTCTGCTCAGCGCTGAAGAATAGAAGTTTGTTTATCCTGATTCACCTTTCCTGACCCCTACAGCTGCTTATCAGATTGGGCTGTGACTGCAGAGTTTGAGGAAACGAGCAGGTAAGAGAGTGTATGGCTATTTGTTCTTATTTTTAAAACCATTTAAGACCCAGCTAGACACATACTTCCTGTGTGCCTCATTGAAACAGTTTTTATAATTATCATGGCAGACTCAGCCAGAGGTGCAAGACAACAATAAAAAATGTCCAGATACCTCTGGTGATTTATGATCCTGCTGGAGAGCAATCCGTTTGTCTGTTGGTAGTTTTGAAATGCAGATAAAAGATAATTTAGGAAGATAGTGCCTTTGTCAAATAGATCCTTGTGTTACTTGCAGTTCAAAAGTTGCTTTCCTAACATAGGACAGTGACCTATGAACTGTCATCAAAGAGCTGTATAAACATCTGAATGGTATGGTTAGAACTTCGATTTCATTTGTGTTGTAATAAAGTTTGAACTTCCCCAGTCTTTCATTATTCTAATGCTGATAAAAAGAGTTTGTTTGGACAGGTATACATGTTTATCAGTAAAGCCAACCCCCAACCAATGGAGTACTCTTTTAATCCTGAGTTTGTGCTTGTCTAGACCGGGGGGCACTTTGTAGAGATGAGGGCACTGATGGAGGGTGGCAGTGAGGCAATCCCAGGAGGAGGTCGATAGGGGGAAGGGCTATGAAGAGATGAGGGGCACTGTTGGAGGGTGGCAGTGAGGGAATCGGAGGAGGTGGTTATGGGGGAGCTACGGAGAGATGAGGCGCACTGGTGGAGGGTGGTAGTGAGGGAGTCTGAGGAGAAGGTCATGAGGGGGAGGGGCTATGGGAAATGTAGGGCACTGTTGGAGAGTGGTTTCTATGGAGAAAGAGGTCATTGGTAGGATGCCAAAAAAGACTTTTGCACCAGTGCTAAAGCCGGCCCTATCATGGTCTTTCTATTTTTGTTTCTTAAATTAGTAGCCGGGTCATTAGGGCAACAATGGAACATATTTTAAAGTGCTTGATAAATATATTTACTGCTATATTCAATGTTTTAAGTTTGAAGGTGATTTTACTAATGTTTTTTATGGCGAATAATTAAACTGGAACCTGCATGGTGGCTGATGTGGGGCTGGGGGCCAAGGTCAGCTGTGAGATAAGGTGCACTGGAGAGGGGTGGTAGAGAAAAGGATAATCAAGCCTGGAAGGGAGTGCGCTGCAGAGTCCGGGGTCAGGTGGAGGTAGTAATGAAGACGCATTCTCCCTAAGGGGTCGCACAGAGGGAACCCGAGTAGTGTCACTTTCCTGATACTCCCACCTCAGAAACTGTCTCTTCCCATCAAAGGGACATTACATGAAACATTTAGAAAGAGATTTGGAAAAGAGTGTGTTTTACTGGGACTTGCAAGACTGAAGCAGGCCTGGCTAGATATATAAGCGACAAATCGGCCCACCCGAATGCACCCTTGCCCACCCAAATAAAAATTCCTGGTGCCGGGGCTGGTCTGAGGAAGACAAAGAAGTGGAAGACTGAAATACATGCATGTGACCCTAATGGGTCACCTACTTATACTTAACTGATTTAATTCAAAGCAGTTTGAGGTACTTATTATTATTTTTTTTTTTTACTTAAGTGAACATGAGCGGCCGCTGCCTAGGTACCCACATCTAGAAAAAAAATGTTTTCAATGCAAATGGCAAAATTCAAAAGCAGCCACAGACAAAGCTCTGTCCCCCAGATTGCGCTGCAGGAAAGAGAGGGGATGGGGGGGGGTCTGCAAAAAAACAACTGGTGGTGTAACTTGAACAGAGGCAGGGAGTCAATTATTTCCCATGTTAACGGCAAGCCTGCCCTGCGGGGACTGAAAGGACAGCATCAATTTATGCCACTCAGAAACTCTCACAGTATTCTCTGCCACAACCTCCATGCAGCTCAAGCTCTGTTCCAGAATTGGGGTGCAGATAACTGCTAGGCATGCAATCAACAAGGACAAAGGAATCACAAAAACCCAACTCCAGGAGCCATGTGTGCCTGATGGATCTGCTTTCTTCACAGAGGTGATCGTCTTCCAAGCCTATGGTATCAGGGGTAACATTTAAGGGGATATATACCCAATAAAATTTTCTATGCTCTCGAACCGGTCTACGAATCACATTTTCCCAAGGGTTGAGAATATCCCATAAGTATTTGGATAGACTCGCACAAAACAGTCAAAATGCAACAGGTGGGGGAGTTTAGAAAACAGTTAAAAGTTTTGTTACTAAAATTAGAGGGGTTGCCTCAAATGTGTGTGACTGCTCATGCTCTGGAACTCAGTATATAAATGAAGGAAATAATATATATGTTTTAACATAGCCTGCAACCTAAACAGACGTATGCAATGGTACTTTACAATTTCCCAATGTAAATATATATATATAATGCTGAACACTGGTGGTGAGCTAAACTATTCTAGGCTGTGTAGCATGGATATTAAACACTCAAATGTTGACAAAAAATGATGTTATGCCTATGAAATAGAAAACATTGTGAACAACTGTATCAAGCAGTGTCGGATTGGGACAGAAAATAGGCTTGGGCACAAAATAAAAGTGGCCTTATTAGCTAATAAGATATCTAAAAGAGTTGCCGACATTTGCAAAGAACAGTATTTCTAAACTTGTGGAGACTGTGGAAAATTCACAAACTCCACTAAGTTTGAGACCGCTGAGACCCCACACATAAAAAGATACGACATTCCTATCTCTTTAATGCGGAGTTCTTGGAGCCTCTGGAGACGTAAACTTACTATCAAATCGGAGATTATGAATTCCCAAAAAGTTATACAAAAGTGTGAATCGGGCCCTTGCTTTAGGAGTGTTTTGCAAGGTATGAGAGACTGCATACACTTAGCGTTGCGGCACGCAATATTTGTGGTAATATCAGAGAAATCAACAGTAAAGACCGACCCATGAAAACATAAAAAAGGCCCACAAACAGCTCATAAATTGATCCGCCAGGCCAGCCATTCAGACAAAGTCAGATTGCCCTATAGGCTAGTCCAGTCGTTGTTAACTTGTGGTCCAAGGACCCCTGAGGGTCCACAAAACCTATTTCGGTGGTCCGTCACTGCTTAGAAAATTAAATAGCATTAACAACGTGTATATAAATAAAGAAGCAAACTTTAAAATGTGTTTGATGAATGCTTGTTTCTGGATTTTTTGTGTATTGTTAAGGAGTTCAAATCAACAAAAATGCTTAGGCTGAGAACCAAAGCTAACATTAATGACCCAGTGGGGGGTCCCCAGATGCCAGCAATGATTCAGATGGCGTCCCCAGGTTTCAGAAATGATTAGGTGGGGGACTGTAAAAATCAAAAGGTTAAGAACCACTGGGCTAGTCCAACCATGATAGCAAGCATTCAAAACATTTCTAGAGGGATCTAGATGCAGTTTATCTATTACCTTTTTTCTCAAAAAACATTAACAATTCCCACATTCTGCTGATGTTCAGTTTCACCTTTTAAAAACCTTGTTAATTTCTGGAACATAAAACAACATTTCTCTAGTCAAGGAAGAAAAGAAGAAAAAGGTGGAATGTATTGTTATGAAGTGGTTTGTAACAAGAAGTGACCTCTTTGGTTTCAAGGTGTGAATACACGACAAAATGAAGACTGGTTAACATTTATGATGAACCAGAAACAGTGACTAAGAGCCGGACTTGCAACCAAAACCAGCCTAGGCCATACTTTTTTAAAGGTCTCACCTACGAGTCAGTGCAATCTGTTTGAGTGTGAAAGAAGAAGAACAATTGAGGGCTTACAATGGGCTTTATTGTGACTCTTCTTTGCTTGCTTCTTATTCAGTGGCTTTCTTTGTTCCGTTTTGTCCCTGTTATGTTTGTTACTCCCCTGCAGAATAGCCTCTTTATCATCCTTTTGTTTGGCTGGCTTGTATCCTTCCACTGCTCACTGTTAGCAAACAGTTTTTTAACTTTTTGGTTAAGCAATCCATGAGACTGCATGCTTTTTTCTGCTCTCTCCCTCTTGTGCTTTTCCCTCTGCCATACCCTTGCCCCGTGTTGCAATCTCCCATGGGTGCTTCCTTCCCCAGTGTTGCTCTCTCCCTGCTGTGCTTCTTACTCCTGCAAAATACCACTGTGCTTCATTTGGTTTCAGTCTTCCTCATGTGCTTCTTCCCCATTGCAAAACACCCTGTGTTGCTCGTTCCCATTTTTGCTTTCCTCCAGTTAACCTCTTAACACCTCCACTTATGCCTTTGTGTACTTCTCCCACGAAAACAACCCTGTCCCCATGTTGTTCTTTCCTCCCTCGTGTGCTTTCCCCACTGCTCTCTCCCTCATGTGGTTTCCCAACCTGCAAAACACACCCCAGACCTCCCCTTGTGAGCACTCCCCCAGGCAACTCCTTCACCCATCCAAAAGGCAATGGCAAAGCCAAATTGTCCAAAAAGCGAGACCTACTGACTTTGCAAGTGGGTGTTTTTTCCTCCTCTCTCTCTTTATACTACTGTTGTGCCTGCTTCCATAAACACCAGAGAGCTGATGAGAGGTACAGAGGCAGTCTTAGGTCTTCAAAACCTAGTACCCTATGGGTCGACCCCTCCCCCTCTTCCCACCATGGGGAAATGCCTGATAAGATAAATGGCCAATCTGGCCCGACTAGCAATACAAAGAACTTGACTAACAAAGAAACTTCAAGATTTTCAATCACCCGGATGTCTGTGGTTAGAAAATGGTGACTAACAAATGTGCTATTGAAAGAAAGGCAGAAATGTGTTAATTAGCAAAACAGATAAAGAAAAGGCATTGTCATTTACAATGCCAATAGTTTAAACTCCTGCAAATGCAAGACCCATTGCATTGCAAATGCTTGTTCAAGACTGTACCAATGAAGTAGCTGCTGGAAAACAAGCTGTGTCAGCTGTAGGCATAAACAAACACAGCTGCAAATTTACAACCCAACTGCCTTGCTAACGGATGCAAATTCACAAAAAGCCAACAAGACATCCCGGTCTACCAGAAGGTTTCAAAGTGGCAGAGGACATGGGTCTTCTACCCGATGCTGCGGTCCCCAAAGCTGATCTAACTGAATTTATCATAATGCTTATTTGGTGCGGACTGAAGGATGCAGAAAAGCCCGTTCCTCCGTGGGCTAGTATTCATGCTCTGATCAACCAGAATAGGGTCCAACTGAAGTAGGTTAGGTTTTTACCAGTAATACCATCTCAAGTCACTACCTACACAACAGTACATACAGATCTAAAAAAAAATCCCAAATGAGCATTCTCAGCTTGAAGACCAGCCTATCCTGACACTTTTCTTCACTGAAGGTGTTTTCCTAATCGTAGGTGACATTTTTATGAGCAATCGAGTAGAATTTGATAGTCTTTATCCAAAGATGGGCATTTTCAATTACAAAAGTTGCATTGGGGTGTGCAGGAAGTTATCTCAGTAGATGTGGCATAGACAATGCATTATTGAGGCTGAAATCTTTGGAAGCAAAACTCAGTATTGAGCGGAACTCATTATGTTAATTCAATGCAAGGTATGCTCATAATATCTGAGGCTATAGAAACTTTGCGTTGGTAGGCTTTCTGGAACAAGAATGACAAATTTGGTTTTGCATATCCTATCTCAGAGGTAAACAAGTCACAGGGTGCACTTCATTCAAAAGACACAATGCAAAGGTAGGTAATGTTCAATACTCTCAGTTCAAAATCAGAAAACTGAGTTTGTCAAAGAATGTGAAGAAAAATCAGAACTTTGCAAGTACTGGGAAAATGTTTCACACATGATAGCTCCAGCGAAAAACTTGGTACATGCGGATCGGGAATGTGATTAGGAGCTGCATGTGAAGACTTTGGAGTCACAGATTACTGTTTTTTGTGAATTCAATTGCACAAACTACCTGACATTTGGGTCCAGGTAGTTGGAAAGAGTGAAGAAGCTAGAGGTGGAAAACTATACCTCTACAGAAAATTCATCCAAAGACATTTTGTGGTGAAAGACAGAGAGGGAAGGATCTATGCTGTGGCTTGAGATATGAAACTGATCAGACGATCTAAAGATCATAGAAAAGCTCCAAGGAAATTGTTGGTCAGACACACAAAAGTGAATATGTTGCTCAATGGCATTTGTATTTGCAATGTTTTTCAAGAGATGACAAATTCAAAATAAATGGACCATCGTGAAACTGTTCTTCATCACAAACTTGTGGAAAAGAGAAGAGAACATTGTAATAAACATGCTCTCTGCTTTCTTCATTTCATGTAGCAGCAAGGAAACCCCTTTGAAATGACTGAGCCTGTGCAACTACACAACTTCCGGACCAACAATTTGTGGATAACGATATAAAGACACATCTGCTGGATGTCCTCGATCATGGATCAAAACTATATGCAGAACTTAAGCAGGGGAGATTTGAGCTGAAAGAGAAAAAGCTGTTTGACATAATCACTAAACCTAAACTTCAACGGTTTAATTGCAAGAGTAAGAGTTTCGCCCAACAAGCCACTACAAAAACAACTTTTGCAAGCACATAGAGAGATGGATGTAGCAAACGAAAGGGGTGAATTTATCAGGGACATTTTGTCACATTATCTTCTACCAACAAATGCATTATTTGACGGAGATGCTGCAACCAAACCAGTGAAGCACAAACCCGTACAAGAGCTAAAAAAACAAAACTTTCACCGGAAGAAATTAAATTTAAAAAGGTGTCCTCATTGAAAACTGCTGTTGTTGTGAACTATATGTCACAGTTGCAAATGATCAAGGTTTCATCCATACGAAGCTTCGGAGAGGTCGTTCCGACTGTTCTACAAATATCAAAGTCAGAGTGCACCTTGCAAGAACTGAACATTGTCTTTGACAGTTATATTGAACTATCTTTCAAAGAAAGTGAGGGAATCAGATGAATGTCTACATGTCTAACATTTGACCTTGTCTGCATGAAAATTTGACACCAATACCTGTGCAATTTGCTAAATTCTGTTCAACAACATCGAAAAAGAGCTTGGAAAACCAAAACATTGCTGATGCTTCAGTGAAGGCTGAATTTCCAATTAATGCAAGTGGAATGATTGTCAATGACGAGTTGGTGCCTGCAGAGATATATTCAAAAGGTACTGGCCATATTGTTCAAGAACTTAGCAGCAAATTGGAGGAAACGGATCTTCGTGTTGTGCCACATATTGAGTGGAATGTTTGAAATGGTTCTAATCGAGTCATTGTACTGTCAAATGACACAGATGTTATTATTGTGCTACTTAGATTTGTTGCAATGTTCATAAGTCAAGGATTGTCAGAGTTATAGATACATAATGGAACAAGTGAGAAAAGACACTTAATCCTGCTTCATATTCTGGACAAGAAACTTGATCTAAAGATGCTCAGTGTTCTTTTCAAGGTGCATATTCTTACTGGTGATGACACTATGAACATAAATTGGAACAAAGCTTGGAGGTGAACCTGCGAAGTTTCTAAAAGTATTTGCTGAGAAATAAGAATGTGACTTTAGATGTAGAAAAATACCTTGTGCGTGCGTGAAAAACGAGTTCTGACTGTCACACATATGACGATCTTTGGTACAGTGAGTTCAAGAGATCATTCCCGGCAAGTGACCTTCCACCAACATCATATTCTGTGTGTGGACACATTAAAAGAGCGTTCTACTTGATTAGAAGATGTGTAAATGTTATAGATCATGCATATGTAGAGAAAGAGAAGTGTGAAGTTTGGTTGGGAAGATACTGATGGTGTGCTAAAATCTAAAGAAATTCTAAAGACTCTACTCACTGTACTTACACATACATGTACTGGCAACACCTGTGCTACAAAAAGATCTCCCTGACGATATGCTCTTCTCAAATGTTCAACATTCTGCAAATGTATCATGAGCGATTGCCGAAACAAATAAAGTGAACTATGAAAATGTGTCTAAAACCGGAGTGATAAATATTCATTCTGTTTCTCATATTCAGATCATAAGCATTGTTTGCTGTATACATAAAAGGATGAAAAACATTATTATTTGTTTTATTTCTGGGGGGTTCGCAGGTTCCAGTCTATCAAGAAGGGGGTCTGTCGAAGAGCCAGGTTTTGAGGATTCTTGCGAAGATGGGGAGCAATGTTATCTGTCTGAGGTGGAGCAGAAGGTTATTCCAGGCACTGGCCGTGGGGAAGGAGAAGGAATAGCCTCCCGATTTGGTCTTTCTGGTGCGGGGGACCACGGCGTAGGAGAGCTAGGCTTATCGTAGGGTCCTTTGGGGTGCGTGGAATTTGAGTCGCTGGTGGGTTGGGCGAACTCCTTGATGATGTTGAAGAGTTCTTTGCTGTTGTGTGCATGATTGGAGATTCTGTCTTCAATATCTTTTTTCCTCGTTTTTCTGATGAGTTGGTGGTGGACGTTGGAGGCGGCTCTGAAGTTGTTGTGGGCTTCTGAGGATTTGGTTCCTCCAGGCCTTTTCGAGGCGGCGTCAAGTGCGTCTGGACTCTCGAAGTTCGGTGGTGAACCATCTAGCTTTCTTGGTGTGGGTGGTGTTGTTTTTCTTGAGGGGTCTATGGTGTTGGCGCAGTCGGAGATCCATCTGTGCAGGGTTCGGGCAGCGGTGTTGGCGTCATTGTTTTCCACAATGGTTGGGGTGGAGTTGCTGAGTGATGAGATTAGCTGGTCATCAGTGATTCTGGTCCAGTTTCTTCGTGGGAGCAGGTGCTGGTGTCTGAGGATGGTGGGTGTTCTGAAGGTGAAGTGGACGCATCAATGGTCAGTTAATGGGAGTTCGGTGGAGTGGCTGAAGGTGATCGAGTTTCCTGTTGTGAAGAGGGGGTCGAGGGTGTGTCCTGCTGAGTGTGTGGGTTCGGTCACAATCTGGCAGAGCCTAATGTTGTGGAGGTTGTCCAGAAGGGATGTAGTGCTGGGGTCCAGATGGTTGTCGAGGTGGAAGTTGAGGTCTCCCAGTAGGGTGTAGTTGGTGGACGCGATGGCGTGCGGGGAGATGATGTCCGTGATGAAGTTGGCAAAAAGTCTGCAGGGTTCAGGGGGTCAGTAGATGAGGGTTCCATGGAGGGTGGAGGTAGGGCTGGCCAGTATCTTGAAGTGAAGGTTTTCCATCAGGTCTGTGGGCTCGTCGGGAAGTGTGCTCAGGCGGAGGATGGATTTGTAGAGGATGGCGATTCCTCCTCCAGGGCGGGTGGGGCGGTCCTTCCTGGAGATCTTGTATCCTTGGGGAATGGCAATGGCGATGTCCGGTCCCGAGGTGGTGTTGGGCCAGGTTTCGGTAAAGAATGCTACGTCCGGGGTAGTGCTGTAGAGGAACTCCCAGATTTCGGTGGCGTGTTTGTGGAGGGATCGGACGTTGAGGAGGATGCATTGCAAAGCCTTCGGTTCAGTTGTGTTCTTGCAGGCAGATTGCTCTGGGTCAGTGGTCTTGGCGGCGCTGCAGGTGTGCTGGCAGCGGTGACAGCTGAAGGGTCCGTGGGTGTCGGCTGGTGATGCTAGCATGCAGTTGTTGTTGCAGCCTGGATTGAGAGCGTGAAGTGCCGCTGGGTTGTAGCGTTGGTGGTGCAGAGATCCTGGGTTCCTGGCGCTGGTCGCAGTCAGGTCGTGGACGGGCACAGATGGGCTTGCCTTTGGCAGCGCGGCTGTGCAGCGGCTGCGCAGTGGCTGCCATTAAGTAGGGGTCGGGGAGGGCTGAACAGCTGGGAGGCGGGGAAGGGAGCTGGATTGGGCTGGTGGCACTGGTCCTGCTGGGGGGAAGGGCCGCGGGGGCAGCAGTGGCAGGGAAAATGGGCTAAAAAAGGCAAAAGGAAAAAGGCAAAAAGAGAGAGAAAAGTGCAAATAAGGCAGCAAAAGTGTAAGAAAGAGTGGAGGAAAGACACAGAGGACAAAGGAGAGTGAAAGGGGGAGATTGAGATGAGGGTAAAACACGAGTGAAAACTGGAGGAAAGACACAGGAGAGTGAAAGGGGGAGCTTGAAATGAGGGGAAAACAACAGAAAATGGAGGTAAGACCCAGAAGGAGAGTGAAGGGGGAAGATAGAAGTGAGGGGAAAAACGAGTGAAAAAGGAGAGAAAAAGCGGAGCAAGAGAATGGAGACAGAGGTCCACTGGACCACCAGGGATGAGGCGCAGGTGAAACCTGCGGGTGGAGGAGGGCCTCGAACACCAACACTCGAGCGTGAAGGGGCTCGGGGGAAGGCCTCACTTAATGGTGGAGCTGCAAGGGAGGGAGAGCAATTTCACTGACAATGAGTCAGTGATCTTGCTCGCCTGTCCTCGCAGTGCCGCCATTAAATAAGGGTGGGGAGAGCTGGGAGGTTGGGAGGGGAGCTGGATTGGGCCAGTCGCACTGGTCGTGCTGAGGGGGGAGGGGCAGCGGGGGCAGCAGCGGCAGGGAAAAACAGGCTAAATAAGGCAAAAGGAAAAAGGCAAAAAGAGAGAAAAGTGAAAAAAAGGCAGCAAAAGTGCAAGAAAGAGTGAAGGAAAGGCAGATGACACAGGAGAGTGAAAAGGGGGAGCTTGAACTGAGAGGAAAACAACAGAAAATGGAGGTAAGACCCATAAGGAGAGTGAAGGGGGAGATAGAAGTGAGGAAAAAAACGATTGAAAAAGGAGAGAAAAAGCGGAGCAAGAGAATGGAGACAGAGGTCCACTGGACCACCAAGCGCCTTGAACACCAACACTCGAGAGTGCAGGGGCTCGGGGGAAGGCCTCACTTAATGGTAGAGCTGCGAGGGAGGGAGAGCAATTTCACTGACAATGAGTCAGTGGTCTTGCTCGCCTGTCTCCGCAGTGGCCGCCATTAAGTAGGGGTCGTGGAGGGTTGGATAGCTGGGAGGCGGGGAGGGGAGCTGGATTGGGCCGGTTGCACTGGTCGTGTTGGGGGGAGGGGCTGTGGGGGCAGCAGTGGCGGGGAAAATCGGGTTAAAAAAAGGTAAAAGGAAAAAGGCAAAAAGAGAGAGAAAAGTGCAAATAAGGCAGCAAAAGTGCAAGAAAGAGTGGAGGAAAGACACAGCGAACACAGGAGATGTAAATGTAATGTAAATTGATACTTGTATAGCGCACTACTCACCCGCAAGGGTCTCAAGGCGCTTGTACGAATACCGCTGTGGAACCCATCCTGGCTTTCCCTGTGAGGCGTCCACTCCTGGGCACCCCCAAGGTGGAGGCCAGGCATCCTTAGCGTTGTGGGGGCCGTTGTGGAGATTAAGTAAGCTATTGCCCAGAGTTGCAGAGTGGGACTCCATGATTGGAATAGGCACCGAGGCGAGAATTATCAGGTCCGTGGAGTTTTGAGCCCCAGACCCGCCGAGGCGGGGAATTGAACCCTGGTCCCGGGCTAGGCCTCTGCATCAGGGTCTGCCGCTCTAATCATTGAGCCACACTTCTCCATCCAGAATGAAAGGGGGAGATTGAGATGAGGGTAAAAAAACGAGTGAAAAACGGAGGAAAGACACAGGAGAGTGAAGGGGGGAGCTTGAAATCAGGAGAAAACAACAGAAAATGGAGGTAAGACCCAGAAGGAGAGTGAAGGCGGAGATAGAAGTGAGGGAAAAAACAAATGAAAAAGGAGAGAAAAAGCGGAGCAAGAGAATGGAGACAGAGGTCCACTGGACCACCAGGGATGAGGCGCAGGTGAAACTTGTGGGTGGAGAAGGGCCTCGAACACCAACATTCGAGCGTGCAGGGGCTTGGGGGAAGGCCTCACTTAATGGTGGAGCTGCGAGGGAGGGAGAGTAATTTCACTGACAATGAGTCAGTGGTCTTGACACCAAAATGAAGCATATAGGTCTCATGGTTCCTGAAATACCACAGCAACACATCTGCCATTTTTAAAATTGTCATCCAGAAAAATTCGATCTGGATTAGCAATGTCTACCCAAGCTATATTACTTCTCCAATGATCCAAAAATACAAATCAAAAATGAAAATCTTTGGACAACAAGTTTTTTACGGAGGCATATCAGGGGGCACAGATTATAAAGTGGGTGCACCTTATAATTCAAAATGTTTGCCCTGCAAAAGCTATGTTCAACCTTGACATAGTCATTGAGGACGCAAGCGGTATCAACCATTTAAGCTCTTGATGCAATAACTTGAATTAAGTTCTAGGTCAGATATTCTTTCGTAATATCACGCTGGCAATGCATGCTTTGCAAGTTACAATATAAGTTGCTTTAAATTAAAGGTAAATTACCTGAATCAAACAAATTCAAATCTAGGAGGAAGACTGTTTTGGAGGGATAAGAAATAAGACTTGAGAAGAGCACTGGAAAGCAAAAATAATTGATAGCAGGGCTTTGAGAAGAAAGCAGAATAAGATCTTAAAACAGACTTGACTTCATATCTGTACAATGCGGTTGTTTCCGAGGGGGAAATAAAGAGCCCAATAAAAACAACTTTAATTTTTCTGCATTCTATATATCCCTACTGTCTTGAACATCAAGTTTGTTGTCACTCGAATCTAAGTTAATCATAATATACCTAATAAGCCAAGTTTTTTGTCAAACATGGATATTTAATCATGCAGAAAAACATTTTGATGGGTGGCTGTGCAACTAAAACATAGACATGCCAATGGAAAGTCGAAAGGCAGGTCAGGCATTTATCAAAAGAAATTGTCATAGCCTGTTCCATTTATGTAGTATACTTTACCTGTAAAAGAGCTCTTTGTGACAACTATTAGAATTTTTGCAAATGCTGTGGTATTGTTGATTGCACTGGTTGTTAAATACAATGAACTTTCTTGTTTAAAAACATTGCAAGAACATGGTTATTAGTTTATTTACTACTTTCCCTGTTATTACCCTGTTTGGATCAGCAAATATCACTTGCTACTTAATAACCCAAACAACAATACATTTCTTAAGATCACAAAGTTTTGTCATATGTGCTTATCTGAGCAATAAGACAGCTATTTTAAGCAAACATTTTTTAAGGCTCTCTAGACTAGACATGTTAATTATGTAAGACAATCTGCAGGGAAAATAAAAAGCTTCCTTTAGAGTTTGGCTGATGATTACTGCATTACAAACGTGATGGTTCTCCCGTCCGCCCAATCACAAGTGCATTATTGCCTAATGCACTCATAATTAGGTGGACAGGATCACATTTGTGGTAGAGTACTGTTATGGCTGGGTTTTCTGTTTAGATGGGATCAGCCCCCAGGGGCCCCTATGACCCAGCCAAAACGTACTCACCTTCCCTCCTCAGATCGTATTCACAATGGATAGATTTACAGATATATATACAGGTCGCACCTAAGGATGGGGCATGATAATATACATATATAGGAATTTTCTACAATATCTTATTCACATCAGTTGGTCTCGCGGCCACCCTGACCCAGACCGGTCTACCCTAGGGCAGATATTGCGCACAATCCGGTGCGACTACACATGGGCCTGCAGAACCCTATGCTCCCGTTTCCAAACGCTCAACAATCCTGTCGAACTCCACGTCAGTATCCCCCCTGGCGCTCTCACTTATTCAAGCCACAATCCTGTGGGTATCAGCACTGGTAGTCCTCCCCAGTGTTCTCACTAACGCCGCATATCAACGACGACCACATTCCTATGAACAATTATCAGGATAATATCTCAGTTACCTACTCGGAATAAAACTATAATAATAACTTTAAACACGGTTCCAAATTGTATGGTGTACTTTCTGTTCTTGGCATCAAAGGTCCACTCACTCCCTCTTTGTTCGATCACTATTTACCTGATCGGGATTACACATCCGTTCACATAAACAACTTTCGACTGAAAGATGCATTTACCGAGATTGAACAGGAACACAAGGCACACGATAATTCCATAAGAATTAGGGTATTTATTAACAATAGACACAAATCACATTACTATGCAACATAACTTCTGCAAAGAAAAGGTAAAGATTAGAGCTGGTCGGACGTCACCTGATTAATATGAAGTTTGGACTCGGCAGTCATCTAGGTTCCCTTCTCGTCTCTGTGTCCTGGCTCGCCTCGCAGTCACCCTCAGCCGTCACAAGTACACGTCTGCACCGCTAGGCTCAACCTCGTCTGCTTCCCCTCAGGACCTCGGAACCTTGCTGATTATTAGCTACCGTCTCTCTCTCTCTCTGTATTAGTGCGCTCCGCGCTGCTTCTCGTTCAGTCTATCTCAGAGAGTTTCGGTCTTAAATCTTTCTCCGACTTCAAAGATGGCGACGTGTCCACCATGAACATGAATAATGGCAGAGATGCTAACGGCTAGATGCCGCCTACGGACTAACTCACAAACTGACTAACACCTTCGCTAATATCAAAGCCCGTTCCTTCATGGAAAGTTACGGCCAGTAACCTGCCGCCCACCAAATTCTTGTACCTCCCCGTACCAAGGACACTTTCCCAGCCGGCCGGCCTGAAGTTGTGTCTTCGGAGTGGAGAAAAATACATTCCTTCGATAAGGGTCAGCCTGAACCGGTTCTCTCCAAGCGAACAACAGCTTGAAACTAAAACATTACTCTTCACCTAGAAAGCCTTCTCGAGCTACTGGGCAGAAAGCAAAATGGAGTCTGTCTCGTTTAAGGCCTACGGAGCCCATAATATGCATAGCTCCATGAAAAGTAGCCTAGCATGTTAGCAAATGAGCAAATCATGACTAATACTTATATATCTATCCCCTATCTTAAGTTCATAAGCCTTACTCTAAGGAAAATGGTACGAAAATGCCCTAATATATGTAAGACAGGGTCCCTGTCTATCGGCCTACTCCCTATGCTATGGGGGTGATAGGCTGGAGTCACTCTCCATCATTCTCCTTCTCCAAAGAGCTAGCAAGAAGACAGCCATAACAAGTACTTATCTGCCAAACTTTAAATCAGGCCCAAAGTATTCTGTTGGGGACTCCTTTACTTCTAGAACTTGTAGCAGCAAATATGGGAGCCGGTTTCATGTACCTACTCAGCTACTGCACAGGAAAGTTAAGGTCTCTAAAAGGCACTTTTTTGGCAGCAGTTGTCCGAGTGCTGGCACTTTCTGATATTCTTTATTAGAACTTTGTGATTCGCCTGGGTAGATATTATGTAAACAATGTGTTGTGGCTTGCGGGTTGTGATGTGACGAATCTTGTCTCTGGTTGTGACTACAAATCTCCTGGTTAGATATCTACTGACTAGAAATAAATCCAAAGCAACATTTTGACATCACAAACCTGTCTAATTAAGAATAATAATGACCACTCTATAAGGAATGCTGAGATTGGAGAAGCAACTAACTACTACGTAGGTGCCGAGGCAGGGACAGTCGTCATGGATATTTTCAAGAATAGGGTGACTTTAGGAACTCAAATTATAAATGTGTTAGCCGTGAAACCAATGTAAATATGCATATGAGGAGATGTGTAAGCGAAAAAACTATAAATATTTCAGCAAAAGAAATGCATCAAGGACTGAGATATTCAATTGCTTCTCATGAGCTTGAAAGTACATGTGTTGGAAATGTTCCAAGAAGGCATTAAGAGATTTAAAAGGCCAAACTACAAACAGTCAACTATCAATCTCAGACCTTTCAACACACATCTTACATGTAGTATATTTATTCTCGAACGTATTCAGGGGCTTGACTTTCTTCCTTCTGAATAATTCAACATAAACTTCAATCTGCTTGTATTTTCTAAACACCACTGGGTGCAGCAGACCTCCAAATCCCACGGTACGCCTTTTTGAGCCAGTAAGTGTATCATGACTAGGCAAGAGGTAACCAAGAATTTACGGGGTCATTTGTTTTCAAATGTTATACATAGACTGAGCAGCACTGAACTAAAATAAATACAAAGCTAGAAATGTGTCTTGAATGCATTTGTGCCAGAAAACCAAGGCCAGGGCCCTCTCTGCTTGAGCCTTTAGAAAGTCATACTCTTGCTTTATCTTCTATTTCCTAGAACGGGATGAAAAGTCACAAAGTTGTTCATTAAAATAATATATCTAAAAAATGGGACAAATTTGTCTACATTAAAGTTTAATAGAGTGTCATACAACTAGAAATGGTGTGTGTGAGAGTAGCTAAAATATAAATACATTCACTCAGAACAAGGCATCTTTAAACTAATCTAGAATTTTTGGGGTTATACTACCAAACAAACATGAACAAAATGCTAAGTGTTACTAAGTTAAAGCCAAATGGTTGTGTTGTAAATAGGGCAGGCACAAGTTACACATATGTTTACTGCACAAAAATAATAGGTGGTTCTTACTGTGAAGGCGATAAAGTGTACACACTGGCAAAGGCCTCGGACTGAGATTGTTAGTCCGTGCTTCAATAAAATAATTGCAAATACCAGAATTCTATTTATGCAGTAATCAAGTAGTTGTTCTGATCTGTGATACATACAAAGTAGGCTTGATTTACCAAGCATTATCAATGCAATAGGACTCGCATTTATGCGAGTTTGAGCTATTGACATTCCAAATAACAATGCCTTTTATTTTTGTTTTAAAAACATAAATACAAGGCATTGTCATTTACAATGCCATTAGCTTAAAGTCGGGTAACTGCGAGGCCTATTGCATTGCAAATGCTTATTTTTAAATGGTAAAGAGTTGTTCCTTAGTGTTACATGCCTTAAGAAAGCTATATTACATAAACTAACAGCAGCACTTATAATTTCACACCTAATGAACAGGCAGTTTCTGCCATCCAACTGTGTATGTGGGCTACATGCCGAAAATGAGTTACTGATGTCTACTTTCAGTTACATTTCTCTGTACATAAAAGGTACATTTTGAGTTTGCTGGGTTTGTATTGCTTTGATGGCAAGTTTATGGAACAGAAACCTTCAGACATTTTTAACATGGTTGGTAAATTCCACTATGAGAAAGAACTTCTTAATACACTCCGACTCAAGAATGGCTGCACAAATCTTAGATTTCTGAACAAGAGTTTAGAAGCGATATTCCATATCGGTCCTGCTTAATATGGGCGACAGACAACCAAATGTGATACAAATAAAAACAAAACATATATCATGAGAGCAGACTTTGCTTGTGGCTTCACTGATATATAATTACAGAACACGCATAATTCGCGGTGATGCGGATTTCAACAATCAGACCATTTCCCTATAGGCCATATTGCACCATTTGGTAAAGGTCTTGTCTTATAAGCGTTCTCTGGCATCTTCTGAAATATATATATTAGGTGAGAGCACGTGAGAGCAGCAGGCATCAGAGGGTGCTACACAGGCAGAGGCAGTGAGCGTGAGAGCTGTCCATGGTGTGAGGGCATGAACGAGATAGGAAGTGATGCGAGAGCACGCACAGTCTTGGCCATGATGGGAGGGCGCCTGCGAGCAACACCTGTCAAATATTGATCCGAGGGCATCCGCGAACCGGGCAGTGATGTGAGGGCACCAGTTAGGCGGGGGCGAGAGCCGGGCATTAAGGAAAGGCACAAGAGAGACTGGCAGCGGTGTGAGGGCTTGCACCTTGGTTTAAAGAATACTCTAAATATTGCAATTGTGCAAAGTTATCACGAGGTTGCAACGCCACTTGGCAGTAACGTGTTTCGTTCCTGTGTCTCTGTTCACATCGCCCTAACGCTCTGAAGTCCCGCTAAGCAGCTGCCAGCCTGGACCAGAGGAGTGCATAATACATTGGTGAGCAAAAGCTTTGGAAGAAAGCCAAAACAACCAACCCAAAGAACGACGCTGCTGCTCTGTGAGTGCGCAAGCAAAAAGGAGACGGAGAGGGCGGAGCGAGTGAGTGGGCGGGATGTGTGGGCGAGGAGAGAGGTGTGCGTGTGAGCTTGGGAGAACAGTCTGCTCTTTTTGGAAGCACATACTCGTGCTTGTGGCACGCCCATGCTCGCTCCCGCAAGGTGGATGCCGCCACAAGCAAGAGTATGTGCTTCCAAAAAGAGCAGAGCGACGGCTAAAGGTCTCCTATGCAGCGCATGCGCGCTGTGTATGCGAGACCTAAAAAGGAGCTGCAGAGGAAAACAGAAATGTGATCCTGTGGAGTCAGGACAAATTTAATCTTTGTTGGAATACTGAAAGAAGTTCAGGAGTATTATGTTTCCCTATGAGGAAAATCAGGAGTATAGCTTCAGGGGGTGTGTTTGCGATGGTACACCCCCTAATAAACATATTATTTAGTACATAGTTGGGTACAGGAGCTTTCAGTCTGGTATGGTAAGGTGTCAGTAGGATTTCACCTGGGATTTTTAACCCCTTGCATGCTGATGACGGAGCGGTTCCGTCATCAGCTACGGGTGAGCTGTGCTGATGACGGAACCGTTCCGTCATGACTCCGCCCGCGCAAGGCGGAGTCAGCATGGGCGGGGAATTCCCGCCGCACGCAAGGGGTTAAATACTCACCCTGAAAAAACACATGCACACTCTTCTGTTTTGAAGATCTTAAAACATGGGTATTTTACAAGATGCTGTGTTTTAAGTACCCATCACAATCAGCACTCCTTTCCCTTTCCGTTTTTCATATAATAGTTAACATAAGCCAAATTGATTGTCGGGAAATCTAAAGCTCATACCCCTCGTCTTACTCACCAAGCTACGCCCCTGAGGATAATCAATTACATACAACTCTAAAAATGTTGGGGGTGCTGCTACACTGAAAACAGATTTAGTTTGCAGTAAACAGGAGCAAATGTCTTACCATTGTCAGGGTGTTAAACTACCTCCAAGAGGTTTGTGAATATCCCAAAATGTGTAACACTGTGAGCGTGTACCACTACCACCTTTAGATCACCAAATACTCATTGTAGGCAGATTTACTCATGCTTACAATTCTGCCAATTAGTAACAGATTTTGCCCTCGTACATGCTACTATTTTCGCCTGCAACTTAGGTGTTCAATTTGCTTTAGTGGCCCGGACCCATTTATGTAGAGTGCAGCCAAATATAAACCACTTATTTACAGCACATGTGCAATCCTGGATGATTCAAAGTACTTTCCAGGACCTTTAATTATTTTGATCTATTTTGGGAGAAATGTTTGCTTGGCAATTCCTCGCTTCCTCTTTTGTTTTTTTCCATATTTCTTTAGACTATAAATATAGTAAAGAAACCTTTTATGCAAAGATTTTCAGAAATATTAGACGGTAATTTTGTATATCATTGTAAAAATTAACTGGGATTTGCGTTCTTGGTATATGTCAGAAACAGGAGGATAAGAGTTCGAGTGGATCAACACATCCAAAGTATGAGGCCGGAAGCACTCTGAAAGTGGACTGCATGGCACTTCTTAGCACCACCCATGCTACCATTTGTAACCAGCTGAGGTAAGAGGTCAAAGGAGAGCGTTCATGCTTCAAGACAGCTGAATACTCTCACTTAAAACAGCTTTCTGGTGACCACGCACCTGACACTAAAATACACGACCCTTCCCCCCTTCTCTTCCAAACACCAATCCCTCCTCTTGCCCGCCTGTAGTGCGGGGTAGGTTTTCTCCTGTGCTTTGTGTTTCTGGAATCATGCTATGGCACTGTACTATCTGCTGAACCCTAAAGACTTTCTGGCACATGCATCAACAATGCCATTTGCGATTCCTTATTAGCAAAAAATAAGGATTTGCTAATAAGGAATAGCAAAAGGCTATGCATGTAGAAATTGCTTAAAAAATAGCGATTTCTAAACATTCCTTAATTTCGACTCGCAAATTGCGAGTCGCAATTAAGGAATACCGCCCCATTCATTCCTAGGGAAGACATTCTCAATTTGCGATTCTCAATTACAGAATCGCAAATTGAGAATGCAATTTCAAGGGTGCCAGGGTGTCAAAATGACACGCTGTTGCACCCCTGAAATGTGAATATGACTACATCTTGCACACACATATGCTCCAAGGGCATGTGTGTGTGTAAAATGGAACTTTGAAAAAAATGCACTTTAGTGCATTTTTCAAAGTTTTTGGAAGTTACCATGAAGTTCAACTTCATGGTAATTTGCTCCCCCTATTAGTGAAATCGCTATTTTTTTTTACTATAATGCATTGCATTTACGGAATCTCAATTTGAGATTCCTTAAATGCAATCGCAATTTAAGTAATCGCAATTTAGAGATTTCTTAAATTGCGATTTTTGCATTTGGGATGATGCATCCCAAATGCAAAAATACCGGTCGCAAAGGGGCAGATTCTGAGAATCTTCCCGTTTGCGACCGGTTTTTGCTTTGATGCATGTGGGCCTAAGTGTTTTACAAAAATAACCGGTAAATGTTTTTGAATGCTGCTAGAGCCTATGTAATCAAACTTCTTTACAGATTCCAAATTCATAGGGACAGGGGGAGAGGAAGGGAAGGAATGGGAGACAGTGTCAGATGCCACTGATAGACCTTATAGGACCAGGGTGGTGGAGCCTTCCACGCCAGGATGGTTCTAAGGTCATTTGACCTCTCAAGCAGTACAGTTGTATAACATTAAGTACCAAAGTAAAGTAAACATCTTTAATATATTTAAAGACGTGTAAAGGCAAATCAGCGACTTCCAGTGTGCACGATGTACATTCACTGCCAATTTTCGGGACCAGAGAGACACTTCATTAGAGACTGTTATTTTTGCTGGCAAGTTTTTCTACCGGCAGGGGAAACATTCTATAAAATTCCAAAAAGGGAGCACAACATCAATTAGTTTTTGAAGTCAGGAAATAAAATGACTACAAATTATTTCTTAAGTGAATATTTTGCTAGCAAAGAAAGAATAACAAAGTAATTAAATGCAAGCGGATAACAGAAAGGTGATGCGTTTGAACCTAATTTTGAAACCTTTTAAAAATGAAATGCCATCAAGCCAATGTATAAAAATTGATTTTTTTAAACAAAAGTAACCACACCACATGAAAGCATTTCTCTCCGACAAATTAGAAGCAGAATAATTTAAAAAATGTTTTCAATACTCTCTAAAATGTATTGCCACAAACAGTCTTAATAAGGCTGGAAACCGAGACCACCAGTTGTCTACGGATTTTCCTTTCATGTCTTTCATCCTGTAAGTCGTTCAAAGAATCTTAGTCGGTCAAACTTTCTTATATTTTGGGTGTTTGATCCAAACATACACCAGGGAAACATTTTACTATTCAGCTAAGTATATTGTGAAAAAATTCTGGAAAGGAACCTACACCTAGGTGTATTCCACCTGTAATTGTACTACAACAGGGGTCTCCTGCCTTTTCCGTAATAAGAGTACTTATGTTAAATGAATATCATCCAAACTACTGTTAATACCACTGTAATAGTCATCCTATCAGAGAAGAATAAGTAGCGACCACCCCACGCATGATTACCAGAAGTCATCCCTTCAGCATCACAGACAATGTTGCCACCAATTTGGAATGGTTCCACATGACTAATACATAAAAGCCATAACTGTAATACCCCAGTACTACGGTAATAATATGAGCAGTATGTCTCTCTCAGGCAGCATGATTTATCACTCAAACATCATCTTTAAATGTACTTTACAAAGTCCATAATTTTTCTCAATACATTAGCTTATGAGTTCTGAAAATACGCACATTTTCATCTCAAATACATGCTTTTCCATTTTGGTATTTATATATCATTTCAACCAAGCAAACACATTTGTGTACACTAGGCTGCACACAGGAGACCTACTTACAGTTAGCTGGGGAGCGAACAGTAGCTCAACAGCTACTCATTGGAGAAGCATGAACTAGAATCTAAAATGGAAATAATTTGTAGCTAGCTGCCAACCATTCAGGGACCGTACATTTTTACACATATAGGAGAAAATTGCAGAATCAGGAAGTGTTTGCTAGTTACAATAGTGAAATAATGAAATGAAAAAAGAACGTATAGAATGCTCTACATCCCATAAGCTTCTAGGCGCTTCAGCTACCACGAAAAATGAGACACCTACCCAGACTTTTAATTTGAGAAAAGCTAGGTTTTCAGCGCTTTCCAAAATTGCATGTGGTTGGTCATAATTTTAATATGCAGAGGAAGATTATTCCACAATTTTCCTGTAGCAAAATGTAAACTTTTGCCTCCCAAAGATGCCCGCCTTAATCTTGGCACCACCACATTTCTAGCGAATGAAGATTGAAGCTTTCTGCTAGGAGCATACTACTGAAATCTAAATCTGATATACTCTGGTCCAGAACTGTGTAAGATCTTATGCAATAACCAATGGCCCTTAAATGTAATGCATTTTTCATAGGAAGCCAATGCAGGTTAGGTAAAGCCTGAGACACAGACGAAATTTAGGAATACTGAGGAGCAGGCGAGCAGCTGCATTTTGGAGATTTTGTAACTCATTCAAAAACTGTTGTAGCAGATTCACATACAGTGTTACAGTAGTCAATTCGTGGTAATACTAAGTAACTATCACTATTTTTTACAAGTCACATGGAATGCAGGGAAACATTTTCGTGAGCATTCTTTCAGTGTACAAACATGTGGCGAGAACCTGACTGATTTGGTCTGAAAGGTTAACATCATCAAAGAGCACTCCCAGATTCTGGAGGGGGACGAAATAGTTTCTAATCATACACCACATGCAACAGTTGGGTTTAAGGCAGGGCCCCAGGCCCTTCCCTGAGCAAACACAGCACTGTTGTTGTCCGTAAACCCAAGGAGCAAAATTTGCATTTTTTTTCTTTTCTTTTAACTTAAGGGCACGTTGTCCCTTTGAGCCCTCACGCCGAGTCAAGGGGTTTGGGGATGCTACCCCTCTCCCTTTTCCTTTTTTTCTCAGGCCCTGAGGACAGAGTACCTGACTGCTGTAACATTGTTTTCAAGTTGCAACCAGCCAATCACAGACCCTCAGATTCGCAGACCCACCCTTGTGTTCAGAGACCCAAATGCACGACAGAAGAAAAAGCTCTCTCATCCAATCAAATGTAAAGGTTTTTTTTTAATTAGTCCTTGGACAGTCCTCAGGCCTGGGTTTGAGTACTGTCCAAGCACTAACTGTTCAGATAGCGCTATATTTATAACTTTCTCAAGTGTGCAAAACCACTGAAATTCAGCAATTATGAACTCAACCCATGCATAACTCAAATCACCAACCATGTTTTGCTCTTCGTAGTCAATCGGTTGTTTGTGAGCCATTGTGAAATAAGTATTTTGTATTTTCTGACTGGCAGGCAAAATATATCTCTTGAGGCCATCCAATTAGAGCTCTCGGATCCACCGAACAAACTTTGGGTTAGCACATCGGAAATGGATGACAGTAATAAATGCTCCATTTATCCAATCAGATAAATTTATGTGGCTTTTTTTAATGCTAGCTAGACAGGTATCTGTGGATCGGATGCACAAATCCTAGGTGATAAAATCTCAGAGATGTACAAAACTTGAAACTTGGCTCTGCAACTTTTTAAAACGTCTAGTTGAAACTGCTCACTATATTAACGCCAAAGCAAGGAAAGCACACTTTTCTGAGTAAAGGTTTACTTTTTATGCCAAGGTTGGTGCACATCTATTCGGTGGTTTTGGCTGTAGGCAAAAGCTACGTTTCTATATAAAATCAAAAAATACATCTTTCCATCCCCCTCCTCCCCCAATTTAACTTAAATGTTATTTGGAAAAAATATACTTATAACCCCAGATTAAAAAACATATATTACTATAGTACAGAGTAAGTGACTTGAAATAACTATATTTGATACAGCACAGATTCCATTCTAGATTCACACTGCCTGAAGAGCACCTGCGGCCAAGCCTGGAAGCCCTATAATTATTGTGGTTTTATCTCACCAATCTGATTTAACTTTTTGTTCACTGTTTATTGGTGAAATCCCTCTATTTATAACTAATGCACAAGGAAAATCATGGACCCTCGTCCACACTCAACAATGTTAATAAAAAGCACTTCTGAATTTATACTATGTATATATGCACACATTTCAATAAAAAGCACACTTAAAGTGTAGCTATGAAAACCCTGAAAATCCATGAGATTGTGTAGCTATAGTTAATTTCACAAACCGTAACTCACACCCCTGGCATGAAAACTATACCTTGCCCACCAAATACACTGCTTAGGACCTCACACATCATGTGACAGATACCATCATAAATGACATAGGAGGCATCACTGGTGGCAATACATATCATCTTAGCATCAATGTTATGGTTGATGTCACTATTGATATGATGTTGTGGTGGCTCCTAGCAGACGCTGTCCTTAAGACAGAACCATGATGAAACTGCAAGGGAGGTTCCTTTCAGATGCAGAGAGCTACCTGTCTGTCATTTATTATAGTAGCCACTCCCCCATTCTTAAGGGTGCGCGTTTTGGCGAGCAGGGCTATCTATTTCTCCGATCGGACACCAAGGGGATTGGACAGACTACCTTCATGCCATTATCCCTATCAGCAGGTCAAGCGAGGTTAGTGTTTTTGTTCTTACCATACTAACTGTGGCGACAGACGTGACAAGCATGGATGCACACGGAAAGGTGGGTCCCAGAAAATGTACACTACTTCTCCTACCATAGATCTCATGAAAAGAAGATGGAAGTACTTGTGAACGTTGAAACCTGCATTGACGAGGAAGCTTAGAAGTTGGGAATTGCTCCAAGAATTTATTTATTGAGGACTGGGGATTACTTTAAATGTGCTTTTATTTTTATGCTTTAGTTGAGTTTAAAGGGGATGGTTTGTAAATTGCTAGAATGTATTTGGTTAACAGTAGTATTTGTGAGAAGTGGACATTCAGCCTGACAATAAAGCATATGCGGATCTGCTAAAAGAGAGAAACAAAGACTGGAACCAAAGCAGAGGGTCATCAGTCAGTGAAAAACAGAATTGAAAGTGAAGGACACAAAGTAGCAGAGCTAGTGAGAAGGATATCATGGGGAGACTTGCATGTATCTAAATGTATTTTAAAGCTGTTGGCAGCAGCTGTTCCCTGGAGTTGTGAAATGAAAAAATGGAACAAATTCATATTAGCAGTGGAAACAAAAGGTTTTATAAAGGCCTATGAGTCAATTTGCATTCCGTGTTCTCAGTTAACAATATGATCATTATTCCATTTTAATTAATGTAGAAGAATATTCAGAAACTATTTTTTACCAATATGTAGTGATTTAAATTATTATACATGCCTTTTCACCACAATGCCCAGCACTGCTGCTCCTCACTGACCTTCACTGTAATGTTTATTGTTTGCGATAGAATGTATGGCAAAGCCCATAGATATGGCTCTGTTTTTAATAAAAGGCAAATAGGTGAACATTCTGAAATGTTTGATCATGGTGAAAAGTATATTCTCTTACTGCTAAATTTGTAGTGAGACCCTGACAAAGCTAGTACACCTGCCTTATGTTTTTATAATTGCACATCACGTATGCTTTAGACTTGTATGGGGAATACGTTTTTGGGAACAGGGTCTGCTGGGCGTGTACACCATTGTAATGCAGCAGATTTCCACTCCTCAGGTCTTGGGAGAGCTGGAGGGCTCTCAACTATTTTGCAATCAGTTAGCAAATTTCTTTCAATCCAAGATCGTAGCCATCCAAGAAGGGTTTAAAGTAAACCCTAACTCATTCACTGTTATTCCCTACCAGTGGGTCTCAAGGACATCTCAAGGGATGTCAGCTCAATTAAGCAAATTTTCAACTCTCTCCCCTAAGATGGTGGAACACTATCTTCTTAATACAAAATCAGAGTCACCTCATGAGGCCAGCACTATAGCTCATCAGCTTTCTAATTTAATGAATAAAGTGATCATCTCCGGATCGTATACCCGGAGTTGGAAGGAGGCAATTATTATACCCCTCCTAAAGAAAACTAATCTGGATAGCCCAGACTGCAAAAAGTATAGTCCGATTTCTCTGCTTCCCTGTTGAGCAAAGATTCTTGAGAAGCACTTTAATATCCATCTGATGGAAATTGGAGAAGAGCAGCATTGGCTGAATGACTCCCTGTTCCGCTTTAGGAAACGTCATGGGATTGAAACCACGCTGATTTCAGCTTCAGACTGCATCAAGCGGCTAGTGGATGAAGGGCAAGGTGTAGCTCTGATACTCTTGGATCTATCAGCAGCATTTGACACAATCTTGCCTTTGTTGCTGTTGGATCGACTCCATGGTCTGGGTATCACTCATCAAGTATATATAACAAAGGAGAGAGTTAGGGAAATTGCACAGACAATGTGAGGTGGGAACTCCTGGTCCCCGGGGATAAATGTAGCAACAATGGAGGAGTACCCCCTGGAGGAAAAAGCAGAAAAGAATTTTCTCTGCTTCTAGAGCAAGAAGCTCAGGTTAGCACAGTGTGCCCCAACCCGTTACCGGACAGTGCATGTCCTTGAAGAAGACCCCTCACTCACCAACCTAGTTGGTGACATGCTTCATCATCGGGGTCCCACCCCATAGACCGAGTGCCCATAGGGTGTGCTGCGACGCCTGACTACAGTGGAGCGGGTTTCTTTTTCCTTTATATGTGCAAAAAATTACAGTGATAAGTGTGTTAAAAAAGGGCCAAAACTACTCACTTCAAGACTTTATTCTTGAGTGCTTGAACCCTTATAAAACCAGTGTGGCACCAGTGCCTAACTAGGAAGGCTTTGGTGTCTCAAGAAGTGTAATAAGATTAAAAATAGCGAAGTGTGCTATGTGAATAAGAAAAAATTAGGTCTACATGTTCCAACCATTTAAAAATTCTTTGGTTTTCGTCAGGACCGTGAATATTGGACGGGGTGGTCCGCACACGCTAAGGTGCGTCCTGCCCTCGTTCAATTAAAGACCACAAATTGTGATCTGGTGTAAAAAGGTGTCTTTTCCTGGTTCAGGAGAAAACACTTGATGCGGTGACTACCGCTTCATGGGCATCGGAGTATCCAAGACGGCAAGTATCCGTCACTTGCGGCTTCTGCTCGTCTTGCGGTAAACCTACTTAGTTACTGCTCAGGATGCCCACGGGCCTGCTGGACAATGTCCCATCTCATACTAAACTGCCCCGTACAGGCATATGCTGGCGCTGGGCAGTAGAGTACAGTGGCATGCGGGTGCTCCACGCCTGGTACATGCGCATACAGGTGCCAGGGGGACACGTGTTTATTGGTGCTGTGTAGCAAGGTATGACTTTACATTTTGACTGCACCAGACGGTGATACCACCTACACGGATCAGGAGCATCCAGGCACCAGACTTCATGGTTCAACAGGTATATATGCACTGGGGGCAGGGGGGCACTTAGCACAATGTGTTCTCACACCTAAAGGGCTCCCAGGCAATTGAGCACAAATGATTTTCACACTGAGAGGGATCCGGGGCAGTTCAGCAGCGTGTGGGCTCACAACCCCTGGGCAGCTCAGCAGCGTGGGGACTCACACCCACAGGCCTCCCGGGCAGTTTAGCAGCACCACCCTCTGGTTCATCACTGCCACCCTCTGGTTCAACACTACCACCCTCTGGTACACCACTGCCACCCTCTGGTTCATCACTGCCACCCTCTGGTTCATCACTGCCACCCTCTGGTTCATCACTGCCACCCTCTAGTTCATCACTGCCACCCTCTAGTTCATCACTGCCGCCCTCTAGTTCACCACTGCCGCCCTCTGGTTCACCCCTGCCACCCTCTGGTTCATCACTGCCACCCTCTGGTTCATCACTGCCACCCTCTGGTTCACCACTTCCACCCTCTGGTTAACCACTGCCACCCTCTGGTTCATCACAGCACCCTCTGATTCACCACTGCCACCATCTGGTTCACCACTGACACCCTCTGGTTCATCACTGTCACCCTCTGGTTCATCACTGCCACCATCTGGTTCATCACAGCATCCTCTGGTTCACCACTGCCACCCTCTTGTTCATCACGGTCACCCTCTGGTTCACCACTGCCACCCTCTGGTTCACCACTGCCACTCTCTGGTTCATCACTGCCACCCTCTGGTTCATCACTGTCACCCTCTGGTTCATCACTGTCACCCTCTGGTTAATCACTGCCACCCTCTGGTTCACCACTGCCACCCTCTGGTTCACCACTGCCACCCTCTGGTTCACCACTGCCACCCTCTCCTCTGGTTCATCACTGTCACCCTCTGGTTCATCACCGTCACCCTCTGTTTCATCACTGCCACCATCTGGTTCATCACAGCACCCTCTGGTTCACCACTGCCACCCTCTGGTTCATTACTGTTACCCCCTGGTTCATCGCTGCCACCCTCTGGTTCATCACAGTTCCCTCTGGTTCACCACTGCCACCCTCTGGTTCATCACTGCCACCCTCTGGCTCATCACTGCCACCCTCTGGTTCATCACTGCCACCCTCTGGTTCACCACTACCACCCTCTGGATCATCCCTGTCACCCTCTGGTTCACCACTGCCACCCTCTGGTTCACCACTGCCACCCTCTGATTCACCACTGCCACCCTCTGGTTCATTACAGCACCCTCTGGTTCACCACTGCCACCCTCTGGTCCACCACTGTCACCCTCTGGTTCATCACAGCACCCTCTGGTTCACCACTGTCACCCTCTGGTTCACCACTGTCACCCTCTGGTTCACCCCTGCCACCCTCTGGTTCATCACTGCCACCCTCTGGTTCATCACTGCCACCCTTGGTTCACCACTGCCACCCTCTGGTTCACCACTGCCACCCTCTGGTTCACCACTGCCACCCTCTGGTTCACCACTGCCACCCTCTGGTTCACCACTGCCACCCTCTGGTTCATCACTGCCACCCTCTGGTTCATCACTGCCACCCTCTGGTTCATCACTGCCACCCTCTGGTTCACCACTGCCACCCTCTGGTTCATCACTGCCACCCTCTGGTTCACCACTGCCACCCTTTGGTTCATCACTGCCACCCTCTGGTTCACTACTGCCACCCTCTGGTTCACCACTGCCACCCTCTGGTTCATCACAGCACCCTCTGGTTCACAACTGCACCTTCTGGTTCATCACAGAACCCTCTGGTTCACCACTGTAGATTATGGGGAGAAAGCACACCTGCCCAGCCTCAACCCGGGGCTGGTTAATGTGTTACTGAATTTGAGATTCAAGTCCGGCACCTGCTTCCTTATCTGTAATTGCTTCCTGTTGTGGTTTAATTTTTGTGACAGCCTGGAGCATTGTGCCATACTTGTAACTATTCTCTGACCCTGCTTTGCTTGGAGGATCAGAGCAGGGTCAGAGAATAGTTGCAAGTAGGCAACAACTCTGGAGGCCGCTCAGGAAGCACTTACAGGGTTACAGAGGGTGCCCAAGTTGAAGGTAATTTCTTTGTAACCATTTTGTAAATGGTTACAAAGAAATTAGCTTAAACTTGGGCACCTGCTGTAACCCTGTAAGTGCTTCATGTACTTCAGTTTTAGAAAATCCGTCCTGCACGCGATTTCGCAGATTTTTCTGCAATTTCGCGAGATTCGCGAACCGCGAAATTGCAGAAAATCGGCAAATTCCGCGAACGGACGGATTTTACGCCCATGCTTACTAATCATCCCTGTGATATTTTACAAAATTGATCATTACCTGAAATGCATTTCACACAAGTATTGCATAGTGGGTTGCGGGGTGGTTGCAGCCCAACTGACTTTCAGTCTCGGGTTGACAGATTGATAAAGTCTTAAGTCCAGGGGGCATAGAAGGGCTATTTTCCAGATGTTGTTCTAGAAAATCTAGAAAATGTATCATCATTAAGAGTACCTCTGGCATAAGGCTCTAGTTCGCATTTAGCCTATTTTACTTCTGACCTTATTGCTATGGTCTTCTCTCTCTCTAAACTGTTCTCAAACAGACCTCCTGCATCTCTTAAAATGAAGTGTGATGCAAGTAATAGACCTAGTAGCACTCTAAACTCAATACAAAATCAAATTAATAAAAAACAAAATTAACTGATTTTCATGGCTGAACTCAATGCTCGCAAAGTGAGAAGAGAACCGGATGGGTTGAAGATACATTCTTAACTAACTAACCACTGATAAGGCCATCTGTCTTATGCACATATGTGGTCAACAAAAACTATTTACCATGGGTAAAGAACCTATTACTCCAACACAAACAGCTTCCAAATAGCAACTTTCCAACATCTTTCGAGAATTCTTAATTGGATCTCCAGCATTAAAATCTCCAGCACTTCCACCTAAAGATGTTGCTTTCTAATGAGATTCTTGAGCCAAAACATGAGACTCAATGGGTGAAAAATACAGGTCTAGATCAAACGTCAACAAAGCAGGGTGGGACAACTTTCTAAACCATGCATGAACTTTTACCCTTACAGTTGTTCAGTAACTGGAGGCACTAAAATGAATCGTGTTAGGTTATTGTACAAAATTTGCATAAAGAATGTCAATTACTACATAATTAAGATGAACATCTTCAATGAAATGCTGACTGGAAAAAGCCAAATCTTTGCTCAGAGATCAGTATGTAACTAAAGATATATCTTTTCAGCTGAAGTTCTCTCAGAGATCTCACATTTTAGAGTGATAGGATAGAAGTTGGGGTAGAGAGTTATGTATGTAGGTGTGAATGACATTACTGATTTTTGATTCAAGCAGCAATGTTAGTTACTACACTTTAATATTCAAATGCACACTCCCCTGTTGATCAGGTCTCTAAATTAGGTAAAGGACGTAAGTTCTGATAAAGCGGCGTTCTTTTACCAATTTGAACCAGTTTTAGCAATTTTTTGTAAAAAATATTTTATTCATTTCCATTCCAGCAAAACAGGAAAACAATTTTATACATACATAAGCAGTATAGCACAGCATTTCATCACCATAAATAACATCAATTATCATAAAGTCACAATTTTGCAATCTCTCTGCATTAGCAACTGGACCCCATTTACGCACCCTCAGGTCTTCATGCTGCAACCGAATCTGAGTCATCATCATCTCGGTCCGGTGGTGGACCGCAGATATCACCCCTATATTTATTTCATGTCCCCCAAATTTTACTCCACTTTTGAGGGCAGCCCCTACTACTGAATACCGCCCTCTTGGCCACCATGGCCACATCCATGTCCCTTCCCCATGCTGCAAGAGTTGTCACCTTCGCCCCTCCCCACTTTTGTGCTACATTCTTTTTGGCAACAATAATTCCCATAAGCGATACCCCCTCTGATTGTGATATAGTTCATTACTTGTGTCCAGTATTCCGTTATCCTAGGATAATCCCATATGGTATAAAAAAAGGTTCCCTCGTCCCCGCAACCACGCATGCAGAAGGGGTGTTCTGCCCTCCCCATTTTGTGTAATGTGTGTCTAGTGTAGTATGACCGGTGTAGGATGCAGAGCTGCACTAGTCTGAGGAGTGAGGGTATGCCTACCTCCCTGGGGGATGCCAATGCTTCCTGCCACTCGGAGTCATCAAAGTCACCAATGTCTTGAGACCATTTATCTCTCAGGGGTCCCGTCGGATCGGGCAGGTTATTCACTAATTTACGGTCTGTAAGAGAGGTGGCCTTCTTCGGCATGTAATCAGTCAGCAACCTGTCCTCCATAGGGGATGCCTCCGGGACCTCGGAGCCAGGCGGTAGTGCTGTCATCAGGGTATGTCTTATCTGTGTGTACCTGAACATTTCTGAGGGGGCTAGATCGTATTGTTGCTGGAGACGCACAAAGAAGACTATCTCTCCTCCCTGCCACATATCTCCCACTGTGGATATCCCAATATCATCCCACCGATGCCACAACGCAAGTGTATGACGCAGTGGTCCGAACTGTGCTAAGGTCCTTTTCTTGTCATATAGGGGAGTAAGCATATCCCTTATTCCAAGTTGCGCTCTGTCTGCCTTATAAGCCAGATCCGACTGTGGGGCATGTACCCATAGATTAATCACTTTCAGTTGCGACGCCCAGTAATAAAGTTGTATATTGGGGAGCGCAATCCCACCATCGTACCATCCACGCACCAACTTGGCTTGCGCAATACGCGCTGGTTTATTACCCCACATAAGGTTTGAGACTTACACCGCAATAGCCTTAAGGTAAGATGGCAGCAATGGGTATGGCGTATTCTCCAACACATAGTGGAATCGGGGTAGGGCCATCATTTTAAATAGCGCTGCCTTCCCTAATAAGGTCAGTGGCAGTGTCTCCCAGTGATGTACATCTCTTTTCAGACGTTCCAGCGGTGGCTGCAAATTCTAATAAAAAAATTCCCCTGAGTCGGCAATGACGTAAACTCCTAAATATTTAAACATACTTCCCGCTATCTTAAGCGGGCCACTTTCAGGAAGAGATGGCGGTGGGCCGTGCAGCACATACAGTATGGACTTAGACCAGTTTATGGTGTACCCAGACGCCTTACCATAAACTGTACAAACATCTAGGAGTGTCAGTATGGAGCGTCTCGGTGAGGCCAGATATAACAGGATGTCATCGGCGTATAGGGACACTCAATCTTCCCAGCTATCTGTCCATTTAATGCCCTGTATCATTGGCTCACAACGTATCCACGCCGCCAGTGGCTCTAATACCAGAGCAAAAAGTAGCGGCAACAGTGGGCAGCCCTGGCGCGTGCCTCTTGCTAAGGGAAAGTCATCAGAAATGTGACCATTGGCTGTAACATGGGCCATTGGCTTGATGTACAAGAGTTGAACCCAGGAACAGAATTTGGGACCAAACCCCAGACTATGTAGTACTGCGAAGAGAAAGGGCCATTTGACCATGTCAAATGCCATATGTGCGTCCAGTGAGAGCACCACCGCCAGCTCCTGTACGCACACCACGCGTGCAAGTACACCATATAATCTCCTCAGGTTGAGAGCAGTGTTCCTGCCTGGCATTAAGCCCGATTGATCTGGATGTATGAGCTTTGATAAGTGCGGTGTGAGCCGATTTGCCTACAACTTTGCCAGGATTTTAGCCTCTGCATTTATTCAGGAGATAGGCCGATATGAGGTACATTTATCCACAGGTTTCCCTGGTTTCAGAATAGCCACTATGGTGGCCGTGCGCTGGTCCGGCGGGAGTTCGCCCACCCTTAAACTATCAGTGAACATATTCAGCAAGTGAGGCGTAATGGAATCTGCCGTCCTCTTATAGAGTTCGACAAGTATGCCATTTAGTCCTACAGCTTTGCCCGATTGCAGCGCCCCAATGGCTGCCTGCAGCTCGTCCACCGTGAGATCAGCCTCCAACTTCCGTGCCTCCTCCGGGGTTAGTTTGTGCATAGCGAGGTCCTGTGCATAAGTCAGCGCCTCCTCTAAGGACATCTCAGAGTCCGATGAATAGATTGTATAAAAGTGTTGCGCCAAAGTACGTACTATGGTATGCGGGTCAGTTGTTGCCTGTCCCAGTGAAAAGTTGCGCAATCCATCTATTGCTTTTCTCACTTCTATCTAGCCACGCCAGTAACTTTCCGGCCTTGTCGCCGATGTCATACACTTTTTGTTGTGTGGCCTCCAACTGCTGTCTAGTCAATTCTGTTAGGTGTTCTCTATGTTGGCGCTGTTTAAGGCGTAAGTTGTGGGATGTGTCAGGGGTTGGGTCATTAGTGTGTTGGGTCTCTGCATTGTATAATTCGGACTCTAGATTCCGCAGTTCCTGCTGCCCCTCCCGTTTATGTGCTGTGATGGAAGATATGGCCTGTCCCCTGATGACTGTTTTAAACGCCTCCCAGAGAGTGGTTGAAGAAGCCACGGACCCCGCATTTTCTTGAAAGTAGTGGCTCGTTACTCTTTTGAGTGCCCTCCCAATCTTGGGGACTTGTAGATAACCAGGACGTATCAGGTAGATACGGCGTCGCTCTTGTTGGTAATAAGTGTATCTGAGTAGCAGTGGGGAATGGTCAGAGATGCTCTGGGGCCTGATTTCTATAGTATCTACATTTTTAAGGCTACCCAGCGAACCCAGGAAATAGTCTATTCTTGTTAGGCTATTATGGCCCCTATGACCTAAATGCCAGAGAATTATCATCCAGTCTAGAAGCCCTCGAACTAGAGCAACTAGTCCCTGGGCCCACCCATCAAAAAGACCCGATATTCAGCAACTGTCCTAACTTACAAGTCGGAAACCCCTCCCCCCTCCCCTGGACAGACCACTTTCTCATCCCTTTTACGTGGACACCCCCCTACCACCATTCACCAAAACGTACGACAGCCCAAAAATCCCGGAACTGGTCCAAACTCCCCCAGCCACAGTGGCTAGAGAAACTTGAATCCACCAAACCTACCAAAACCTCCAACCCTACAGAGGGCAACGAGAATTATAACACCTGGATCACCAAATCTCTTGATTTGGTGCTCCCACTAAAAAGTACCAACCCCAAACGAGGGAATGCAACCGCCCCGTGGTACACCACCGACCTTCGAGACGCCAAACGAAACTGCAAAAAAATTGAGAGGAAATGGCGCCTCGACTACTCTCCTACTGTAAAGACAGCCTACAGGGCAGCCATCAAAATCTATAAAACTAGTATTAAACAAGCACAGGCAAAGTACTTCGAGGAAAAAATTAATAAAGCAGCCTCAAAGCCTAAGGAGATTTATCAAATAGCAAAATCTCTCCTTCAACTGCCGCAGACACCATAGGAGCACCGCAACACTCAGGCTCACTGCGACGAGCTAGCGGACTTCTTCTACCAAAAAATAGAAATTTTATTAATTCCTCCTTTTCGTTAAACACCCCCCCCCCCCCCCCCATCGACTACTCTCTGGACCTAGACCCCGTGTCACCATCCCCCGCCACACTTTTACACCTTGCACCCCTGGATCATAGCAATTTAGAGAAAATCATGCAGCAGGTCAAATCAGGCTCACCGAAGGACCTGGCCCCCCCGCGAGCTCTCATCCCGATCTCCAGTCAGATCTCGCCCACTGTACTGGACCTAGTCAACACCTCCCTCCACGTTGCCACCGTCCCGTCCCTATGGAAACAAGCCATGGTCAAGGCTCTTCTAAAGAAACCGAGCCTGGATCAAAACAACCCCTCCAACTACAGACCCATCTCCCTGTTACCCTGGCTCAGCAAACTGCTAGAAATTTAATTTAATTTAATTAATTTAATTTAATTTAATTTAATTTTTAATTATACTCCCCAAAGTAAAGTCAGGTTCTCCGGCAGACATCTGTCCGGCGCGAATCCTGCAACAAATCTACTCCTCTTGTCCTGAACCCCCCATCACCTTCCTTAACAGCTCCCTAGCGCAGGGAGTAGTGACCCCTGCGCTCAAATCAGCCACCATAGTGCCCATTTTAAAGAAGCCTGGCGCCGACCCATCCATCTCAGCCAACTACTGCCCCATTTCCCTGCTGCCCTACCTGGGCAAGGTGCTGGAGCGCTATGTCACCGCGGTATTCAGCACCCACGTAGAGGCCAATGGGGGACTGGCTTCCCGCCAGGCTGGCTTTCGACCTAGGCACTCGACTGAATCAGTCGTGGTATCAGTCCTGGACAACCTCAGGAAGGGTATGGATCACAACAAACACCAGGCGCTGGTACTCCTCGATCTCTCCGCCGCATTTGACACGGTAGACCACACCATCTTACTGTCCCGTGTCAAGGCGGCTGGAATTGAGGGATCAGCCCTGGTGTGGCTTTCCTCATTCCTGAGGGACCGCACCCAGGCGGTCCGGCTAGGAGACTTCACAACCACCCCACTCCCCGTCACGTGTGGTGTCCCCCAGGGCTCTTCCTTGTCTCCACTACTTTTCAATCTTTACATCTTTCCCCTCATTTTCGCTCTTCAGCAGCTGGAGGTCACCGTGTACAATTACGCGGATGACCTCCAGCTCATCTTTGACTTATCCTCCTCTCCCCTCTCTGTCTCTAGCTTCCAGTACACCATGACATTCATCAGGGACTGGATGAACCACAACCATCTCAAGTTGAACCCGGATAAAACCGAGTTGGTTCTTACCGGGGGTTCTTCCAGTCCCTGGAACTCTCTCTTCTGGCCCCCAACCCTTGGCCCCGCCCCCACTCCTTCTACCACGGTCAAAACACTGGGGGTTAAAATGAATAATCAGCTCACCCTTCACTCTCAGATCAGCTCTGTAGTTTCCTCCTGCTTCCTCACCCTCCGAACTATCCGCACTGTCGCTCGTTTCTATTCCCCCCAGGCACTCAAAATGATCATGGCCACTCTAGTGATATCACGGCTGGACTATGCCAACGCCCCCTACAATGGCATACCAGCATACAGTCTAAGGAGGCTTCAGATGGTCCAAAACCAAGCTGCCCGGCTGGTTTTTGGTCTCCCACGCTACTACCACTCTACACCCCTCCTCAGGGAGCTCAATTGGCTCCCTGTCAAGGAACGTTCCCTGTTTAAAACCGCCTGCATGGTTTTCCAGGCCCGTCAAGGCACCGCCCCCGCCTTTATTTCCTCATTAATAAAAGAATATGTTCCCCCCAGAGAACTTCGTTCCTCCTCCAAGTCCCTCCTTCAAATCCCACGTTTCAGGCGCAAAAAGTGGGGTGGGTCCAACTTTTCTACCCTAGCCCCCACTTTCTGGAACTCCCTCCCAGACCACCTTCGTGCGGCTACCCATTATGTTTCCTTCCGTAAGGAACTAAAAACGTTTCTTTTTAAACAGGCCTTCCCTGTGTAACCTCCCTTCCCGGCTCTACCACTGGTTCTTACTTTGTCTCTGTAGCCAATACCCTCCACTAGCGCCAAGAAACCGTTCGGTGCACGCTGCGCTCTATAAATGTTTTAAATTAAATTAAACTGCTAGAAAAACATGTCAACGCAGTCGTGACAAACTTTCTAGAATCTAATGCCATTCTTGACCCCTCACAGACGGGCTTTCGGCCCCTCCACGGGACAGAAATGGCTCTGGTCGCAGTGACGGAGGAGGCAAGAAGGATCTTGGACAGCGGTGAGTCGACGGCTATCGTTCTCCTCGACCTTAGTGCCGCCTTCGACACTGTGAACCACAACATTCTTCTCCACCGTCTTAGCAGAATAGGCATCTCGGGAACGGCAATCACCTGGTTGAGATCTTTTCTCACAGACCGTTCGTTCCAAGTATTTGAGAGAGAATACACCTCCCCCAGCAAAACCCTGAACTGTGGGGTGCCCCAGGGCTCCTCCCTAAGCCCCACCCTTTTTAATGTTTACCTCAGCCCACTAGCCGAGGTCGTCCGCCCCTTTGGAGTAAAAATTATCACCTATGCGGACGACACGCAGCTAGTGGTAGCTCTGGACCCCCCATTCAATTCTCACCAAAGCCTACACAAATGTCTGGAAGCAGTCGCCGCATGGATGACTGCATCTTGCTTAAAGCTAAACGGGGAGAAAACAGAGAGTATGCTCTTGGGAAACATCATCGATAAGCCCATTGAATTAATCTGGCCCCTCTGTCTAGGCTGTCCCCCCCTACCCAAGGAACAAATCAAAAGCCTCGGCATATGGCTGGACAGAGCACTCAACTTCAACTACCAGGCAACTAAGCTATCTGCCATCTGCTTCGGGCTCCTGAGGCTACTGCACAAGCTTCTCCCCCTTCTCCCCTTCCACTCAAGGCGGATCATGGTACAAGGGCTTATCCTATCTCGCCTGGACTGCGGGAATGCCCTATACCTTGGAGCTCCACAGTCCACACTGAACAAACTCCAAATTATTCAAAACTGAGCCGCCAGGACCCTTCTCGAAATCCCCCGGCGAGTCTCAGTCAAAGCCCGACTAAAAGACCTCCATTGGCTCCCCGTAAAATTTAGGATTGAATTCAAGGCCATGTGCATCGCCCACCGGTCTCACTGGGGAACTGGGTCCTCTGATAACCGTCCGCTTGTAAAGACCTACCATCCCAGTAGACACCTTAGATCCGGGTCCTCTCACCTCACCTCACCACAGTGCCTCGAATCAAGAAAGTGAGATGTGGAGGCCGCTCACTCTCCTACAACCTGGCCAAGATCTGGAACACACTCCCCCTCGCATTCAGATCAGAGCCTAAACTGCTGATATTCCGAAAGCTCCTTAAAACGTGGCTTTTTAACAAACTGGTATAGGTCCCAGCAACTCTGCCTTAGCCCTAAACCTCTGCAGCGCTGGGACGCCTCTTGGTAGCCATTGCGCTATATAAATTGTCATTTCATTTCATGGACACTCGAGTGATATGTGAATTGGCGATCTGTTGGGTGCTGTCTTCTCCACACATCTGTAAGACCCATTGCGTCCATGAAACCTCCAAGACGCAACACTCCCGAGGCTGCCACCCTCAGAGGTAACAGATCCAGGGATTCATTCAAAATAGCATTAAAGTCCCCTCCAATAAGTAGCTCCCCTTCCGGTAACCCAAGTAAGAACACACTAAGACCTGGGAAGGCCACCGCGTGCAGCGTGGGGGGATGTAAACAGACACTATGTTTAAGGGATCGCCCCTCCCACTGTGTAACTATTGAGGCAAATCTCCCTAACCCATCAGATTTAACTTCTTTTATTATCAATGGGACCTGTTTCTTCACCAATATGCCCGCCCCCCTGGATCCAGACGTGAATTCTGAATGCACCTCCATTTTGTATCCCCATCTGTCCATCGCTTTGCTTGATGTGCCCATAAGATGTGTCTCCTGCAACAATACCACTGCCGGGCCACTCCTTTTGATGCATTGCAGAACCAGGCCACGTTTTATTTAATCTCCCAGGCCGCGTACATTCCACGTGAGTATGGAAAGAGTTGGCATCGCGGAGATGGGGCCTTCAGCTGTCAACCTGTGCTACGTCACCCATTGCCATGCCCGACGGACCTACTAAAGCTAGTGACTTTTCTCAGAATTGAACTTGAGTGCTTCACCGTGTGCGCTAGTACTGCATAACTATCTTCGTACATAACAATGAAAGAACCATTATACCAAGAACCTAGTAACAATCCCGGTCCCCCTACCCCCTCCCTGCCTCCCTTCCATGCGGACCCAAAACTGCCCGCCACCCCAAATCAGCAGAGTGCTTGGAACCCAGTCCCTGAAACGTTACTTGCATGTACGGGAGCGTGAAGTCTGAGGAATACAGCATCTGCCCCCTGCCCCAGAGTCCTTATCCATCGATACATACACCGTAGTCATAGTGTCGAGGTGAGCCTTAACATGCATCAGTCTTTACCCTCCTTATGTGGAGGAGGGTAGTCCCAGAGGGGCTCACTCTCTGGAGTACTTTTGCAATTGTTCTGCCTCTTCCCCTCCTTGTTCAATGTCCTCGGAATCACCTTCTCTCCCAAGACGTCGTCGTCGCCTTTGTGCGCGTCCGGACCTCTCCGCCGGTCGCCACCCTTCAAGCCAGTCGTGGGCCTCCTCCGGCGTTTCAAAAAACCAAGTTTTGCCATCTGCCACCACACGGAGCTTTGCCAGATAGAGCATGGAATATGGTAGCTCGCAGGCCCTGTGCGCCTTTTTGACCTCAAAGAAACTTCTGCGGCGTGCGGAGACCGCCGCCGTATAGTCTGGGAAAAAAGAGATCACAGAGTTTTGTACTCGGATGGGCCGTGCCACCCAGGCCATTTGAAGAATGGCGTCTCTGTCCCGGAAGTTGAAAATGCGGGCCAGCACCGGTCCTGGGGAGGCTCCAGGTTTCGGTCTGCCACCTGGTACCCTATGTGCCCGCTCCACAGAAAAAAAGGTAGAGAGTCCTTTAGATTGCAGTCGCGCCTTTATGAGATACTCAATGTAGAGGTCCATGGCGGGGCCGAAGCCCCGTAATTCGAACATTATTTCGGTGGGAGCGCCCTTCCTGGTCGTTTAGCTTTGCAGCCATACACTTATTATAAGCCTCCAATTGTGTTACCTTCTTGATCAGGAGTGTAGTATCTTTAGTGAGAGACGCAGTCACCTGTCCCACCTCTGTGACTCTGCCAGACATTTTCTAAAAGTCAGCTTGTAGGAACGTGACATCCGTTAAAATGGAGCCCACCGTGGTCTGCATATGGTGGAGGGCCGCCATTATATCTTTTAGCGTCACCTTGGGGCCGCCCTCCTCCTCCTTGCCTTTGTGAGCCGGCCCTTTACGTTCTGGTAATGGAGGAAAGTCTTTAGTGTATGCAAACTTATCCAGCTTTCCTTGCTGGGTCGCGCGGGATCCCTTGCCACTCATTTTCTTCTTCGCAGCTGTCCCCCTCTGCTGCTGCTCTGCTTCACGGATGGTACAACTATTTTTCAGGGGGAATCAACCGATATCGACTGAGAGGCCCTATTCCTGACACCCAACTACGCTATTGGGTGTACCTACGTCCTGCGTCAGACCGGCACTGCCCCGGGGGGGGGCCCACTTTACCCTCAGTAATGCTCTGCCGCTGCTTTTACGCCCCCGACTGAACCCGTGTCTCATTCACTTCTCTTCGGGCTGTAGCCTGTGGTAGCCCTGCAGTTTTTCACCCTCAGGCAGCGTCCATGTAATTTGGAACTATTTTTATGTGCCCCTCAATTCCGCTACTTATAGCAATGCTTCACACCTGGTCGTCTCTCACTGCTCCCAGATACAGCCTCACAGCCCTCAGATGGGGTACCTTTAGCAGTATCGCCTCCAGCCCGGTCGGGGCAATTTCCACTTTCCCATGAAGCATCAGATGAGCTCCAGCGTCGTCTCTGATACTGCAGCTCGATTCCTCGCCGCAGTGCCAGCACGTCCCCACGGCGATGGTTCCTCTCCTCAGCGCCAGACAGGCCTCCGTGCCCGACTCGGTCCGCGGCCCACGTTTACCCGGGGGAGGGCTCCACTGCTCCACAGCACCAAATCGGGAAGCAGCCGTCAGCGTCGCCACTACCCCGGCCTGCTCTCGTTTATTCCGTCGACATGTGCAGCCTCTTCTTTGACCCTCTCAGCACGCCACGCAGCAGTAGTGTGGGCGGGCCACTAAATTTAGGTCCCGGTTTTAGGCAGTTGTACAGGCCTCAATCTGCCGCCTCCTGTAACGTGAGTTGCCGACCACGGAGGGACTCCAGCGCCAGATTGATCCGTTCCGCTCCTCCTCCGGTGCTCAAATTCGGTCTCTGGGTACAATTTCAAGAGCCGATAATTGCGCCGATTACTGGGGGAGACGGTCTCACCCTCGGAGTCCCTTTAGACTGCAGCCATCTTGCTTGGCTGCTAGCCACGCCCCTGTTTTAGCATTTTTAAGTGTTATTTTATTTAAACCCTGACATATTGACCGCCTCTCTTACCTGCACGGAGCTCTCACTCTCCTGACCGCCACAGGTGATCCCGATTGAGCGGAGAGAGTGTTTCCTTCATTTCCTGTGGAGTTCCAGTGACGGCCGCCACCGTAAGGGTGGTGGTGACGGTCTATCTCTTTTCGATCTTTTAGCTTTTTAGCATTTCAGGTTGGGGGCATATTTAATCAAGGAGAATCAAACGTGCAGCGCACCGAAGGCACGCCTATGGCAAGCCTGTGCGCGCTAAGTTCGCGCTGAGCGCCAGGGATGCTGCCCAATTTTTAACTCACCAGAAGGACCGCAAGTTATATTCTGGTAAGGATCTACACAAATTAAATACCCTTGCTACAAATGGGCCCAAAGACTGTATTTGCTTAGATCCTAGTTTGTTAGATGCAAAGATTGCAGAAAAATTTCCTAACTGTGGCTTCCGCTTCCAGACAGAACTGACACCCCATATCTCTCTCCCTCCCAATGTGCCAATAACGCCTAAAGTCACGGACACAATGCAGTGCGCTCTCATCAAGTCCGGGTCTTTATCGAAACATAGGTTAGACATCGCTGAGTTGATTGAGGCTCAGCAATTAGACATTTTTTATCACTGATGTATCAGGACAAGATTTCACTGATAAGGCGGCAGGACAAGATTTCTGCCAGGCTGTCCCCAGGGTTTCATGGTATTTAGACAATAGAATTGGGGAAAAAGGAGGTGGAATTGCACTTCATTAAAGCATCCTTCAAACTCATACCGAGCCCAGATTGTGAAGCCTTCTCCTTCAATCTAAAAAAAGCCAATAGCTTTGCATTCAAAGGGGTCCTACTCTATCGTCCACCAGGAAGCAAAACTGGATTTGTAAACACAATCAATTAAATCCCTGCTTGAAACCTATGCCGTAGAGAGTTCAATTAATCTTCTGGGCGAATTTAATTTTCATCTCGAAGATAGCTTAGGCCTGGGCGGTAAATTTCGTTCCGCTCACGGAATTTGCAATATTTTGACATTTTTGCCTTCCGCGGTGAGCGCGAAAATGTCAACACTTTCGCAATCTGCTGCGAAACTGAAGTATTTTCTTGTTTGCGCTTTATAAATGTGTTCTTGCGCGCGGCAGCAACTTACCGGGTCCCTGCGTTCGCCGACGAGTTTTCCTATCTGTTCGTGTGCACCACGAGATGTTGGATTGTGGGAACAGGGCGCGTTATCCCGCATGAGTTTGCGATCGCGAACACGTCATTCGACCCGGAACAGGAAATAAGCATCGCAAGCAAGATGGCCGCACCCATTAGCGACCGCATGGGCAAGTTGGAGATAAATTTCCCCGCGAGCACGTAAAAACACATCAGGAACGGGAGGGAAAAGCAATCTCTGCATCTTTGCGAAAGTTTTGCGTGCTCGCAGAGATTTTGTGAAATTTTTCGATAATTTGCAAAAGTCAATTTTGCAAATTCTGCCCACCCCTAGTTTGGACTCAAACACCATCCCACTAACTGATCTTATGACTATGGCAGGGTTTAACCAAATAGTTAGAGGCCCTACACACCAAACCGGTCATACCCTTGATGGTATATTTATTAATAACAAACTAATCATGATCAAGGATATTCTGCCTCTAATATGGACAGATCACTCAGCTGTTATTTTTGAGTTACATGATCTTCTCACGGACAAGATCAGCAGCCCAAAGCAACCTAATAGGACATACCATAGTTGGAAACAGGTCGCCAGTAACGTGCTAATGATCAACTGTCTAATACTCAAATTAAACTTCCGGATGTTGTGCAAGTAGCTTCATTCAATTTAACAATTGGTTCTCACACACGGCTGATAAGATAGCCCCTCTTAAAAAAAACTCAATAAAAAGACACTCCCCATGGCTCCCTGGTTTTCGGAAATACTCAGAGCCAAGAAACAGGAGTGTAGGCAACAGGAAAAATGCTGGCGAAATAATTATAATGTGCACAAACTCGCCATTTATAAGCTCTTATTGGCCGAATATAAAAACCTGATAATGACACAAAAGTCCTCTTACTTCTCTAAACAAATTGAGGAGGCAAACAATTCTACTAGGGAACTCTTTCAAGTAGTCTCCAAATTATCTGGACCATTAGTAACAAATAATATGGAGCTGTCACAAGAGTACTACAACTCCTTAGCGCAATACTTTCTGAAGAAACTGGATCAAATATACACTATATTTGATACCACTACTCACACAGATAAAAGCATTATAACCAAGGATGGGTCTTCTGCAGATACGACTTTCACCAAATTTAAATATATAACCAATGAGAAAATTATCACTTTTATTCAGCAGGCTAAATCATGCTCCCCCTACGATCCTCTTCCCCCCACTGTGTTTAAGCTAGCCCCTAAGACGCTGGGTCTTTGTCTTACCACTATTTTAGCTCCATGTTTGCTCAGGGTGTATTTCCTAGTATCTGGAAAAAGGCTTCTATTTTGCCATTACTAAAAAAGAAAACAATCTTGATCCCATGGAATCGAATAACTAAAGACCGAGTTCACGTCTTTCTCTCCCTGCAAAGCTGGTAGAAAAAAGCATGAATGAACAGTTAACTCAATACCTGCAGTCCAACAACTGTCTGGATGAAACACAGTTTGGCTTCAGGGCAGAACATAGCACAAACGAAATCATAACAATCCTGGATGCAGGAGGAGCTGCCACTCTGATTTTGCTCGCCCTGTCGGCGGCCTTCGACACAGCCGATCCCAATCTCTTACTAAAGTGTCTGGAGTCCATTGGTATTTCCAACAAAGCACTTACACTGGTTTCTTCCTTCCTGTCCAGTAGAATACAGTCCCGAGTCCGGTCCCTTTGTTATCCCATGTGGAGTCCCACAGGGATCATACTTATTAGATCTTTTGGACAGGCGTTGACGTCTTAGGCAGACGATACACAAATTGTCTTGTCTGTGTCAAAAATGTATTTACCACCGATGCAAAATTTTAAGGACTGCATGCGGGATGTCAGCTCTTGGATGAGCTTTCACTGCCTTAGATTGAATTCAGATAAAACTGTACTAGTGATCTTTGGCAATTTTCTGCTGAACTGGTCACAGAGCTGGTGGCCCGTTGAATTAGGGACGGCACCAGTTCCAGTCGCCAAAGCAAAAAACCTTGGCGTGATCATTGACAATAAACTGAACTTTGAGGCACAAGTTAATGCTATTTCCTCATCAAGTTTCTTTTTGCTTAAAATAGTCTATACATATTACCTATTATTCCCATAGACAGCAGGAACGCAGAGATCACTTACTGATTCTTGCTAAATTAGACTATTGTAATGGTCTATATCTTGGAGTGCCCGAGAAACAACTTAATAAGCTGCAAATGATTCAGAATGCGGCCACCATCCTTCTGCTAGGAATTCCTAAGCATCTTTCAGTTCGGAAACACTTGCAAAAGCTGCACTGGCTCCCAGTTAAGAGCCACATCATCTTTAAGGTCCTCTGCACTACCTACAAGGCACTCCACAACTCTGGTCCTAAGTCTCTGAGTCACCTATTATGTTGGTATGTTCCTAAAAGGCACCTAGCAACTCCCACATTTTCTAAAGCCAGTTGGGGTGGAGGAAGCTTTAGGGTGGCGGCCCCTAAACCTCGGAATGATCTTCCTTTCTCCATCAGAACACTTCCAACCTTGTTTGCTTTCAGGAAGGCCGGAAACTTGGTTGTTCCGTAAATAGTGACCTGTGCCTTACATGAACTTGCTACTCCAGATCTCAGCGCCAAGATACCTTTGGGTATTCATGCGCTTAATAAATATATTAACATAACATAACTAATGTGTTTGACTGGCTATGTGGCCAACAGCAATACATAATTACCTTTAGGTATGTGTGTACTATGAGCTTCCTGTAAGTTAAAATGGGTTCTGCGAAATCAGCAAGAGAGAAAGGTCTTATGATGCCACCGAGCCCCACAGGTACTTATGAGGGTTACAACACACATACAGGCTGATTCCCCATCTCCTGCCCAACCCTCCAACTCCATCAAAGACTAAGAGAAGATGCCAAAACAAATAACCGCATTTTTGTGGGCAGAACAACCTAGACTCTGCTTTTTTAGCCTGCCCGCATACCTAAAAATACTCCAAAGCACCCACAGGTTTTGGTACAACAGTCCAGTTTATCTTCAGAGTGCACATCTATTTTTTATTTATTTATTAAAAAGGAACTATAAATTTGTAGACATAAGAAGAGCTGTGAGGTGGGTATTATGAATGTGTGGATCTTTACAAATCCTGCTGAATAAAATACACAAGCAAAAGGAAGGTGCATGTGAATAGTCATGTAAATGCACTAAAAGATTATTTTTTTTCAAATTAAAACAGTTTCGGTTCCTGGGGTTTTTGAAGTTTGGGGTAGCTTTAAAGTTTATGCCAAAGGATATACCAGTGGTAAACATTATGGATTCCTACAGTCACTGAAGACACAACTAGAAAATCTAGAGAACACCCCAGCAGACCTAGAACACAGGAGGCAACACTTACTGCTCTTCTGAAACCAGGAAAAGACATCCAGGGGCCATACTATGGAAAATACCATGGGAGCACAGTTGGCATGTGCGTCCACTTGATGCGCCCCTGGGGCACTTTGGTATTGGTAATATGGATATTGATGCGTTTATCGATAAAAATGAACTATTGTCCTTATTAACCGAATCTCCCGCTCTGAACTGCACATCTACCTATGAATGCAAGTAAGTAGACAGGCAGACTTTGATATTTCTAACATAGCTATCCTGATTGGGCGGTTGACACCTCAGTCTCATCGCTCTTTAGTTCAACGGTTTCCCAGTGCTAAAGTGGTTTCTTAACACCTGTAGTATCTGGAAGGAGTGTGGGAGGTGCATCTAGCTTGACCCTGGGCGTTACAGGGCAGAATTCGGATAGGGACAACATGGACCCAGGAAACTGAGTTTGATTTGTGTGAAGCTACAAGGGGCTGGTGATTCCAGTGTTACTAAACAATGTTTGTGATGACCACCTTTGTCTAGGAGCAGCTAGTGGCAGACTATCCGGCTCACTTCGGAACATGTTTGATGCTAGTCTTCTCATGCTACAGGATAAAATGTGATGATATGTACAATTATTTTTTGACAAAGTGTATTTTATGGTCGACCATTATTGAAATGTACTCTTGTATATAATGATATTGCATTGTCTTTGAAAACTGTATCATATGAAAATTTGAGTTCATGCAGGTTTTATTATAACATATTGCATATTCGCCTCACTTTACAATACTACGTATGCAGTCTTATTTTGTTTTATTGAAAAGCTCATTCAAACTGTTTGATGTAAAAAATGCAAATGATGAGCTCATAGTATGTATATTGTAAGAGTGCACCATGTACGATTTGCACCTATGATTTGACAAACAAACTAGGAAAACGTCAGTTAATTTGTTCTATCCAAATTACTAAAATCGTCATGAATTCCCAACTAAAGCATATGGAGACTAGGTTCCCAAACAGATAAAAAAGACTTAGGGGCCGATTATGATGGCGGACGGACCTGAGTCGATCCGCCACCATAGAGTAGGAGGGAACCTCCGCATGGCCTGCGAAGTTCCCTCCTCTGCAATTAGGATGTGACCGCCACCCTGGCGGTTACATCCTCTATTTTTAGCATTGCGGCGGTGCGGCTTCAAGCTGCATCCGCCGCAATGGTAAAAATGCATACATTGCATTTGTATGCAGAAAGCGGCAGGCACCGTGCGGTGCCTGCCGATTTCTGCATACAAATGCATGGGGGTACCATAGGTACCCCACATGTGCACCCCCCACCCCCCCTTCACCCAGGGGGCCTGCAACGGGCCCCCGCAGTGAAGTTACACATGCTTTTCCACGGCAGAAAACCCGCCGCGGAAAAGCATTTTTAACAGCCCATCCTAATATGGCTGACGGTGTCTAAGAGACACCGTCACCATATTAGAGCTTTTCCGCCGCGGTTGTAAGCCAACCCGCGGCGGATAAGCTGCGGACGGAAACCAGGACCCACCAGCCATCCTAATGTGGCGGTGGGTCTTTGGTGGGTCCGCTGCGGTTTTTCCGCATCCGAAAGCCACCGCCGGCCCGGAGGATGCGGAAAAACCGCAATCGTAATAGGCCCCTTAATACGTTTCCCTGGCCTAAGGAGAGAACATTTGACACAAACCTAATTGAGCACACTAAAACACATAAAAAAAGGATACACAGAGCAGAAGAGAGACAAAAGAAAAGCGGTGTTAGAATTGTTGGCTATCTTTTAAGAGGTTTAATCGGATAGAATCGAGGTCGATGAAAGGCTACTAGCGGGGCTCAGAGTTGCATTGTTCGGTCAACATAGGAGAGAGGCTAACCAAGAGATAGAAGAGCAAAGAAGCCTGGTACCTAGCCACCCGCAACACAGGAAAAACAAAATGGCACCAGTGCGTGCACACGAGGGAAGCAGCGACGAGGATATGTGTTGCTCCTCACAGGCGCACAACAAAGATAGACAAACAACGAGGAAGATAATAGCTAAAAGGGAAGGCAAAGCCGTTTTATACCCATTCTGCGACCTATTAGCAGATTGGACTGAGGAGAGGGACCCATATGATAGGTCTTGGCTAAGGGAAGGATCGTTTGAACCAGAGGGCATGGCAGTAGAGGAGGACTTCATCAGGCACGAAGGAGGAAGCCCTAATTGGGTCTTCCTCTACATCAGTGATACCCAAAGTATGGCCCCCTGATCCACAGCAGTACTGGACTGCTGCTCACTCCATTCAGCATTAACACCAAAATATGTTAAATATACAGGCAAGCCCTTATTTAAAGGTTAATTGAAGTTAAAGAAAGGAAGTGACTAAATTGTCCTGCACCACTTACCTTTAGAAACACCTTTACTATCAAAGCAATCTTGGACCAAAAGAGCACCCTCTCCACCCCAGACCCCCTCCTCCATCCCCACCCCGCTGATCGCCACCTAGCTGGCATTGATGCGGCTCTTGGTCACTTAACAGACCATAGTTTGTGGCCTTTGAGAAAATGTTTGTGAGTACCCATGCTCTACATGCAGTGATGCCTTGCAAAATGGGAATATTATGTTTAGGAAAAAACCATAGAGTCACCTAGTGTGAGAGTGTGCCCGTTATTACAGAAAAATGCGACGGGATTATATATGTGCCATGGGCCCAGATAGTTAAAGAGGGGTTGAGAACAAAGTTACAGCTATTGCTGAATGGGGAAGGGAAGTGGATTACATGCTTTGAAAAAATACAGTAGGTATCAATCTAGGGATAGGAGACATTAAGAGTCTGCTAAGCAGTCTAACTGGGGAGCAGACGAACACAGTGGTTGCCCAAGCTCACATTCCAACAATCACACAAATACCCAGCATGACGGGGTCGCATTTAATATGCACCGGATCTGTGCCGCCCTGAGAGAAATATTTCCTGACCGCCCTGATCTAGAAGGGCTAATGGCAGAGACCGTGAAGCCAGAGGAAAGAATAAACAATTTCTTGAGTTGACTTCAGGGAAAGATGGGGAGAATAAACCAGACAGCTGTGGATCGATGCAGGCCGACAAGTCACATTTGTCTACAATATTCTTAATAAGGGTCACCAGACGAGATACAGAGTGGACTGGACAGCGTAGTTCGTTTAGATACCAAACTCTGGTGGGAGATACAAGCTCACATACTCCACTACCATAACAAAATGCAAGAGAAGGATAGAGAGAAGCAGGAGCAGGCCCAAAGAGACACAGCAAATCTAGTTTAACACAAGTTGAAAAAGACTGCCCTCCAGCAGGCGGTGATGGCCGCAACCACACAAATGGTATCAGTCACAATGCTGGCTCCAACGCAAAACTTTAGAGGGTAACAAACAGGAAGTCCAGGACCAAGACCAGGTTATGGAGTGGATGCCAGGAAGGTAGGGTCACCTGGCAGAGAGGTGCCAAACAAAGGAATACCATGAGCAGCAGAAGTTAGTGAACTAGGGCTAGCCGTCAGAAACCCCCACAAACGCCCCTCCACAAGGTAATCAAAACAGGTCATATGCCCAGTCGCAGGGAGGTCCTGGGTTCCAGAAATTGGGCAAACATGTTGCAGCCACAGACAGGGAACACAGCACAACAGGGACTGGGGCCACAACCCCAGCAGGGAGGAGTGACTGAGGGGAGGTAGCGCCTTCTCGCAATCATAGAGCCAAAATACACAGTAAAATAGGCCCCAATAGTAAATAAAGGAAATAATAATAATACCAATGACCTAACCCCCAACAGCTCATCCTCAATAGTAAGGACAAACAGCATCCGCCTTTCCTCTTTTCCAGAAAAGAAAGGACTACAAACAGCATTAGAGGCTCAAAAATTTTACTTGCTCACAGGAATTCAGGGCTGCTGTGGGCTGTGTCATCAGGTGTCCATATTAGGTCAGGAATCGACGATGATGCCATGGGAGCACAGATTAATGAGGTTGCCTAAAGTGCTTAGAAAAAACATGCCCCACTCGGCGGCTGAACCCCAAGGGATGGGTTGGCTGACCATCCCCTGGGACAGGACAGTCTGTCGAGGCATCAGAGAAGAAGAAAAAAATCAGTTTAAAGAGCAGTCACCCACATCCACGGCCAAAGACTAATGAGACGTACTCCAGTCACCATTCCAATAGGTTCGCAGTTCCTCTGGCCTCACGCCCAAGCTTGACATTTCCCTCATGGCGTGCAGTTCAAACAGCGCCTCAAAATTGCACCGAAGGCCTCAATGCAATGGAGGCCTCATTTTTGGTAATGAACAAAGCCATCTTCTTGTCTTCTTGTACCTAGGATGATAAGATCTTACAACTTCACAGCCCACACACACAGGAGACAATACACCTAGAGGCCTTGGTGGGGTGACCAGATGTCTCAGACGTGCCTGGATAGTCCTGATTTTTCTTTTTTGATTATCTATCCCAGAAGATTTGACAGGGTTTTGGGAGGCTCTACCAAACTAGGATCCAAAACCCTACCCCACCCCCCTCAGGATGCTGGGGGCACCCCCTTTCAGGTTCAACCACTTTCCAAGCATAGTATACTCACATTCTCCAACCCTGCAGGCACTATACAGGAAAAAGTTGGGCCTAACTGCTGAGGGACAGTACAGGGAGGGGGTCAAGAACCTGTGGGCAAGGGAAACAATGAACAGTGCTGCTCAAGGAAACAGCCCAAAACTAAAAGTAATAACTGCCCAAAAGGAAGATGCTTGATCAAAGGCAGGGTCGAGATCAGCGAAACCCGGTATCTGAGGCTCGAGGGAGGCCAACATTACACACCACATGCTGGGAACAGGGAGGAGCACAAGCATCAAAACGTACTCACAGGGCAAGTGGCAGATACCAGCAACACCAAACAGCGATACGCCCCTTCTTCCCACATTTCCACGCACAAATGACAATACTGAGCTATGCAACGCTTCAGCAAAACTAGCGTCACCCATAGGACTCCCACTAAAAGCCACAGTTCTATCCCTACCAGTATTCATGAGACCACCTCACAGACATACCCAACACTGATCTGATCATTCAGAAACGAAATGTTGAAGGTCCAGGAGGTCAATGACTTAGAAAAATAATATCTGTCTAGAGAACAATAATAACCCTCTCTCCACAAATCACTAAAAGACGTTTTTTTTATAGGGGTCACCTTCCAGTGTCTCGCTAGACTGTGACTATTGTACTGTTGGGACCATAACCCTAGGGTAAAATACAGGGTCACCAAAACCAAACTAATGGAGTATGTGTAATCTTTCTGAGTTAACAATCAACCAAGTTCTTTTATAAAAAAAAAAAAAGCAAGGTAACAGAGTAAAAAGCAAAGTGCACCACACGGCTTGTCGTCAACCCCCACGAAGAAGGGAAAAAGGAAATTTCCGAACTTATTATTATTATTATTATTATCAATTAGCATTTATAGAGCGCCTGGCTACCCTTAGGCATCCCCACGCTAAAATGACACACTTAAGTCACCACATGAGAAACAACCTTATTGAGGCAAGCTCTGGAAGAGCCATGTCTTCAACTGTTTCCGGAAGGATAGGTGGTTAACAGTTGCGTGCAGCTGCTCCGGGAGGAAGTTCCATAATTTAGCTGCGTAAAAAGAGAACATACGTCCCATTGACCGTGCTCTCTTTGTTTGAGAGATTGACACCCGAAACTGGTTTGCTGACCGGAGACATCTTGATGGCTGATAGAATTTCATGAGAAGATGAATTATCTTGGGGCCTGTCTCCCAGAGGGTTTTATGTGCTATGCACAGAGCTTTAAACGTAGTCCGCTCCGCAATTGGCAACCAGTGAAGTTTCCTAAGTGTAGGCTTCACTGGATGGCGGTAGGGGGTGTGGTGGAGCAGCCTGGCTGCACAGTTTTGCACCACCTGCAACTTTCTTATAGTTTTCTCTGTGGTTCCTAAGTAAAGGGCGTTCCCATAATCTAATGGTGAGAGCACCAGTGCCTGTACATCAACCCTTGTGCTTGGCTGGGTAGTAAAGGTAGGACTTTTCGTAGCATTCTAATAATTCCAAAGCAGCCTGCTGCCACCTTGATTGCCTGGCTCTTGAAATTGACGGATTTGTCTAGCCAGGCGCCTAAACTCTTTATATGCTCTTTAGGGGTTGGAGCTGGTCCCAGGCATTTAGGCCAGTTTAGTCCTATTTGGTCTTGTCTTCTTTAAGTTTGAGGCAAGACTGATTCATCCAGGCTGCTACTGTTTCCAGATTAATTGGTGTACTCTTTGGCTGCTTTAACGCTACCACCAGTTGTGTGTCATCTGCGTAGGTAATGATTTGGATCCCATAAGGAATAACCACCTCTGCCAGTGGTTTAAGATATACATTAAATAGGGTGGGGCTCAAAGATGATCCCAGGGGGACTCCGCAAGTAAGGGGCCAGTTTTTTTAGATGCAATTCCCCTCAAATACCTGTAATGTTCTTGCTTTCAAAAAGGATTCAATCCAGGTCAGGATTATGCCCGATACTCCCACCCTTCTGACCTCTGTCAAACAAGTTGTAATTGACAGTGTTGAATGAGGAGCTCAGGTCGAGTAATCTCACTGCTACAGTCCCTCCCTGATCAAGAATTTTCCTGGATTTTTTCACGACAGCTAACAATGCTGTCTCTGTCCCATGGTTAGGTCTGAATCCTGTCTGATTGGTATGTAACAGGGCGTGATTTTCTACAAAGTCTGATAGAAATGTGGTTACATATTTCTCAAGAATTTTGATGTTCCCCGTGAGCGAAGAGACAGGCTGGTAGTTACTCCAAATCTCTGGGTCCAGATTAGTTTTTTTAGAAGGGCCCTTTCCATGGTATGTTTCCAAGTCCGGGGTACCAACCCGCTAGATAACGAGGAATTTAGTACCTCTAGCAGAGCTGGTAGGATAATTTCTTATACTTTGCGGAGCTTTGACAGTGGCGCCAGGTCTAACAGGGATCCCGCTTGGACCTGCGCAAAGATTTGTAACAGTGTGGCCAGGTCCAGGGTAGGATCGTTTTCTAGACATGGAGTCATGTTATGTGTGGAATCTACTTCCCACTCCCCGTTATTTACGCTTGTGTTATGGAGGAAAAAGTTATAGACATCTAGAATTTTTTGTTAGAAAAATTCCGCTAGTTCATCGCACCTACTCTGGGCTGATGCTAACGCAGATCCGGCTCTATGCACCTAGTGAGTGATTTTATGCCAATGGAAGGAGGAAAAACCCATAGGCCCTCGCCGAGCGGTCTTCTTAACACCCTCATTAGTGCACCGTTCCTTTGTGTAATAGAGCCCCTCCATGGCGATCACACGCGGGAACTAAATACTGCAAACTTATCAAATTGGTCAGAAGGAACACAGTCACCGGTGGAGCACAGGGGTCTTCGAAGGGACTCACACCTCAAACTACAATATCACAACAAAGGTTATGTATATCTGTATAGTTGTGTACCACATGCCTCCTATTTATAGCCCCACACTTGAGTACCACAGAGGAACTGCTGGGTCAAAAAGATTCAATAATGGGGAACTACAGCGACTTAGGGACCTTTCAATGTCATCTCCAATTATACTAAACAGAACACCAGCATCCCACATGCACTGCACAGTGCCAATGTTACATAACACCTGGTATCAGCACATGACTACAGTAACATCCAATCATCGGCCAGGTCATGCTATGTCTGCTCATTGATCCTAGACGTGGTATGAGCACATAAGCTGTACCTGTCCCAAGAAGTCCCCAACAAAGCAAAATTCCTAATTCACCTCTATCTGTGCAGGATAAAGGCCAACATGCAACCCAACAAGATAGAACAGCACAGTGTAGTTGTAAATCTGACCTGATACAACACCAACCCAACAGCGCTCTACGTCTTCACTGAACCCACTGATATCCAAACCAAGCTGGACAGAATTTTAGGAAGGGTACCATAGGGGACAATATCACCTGGCCCGAGATGTCCCAGAGAAGAGATTTTTGGAGGTAGCCAAACCCCAAGTCAGTGCACAAACATGTCTGGTCCAACGTGCAAATGTGGATCAAGAGTCAAGTCAAGTCAAGTCAAAGAATTTATATAGCGCACTACATACCCATAGGGTCTCAAGGCGCTTAGGGAGGGGAGGAGGATTACTTGTCAAATATCCATGTTTTAAGTTGCTTTCTGAATGCTAGGTGGTTCTGGGTAAGGCGAAGGTGAGTGGGGAGTGAGTTCCATGTTTTAGCAGCCAGGTATGAGAAGGATCTGCCTCCCATGGTGGTCTTGTTGATGCGAGGTACAGTGGCGAGGGCTTGGTTGGAAGAACGTAGTTGGCGGGGGGGGGGTGTAGAAGGACAGTCGTGAGTTGAGGCCTTCTGGTCCGATGTCGTAGAGTGATTTGTGTGCGTGGGTTAGCAGTCGGAAAGTGATCCTCTTATTGACGGGTAGCCAGTGGAGGTCTTTCAGGTGACCGGAGATGTGTTCGTTACGCGGGATGTCTAATATGATCCTGGCTGAGGCGTTTTGGATTCGTTGGAGTTTCTTCTGGAGTTTAGCGGTGGTACCTGCGTAGAGGGTGTTTCCGTAGTCCAGTCTGCTCGTGATCAGAGCATGGGTGACTGTTTTTCTGGTTTCGGTGGGGATCCAGCGAAATGTTTTTTTGAGCATGCGGAGAATGTTGAAGCAGGATGAGGATACGGCGCTGACTTGTCTGTTCATTGAGAGTGAAGAATCCAGGATAACGCCTAGGTTCCGTGCGTGGTCTGTCGGGATGGGTGCTTTTCCAAGGGCTTCCGGCCACCAAGAGTCGTCCCATGCAGAGGGGGATGTACCTAAGATGAGGACTTCTGTTTTATCAGAGTTGAGTTTCAGACGGCTGTGTTTCATCCATTCGGCAACTTCTTTCATTCCTTCGTGTAGGTTAGTTTTGGCTGTGCTGGGGTCATTGGTGAGAGAAAGGATCAATTGGGTGTCATCCGCGTAGGAGATGATGTTGAGGTTGTGTTGGCGAGCGATGGTCGCAAGGGGGCTCATGTATACGTTGAAGAGGGTGGGACTGAGTGAGGATCCTTGTGGTACGCCACAGATGACTTCAGTGGCCTCGGACTTGAATGGTGGAAGGCGGACTTTCTGGGTTCTTCCGGTGAGGAACGAGGTGATCCATTCAAGTGCTTTTCCTTGTATTCCGATGTTTCTGAGGCGTTGTAAAAGGGTGCTGTGGCAGACTGTGTCGAAAGCTGCAGAGAGGTCGAGGAGGATGAGGGCGACTGTGTCTCCATTGTCCAGTAGAGTTCGAATGTCGTCTGTTGCTGCGATAAGGGCGGTCTCAGTGCTGTGTTTTGCTCGGAAGCCAGATTGTGAGGAGTCGAGGGATTTGTTGGCTTCGAGGAAAGCGGCGAGCTGGTTGTTGACAGCTTTCTCGATGACTTTGGCCGGGAAAGGAAGGAGTGATATGGGGCGGTAATTTTTGAGTTCGGTGGGGTCCGCTGTGGGTTTTTTCAGAAGGGCGGTGAGTTCAGCGTGTTTCCAGCTTTCCGGGAAGGTGGCGGAGTTGAAGGAGCAGTTGATGACGTCTCGGAGGTGCGGAGCTATGACGGAGTCTGCTTTGTTGAATATGTGGTGAGGACATGGGTCATTGGGGGATCCTGAATGGATGGAGTTCATCAGGCGGATGGTGTCCTCAGTGGAGATTGGGTTCCAGTCGTTAAGGGTGTTCAAGGGGGGAGAATGTTCAACATATGGTTGGGTGGGTTGGTCTCCGGGTTGGTTGTCGAAGCTGTTGTGGATGTCTGCAATTTTGTTGTGGAAAAATGAGGCTAGGGAGTCGCAGAGGGCTTGAGAGGGGGTGATGTCGTTGGAGTTGGCTGAGGGATTGGTAAATTCCTTGACGATGTTGAAAAGTTCCTTGCTGTTGTGGGCGTTGTTGTCTAGTCGATCTTTGAATGCTGTTTTCTTGGCCATTCGGATTAGTTGGTGGTGTGAGCGGGTTGCGTTTTTGAAGGCGTCCTTGGTGCTAGTGTTTGGGTCTTTTTTCCATGCTTTTTCAAGGGAGCGGCAGAGTTTCTTGGACTTCTTAAGATCATCGTTGAACCATGAGGCCTTCTTGCTGCCAGGTTTGCGTTGACGTTTTTTCAGTGGTGCTAAGGTGTCGGCGGTGTTGGATAACCAAAGGGTGAAGTTGGCGGCGGCTTGGTCTGGGTTAGAAGAGTGGGCTGGGGTGTTTAGAAGGAGCGATGAGGAGATCTGGTTGATGGTGATTTTGTTCCAGTTTCTTTGCAGGGTTGGTTGGGGGTTGGTGATGGGTCTCGGCTTGTTGTAGGTGAAGTGAACGCAGCTGTGGTCAGTCCAGAGGAGATCCGTAGTGTGGCTGAAGGAGACGTGATTGCTGGAGGAGAAGATAGGGTCGAGTGTGTGACCTGCGATGTGGGTGGGGGAAGTGACCAGTTGTTTAAGTCCGAGGTTGGCGAGGTTGTCCAAGAGGGTGGTGGAGTTGCGGTCGTTGTTCTTTTCAAGGTGAAAGTTGAGGTCTCCCAGAAGGATGTAATCTTTGGAGGGGAGCGCGTGTGGGGTGATGAAGTCCGTGATGTCCTCACTAAATTGTGCGCGGGGTCCTGGAGGTCTGTAAAGGAGGGTGCCTCTGAGTGTGGTCTTGGGGTCGATGTGGATCTGGAAGTGAAGGTGTTCAGAGTTGGCGAGGTTGACGTCAGAGCTAGTTGAGATGTGGATTGATTTTTTATGGACGATAGCGATTCCTCCTCCTGTGTGTCCGGTACGGTCCTTGCGTGTGATCTTATAATCTTCAGGGATGGCAATGGTGATGTCTGGGGCGGAGGAAGCGTTCATCCATGTTTCTGTTAGGAATGCGACGTCTGGAGAGATGGTGTCCAGTAGATTCCATAGGTCAACGGCGTGTCTGTGGACCGATCGGGTATTGAGAAGGATGCATTGTAGGTGATTGGGGTCGGGAGTCTGTGGTGTGGTCGTAGCGGGGATGTTGTTGGTGCCGATGAATTTGCAGGAGTAGCAAGAGAAAGGTCCATGGGTGTGACCAGGAGCGGCTTGGACGCAGTTGGGGGCGCGACCGGGGTTGAGGGCTAGGAGGGTGGTGGCATCGTAGGTGATGCGGGGGGGCTGGGCAGCGCGAGGGGCAGGGGGTCTGGCGCTGGGCGCGGTCCAGGCGCGGACGGGCGTAGACGGGCTTACCTTTGGCGCACCTTCGGCGCGGATTGGGCGCGGTCGCTGCGCGTAAACGCTGCGCGTTGATGCAGTGGGCATATATGGATGGTGGAGGGGGAGGGGCGAGGGCGTCTCAGCTGGGAGGCGGGGCGGGTCCACGAGGACGATAACAACAAATAAACAAAATGGAGGCGGAGGGGGGAGCACAGACGCGCAAACCGAGTACAAAGTACACTTTCAATGACAAATATGCAAATGCAGCTAAAGCGGCGAGCAGCAGGCTAAACGCAGGCAATATGAAATTGACAAATGACAAATATGCAAATGTAGCTAAAGCGGCGAGCAGCAGGCTAAACGTAGGCAATATAAAATAGTCAGAAGTAATTCCAGCAAAGGAAAAGCAAGTCCAACGATACCAGGTGCCGGCAGGGGACACTGGGAGCGACCACTCTGCTCGAGTGAGAGGAGCGAGTCACGGCGCCTTTAGGTAGGAGAGCGCTGTTCTATTCAGTGGGAGGGCGTCTCAGCTGGGAGGCGGGGCGGGTCCACGAGGACGATAACAACAAATAAACAAAATGGAGGCGGAGGGGGGAGCACAGACGCGCAAACCGAGTACAAAGTACACTTTCAATGACAAATATGCAAATGCAGCTAAAGCGGCGAGCAGCAGGCTAAACGCAGGCAATATGAAATTGACAAATGACAAATATGCAAATGCAGCTAAAGCGGTGAGCAGCAGGCTAAACGCAGGCAATATGAAATTGACAAATATGCAAATGTAGCTAAAGCGGCGAGCAGCAGGCTAAACGTAGGCAATATAAAATAGTCAGAAGTAATTCCAGCAAAGGAAAAGCAAGTCCAACGATACCAGGTGCCGGCAGGGGACACTGGGAGCGACCACTCTGCTCGAGTGAGAGGAGCGAGTAGCGCTTAGTGCCTCCGGAGCTGGCTTCTTTAACAACAAGTGGTCTTCCGACATATAATTCCTCTGTAGAGCGATCCAGCTCGGGAATAAAAAGTGGAATGGGTCGCATGAGGGAGGGTTTAATGTAAGTGTGGCTAACCCATGTCAGGAAATCTGAGACACCGAGGTGGGTGGATATACTTAGTTAGAAGGAAAGGGTCAACCCTTGATTCTATGGAAGCTTACTCTGTACTCCTTATGTTCCAGAGGAAGCAGAACACGATGGGTATGAACGCGGAGAGATTTGACATATTCCGAATATGCAATGGGGCACCTCTAGGCTTATGGATTTGTATTGGCAAGGCGGCAAGCATGTCTATACTAAGCTTGTTCCTGGATGGAGCGAATGGTGTGACCTTGCACACTCCAACCCTGGTCATTGCTGGAAAAGAGCTAGTAGAGTTGCACCACCACTAGCTAAAGAAAAAGACCTCCTTGCTACACCAAGCTCACGAAAGGAGAACTGCAGACTGTTTTGGCTGGACTCAGTTCAAAAACATTCCAGAAGAATTTAGGCCGTCCACGGAGGCACAGCTGGGGTCAGGGGGTCCGGCTCTTCTTCAACCTGCAGACAAAAGCTAATCACCAGGTGGGAAATGCTAAAGATGATGAACAGCACTGAGCTCGGCCACAATTCGATCAAGGAAGAAATGGGAGTCAGCTGCCTCATGGTAATGCAGCACCGTTATATGTTAGAATTACTGACGGCATGGATGGAGGGGTCTGTGTCAAGAATGGCGCCACCTACTGTACATTCATCCCAGGGAATGGCATGGACAATGGAACAATGACACTTGCCATCCAAGCACTGCATAATCTACAGAGAAGCATGTGTGAAGATGGAGGTGCCCATGAGCAGGAGTGGTTTTCAAATTGGTTTTACTGTCTCCCACAATGGATATTCGTTCTATGTAAATCACTGTTACCGGTTAGTGTTGTGTTTTTATTAGTTTGCGGGGTTATACGATTGGGGATCACCAGCTGTGAAAACGCACTCCTCAAACTAGGTAGAATGCAAGTAATTAGGAAGGTTGTCGTAGCAAAGAGCAAGCATAGGGAACAATAGGACCCAAATAAAATAATGGTACAAACACATGAATTATATAGTGTAGTTAAAGAATCAACTAGAGGGGGGAATGTTAATATGGATATCAATGCATTCATCGATAAAAATTAATTATCATCCTTTTTAATCGAATCGCACATTTTGAACTAAACATCTACCTCAACACGTAAGTATGCAGTCAGGTAGGCCTGCGACCTTGGTCCAGGATTACTGACTGATGGGTCACAGGTTGGAGGGTGCACAGCTAGCAGGCAAAGACTCTGGCACTAAACTCTTGATCAATCCCACAGATAGGTGCAACAACATTACAATAGCCAGGGGAGATTGCCCCACTGAAGCACACATAGCGAGAGGGGGTACATGCACTCCTAAAAACACCATAAAGTCACATGCCACATGAATGAGGAACACATAGCCAATCAGGGCCTAACACATGTAGTGATAACACGTTCCCTATGCCAGACATCTGGACACATTCACCACTGGTTACACTGTGTCCACGCAGGTCAAGACCCACCTGTAGGAACCATTTACCCGTAATTTATTACTCTAAAGGCAGCAATCAACATAGGGTATGTTGGAAACCTTTTATTTAATATTGTATATAAAAAGAGCACAAACCCGATGTAAACTGAGACAGTCCTCAGACCTTGTGCCTGTAACTGTGCTCCCAGTCGAACGGTTCAATTAAGCAAACTGATTCTGTTTTGCTAAACGCCTCTTGTCTTCTGTCTTATAAGGAAACCGGATTCGAGCAATAGTATTCCAGACAGGGTCGCAGAAGCTTGTGCAGCCTTTTCAGTAATACAGATACTGCTGGTGCACACATAGTGCCAGCGATATCACCAGGGATATAAAAAAGCTTCCACTAGCCTTGGTGACACCAAGACGATATTGCTGCTCCTGAGTTTCAAAAAGAGAAGGGAACTCAGAGAGAAAAGTGACTCTCTTTAAAGAATTTCCCATCCCCTTTAACGCACACCTGGCATGACGTCATGCCGTAACTTCTCCACTAGTGAGAGGTGAGCAGTGTGAGCATGTGCACATGGATGTGCCTGCTGTCACTACAGTCCGGAAAAAAATGGACCGCATGTACCAGGGCAAAAATAGAGCTCGAGAGAGACCAGTTTCGAGGCCCCCTTGAAAAAACTGCTGGTGCTCAGCACCGGTGAGACCCGGCCCACTTAAAGCCCTGCCTTGGTTGTCTTCACCTACTACAAGATACGTCATTCCATTTCGAAACTATGGCCAACAACATTTCCTGCAGAACCTCCTGAATTTCCCCTCCTAACGTCTTACAGCACCGGAAACACAGGGCTAGATTTACAAATTGTACAGATTGCACACCCACAGTCTCCCAAAAATCACCACACCGCATTAGGCAAATGGACACACGACATTGGAGTGGGCCTCGGTGACGCTGAAGGGCAGAACAGGTGCACACAAACTAAACTTATTTTCCTAAATTTCAGGCGTAAGCTTCTGCACTTTAAGTTAATTAACAGTCTTTATTGTACCCCTTAAATTCCTCCACACTCCTTGGCCCACTGTGTTCGCCAGCTGGATGTATCCACTTGGCCTCGAAGTGCCCTTCGAAAAAGAACATAGTGGGCAGAGCTAGTCATTGGCCTGACTGGGGCAGCCATTAGAGGGCTCCACTAAACTGATGTCCCTGGGGTAGTCAAGCCTCTCGAATAACTAGCAAAAAGGCGACTTCTTCTCACTTGGATGCGAGTCCTTGTCTAGCCGTGAAGGACAGGCGCATAGGTGCTGTATTCCGCTCTGAAAAGGCAGAAACATTTGTTGAATTACAAGTCTCGCAACTTCGACCTAAAGACATTTGGGGACCCTTGAGATTGAGAACGTATCTTGACAGTGTTCCGTCGTAGTAATAACATGTTTTATCGCATTGTTTTTTTCTATATTGTGATATAAGTAATTACCACAGTTCAGATGTAGACTTTGCAACAGAACCTTGATATGTATTTGTTGCCAGACGTTCTGCACTGACTCTACGTGCACTCCAACATAATCACTATACCTTGGTATTATATTCATGAAACCAAAAAAGTGTGTTCAAAGGTCTTTGCCCTGTGACATGCCTAATTTAAGGGCGCAGGAAAAAGTTCTGCTAATCTGACTCCAGGATGAATTCACACTGTTGCCAACATTTCTAGATACCGAATCCCCTGCCCTGGCGATGTCATCTCCATGGCAACATAATACATTTCATGATGTCAGAGCTGCAGCTCTGGCGCCAAAGTCTTAAAGTTCACATCAAAGTTCTGTGATAAGCGAAAGACTGTAACTCTCACCAGGGAGTGAGAATGTACAGCTACCTATATACGATAACTCTATATAAAGTATTTTGGCACTGTTCGTTTCTACTCCAAGCATATGCTTGTTTCTGCGAATTCACAAAGGCAACAGATAATGTTCCCACCCTCAACTTTAACGAGACAGTAAATTGTGTTTAATGCTCACAAATACCCCTACCAGCCCTCCCCCCTTTCAGCAGCAGAGAGATCCCTAAAATGGACAATTTATGTCCCGTTGCTGAAGTCCAGCTCAACTCAATTCATGTCCTCATAAATATTATAAAGTTACTTTTCGGCCAACATCATCAAAGTTCTCTTGTAACAAACAATCCGATACAAGGCATAATCAGCAAAAGCGGAGTTTATAAATAGAGGTCACATATTTCCATACGTGCGGAACAGCTTTGTTTGCTTGGCGCCCCCCATGTTGCACATTGCACTGAAACACACGTGTGTGGGGCACTCCGGCTTGATATCCCGCTCATCCAACAACAAACAAAGCACCTTTATGCATGCAGGTATGGGGCGGATGCCGCCATTGGTTCAGAGGCTGTTGTTTTTGGTAAAATAGTGGTATAGCCTCGTTTCAGAAAACTGGTAGTGATGTAGAGCTTACCCTACATTTTCACCCAGACTGCTGTGCAATGTTCTTGTCTCGTGCCGAAGGCAGTTCTCGGTGTTGCTGAGGAGAATCCTCTTTGGGATGAGTAAAGGATTCATCAGGTCTTGGCTTATATCAAGGAGCATACACTTCACAAAATAAAATCTGTGGATCTATAATCTTAATGTTTTAACGTCTGCTCAAGCTCGTAGCCAACTACTCTTTTCGTTTATATTAGAATTTTTTGTAATGGCCCATAATCTGACATTACTTTGGCATCAGACTGCTGAATTCCGTCCCATAGAGGAGGCGGATTTCTGTTTATGCGAGTTGGACAATCAGTGGGGTGAATGTAGATGACACACTTGTGTGTATCTGGTTGGCTGTGTGTGTCGTGTACACCCTATATTGCTTGGTTGGGTAGCCAGTAGTCTTAACCAATCAGCAGCATGCTCGGAAATTGATATGTGCATTGCTCTGGTACGACCTATGTTAGAGGTGACTGAGAGCGTGGTATTATGTGAAGTCAATAACATCTCTTTAAAACATATTAACAGAAAGATGATGGGCGAGTGTTGGCTTAGGGCGGCGTGTATACTGTTGGTGAAGAGTGAGGTTCTTTTGCGAACTCGATGAGGTGCTTTGTGCATGTGCTGCATGCACGTGTTTTAATTGATTGGCACTGTGTGAGCTCATTCATAAAAAACCACATTGAAGCCCTGACTATGTAGTCAATGTTTTGTCTACTGTGCTCTGTTGGATGGTGTGTGTTGTTTCCGAGTAGAAAGACGTATGCACAGAAAATGCATTCACATATAGATCGCATGTGGCCTACACTGCAGCTTCTGGAAAAACTACCAGAGGAGAACAAGCAGTGCAGTCTGTAGAGCAATGAAAACAACCCGTCCACAACAAAGGTTACACTTAGTTGTCCTCGAGAACAAAAGGAAAACACAACATTGTACACTGCACCTTTGCTGCTGTGATGAACAGAACGCTGTGTCCTGACACATCTGAGCTGCAGTATGTACTAAACTAATATAATAATATTAGTGAACAAAATATGTTACGTCTGGTAACCACTTTGGCAGCTCATAGTACTTGTGGAAAAGAGGACCCTGGAATCCATCTGCTCTATTTAAAAGTGCTCCTCTTGGCCCTCAAATGTATCACTTGTTGTTAAAGTTGCTATTTAGTGAGAGAAATCAAAAAGATGGATCTGCATCATACAAACCTTAAACTTAGGGATAGTTCTTTCAATAGCACAAACAGAAGTCCAGAAAATATACATTAAAACGGCTTCTCTCTCAAACATAAACAAATATTTTAACTCGCATGTACTCAATAATGCACCACTTAAGACTGTTATGGAGCTGAGCAGTTCCGCTGACTTACAAACCGCAGAAAGACCTGAATACTTACTATCCTAAGAAATATCTCATGAATGGAACAAACATTGGCAAAGCCAATAGGTCTGTGGGTGGCTGACAGCTTTTTGGCTTGGTCTATGCTTGTTTTGTTATAGTTTCTTTTTGGTCTGAAAAAGCACACAATGCTTCAGTAGTCACTGGACCTGAGGGAACTATATTGTGCACTGTTGCTAACACTAGACCTAAAACAAGCTACATCAGCACACTAGAATGGTAGAAGGGCTACTCAATGATTGTCAAGTCCAAAATGTCCAAGGTTAGGAGTTTTACTTATGCAGAAAACTAAAGGAGTTTGTCCTCTCATACCAGTAAAAATATTCCTAGAGGCAGTGTCAATTTCTCAACACATACTATTCTTCAATGGAACAAGGCGAGTAACAGCAGACCGGGATAGCCGTACTTCCCTGCTGTATTCCCTTTGTGGTGGATCAAACAGTATTTCGCGTTGGTGTGCACATGCAACTCCTGCACCTGCCGTTCTTGGGTGCCAACTGCAAAGCAGAGAGAGAACTACATTAGAATTTTGAGTGGTGTACTACCCAGGTGGTCAGTTCAATAAGTATGTTCACTTGTGAAGTTGTATCAAAAAATGAGTTCTTTATTTTCAAAGTCATCGAACAAAACTGAGTTCCAGCCTACGCGTTTCGTTCATTACACAATGAACTTCTTCAGGGCGATCTTAATTTGGTGGAACGGCAGGAGAGAATTGTGCTTTCTACAGCCGTGTCCTGTGGTCGCATGGTGCGATTCCGGTCAGTTGAGCTCATCTGGAATAGTTACAACCGAGCGTCAGTGCCTCCGGTTATCCATGGTTGTGGATGGGTTATGGACTCCTTGATAAGGGCCTAGGACCGGATCGAGATTCACCCAGGAGTACTGAACCCACAGATCCCACGGACCTTGGCCCTTATCAAGGAGTCCATAAACCATCCACAACCATGGACAACCAGCGGCACTGATGCTTGGTTGTAACTATTCCAGACAAGGTCAACTGAGCAGAATCGCACCACGCGACCACAGTGCACGGCTGTAAAAAGCACAATTCTCTCCTAACGTTCCACCGAATTAAGGTCGCCCTGAAGAAGTTCATTGTGTAATGAACGAAACGCGTTAGCTGCAACTCAGTTTTGTCAGATGACATTGAAAAGAAATAACTCATTTTTTGATAGAACTTCACAAGTGAACATACTTGTTGAACTGACCACCTGGGTAGTGCACCACTCCAAATTCTGGTGTAAATACTATTCTTCAGTATGAACTGTGCAGGTACCAGAGGTTGGTTATGGTCTGGATGTTCAGGCTAACATGTTCTTATGGGTTGATTTGCATATGACTAGTCCTCTTTCGCAGCTGCACAGTGGGCACCCAATCGAAGGACTTGAATTAAGCAGAGTAATTACCAGTGGCTGAAATTAATTCAAGCATATACTCGTCCACTTTTTATTTGCAACAGTGTTTAGAAAGGTAGTTTCATCTAGCAGTAGTGTCTCATTAAACACATTTTTATTAGAATTTTAAAAGAAATGTAAGAACTTTACTTAGCGGGGAGCCTCAAAATACCAAGATGTCTTTCTTGTGATGTCTCATGACAAAAAAGCATCTCCTGCTTGGGCTTTGAGCAGACAAAAACCTTGCACCGAGAACGCACAGTCTCCGAGCTGTTTTCACAGAGTCCTAACAAGAACCGTCTTGCCTTCATCCATGTTCAGTGCAAAACTATAAATACAAAGCTTAAAGTAATCTGTGGTAGATGAAATGTTTACAAATATACAAGTGTGGCATGCCAAAATTCAGAATATAAGCATTCGCCCCTGCTGATTTGACAACAGAGGCCATTAACACCCATTTTATTCTCATTGGTGACAGCCGCTGGAAGCGGCGATATGGGCTTTCCATTTATAGTCACACTCGTTAGATAACTGTGACAAGTGCTGGATGTGCCTGGTGATATGTCTTGTATGTCTTGGGGGGCTCTGGGGCAGTCTAAAGTAAAAACGAGGATTTAGGTTTTATGAGACCCTGAACGAAGAGCTCAAGAAAATCGTGATGCTTTTTCTGGCCACCTCCAGAGATGATCACGTCTTACATTTTTTTAAACTCATTACTAAGTTTTTATTTTGGCTCACATATTTCCCCAGAAAAGTATCTGGGTATTTTTTAAGACTTTCAAATTAGTAATAAGCCACTAGAAGTTTGTGATTTCCTAGTGTGGTCAGAGGCAATAAAAGTGAAGTGTCTCAATTATATTTGTCCCCGCTATTTAGATTAATTTTCAATATGGTGATTAAAAAAAGAAGACGTTTTTGGACATTATTTTTATTTAGTAAGACAGTTACCAATTCGAATGGTCTGGATAGCTTTAAATTTAAGGAGAAAAAAAAAACTCGATGACATTCGGGAGTAAGTCACCCAGCTATTCCCAGAAAAGGATTTTGAACGGGGCCTAGAAATTCTGGAGAATAGTTAGTTCCAGTGGTTGATTTATGAATCATCGAAACAGTCAGGACTAATCCTTATCAGTGTGATAAGAACGGAACATTTTAACCAGAAGTAGGAGACACATGTCCAGTGCTCTCTTTTCACACATATTGACAGCGTGTTCACGCTGGGTGTAAAGGCAGTGAGAAGCACTGCTCCTGCTCGGCTGCAGTCTGCGGAGGAGCACACGATGCACCTGGGTGTAGTATATCCTTCAGCTGCAGACAGCTATGGGGTGTTAGATGGGAAAGAATGGAAGCCGTGATGTGCTGCAGTGGGTTAACAAAAACTGAGGGGGCGCCACCTGCAAGCTATGGTGATGGGGCCCCTGCCCTGTAACCTACTTCCTTTCTTATGATGGGCTCTCAGCAGCTGATGCACTGGCGGAAAAAAAAGGGACTTGTAAAAACTTGGAGTGTAATCTCTAACATGTGTGCCCGTAGGGGTAAAAGAAGAAACATGCAGGTCCACAATTAAACATCATACATGCCTTTTACATTATTACGCCCATGGTGGCCATGCACTTAAGGCGGAGTTCGCCATATTTTAATAATTTAAATTAAGTATCAATAATTATAATCTAATTATAAAATACCATTGCTGTTTTTTAATAAAAGAAAAATAAATCACATAATCTATTCCAGTCACAGAAACATTGGCCATCATTTTGAGGGGGTGCAGAAATACTGCAGCGGTGTTCGAACTCCCAACATTTTGGATACCAGGGGTAACAGCAACTCTGCAATACAGCAATACTGTGCTATTCCCAATTTCACCCCGAGGGTTCCCTGATAAATTGGTAATTAATATGGAAATCAGAGTTTTAGCACGTGTCTCTCCCTTGCCAGCTTAGATAGTTTCCTGCACCACTCTGCAATCTCACCTAATAGTGAGTGCTAACATCTAGATAGGGCCTTCAACAAAAGATAATGTATTAAACCCATCCTAATTGTGTCTCACAATAAACATGCTGATTTTGTATATATTCCTAATTTCTACTGTATGTCACTTGACAAAATATCGTCACTACTAATGTATGTGTTTTCTTTCACCGCATATTCTGACACCCCTAGAACACCAATCTTCCACCAGTGCAGTAGTATGTCCCCTCAGGCTATTTGCAATGTACCCCAAGCCACCACTGTATTTCTTTGAACATGTGTAACAGTATAAGAATGTTATATGGTTTGAGCCAACATGATTTCAACCCGGAACCAAGTCTATGGGTACATTATTGAGGTACGAACGTCCTCATTGAGGCTATTGAACACTCCCGACAAGTGCTACGAAATTGAAAAAGGTCAGATACTGTGTGAGATATGCAGGTGTCCTTAGAAGGTCCATTGACGGTGCCGTAAATTCAGTAATGCGCAAGCTTATATAGTCAAGTATCACATTCAGAAAGTCTGTGGACTGTGCCCTTTGAGAGGCGTCTGTTGAGTACCTCCTAGTTGTTTAAGCCTTTTTACCAATGTTGAAGATACATCGGTTGGTTCTAAGTATGTGGCTTCCTGAAGAAGGCGTTGAGCCGAAACGCGTGTAGAGAAATATTTGACTAAAAAGGACACTGTGAAAAATTATTGTGAAATATTTTGAAAGAAAAATTACTGAGAGATTTATTTTGTACGTTTATTATTATGTATTTATTGTGATTTTTTCAAATATCATTGTTATCAATTTTTCCATTATATTGTTAAATTTTACAGATGTATTCTGTGGATGTATGTGAGGATTTGACAGTTTGGGTGAATGGAAAACTATGAAATCTATTGTTGAGATATATTTAAGATGTTTCAAATATTGAATATCAAATAAAATGTATCTATTTTGCCATACCTTCTAGGGTATTGTATTAATTGCCCTCTATAGTGTGGAAATGTATGTTAGATCTAAACTGGGGTGTTGTGGTAAATAATAAGTTGCCTAAGATTTCATGATGTTGATTGCATTATCAATGCCTTAGAAACTGTCATTTGTAGCAGGGGACCCCTTTTTAGGTTTCGCCTGGCGTCCACTGCGCAGCAGGGTTCGCGCAGGCGAAATCTTATGTTTTACCAGTACGGGGCTTTGTCCCGCCTCTCTGTTCCATTGGCTAGCTCCATAAATGGAGGCTAGCCATTGGAAGAGAGATCTGTCCGTAATTGTCGGAGCAGATTAGTGGGCGTTCCGGTGATTTTTTCGCTCTCCGCCCCTCTGTGAACGTCATTGCGTCGGTGGGCGGTGGTTTATTTTTTTATTTTTTTAAGGTTTGTTTTGGTCATTTCTCTGAAGATGGCGGCCGGGCAGTAGCTTACTTGAGAAGCTCCGCAGTGCCGTCTTGAACCAGCGGACGTGGCCGCTCCGGGATGCCGGTTTGAAAGTTTCGAGTTCCTACGCCGTGGGCTTCTGTCAGCTTCGATAGAACGTGCCCAGATGATATTCTGGACTGACCCAGCTGTTTCAGGCATGTGGTGTTGCTAACATCGAGCATAGCTTCAGTCTGCGATGCCCGCTGTCCGTGTGCTCATTCCCAGCTCATTACATGCCTCTTGTGTTTAAAATAGGTTCTGCTGCGCTTTCCTTATTTGCTCTGGGAAATGTCCTTAAATACACCTCGGAATTCATCTCAGGAACCCGGAGTGCTCGTGTTTGCTAATCATAAGTCACAGTGTCTCACGTTGATGCCTCTCAGAGAGCGGCTCTTGTGGGGCGACCCGACATCGCCACTTTAAGGAGCACATTGCAGCAAGCAGCAGGAAAGTTCATCTGAGGACACGGCGCTGATTCTCAGAAACCGTGTAGCTGCTGGAACATTGAGCTCTCATTCAATGCTGGACGTGAGCAACCTGCCCGCCCCAATTTTTGCAGACACATAAAATAGGAGTGGGTGTGTTTGGTGGGGAGAGGGCTGTGCCAGAATAAATCAAAACATTGCCTGATAATGTGGAATCTTATGAGCACGCTGCTTCTGCGGTCATGTGCCCAGGCATCACAGTGAACATATGTGGACTGCAATCGCATTACGTCACCCATCCGACGTTGTGTAACAGGACCTATTGGCGTTTCATTTGTTATGTGATTAAACAAATAACATGATCAATGTCGAAGCCATTTCAAAAGCCACCATATGTCTTTATAAGGGAATGGCAATACAAAGTATATGGATTTCACCGGTATTCAATACATCGTGTTTCGAGTGAGGAGACATATTCAGAGCGCTGCAGCAAGTTAAACTGCCTCTATGCGCTTGCTGCAGTGCCCAGTGGCAAGTAATCCTGGCGTTCACCCTCTTTGCAAGTACTCCCAAATGTTGGTACCAATTGGAAAATAAATGAAGAAAGAAAACGTAATTTGCCCAAGATCACACAATTTGGTCTGGTGGTTAAACTGGAAATAGAATTCACATTTCCTGGTTCCTATAGCTACTGGACAGCATTGTGGTTGGCAAGCCAGGTTTTTGTTTTCCAGCTGGTGGAGCTGATTTTACACTGTGTATCGTGGGTGACGGGCCTGGGCCTGCAGTGTGTTTTGGTATAAAGCTTCATGTGTAGGGTATGGTCGTTGAACTGCACATCATAGGCTACATAGGTGGGTGCTTGCAGTGTATTTTGGTGACATAGGTCTGCTCAGTATAGGTGACATAGCAGAGTGCTTACAATATATGAACGAGCTAGGTTGAATATATATGTACAAAATAAGCATGCATTCTTTACAGTGTGCATCTGCCTGCAAATGTGTACTCATTACAGATCGTTGGTGCACAGTCCTCAACTTATTTTCAGTACTGTGTGTGTTGGGGCTGTGTGTGTTGGGGCTCTGTGTGTGTTGGGGCTCTGTGTGTGTTGGGGCTCTGTGTGTGTGGCTAGCTTTTTTTGTAGGTGGCTCTATGTGCGGGTGGCTCTGTGTGTGGGTGGCTCTGTGTGTGTGTGGGTGGCTCTGTGTGTGGGTGGCTCTGTGTGTGTGTGGGTGGCTCTGTGTGTGTGTGTGGGTGGCTCTCTGTGTGTGTGCGTGTGGATGCAAATGCAATAAGTCTTGCATTTGCAAGAGATTAAGCTATTGGCATTGTAAATGACAATGCCATTTATTTATCTGTTTTCAAAACCAACACATAAATAAAAAATTTGTCATTTACAATGCCAATAGCTCTAACTTTTACAAAGGCGAAACCGTTGCATTGTAAATGCTTGTTTTTATAATGCTAACCCTAGTCAGTCTCAGGGTGTTAGTGTTTAGCGCCTGTTAGATAGATTTGGCCAGCCTGTAAAGGGTAATGGCTCAGTAGTGGTACTTGTGGATTTCAGTACACACACCTCTGTAATAGTTGTCTTGTACAGAAAGCTAAAAACTGATCGCCCTTACCTCCAGCTGCGCCACTCTTGAGACACACTGCCCAGCAGCCGCGGTCCGTGCAGGTAACAGCGGTGGGGCCGTGTAAAGGGGATTCCAAGAGACGATGCAAAGGGATAATTAAATAAATACATAATTTTCCCTATGCTGCCCAGGGAGAGTCATTCAACTCCATATTGAGTAATTATGATTTGGTTCTTATTGAGCCAAATTGTCCAGATGTGAGTGGTCTCAGTTCTCAGTCTGTGCCTATCTTTTCCAGGTGAAGCGGTCGTCCTACAATTGATTTCATTTTTGCTTCCTCTAGCTTAACTTCATCCCTCTTGAATCTAGAGGGTTTATGGGATTCTAGTGGTGACCACAATCTCTTGTGTGCTACGTTTTCTTTAGTGGGCAATCCTACATCCCATATTCATGTTTTGTGTATGGGAAATCAATAAAGATAAGGGTCACAGAATTCACTGGGACAAGGTTATTCCAGGAAATTCTATCATGAATTGTTCAGAGAGTTCTTCACCTGTCTGGGTGATGGAACCTGGGAGAACACATTTTGACATCTTCATCTACTATCTGTAATAAGGTCAGGCTTATTCAGCCCCAGTGTGCCACTCTTATACAGATGGTTTGACCATTCCTGTTCCACTTCCACACAAAAAAACTGATGGCTTTAAATGAGAAGCATAGGAAGAGGGCCAGAGTTTGCTCATGCCGTCACAAATATGATTTAGGCATCAAGAAAAGAAAATCGGCATTTGTTAGCATCTTGCTCGATCAGGGATAACCCCAAATTTTGGGAAACCGTAGATCGTCCCATTTTTGAGCCCTCAGCTGGTAATTTACTCTCACATCATATTACTCCGGATTTTTGGGTAAAGCATTTTGCTGCTATTTATGATGCCTCTGACCCATTCCTTCTTTAAATACCCTGGGCATATTTACAAGGTCAATGCATCACCGGAGAGTCACTTTTTTCGACAGTCCGGAGTCTACTCTCACCTTCTTGCTTCTTATTTGGAGGCTTGGCTTGTTCATCTTGTGTTTGCCCCTCCCTGAAGAATACTCTTTTACTTGTGTCTTTCCACTGCTCACTTTGAGGGAACTACTTTTTTCTTTTTGCTTCAAGTGTCCATGAGAGTGCATGTGTTTTCAAGCTGTCTGCCTCATGTGCTTCTATCTCCCATGCTCCATCTTCACTGAGGGAACTACTTTTTTCTTTTTGCTTCAAGTGTCCATGAGAGTGCATGTGTTTTCAAGCTGTCTGCCTCATGTGCTTCTATCTCCCATGCTCCATCTTCACTCATGACTGTTGCTTTCCACTAACCGGCTTTTCCTTCTTGTTCCTTCATTAACTTCAGCATCTCTGCCCTTAACACACTTTTTGAGGGTCAGGAAGCAAAGTACTGGCAGTTCTCCACAAAAGTGCTATAGAGCAACTTACAATTGTTTTAATTAAATGAACCAAGAGGCACTCGCTGTTTTAGACCGGTCAATAAAATAAAAAAAAATGGCACCTTCATCAATATGAAGGCTCTCAAATGCGCACCCCTATAGAATGACGAAACCATCGACAGCAGATGAGTCACTGCGCCTTTTTTTTTTGCTGATTCTAAACAGCATCTACAAAAAACGTACATTCCTTTCAAACCAAGACTGTTCCACATCACTAAAATGTATTGGCTTTGCCAGTGCTGTATATTTACTGAGACAAGGCTTGATTATATATCTGCCTGCTTACAGACATTTTTATAGCTCCCAACTACACCATAATCACTCAGGAACCTCAGGAGAAAAACAGGGCTAGTGCTGCTATCTCCTACAAAGTAATCTATTTTGGTCACTAGTTCCTGCTCCTTGTCGTCCTTTGAACTCCTCCTAGTGACCTCCCCCTTGCTATTACAAGGGGACGGAGACCTGTTGCTATATAACAGCGTCCTGGAAACAACTCGCTTTCATAAATGAGCTCTTTAAACTAATCACAACCAGCCTCTTCCTCCCCACTGACACCACCCTAATAAGAAACTTTCATACCGGGTAGACTAAATATTCTGATTGGAATATTTCTGAAGTGCCACATTTTCCCCCAGCTAATGACCTCCTTCCTACCCACAGCAGAGGCTCTATATATCCCTGCCCCCAATGCTGAACAAGATGGCGTCCAGGCAGCAGACTTGTCATCTTGGACAGGTCTAATCATTTACAGTCCTGCCAAGTACCACCCATCTGGCATTAGTCTAATACATTTCAGTGTGGTAGTCTGCATCACCACACTGAAATGCAAAGTCAAGCATATTTGCGCCTCTCCATATGTGAAGCGCTGCTGCCGAGTGCTGGCAGCTAATAATAACACTGCGGCGGCTGTATGCAGCTCAGCTCAGGTGCCCATGGCAGAGCAGAGTCGGTCACTGGGTACAGAGAGAGGTGTGCAGGTGGCCATGTAGCTGCTCTCGCTGGTCATCGCTGCAAAAGTAAGTGTACCTAGAGTAAGTGGCATGAAATCATTTGCCGGCGCTGGAGCGGGGGGTAATGCACATGACTCAAACTCGCAGCTACACACTGCACTTAACTTACACTGCACTTTAACTTACACATTTAGCCTGACACGCACAGACTGCAGTGCTACACTAGTGTTGTGCAGTTCCTATAAAACCTATATAGGATCTGCGCTTTTAGACAACATACACTGTAGGATCGGTGTCAGACTGATTCTAGACACCCACACCGGGTATGTTGGCCTATGTACCAGCTAACTGATAGTGCCACTAGAAACCCCTCTTACCAACGAGAAAATAGTTCTTGGCAACCATCGAACATGACAACCCTATTCCCTCGGGATCGTGGAAACAGTGTATTACTTTTCGCTCAGTCACTGGTGCTCACTTAGTCTCAGAGAGATACACAGAATAAACTGTATGGATGTTTTTCAATAGGCATTTATTGAACAGTTGTTATTCTAGTGTATAATAGATATGCTGAAACAACCACTAGACGGAAACAGATATTAATAATTAGAAGCACTAAGAATGTAAAAGATTAGTAGAGTTCCACCATTTTACTATTACCATGAATACAGGCAAGTATATAAAATACATGACAATAAAATGCGTACTCCTACGCTGCAATCCTAACTAGATGTACCTAAGTGTACCGAGCATGTGTGTAGGTGTTAAACCAAGAATCCCTCTAGGATAAAGTCAACCCCATTAGCTGAAATGAGAGACTGTGGGACCCAGTCATGGTCTCGAGTTGGACACCCCGCAAGGGATGTTGGACCACTGCGAGCTGGAGTATCTGCATGCAGGAACCTCAGCGTCTTCCGTTGGTGTGTCGGCAGGGAAGTCCTGATCTCCACTCTATGTCTCAGCAAGATGTGATGTCTGGTTCTACCTTGCTGTGCCATTGTTGGACTTAGGATGACGTTGGAAATGAACTTTATACATAGTTATTATACAGGAGATAGTAGTCCTGCTGAGTTTCCAAGAATCCTCATGCATAATGTATGAGGCTTTTACGAGGGAAAATCCCGCGATCTGTGTGCAGTGTCATATCTAGGTAAAAGGTCAGTCCCTAAGAACGGTTATGTGTGTAATGTAGGGAAGAATATAGGTGAAAGGTTAAGATGTTACCCGAGCCTATATTGGGGTACCTATATGGAATATAACACTAGCTACAAACAGTCTTACTCAAACTGTCAACACGGTCAACCTGCCTGGGCTGTGCAGGACCTGCATGATCTGAACAATGTATTCGGAGCCTACCGCGCACGATGAAAGGAGCTTTGGTTGGAGTGAACGCAATTAGAAAGTCAAAAAAACCTTACCTTCATTCAAAGTGTAACACCTGTGTCTGAAGCCAGCATCAGCCACGTGTCTGAAGACAGAGTGTGGCTTTTAATTACACAAAATAATGAGCAGACTTTAGGGCAAAAGTTAGACAGTGCCAGCAAGTGTTAATCTACAAATGTGTTTTTTAGTGCACGATTAGCTTCCTGACTCTCAGTGTTTTATGAGTCAGTATCACTGGCACAACAACACGACAACAAGGATGCTTATTCTAAAATTTCCTAAATACTGTGCGACACCCAGCATCCCATGCAGAGGCACTGGCAATCGTTGTCTTCTGGTAGGAGGTCTGAACCATATGGATGGAAGAAAATGTCATATGCCCCGCTCTCTTCGTGTTGGAGGGAGGGAACTTCCGCGTCCCCCCACCTGACCAATAAAACATCATCCACCCAGGTGTGAGGGTGCAAGGGGGCCAAGGCACACCTGTCTGGTTCTACCAGGATCACTGCGCGCACAGTGACTAGACTCCGCTCTGCCAGCAGTCTGACTCCACTACCTCGGCCCAGAGACCCTCTGTCTGAAGCAGCTCCCCAGCAGCAAGACTGAGGCCAGTAAGCTGTGGACCGGGCTGATGCATGATTTGCAGTGACTTGGAAGTGTCCTGAGCTCCATTACAGTGAGAGACAGCCTCCGATAGTGCCCCTGCCTACCGTACGGTGGACGCCTAAGTAGCATAGTAAAACACTACTAGTAAATAGGGTTGCCACCTTTTCCAAAGACATACCTGCCATTTGTTCGCCTGGAAGATTTGGAAAGAGTCAAAGATGATATACAATGTTATAAAATATGTCTTTATAAAGTTTATTTGTTTTTATAAATCCCCTTTCTGTCTGTTTACTTTAATTAGCAGCCAGTGATTTTTAAGTTGCCATCTCCAGAACATTGAAAAGTGCATTCTTCTTCTTGTTTTAACTGTTTATGGTATGGACAAATGAGGGAAAACTACCCGTTTTAGGTGCCTTTCACAATTTTTGCAAAGGCAATAAAATACTCTTCATGCCAATAAAAAGACAACCAGGTTTAACCCTAATGGTAAGAGACCAGTTCAGGAGGACATACCTGTGAACTGCTGCAGTAAATAAAGGCAATAATCCACAGAGGCCAGTCCAGCTCTAGTCAGACACAGGTGTTTATTACTGGGAAAACGTGAATGTGCAGACTGAGAAGAATGTGCTGCAGCATTTGAGCCGGACCAGGCCTGGTTGTCACTTATTATTAAGGCCTTAAGCTATTTATGAGGTG